>NC_139220.1:48985212-50185212 GCF_055691185.1 Crinia signifera | reverse complement strand
GAAGATGGATGATGACTGAAGAATGAAGAATTTGCTTGGAAGCAGAAGACTTGAAGAGCGAGGCCAGGGAGCTCAGGGATGCAGGCAGGAACCAGACTGTGGAGAGAACTGGCAGCGATGGGGTTAAGCAGGACCTGGATCAACCACAGAGCACTGGAAGCAAGGCACCAAGTCAGGAGAGGTGAGTCAGAGAGCCGGAGTCAGCTGGGAGCTGTGAACGCCTCTGGAGACTCTTTGTACTGACACTGAACAGGCCTAGGCAGATCCCCTATATCCCCAGAGGGCGGCTGCCATTGGCTGTCAGGTCAGTATGGGTGGAAACCTCAGACATGAGCCAATCTGCTATTTGCCCTTAACCAAGATGGCGGCGCCGGCCTCCCGGCACCCCTACAGCACACACCGCTACACTTGCCGGCGTCCCACGCTGCCTGCTGCCCACCAGACTGCCGCTGCCTGCTGCCGCTGACCTGGAGACCACTACACGCTAGCCGACGGCGGGCGCGGACGGGTGAGTAGTATGCCCGCCGCGCACCACCGCGGCTGCGTGTGACAGACACACTGGACACAGCCCCTGACACACTGGACACAGCCCCTGACACACTGGACACAGCCCCTGACACACTGGACACAGCCCCTGACACACTGGACACAGCCCCTGACACACTGGACACAGCCCCTGACACACTGGACACAGCCCCTGACACACTGGACACAGCCCCTTGTATTATGGACACTGCAGCCCCTGTACACTGAGGGTACAGTCAGCAGCACTGCAGCCCCTGCGTGTGAGCACTGCAGCACCTAGTTTACAACAAAATAAAAAATCAGTCACTAAATAAATCACAGCACAGGGCACAGAGCACAGGGCATGGAGCACAGAGCACGGGGCACGGGGCACAGATCCCAACCACCCTCACCTATAATGGAGTGAAGAATGCGGGGCGTTCGTGCGTCTTATATAGAATCCACATCCCGGAGAATCCGACAGCGCGATGATGACGTTTTTCCTCGTTTTCGGTCCGGAATTCAGTCGGGAACTCCCGAGCCGGCTCGGATCACAATATTCGGATCTGTTGGATCCCGGAGATCCGGAGCCGCTCATCTCTAGTTATAATCTAATTTTTTGGGGGCTTATTCCATTTGATTTTTTTACTCATTACAGGTAAATTTTGGCTCTGTCTGTGTGGCATAATTTTTATAGTTAAGCGGGTCTCCTATTGTGTTGCACAATGTATATAAGAGGTATATAGTGTGGCACACTACAAAGGACAATGCCACTTTAAAGTGACCACCCCCCCTTTAAAGTGGCCACGCCCCCTTTCCCTTCACTTTTCCATACCCCCACTTTAAAATTCCCACTTTGACCACTGCTGCAGAATGCAGGAGGGTAGGCAACTATGCCCTGCACAGAAACAAAATAACTCACCCAAATCTAACTCTCTCATGTTACATCTGCCCCCCCCCCCCCCGCAGTGCAGCATGGTTTTGTCCAGTTTGAGAACAAATATGTCCTGCGATCAGGTCTGAATTAGGCCCATAGCTCATGCCCTATGATGTACTTTACCACAGTGCAATACTGCACAGGGCTGCCTACTATAAAGACTGGATAATAAATACTAGTGGTCTATTTTGTAAAATTGGTATAAATAAATATGTCTATCAAGACTTTTAGGTATCAATGGAATGAGATTGTTATTATACGGCCGACAAGGCGGGGGTGTGACCCTAATGGACCTATAGTTGAAACAGTGGTCAAAATGCACCTGGAAGATACAAATACGTATATGAAAGTCTAACTGGAAAGCATAGTCATTGACAAACGGCCAACACAAGCAAACTGTCTACATGAGTTTTTCATGATATTTTTCTTTTTGGTCTTTTTCATGCTTTGCAATCCATGTAGACTACAATTGGGAATGGTAAAGCATGAGTTTTGAAGAGAGACGTGTGAGGGAATGCGCTATAATAATTAGGGGTCCATGTTGACAATGACAACAAAAACCATGAAAAAACTCATATTGACCTTTTATGCGTCAAACTTTTGCCATTGTCGACTTTTCCCATGTCGACCTTTTGGCGATGTCGACCTTGAGCCTGTGGGTATAGGTCATTGGGTTGACCAATCCAAGGTTGACATGCATTGGGTGGACCACTGAAGGTTGACAAGGCTGAGGTCAACACCTGAAATAGGTCAACATGGCTAAGGTCGACATTGGCTAGGTCGATAGTCAAAAGGTCGACAAGGTTTTTTTTTACCTTTTTACCCCGGATGTCGACATGGGACACTATATCTGTGCACCGCGTCCCCTCTCATGGCTCGCTACTCTCGGCACTCTATTATTTTCTCCCTCCACGCCCTAGTGGATGGTAGGGCAAGAGATACTGCCTGTCGTCGGCACATGTCAGTTAAAAAAAAAACCCATGTCAACCTTCCATCCATATTGACATTCGGCGTGTCGACCTCTTTCAGGTGTTGACCTAAGCCATGTCGACAGTCATTGATCGACCCAATGCATGTCAACCTTAGATGTGTCAAGCTAACGACCTTATACCGTGCCAGGCGAGTGATCAGTTTGGTGTGTGAAATTGATGCACTGCAGGTGGGGCAGATATAACAATTGCAGTGTAAAAATCAGTCTAACATTTGTGGGCTACATACAAAAGCTGCCAGTATTTACCCTGCATAGAAAAAATATCACCCACCCAAAATGAAGGCCTTTATTCTGGTTGACTCCATTCTGAGTCCCCCAGACTCCGCCCGCCGACTGCCGGTCCGGCTGCTGCCGATCGCACGCTGTATCTGTTCGCATGGGCTCTCTCTCAGGTCACTTAGATCTGCGTGCACACTCGAGAGGAGCTGGGCGGGCAGATGACATCCGATGATGTTAGCTACCCGCCCCCACGTCATGGGAGCGCCCAGCATTTTCATAGGAACGCCCATGAATCACTGGCCAATCCCAAGGGCGTGACTATCCACCGCCACCCCACGCCCCCGCCTGCAGTCTTGTGTGCGTGCGCAGAAATGCATTGGTGCCTGCACATATGCACAACATGGTCCCCCGTGCGAACGCATGAGGGAAGCTAATTAATTAGAATAACCCCCTAAATCTCCCTGCGGAGGTTGCATCTGCCCCGCCTGCAGTGCAGCACTGTTATGCCCAGTGACTCGTGATTCACTCTGTCTGCGATGCTAGCAAAATGTAAAGAAAAATACAGCACTCTACACCTCTCGTAGCGTCTCAGTCGTGTTGGTGTTTTGCGTCATATGACATAGATACTATATGTGCAGTACAAGGACACATCTGTAAACAGATCACAATGTGAGTGCTATTTAAGGTTCCGCCGAAGGATGAGCAGAATACCTAAATAGAGAAAATGAAACATTAAAAAAATTAAAAATAATCAGAGCTGCAGACAAAATGAGGCAGAGCGAGCGCTGTAAGGACGACGAGTTGTCAGCTGATTCCCATGTAAAGCAGAATAAGATGGGTATAAATATGCAGGTGCGCAGCCAGCCATACAAGGAGGTAGATACAGGAATTTCCATCACAGTAAATCTTCCTGCACCATATTTACACAGCATAGGGGGCTATTCAGACCTGATCGCATGCGCAAGGCCTTCTTGCGATGGAATCCAGCAAATTTTTTAATCACTGGGCGTGAGCAAGTTGGTTGACAGAAAGCCGGATTTTGGGGGTGGTAACCGACTGTTTTCTGGGAGTGTCATGGAAAAGTTGGAGTGACCAGGTGGAAGTCATGTAATGGGGGGGCTCGCGGTGTATGTAATGCGGGGGGGGGGGCTCGCGGTGTATGTAATGCAGGGGGGGAGGGGGTGGTGGTGGTGTATGTATTGAGTGCTCTCCCCTCACCTGCTGCTTTCTGCTCAGTGTCTGTGGGAAGGACCGTGGCTCCAGATGAAGAGCAGAGGGGGGCGGAGCTTCTCCAGCTGGGTGGAGGGGGAACAGGAGCTGGGGGGGGGGGGGGGAACGCGGCCGGCCCGTTTTAATGAATTTTGTGCCGGCCCACCAGGAAATGGCCTGGTTTCCCGGCGGGCCAATCCGCCCCCTGCTGGGGCTATTTTCCCTCACGAACCCCCATAGAGGCTGAATAGACCCTTCCCCACAAGGGGCACCGATTTTCTTTCCCCCCTGTTGGAGAAATTACAGTTGAAACACCCCAGTGCAACACCCCATGAAAAGGAGGGGTAATACTTAGCAAGAAATAGATACATAGTTACCCCGAGCACACTGAACAACACCAGTAACCAGTCTTGTACAGGGCAGCAGAGGGGGGCCCAGCACACACCTACAGTATGTGCTGTGCCCACAGCAGGCTCAGCATGAGTGTCTCACTGACAGCGTGATAGCTCATGCTGAGCCTGCTGTCAGCACAGCACATGCTATAGGTATGTGCTGCTGCTGAGGGTGGGGGATGACAATAAACCCCCCCCCCCGACTTTAAAGTGGGGGTGGCCTAATTGTGGGAGGTGGCCACACCTCCTGTGATTAGGCCACACCCAAAATGTTTACCGGGACCCGGCATACCTCTCGGCTGCCCTGGTCTTGTACACTACATGATGCAGAGATCTTGGTTACATATATATGCGCAAATAAATGAATAAGTCCCCCAAGCTGTCGTCAAGGTTTCTCTGTGTATCAGGGGTCCCTATTGCTATATCTAGGTGCAGGGTGCGGCACCCTAAAAAAAAAAAACAGCATTAGCCAGAAAGCCCAGAGCAGCACATAAGTGCAAAAACTAGTGTTGGAAGCTGAAGCTATATACAAATATTGATACAATAACAAAACCCCATAATGCTCCATGTGGCATATAAGGGAAGCCTTGAGGATGGCTTGCATAGGCAAATGCAGGGGGGGAGGGGGTGTTTCTGGTATCCCAGAAACCCCCCTCCACTTTACAAGTGCCTTAAATTAATACAACAATAGTACTGGTAAATTATATGATCAATAGAGCTGCCACCACATCACGCAGTGTAAGGGACAGAGCAGAGCTGCTGCACATGCCCAGTGTACCAGCTTCTTCTGCCACATTTACTGCATGTGTGGATCTGAGCCCTCAAACATGTGGACCAGAGAGCAGCTGCCAGGAGGAAGAGACAGGAGCCTTACCATGAAGTGGGAGATTGTGAGCTTAGATATGCAGTACTGGTTCTATTATGTTTGTGTATTTATTTATTATGATATGTTTAAACTTTTCCTGACCAATTTAATTGTTTGAAACAGCCTATAATATAGACCATCGGTACTGTTAAATACTGTATTCCATACAGAATCCGGTGTATAAAAATACCAATATTCAGGGCTGTTACCAACGCTCCCCCAGACTCCCGTACTTAGTCCAATGCCCTGCAGAGTGCTGCAGAGACTCCTTTCTAAAAATCCTGCGTTTGCCACTGGCTTGGTAGAATATAATAGCATGCCAAGTGTAGCAAAACACAGTGCCCGAAGCATGGTGAGCAAAGCGAGGGGACGTGATACAGTTGTCCATGTAAGACCACAAAAAAAACTTGAAAAACTCCATGTCAACTTATTGATTGTGTCCACATTTTAATCGTGTAAACCTTTTCCATGTGTTGACATATGGCCCGTCGACCTTAATTGGGTTAACTCCATGACCCATATCCGTAAAGCCCCGTACACACAGGGGGATTTATCGCTAAGCGATATATCGCTCGCGATGAATGATAATATCGCTCAGTGTCCCGTTTGAATCAACGACCAGAGATGGTCGCTGATGAAAAAGGGAAACTGCCGAGGGCAGTGGAAATCAGCTGGTGTCATTATTACCGTGTTTCCCCGATAATAAGACACTGTCTTATTTTATTTTTCAGTCCAAAAACACCAAAGGGCTTATTTTTGGGGTAGGGCTTATTTTAGCTCCTCAGTCCTTCTTTTTAGCTACATCATGCCCCTCAATCTCCTTATACTTTAAGCACACCTGCCGATTTCCTTTCCTTCTGCATATTTCAGCCACTCAGCCTTTCCTCCGCCGCCGCTCTGTCACTCCGCTCCCGTCTGTGAACAGACGCCACTCAGTCCTTGAAGTGCGCAGTGACGTCACATGCACAATGCATCCCTGGGACCGCTGATGCCAGCAGAGGCTTCAGCGGTACCAGGGCTGCTACCGTAGAGGCAGCATCCATTTCATGCGGGTGGGGGGGGGGGGGTTAGCGGAGCTGGGAGCTTAGCACAGGGACTGGGCAAAATGGGGATTAAGCTAGGGCTTATTTTTGGGGTAGGGCTTATTTTGGACCGTTGTCCAGAAATAAGGGTAGGGCTTATTATTGGGGTAGGTCTTATTATCAGGGAAACAGGGTATGTCGCTGGGCAGTCTGAGGGGTACAATTACTAAAGAGTGAGACTTTAGACGTGACAGATGTCGCCCCTAGCATTTATCTAACGCCTTCTAAGGAATGGTATCCGGTCGAAAGTGATTAGGTCGACACCAAAAAATAGTCAACATACACTAGGTCAACACAAGCAGTCGACATGAGAATAGTCAACACACGTTTTTCGTGATTTTTTAGCTTGTAACTGAATTGTTCTTACACGATCCATATGTGGGGCATAGAGTTATATTTTAATAATGAGCGCGGCGAGCCATGCGAGGGGACGCGGCACACTTATACAGTGTCCCTGTCAACATACTGTATGTCGATCATGATCATGTCAACCTTTTGGTTGTGTTGACCTTCTGTCATTGTTGACCTAGTGCAGGGCTTGACAAATTTGTTTGAAAACTAGGAGCCAAGATGAAAAAGTAGGAGCCAGACAAACTAAAAATCAGGACAGTGCGTGCCAAAGCCGTACACCGTAAATTTACACTGTAATGCCTATTACACATGTCACACCCATTACGTATTATACTACATGCTAGAATACCTATGACCTATTAAGCCACACACCGTAATACCTATGACAACACACGCCATAATGCCCATTAAATATACAACACGCCATAATGCCCATTAAATATACCACACGCCATAATGCCCATTAAATATACAACACGCCATAATGCCCATTAAATATACCACACGCCATAATGCCCATTACATATACCAAACACTGTAATGCTTATTACACCACACGCTGTAATGCCCATCACATATAATACCACATAAGTTCAGCTTACTTACATACTCGTTGCCAGGAGTTATCCTGTTATCCTGCAGTAGTAGCGCATGACATACTGAGAATGCAGGAACTATTGCCCACTATATCTGCATGTGACTAGTAGTTCCAGGCATATCACTGCTAGCACTATCCTGGGATAAATCCGCTGCCCATACCCTGCCATAGTATCTTGGGCTTATCTGAGCTCTGTGTGTCCATATAAATACAGGAATACTTTACAGCAGTGGGGGAGCCTGTGTCCGCGGCACTGGGGGAAGCCTGTGTCCGCGGCACTGGGGGAGCCTGTGACTGCGGCAGGCACGATGGGCAAACACTGGGGCAGGCTACAACATTATTTACCCCACCTGCCGACATGACTATTTCGAAACTTGCGCCAGACCAGAGCTCACGGCGATCCGACAGACCATCAGGAGCTGCCGCTCCTGATTGGCTGCTGAACCGCAAACTGCGATTGGCTCCCGGTGCCACAGCAGACCAGCAGCTCTTTAGGGATGGACATTGGAATTAGCTCTGTCTCATACCACTAGGTAGATTGACGGCTAGATCAAGTGCACCCGGCGATGACCAGATTCTGCTTCCTCCCCAAGAAAATCTGGTCGCCAGGAAGCAGAATCTGGTCGCCATGGCGACCTGGCCCCCGGGGTTTGTCGAGCCCTGACCTAGTGAATGTCGACCATTTTTAGGTGTACAACATAATCACTGTCGAACAATAGTGACCGACCATATATTCGATATATACCATAGCTCAGTGTGTACGCACCAATTGGGAGTTTTGCAAACAAGCTAAGTGTTCAGTGTCAGAACACTCGTACAGAGATTGGCGTACTAAGCACTCACCAGTGTCACTGTAGGTGCGTCGGGGGGTCCGTAGGGTCCATCTGACAAGCTACGATGATCCTGTGCAGGCTTCCCAGGGACTCCTGTGCATACTAGTCTCCAAACTGCAGCACCTGCCTAAGCTGCCCACACAGGTGCACTGAATTGCAGCATCTTCTCACACCAGTGGTTAACCATTTGTGTGCCTGGGGTTACCCAAGCCACAGTGTGCAGTCTGTGATGTTTTCTGACATTGCAGCATTCCATGTTTTCCAGCTGAGCTCAACTTCATCAACCTAGGCTCAGTCAAGCCTGCCAGTTACCCTGTAGCCAATCACAGCAAGTAGTTTAAAGGAGGCCTACATGTAGGGTGACCAACTCATCCCTTTAATCCGGGACACATATTAATTACATAGGTTCTGTGGCAGTTTAAAACCAGGTGAAATGGAGTCTTGAGGTGTGGCAGTTTAAAACCAGGTGAAAGCCAGCCACAGAACCTGTGTAATTAACATGTGTCCCGGATTAAAGGGATGAGTTGGTCACCCTACCTACATGATACCTCCCAACTGTCCCGATTTCCACGGGAACGTCAGTTTTCGGGGACGTTCCCGCATCAATCTTGCGGCCGGCAGAGCCGGCCTTAGGCATAGGCAAACTAGGCAATTGCCTAGGGCATTTGGAATGCCCAGGGGCATCAGCAGCTTCTGCTGATTAAAATGATATGCAGCATGCCTATATTCTGTGTGTGTGAGGCTGTATCTGCATATGAAATAGTGTATTCATGGAAATCACTGTAACATAGCATTCCGTATGCAGGTACAGCCACAGTCGCTCACAGAATATAGGCATGTAGCATATCATTTTTATCATTGGAAGCTCCTTGTGTGTGCTGGTCATAACAATGCAAATATGACGAATTTTCAGCAAAAAAGGCACCCAACGTTAGCAGAACTGGCCAGGAGCTGCATGGCCTATTGAGTCAAGATGTATGAGGAAACATCTGTATCCAAGCAGAGGCAGAGGTCACAGTGTTAGCGGCTGTGCGAGTGCTGTCTGCGGGTGGGTTGGTTGTGCCATAGTGTTCCGCATATGTGTAAGGGGCATTATGTGTGTCATGTATAAACGCATTATTAATGTGCGACATATGTGTAACAGGCATTATGTGTGTCATGTGTATAAGGGCATTAATAATGTGCAACATTTTTTTTTGGATATGTGCAACATATGTGTAAGGGGCATTATGTGTGTCATTATGTGTAGAAGGGCATTAATAAAGGTTGGCATAATGTGTAAGGGGCATTATGGTTATAAGGGCATTAATAATGTGTGTCATGTGTAAGGGGCATTACTGTGTGGTATTATCAGGGGTGCCGAGAGAAAAGGGTAGGGGGTACAAATTACCAAGGCCAAAGTCTGATGGAAGGGCCCAGTGGGGGCCCCGGGCCCCCTCCCCTTAAGTGACAGCAGCAGCTGCATCTCTTCTCCTCTGCCCAGCACACACTGCTTTGTGCTGGGTTGCAGTGTGGCCATGGAGGTGCTTAAAATACAATATTTTCTCAGGATTTTTTTCTAAGAGTATAATGTGAATAATGTGAGGAGTAATGTACATAAGGTAAAGTGGTACTACTGTGTGATGTAACGTGAATAAGAGACACCATCGCATGATATAATGTGAATAAAGTTGCACTACTGTGTGGCATAATTTGAATTGGGCGTACTATTGTGTGGCCATGCCCCTTCCCAGCAAGAACACACCCCTGTTTGGGCTGCGCACCGATTGTGTGCACTGTTTCTATTTAAAATATTGCGGGTAGGGACACCAAAATGATGACTGCTATGATGAGGGTTGATGGTGCTGGGAAAGCGGAGCAGGGTCAGAGGCGGAACTAGTTGCGGTGCTAGGGGGCACCAGCCAAAATCTTGCCTAGGGCGTCATTTAGGCTAGGGCCGGCTCTGGCGGCCGGGGGCAGTTGGGAGTCCCCCCTGTCAGTTCCTGACCAGAGCTAAATAGACGCTATGAGCACAGTGTCTATTCCCGTAGCCAGAGGGGCTGGGGGCATGGCTAGAGGCTCATAGAGCCTCTGGACCATGCCCCCACAGTGAGGCAGGGACGTGGCCTCACGATGCAATTGTAGGCCATTCCCCATTTCCCAAAAAGCCCCACCCCCTCATTTCGGTCTTGTGCCGAATATCCTTCCTGGAGAAACCCAAAAGTTGGGAGGTATGCCTACATGCAGCAATGTGGGTCCTGTTCAACTGTCCTAATTACAGCGGGAGAGTCTCATTGATTGGAGACTGTCCCGCTGTAGAAATGTTCTGTGGGTGCTCTGCAGAGCATCTATCACTAAGCATTGCCATTGCAGTCTGGATACACCGCCATGTTCATTACATATATTATTATGTATTATGGCTCTGTCATGTACTGATCACGCTCCTTAGCTTGGGAGTACTTTATTAACTAGTAATGGGCTTACCTTATACCATTTAGAAGTTGTTTGTTGTTACATAGGGTAAATCCTAAAGCATGGCATTTTTAATGTGATATATTCCGCCACTGATTGCATCCATAGCGGCGTTTAGTAACACTATAAGCATGCAGATTTGTGGATAGAATCACAAAGGACCTTTCTTCTGATAATAGCTGTGCCTCGCGGTTTTAGGGCTATCACATTTATGGCCCATAAGTCCTGTGCATGCACTGGGCAACTGCAGAGGGGGACACCGGGAATTCTGCAGTGAGAAACCCAGAGGGATGACTCCACAGTGACAACTCCTACTCAGTGATAGGAGCTGGGTGTTTCACTGCAACATTAAGTGCAGCACTTGGCTCCCGTCCCTGTGTAGGAGCCAATACTGCAGCAAAGGAACTCTCCGAGGGCAGCCCACACAAAACGGGGGTTTGGTCCAAGAAGCCACACCCCAACCTGTGAGCCAACACCTATGAGGCCACACCCCTTTCCCCAGCAAGCAGCTTTTCCACACGGGCTGCAGGCACTGCTGCTCCTGGTGTCCAAAGAGGTAGGGACGGGCGCCACTGTCTCAGGGTCGGATGTAACAGCCTGCAATTTCTGTTGCAATTTCAAAAGGTTGGCTGCTAAATGTAAAGTGGCGACATCTTTACTGTAAGTCTTATGGCTAAATGGCCACAGTCTCAACTTTTTGAATGCCGACCTGATTACTGCAACTCTTTATTACCGTTATGCTATAAAATATCTTGGTACTCTTTACTTAGAAGGGCGCCCATCATGGCCATCTCGGGCATTGAATGCACTAAAAAATCGGGTGCGATGCGACCGACGAGATGCCCGAGATTTCCCATAGGGAACAATGTTAAATGTCTCAATTGACCCGATTTTCCTGTTCAATGCCTCAATTGACCCAATTTTTCCATAGGAAACAATGTTAAATGGGCCACAGAGGCCAAATAGGCACCCTGAAGTGTATAAAAGCCACCCGAATTGTTAACGCCACCCCACGATCAACGTGAACCCGAAGCGTGGCGAGCGCAGCGAGCCCCGCGAGGGGACGCGGATACCTTCACAGGTATCCGCGTCCCCTCGCGGGCTTCACAGCTGTCCGCGTCCCCTCGCGGGGCTCGCTGCGCTCGCCACGCTTCGGGCTCGGTGGCTCGCTGCGCTCGCCACACTTTCTATTCTCAACTCCACGCCGACGTGGATAGTGGGGGTATGAAAAGGTCGTAGGACGCGTACCGCCGCCCCTCGCGGGCTCGCTGCGCTCGCCACGCTTCGGGTTGACGTTGATCGTGGGGTGGCGTTAACAATTCGGGTGGCCATTATACACTTCAGGGTGCCTATTTGGCCTCTGTGGCCCATTTAACATTGTTTCCTATGGAAAAATCGGGTGAATTGAGGCATTGAACAGGAAAATTGGGTCAATTGAGACATTTAACATTGTTCCCTATGGGAAATCTCGGGCATCTCGTCGGTCGCATCGCACCCGATTTTTTAGTGCATTCAATGCCCGAGATTTTTTACTAACGATGCCCACGATCAAAATCGTGGGCGCCGTTCTAAGTAAAGAGTACCAATATCTTTATACTGTTTCATTCGTCTGTTAACAAAAGTATTATTACTATTATTATTATTTGGGTTATTTTTTGCTATTTTATGTAATAACATTGTTAGCTCAAACACATATTCCCCTTTGTCTACAATGAATCATTGAATTGTAGCTGTGCATTTAATGTTCTAGCAACTATGTGACACCCTTTAAACAACATACTGTAATTACAGGGCCATTTGCATTGAAAGAGACCTGTGCATTGAAGCCATATTAGCTGTTGCATAAGCAGAATGTAATTAATTGGAGACCTTTTTGGTTGACGCATTGGGGGTAATTCAGACTTTCTCGCTAGGCTTGGTTTATTCAGAGCCTAACAAGCAGGTTAACGCCGCCATGCTGACAATGAGGGACAGACTGGGGCAGGATCAGACTATCAGCATGATATATGACCACAAGTTGAAGGTCTCTTAATATTTCATCATTTAAGCTTGGTATAACTCGTGTGGCATTACACAGACCAAAGGTCATTACTACGAACTTATAATGCCCATCTCGTGTGCTGAAGACGGCCTTCCGCTCATCGTCAGACTTTATCTGAATCAAGTTCTTAGCCCCCCTGAGAGCAGAGTCCATTTCCAGTTGGATCCCAGCTCCATGAAGATGCATTCCCTATTGTAAGTTAGCAGTACAATGATGACTCGGAGACATAGGATGGCATTAAAAATATGTTATTTATTGTGTGGCACAGACAGCATCTTTACTTATGAAAGTAATGTGGAATTTTCCGGTCCAGGGTTAGAGCAGCAGCAGGGAAACTGATATGATCAGGGTTCGGCTGATTAGCATGACCTGTGCTCTCCTGATATAAGTGTTTCCAGGACAGAGGGTCATTACTCTGGGTGGTGGAATAGCTGCCCAGGTGATACACCAGGGTGTGGGCTATGGTAGGGACCACTGAAGCATTCTGAAGAGTTTGTACTATGGTGTGACACCTGTATGCTGCAATGCTGTAACCACCCTTGCTTATGCTACCTGCTACATCATGAAGACCAAAACTTCATCTTATCCAGTGTATGTGATTCCTTGTAACAATGAATCAAACTTTTAGTTGGAATAACTGTATAATTGCAAAAAAAGGATGGTCAGGAATTAGCACAGCCCATCAATACACTAACCAACACCACAATACATTTAGTGTGGATGGAGACTAGCCCATGGGTGCCTTCCACACAACCCAGGGTGTCCAACATACCTTATAACATATATAGTCAGTCTGGTAGGGTGGTGCTGCTGAGAATGGTTCAGATTTGAAATTATGGTGAATAACGAACCCAACAAACTGTGCCCGGCTGATGATCTTGTTTCCCCCCAAGGCAAGGTTCTGCTTACAGAACTGTTGCACGGCCACCATACACTCATACACTCATGTAAGACACTTGAGCTAAACACCTAAAATTATTCCCAAAGAATAAACATACAGATGGAGCGCCTCTTGTTCAGCACCAGCTCTCGCCAAGTCTACTCCGCTGGCGCGAGCTGGCAGATAGGCGCTCCATCTGACGGGGATGTGCAAGCATCTCACATGCACCCGTGTCCCTGTTTCTCAGCGGCGGGGAGCGAAATCCCTGTCTGTCTCCACTTCAGAGAGACGGGCAGGGTTAGGGGTAGTGAGGGTGGATGTGGCACTGATGTGGGAGCGGCGGGTAGGCAGCAGAGGGCGGTGGTGGGCTCCGACAGAACGGGCGTGCAAGCGTCTCATGCGCGCGCCCCCTTCTGTCTAATGGCGGGTCCTGGGAATTGGCAATGGAATCACCAGGACCCGCTTTAATGAGAGGCGCTCCATCTGTAGACCATCCCCTGATAAATGTTGCCATCAGAATAGTACAAATGCTGATCTCTGAAAATAACAATGGGTGTTTAACTACGGCACCCCCATTGGATAGATTACATTTACAACCACAAGGTTACTCTTCTGCCTACCAATGTCCACAGCTGCAAAATCTACATCATTATCCCAAAACGATTGAGGCTAAGGGGGATATTCAATCACCGGTGAGCATCTCCGTCAGGGAGATGGCCACCGAGCCCTATTCAATGCTGTCTTCCCTGACAGCAATGAGCAGGGTATCTCGGCAGAACGAGCATGACAGCACAAGCTGTTGTGGCAGCACAGCCTCTCTCCCCAGCTCAGCAAAAGCTGCTCAGTTCCTTGTGCTGGGCTGGGGAGACAGGCAGCTGCAGGGGCAGACTGCCATCTCTCTCCCTCTGCTGGTAGTGTGCATTCCCACACAGGAGGCAACGCTCCTTCTGCTTACTGGTGCCAGGCTGACGTGTCGGCGTCCCTGTGTGGTAGCACAGGCGAGCTTGTTCCACAGCAGCTAAGTGTCCTTCCGCAAACTTCTATGAGGACAACAATGGCCCAACCACCTAATCCTACCGGTTCCAGAAAATAACCGTCCTACCAGTTATAGAAGCCGCCTTCACCTCCCCCCAAAAAATATAAATTACCCATAATCGGGACAGAATAAAAACATACCATCTTAAGGGGTGGTAAATGATTAAATAATTCCATTAGTAATTCTAAAAAGTGTTTAATTTTAATATAGCCAAGAATGAAAACAAAAGAATTGCAGCTTTTGTGTATGAAAAATGCAGTTATTACATATTTCTCCAGTTTCTAGTTGGTTCCCAACTCCATAAACATGTAACACTTCTACTAACTTAACACTACAATAATGACACGGAGACATCGGCTGGCATTAAAAAGTCAGAAATTTATTGATCAAATAATAATGCCAAAAAAGTGTTTGGTTTTAGTGTAGGCAAGAGCACGGACAAAACAAATGACACATAAGGAATGACTGAGGGAAAGGAGGTGGAAGGGGAGGGAGGGAAAGCCAGGGAAACACAAGATTACTCGGCAAGAGGTAAAACCATAAAACCTGCTGAGGGACTTATTATATCCAAATTGTGTCCGAATTATGTCCAAATTATGTCTGAATTATGTCCGAATTATGTCCATCAAGTCAGGCAAAAAATTGAAAATCCCTCAAGACCCCCACTGTTGAAAGTGGCGAGTGGCCGAAGCCCCGAGTAGGATAGACAGGGGAAGACAAAACAGACTAACAGGGAGAGACAGCATAAAACAATGGCAGCATCAATGCAGCACAAGATTCACCATTTGGCAAATGGTGACACCTTTGTGCGCTCCGCTGCTTGTAAGTACATTCCTCAATTAATTAGCAATATAATATCACTCTCCTAAACGATCAATACCGGCAAGCAGTAAACTGTAAGTTACTATATATAGTAATAAAATGATTAAATGATAACAAATCAAGTTAAATCCCCAAGTAGTAATTTGCTAAGTTTCCCATTTAACAATTCTATTCCCTTTGATCTCAATGTAAATCAACATATTTCGAACAAATAAATCAAGATGTCAAAATCAAACCCTTATTAGGTCATATAAAGGATACTCCTAGAGCCGGATGGAGCGCTCAATGGGCAGCCTGCAGCCAGGAATAACCTGGAGATGTTACCTGGTCGCTGAGGTAGAGGGCCGGGGTGCTGTGATGGAGGCTGATGTCCCGTGCCTGCAGGAGGAGGTCTTTCATACACAGGGCAGACATCCTCGTATGGTGGCGGGTCAGGGTTCCACGCAGATCTTACCCAGGGCGGGAATCTGGGTGTTGTGTCTACAGAACTGAAAATACACAAATACAGGCGTCATAGGTTATCACATGTACACGTCACACTGATATCTCTAGTGTGCTCCTTGTCCTCACAGTGTAAGCAGCATGAGGACAGTGGTCACCGGATAATGGATAGCCTGCAGTTATGAGATTTGGTTCATCTCCCAGCTGGAGCCTGATTGGATGCATGCAGCAGGGTCACAGCTCTGTGCTAATGTATCTGTCAGCTACACGTGGAAGCCGGCACCTCCCTCTATTTATCTGCGGGTTAGGGTTAGTCTGCCAGGGGGATTACCTCAGTCCAAATGCCACGTTGGTGTTCTGAACGCCGACATACCATCTATATGTATCCCCCCAATGCTGGGCGTAAATGGTGCATTAGATACAAGTGCCCAATTTCTGTATACAAGGAAGTCAGGCTATACCACACAGCATGCCCATCACACAGATCTGTTTCTAGCACCCGCACGGCACCTGCCCAGTTACTGCCCGGAAACACCCATGTCACAGAGATCTGGGAATGCAGAACGCCTCCATCCGTGCCCATATGCCATATCTGCAGTCTGCAAATGTCTGTGCCTCACTTTGGGCCTGATTCAACATGAGTTGTAACTGAGCAAAATAGCAACTCCCAGAGCTAGGCTGCAGGGGAGCGGGTGCTACCCAACACGGAAAGGTGGACGCTAGGACTACGTACGCAAACCTAGTGAAATCGCATAGAATCGCATGCCATTATTGTATGGCATGCAATGCGATTTTAACTATTATAATGGCATTTAATGTACTATACCATTAAATGACATATAATGTCATTTATTTATGCTCCCCCAGTATCGGTGTCATTCCGAAGCGTGGTGAGTGCAACATGTCCCGCGAGGGGCGGCGGGGCGCGTCCGGCGGACCTTTTCATATCTACACTATCCACGTCGGCGTGGAGTTGATCTTATATAGTGTGGCGAGCGTAGCGAGCCACCGAGCCCGAAGCGTGGCGAGCGCACGCATATTATGTTACATGTATTACGCGTCCGCTCGCCACTCTTCGGGCTCGGTGGCTCGCCACACTATATAGAATCAACTCCACACCGTGGATAGTGGGGGGTATGAAAAGGTCGGGCGAACGATTTCCGCCACCGCTCGCCGTGCTTCGGGATGACGTGGATAGTGGGGGTGGGGAGCCTAAATAAATGACATTATATGTCATTTAATTGAATAGCACATTAAATTTCATTATTATATGTGCAATCATAACCGATATCTGATCGCATCGCATGCCATACAATAATGGCATGCGATGTGATCGGATGCGATTTTTTATCACACCCGATTTTTTTTATGTATTCACTGAGAGAGAGCAGTGAATACATTACATAGAAAAATCGCATTTCATCGCATCCCATCTCATCGCATGCTATACCATAATTGCATGCAATGTGATGCGATTTCACTACCCTGAATAGCCCACTAAGCAAATGCCATAGTGGGCGCCGTGATAATACATTTGCCCCTTAGCCATTAGCCCCTAGCCATTTACCCCATAGCCATTAGCCCCCTAGCCATTTACCCCTTAGCCATTAGCCCCCTAGCCATTTGCCCCTTAGCCATTAGCCCCCTAACCATTAGCCCCTTAGACATTAGCCCCCTAGCCATTAGCCCCCTAGCCATTAGCCCCTTAGCCATTGTCCCCCTAGCCATTTGCCCCTTAGCCATTTGCCCCTTAGCCATTTGCCCCTTAGCCATTTGCCTCTTAGCCATTTGCCTCTTAGCCATTTGCCCCTTAGCCATTTGCCCCTTAGCCATTTGCCCCCAAGCCATTAACCCCTTAGCCATTAGACCCCTAGCCATTTGCCCCTTAGCCATTAGACCCCTAGCCATTTGCTCCTTAGCCATTAGCCCCCTAGCCATTTGCCCCCTAGCCATTAGCCCCTTAGCCATTGTCTCCCTAGCCATTAGCCCCCTAGCCATTTGCCCCTTAGCCATTTGCCCCTTAGCCATTAGCCCCCTAGCCATTAGCCCCCTAGCCATTAGCCCCCTAGCCATTAGCCCCCTAGCCATTAACCCCTTAGCCATTAGATCCCTAGCCATTTGCCCCTTAGCCATTAGCCCCTAGCCATTTGCCCCTTAGCCATTAGCCCCGTAGCCATTAGCCCCCTAGCCATTTGCATCTTCAAAGATTGATACATTAAAATCCAGCAGCATAATCGACAGAATCTCACAGTTTCCTGCAACACGCAGACTATTACATACAACCCATAGCCGGATAAGATGGGGACATTCCACATTTTTCCTACCGTCTGCAGAAGAGACTCTCGTACGGCGGTGGTGGATCAATTACGTCTCTTGCATTCCTGACACCGGAGATGCCTTCTGCTGGGATGTCAAAGTATGATGGCGGAGGTGCTGGAAGGTTGATGGTTTCATTGTCTGCAAAAAATATAGAAATATATGAAATATATGCGTATATATACAGGATAGATAGATAGATATGCAGAGTAGACCGGCACTCAAACTAGGGGTGCTAGGGGTGTGTTACCCCCACAGTGTTTGTTCCCAGATAGCAAGTCCTATGTGTACAAAGTTTGTTGTAAATTGCTCCAGCCATTCCCTAGGGGTGTGTTACCCCAACAGTGTTTGTTCACAGATTGTAACTGATATGTGAAATTGTGTTTTTTTATTAATAAAAAATGAGCTGTAATCAATTCAGATTTGGAATTTTTTTAGTTGCATCGTCCGTGTTTTAATACGCTCGTATATAAAATGTTATAATTTTCCCTTGTACTCTGTGGATTTGTATAGATAGGCATAAGGGCAGACACATTTTCCCTTTTATATATTAGTAGATAGATAGATAGATAGATAGATAGATAGATAGATAGATAGATAGATAGATAGTTTTGTAAAGCACACCGGAATATGCTGCGCTATATAAGAAACTGGTAATAAATAAATGGTACGTGTTTTCTAGCAGGGCGCCACCGATTTTAATTGTATGCAATCGGGTTGCAAAAATCGTGTCAATCGCATCTCATGCAACCAAATTGCATGCAATGCGATTGACCCGACCCCATTTTTTTACCCCCCCCAATGCTAATTGGTCCCTGAGACCCGATTTTACATTGGCCCCAATGTTAAATGCCCCCCAGACCCCATTTTTCATTGTATGCCCCCCCCCCCCATTGTTAACGCCACATCAACGTGAACCCGAAGCGTGTGGAGCACAGCGACCCTGCAAGGGGCAGCGGTACGCGTCCTCCGACCTTTTCATACCCCCACTATCCACGTCGGCGTGGAGTTGATATTATATAGTGTGGCGAGCACAGTGAGCCAACGAGCCCGAAGCGTGGTGAGCACAGCGAGACCCGCGAGGGGACGCGCATTACTTCAGACGTATTAGGCATCCCCTCACGGGGCTTGCTGCGCTCGCCACACTATATGAAATCAACTCCACGCCGACGTGGATAGTGGGGGTATGAAAAGGTCGGAGGACGCGTACCGCCGCCCCTCGCGGGCTCACTGCGCTCGCCACGCTTCGGGTTGGCGTTCATCGTGGGGTGGCGTTAACAATGGGAGGGGGGGGGCATTTGACATAGAAATGACCCATTAGGGTGGGTATACAATCAAAAATTGGGTATGGGGGGAAATTAAACATAAGTTCCTATGTAAAATCGGGTCGGTCGCGTCGGTCGGTTCGCATGCCATTATAATGGCATGCGATGGACCCGATTTTACATTTGTTGGGAAACCTCAAAAAAAGCCCGAAAATTGGGTCCTTCGGGTCCCATCGCATGCCTTAAGTTAAGGTATGCGATGGGACCCGATGGGCGCCGTGCTAGGAAACAAGTAACAAATAAATAAATGACATATATGAGACAGATAGATAGATAGATGACATATATTAGATACATACATACATACATAGAATGATATAAGATAGATAGATAGATAGATAGATAGATAGATAGATAGATAGATAGATAGATAGATAGATAGATAGATAGATAGATATGAGATACATACATACATAGAATGATATGAAATAGATAGATAGATAGATAGATAGATAGATAGATAGATAGATAGATAGATAGATAGATAGATAGATAGATAGATAGAGCTATCACCATGAATCCAATAGTAAAGCGATGTGCACCAGAGTATACATGACTGGAGCAGATCACTTTGCATTACACCGTATTACATAATGACATGTGTCAGCACTGGCTTAGCCCACATAACTGCCGCCTTCTCTGGGTGCCAGTCATCCTCTGTCCCTGTATATCACCAATAACACTGTTACCCTATATAACACCTGTCCCTACTGACTAATATTTCCTATAGACCAGCAGTCCTACAGCTATTGGCTAAGTTACACACCATCAGCCTATGACAGCAACATAACCGTAGTAAGTACTCACCCACAGTGATGCTGTAGGCCTGGTATACTGGTGGTGGTGACTCTACAGCAACTGGGTCCCCTTCTGGATCTGTGGTGATGTCCACTGTGGAGACAGCTCTGCACCTCATCAGCAGAAAGGAGCCGATGCCCAAAACAGCAAAGACTGGTCCCAGGATCTTCAGTACAGTGCTGCAGCCATTCTCTGGGTCACTCCGGCAGGACTCATAGGTGATCATGGTGATGAGCGACCCTGCAATTGTTAGTGTCCCTCCAATCACAATGGGTAAGAGTCTAAGATTTGCCATTTTAACCTGTTAGAAACAGAGAAAGTTAATTTTTCCAGATCATATACTCACCATATACTCACCATGCGTCTTCTCTGGCTGGCTGGCAAACTGTTATGGCAGGTGCACAGGTCAGGTGACTCATCACCAACTGCCACATTTTCAAAGATGCACATTAGTAGCTGAGGGCAGCTCAGGGGTCCTGAGGGCCGACTGTGCAGGATATTTATCACAGCTTGTACAGACAGATGAAATACCAACCAATCACCTCCTCACTGCCATGCTACAGGCTGTGTTCGATTAATGGCAAGTTAGGAGCTGATTGGTTGGTACAATTTCTTACTCCAAAGTTTGATAACTCTGCTCAAATACAGATGTCTCATGTAACATACAATATAACTGCTCCGCAGTGTGCTATAGATAACATATAATGCATGGAATAATATATGGGGACTAGCTGGCCAGATTATCAATGGGCCGGATGGAGCTGCAGCTCCAGGCCCACCATTACAATAGTCCCACAGGGTCTACTGTGCTGCTGCAGATAGGAATTTTTTATTTCCTGTTACAGCCTGCAGCCTGCAAGTAGCCATCCGTACCTCCTCCTGGCCAGGACCTGTGACACCCCCACCCCACACTTGCGGCTGTGGCGCCAGTGGAACGGATCACACCAGCCCTTTTCCTGTTACAGCTACACTATAGCGTTCCTGCCAGCTCATGCTTGCCTACCTGACCCTCTCCATGAGGGAGAAAATGCTCTGTTCCTGGGCTTCCCTGGTAATGTATGATTGCCATCACCTGTGGGGAGCTAGGCAATTGATAAGAAAGATGTTTCACCACAGGTGATGGCAATCATACATTACCAGGGAAGCCCAGGAACAGAGCATTTTCTCCCTCATGGAGCAGGTCAGGTAAGCAAGTATGTGCCAGCTGCCACCCGAGGCCCCACCCACCTAAATTCCAGCAGCAGCAGCAGCAGCAGCTCTGTTTCAAACAACACAAGGCACACTACATGGTACAGCAGCACTAAGGACCAGATTCTCTAAGCTTCAAAAGAGATAAAATGGAGAATAATAAACAGCCAGCCAATCAGCTCCTACCTGCCATGTCACAGACTGTGTTTGAAAAATGTCAGATAGGAGCTGATTGGTTGGCTGTTTATCACTCTCCATTTTATCACTTTTGAAGCTTGGAGAATCTGTCACTCAGCACTGTAGGCTGCACTAGACCTCCTGCGCCGCAGAGCATCTCTGCGCCGTCCCTGCTCTGCATGACAGCAGGCTACATGTGCTCCGCCTCCC
This sequence comes from Crinia signifera, assembly GCF_055691185.1. NCBI lineage: Eukaryota > Metazoa > Chordata > Amphibia > Anura > Myobatrachidae > Crinia > Crinia signifera. The sequence goes on along the minus strand of NC_139220.1, from coordinate 50,163,546 downwards.
CTAGTGGCTAAACCTAAAGTTATCTCCATGAGGGCTGTCCCGCAGGGCCGGCGCTACCACTAGGCAGCTTCAGGAAGCTGCCTAGGGAACCGGCCTCTGTAGGGTGCCCCTTGTTCATTTAACATTTATATAAAGCTGAGTCACGTGACCTATGCGCGGGCGCCACTTTCCTCCCAACAAGCTTTGCGCAGTTTTCGCGGTTTACGGACGGTACTGTAGAAGGCGGGGGAGAATTGAGCAGCAGTGTCTTAATCATGGAGCAGCCGCCCGCCCACCTGTACCACACCAGCCTACCCCTCGCTCCTCAATAGTGTCACCTGCAGAACCAGCGTGACATCCCGGCATGGGCTGAAAGCAGCAAGTGTTGTACAGCAAGTACTGTAGTGTGGGATATATGTAAATATGTATGAGAGCGTGTATGGAGATATATATATATATATATAGATAGATATAATGCCCTTTGTCCTGGGAGCAGCATGGGCTGCAATTATATGTAACATAGTAACATAGGTTGTTATTTCAGTCTCAAGCACTTAAAAGGGGATACCCTGATTTCAGGGTATCACATTTACTCAGCGCCCCACTAAGGGGGCATGTCATGATCCACCCAAAGGGTGTGTCTATATGGAGAGATTGTGAAAAGAGATTGTGAATGTGGCACCCAGAAGTGTGGGTGTGTACTGCTACATCTGAGAGAAATCTTTTAAAATGACTTATATCCAAATGTAGATGAGCCCCAAAGAGGTTAGTAAGAGATACTATACTTGCTAAAGTGCTGGGAAATGGTGCTGATGATTTAATGTAAATGTATCTGTCTCTCATTCCTCTTTTCCCCAAAAAAGTAATATTGTAATGTGGTCTAGGTGAAATGAGAGAGATTGCTAGACTAATGAGGGAGAGAGGGAGAGAGGGAGATTGCTGCTATTTCAGGGAGTCACCTGCAGAACAGTGGTCAAAGTGGGCCGGTATACAGCGGTACTGTATGTCATACCAGCACTTCTTCGACCACTGACACGGAAGTGACTTTTATTTAATAAAAAAGTGTGCAGCAGGAGGCAGTGGAAGTGGCCAGCCTGCTGCACTGCTGCCGACAGATGTATGGAGGCTGCCTGCTGAAGATTTCATCCGCCAGCACCCTCCCCCTGCAAGTGGTGCCGCCAGTGGTGTAAGTACTGACGGTGCATGTGGTGCAGCTGTTGTGGGACTGGAGCCATCTCTAGGGCCCGCTGCTCCCCAGCACCCAGTTTACACTGCACTACAGAAAGGGCTCCGGCGAACTGAGCGGCTCTCTCCACCCCAGACGCCGGAAATCTGAGGCGCTCTCTCCCCCTGGGCGCTGCTGGAGAGTGGAGACCGGAGCTGCTCTAACACACCTACCCCAGACACCGGAGATGATCTGCGCAGCCCGATCCCTGCCCAGCAGCCTTGACACCTCCATCCTCCAGCAGCTGCACCATGTGTGAAGGGAAGCAGTGCTTGGCCTGCCTTCTGCTTCTGCACAGGGGAGACTACCCTGTGCTTCCAATCTGGCGGGCATCCTTAACTCCCATTCAGGATTTCTCTGCTGCCAGTCTCCCCTTCACCCTATGCCTGGGTCCATCCATGGGCCTTATTCATTCACACCCTGCAGCTCATTACCCCACAGATATGTAAGTGCCTAGTGAGCCCTATACCCACATACACCCCCCAGTGTGTGACACCCTGTGTATGTAAAACTTTTGTACCCCCTACCCTGTTCATCTGTGTATGACCCCCTCAAACCTCCATCATCTCTGGTGTATGTCCCCATGTGTGTGACACCTTGCCCCCCCCCCCCCCCTACCACCCTAACCCCTGGTGTGTCCACACAACCACTGTTTTTGTGTAACACCTTGTTCCCCCTACCACCCTAAAGAAAGTCTGGCAGCTGAGGCAGATATGGCCTGGAGGATTTGTTGTACCTCCATTACTACACCCGCAGTGTATATATATATATATATATATACACACATTATTTATAGAAATTGAGCTGTTTGTAGATATTTATTTTGCCGATACCCACACGCACCGTACCCATTCTACAGCTGAACATCTGGTATGTAACCTTTATAGTGCAGTAATTAGAGATATATATTTCGGTGATACATATCCATTATATATGATACAACATACTTGTGGCCCACTTTTTAGATACTGTGAATCAGACTTGGTGGATCAGGCCATCTTTATTGCACAGATCTCGCCGACAGATCTTTATTAATGGGATGATCCCTTTAATTCGGGATTTCATGTGCCTGCACCCTAAATAAGGGCATAAAGAAGGTTTTGGATATATCGTGTACTTTTTGACCCCAATTGGGGAAGCTTTGGGTACGTAACGAATTTATTGTATATTTTCTATTTTTTTATTTTTTACAATATTAAGGCAAAACGAGGGCTGCATAGGCCAGAGTGTAGTTAAGAGCCCGGGGATTTAGGGGTTAAACGCAGATACACATGCAGCACAGAGCAGTGTGTAATTCTTAGGCAGGTTAGCATGTGGTGCTTATGGGCCAATCAGCACCCAGAGGGGAGGTAGCTTAAGTGGGGTATATAGGGTCCAGCTTAGGGGGAGGAACTTCCTCTTGGAATCCGGATTCACACAGTGCAGCACGCGAAGCTAAGTACCTTTTTACCTTGTTTTTAGGCCTGTTTCATCGCGCAGCTGCTAGTACAGTATGTCCGGCCGCCCCAAGAGATCTGCCCCACCACCACGGTGGTTAGCAGACGCAGCCCGCCCGCTGGTGACTGTACCAGCGCGCGGAGGAGGCAGGGGAGGCAGCAGGACGGCCGCGACCGCGTCATCGCGGGTGCGCGCGCCGTCTCCTGCACAGTCTACCTCTGGGGGACATGTTTCCCCAGCGCAGGGAAGCGTCTCCCCGGCTCAGCAGGGCTCTGCTGTGAGCGGGGAGCGCGCTGCGCCATTAGCACATGGTGGGCACCCAGCAGCGAGTAGCGCTGCTGGGGACAGTGCTTTGGCGCCATCTGCTGGCGTTTTAACGCCAGCGCAGGTTATTCATACCCCCATGGGCACCCCGCGCGCTTCAGGCAGCGGGGTGAGCGGTGGGGGGGTTTCACTGAGCGGGGGAGATGGGGGGGTGCCCCCCAGGACTAGTACCCCTTTAGCGCAGGGTCCAGGGAGTCCTCTGCAGGTCATAACAGGGGGCCCCACGTGGAGCCCTCTGCGGATGACGGCAGGTGGGCGGCGCGGTGCGGGTCAGCCCCCTTTGGCCTCCCTGACTAACATCTTGGCCCCGGGGAAGGGGTCGCTCATACCCTTGGGCTGGGACGGTGGCCGTGGGGACGCTTTCGTCGGCGGCCAGATGGATGGCGGTGCCCCCCCCTTCCAGGGTTGGCAGGCACCGCAGCAGCAATGGCATCAGGGCCAGCAGCCATTCCCTGCGGCCCCTCAGGGCTTCGCCGGGGCCCCGGCGGGGCAGGGGGGGCACCAGGGGTTTGGCCACACGGGTTTCGGGGCGGGTCAGCAGGCATTCATGCAACCCCCCGTGCAACAGCAGCAGCAGTGGGCCGTTCCTGGTTAGAATGCAGGGGGGTACCCAGGGTACCCCATGCCCCACCCACAATACGGGCCCTACCCAGGGACCCATCAGCCCCCTTTCCCGTACTTCCCCCAAACAGCGGGGGTAGGTGGAGGTTTTCCCGGGGGGTATTTCGGGGGAGCATGGCAGGGTGCTGGGGCACCACAACAGCAGGGCCCGGGGGGGCCGCAGCAGGCTTTTCAGGGGGCGGCTTACACTCACCCCAACATGTATGCCCAGGCTCAACAGGTCAACCAGGTTTATGCGACTGGGGGCCTGGGGAGCTCTGGTACAGCAGCGGGAGGGTCAGTGAGGGTGACGGGCTCAGGATATGGTCCTAACACTGCACCTTTGTCTCCCGAGGTATCCTCTGTCGGTGGCAGGAGCGGCATTTTCGGGGGATCGTCCCAGGAAGAGGACGCAGAGAGGTCCAGGAGGGTCCCGGAATCAAGGCCAGCAACACCGGTGGCGACTCCAGCCACACCCAGGGTCCCGGCACCAGCTCCCAGGTCGACTGAGACCCCGGCGTCCACGTCAAGGGCGGAAGCATCCACGTCAGCAGGGACGGGGGCCACAGCACGGGTGGATCCCGTGGTCCAAGGCGAAGCTTCTGGAGATGGTGAGAATGATAATACATCAGAGTGTGCATCCTCTTCCTCCCACTCCTCAGCTAGTAGTGATGAGTCTGGGTCCCCCAAGCGCCCGCGCAAGTTTGCGAAAATGGTTGCGCGAGCGGTGGCGAAAAAAGTGGGTGGCGCTAAGCGGGCGAGGAAGGAGGCGGAGCCAGAGGTAGCTACCAAGGCAGGCGACATGGTCCATTGCACTAACACCGCCATGGCCAGGGGCCTGCGTAAGGGTATAAAGGATAAGATAAAAAGGGGAAAGTTTGTCGACTTCTTCACATTGACAGTCGACATGAAAAAAGATTTTGAGGCAGCCAAGAAGGCGGGAAGTGGTAGCGAGGCGGCCTTTAAAGGCTTCCACAATTGGCTGAAGGGCTTTTTAATCTTCTCCTCTTGTTATCTGAGCACAAGGCCTGGGGAGCACGTGAACGTCTTACGCTACCTGTTCCTCGTGAACGAGACGTACACGGATTATAAGGGGCTGGCGTGGCGGAACTACGATGAGAAGTTCCGCCTCGCCCACGCCGGGTCAAGGGTCATGCCCATGGGCTGCAAGCACGTGGAGATTTGGCTCGAGGTCATAGGCAAGGGGCAGCATAGCTCAGACACATCGGGCAGGAAGCCATTTCCTGCGGCCAAACCCGGTTCCAAAGCCGGCAGCAAAGGGAAGTGCTTTGCATACAACGAAGGCAAATGCGACAGGGGCGCCAAGTGCCGCTTCCGTCACGACTGCAGTAACTGCGGGGGGGCGGGGCACCCCTCTAAATCCTGCAGGTCAGCGGCCAAGGGCGGGGATCACGGGGACGCCGGCACTGGCGGAAAGTAAGGCCCCTTCCCCAATTGTGGTAGACGCCCTGGCCCGTAGGTTAATGGCGTACCCTAACAGGGCTGACGCACGGTTTTTGTTAGACGGGTTTAGTTTTGGTTTCCCCCTTCCCATCCCTGACGGAATAAGGGTGTCCTGCATTAGGAACCTCAAATCAGCCAGGGATTTTCCGGAGGTGGTCCGCCAGAAGGTCCAGGCTGAAGTGGCCCTGGGCAGGATGGCGGGCCCTTTCCAAGGTGACCCCCTCCCTGACATGTGTTTTTCCCCTCTCGGGGTGGTCCCTAAGAAGACCCCGGGTAAATACAGGTTGATACAGCACCTGTCACACCCCCATGGCGCGTCCATAAACGACGCCATTCCGGATGAGTTCTGTAGTGTGCAGTACCAGCTATTTGACGAGGTGCTGGGCATAGTCCGGGGTTTCGGCCAGGGAGCACTTATGGCCAAGCTGGATATTGAATCCGCGTTTAGGCTCCTCCCATTACACCCTAAGTCCTTCAGGTTCATGGGCTTTAGGCTAGATGGGGGCTGTTACATAGACAAGTGCTTACCGATGGGCTGTTCTGTCTCCTGCTCCTACTTCGAGAAATTCAGCACGTTCTTGCACTGGTGCATACAGAGCAGTACAGGGTGTGCGGGCGTAGCCCACTACCTGGATGACTTTCTCTTTGTGGGACCAGGAGACGACGGCACATGCGCCCATATATTCTCCCGGGCGGTTTCCCTGCTAGAGGAGCTGGGGGTCCCTATAGCTGCGGATAAGACGGAGGGACCCACCAGGGTCCTGTCTTACCTGGGCATAGAAATAGACTCGGCTGCGGGGTGCTGCCGCTTGCCCGAGGATAAGGTGACAAAGCTGCAGGGGTTAATAGTTGAGTGCTTGCAGAAGAAGAGGATACAGCTGAGACTATTGCAGTCCCTGCTGGGTTCCTTTAATTTTGCTTGCCGCATCATTCCCATGGGGAGGGTATTCTGCCGCAAGCTCGAGAGGGCCACGGCGGGGGTTCGGGACCCCCACCACACGGTCAGGCTGTCACGGGAAATGCGAGACGACATGGCAGTGTGGTCCACATTCCTGGGGCAATTTAATAGAGAGCTTATATGGCCCACGGAGCCCGAATCCAGCAAGGAACTGCAGCTCTTCACAGATGCTGCTGGCTCCACGGGATTTGGGGCTTATTTCCAAGGGGAATGGTGCGTCTCACGGTGGCCACAGTCTTGGATTGACAGGGGTTTCACGGTCAATCTTTTGCTGCTGGAACTGTTCCCCATCATAGTATCAGTGCAGCTGTGGGCAGCGGAATTGTCAAATCGGAACATAGTGTTCTGGTGTGACAACCTGGGGGTGGTACACGCAATTAACAATCAGAGGGCGGCTTCCCCGGAGGCCCTCAGGTTACTGCGTTACCTTGTGCTTCATTGTCTGAAGAACAATATACATTTTAGGGCTAGACATGTCCCAGGCATAGAGAACACTATCGCTGACGCCCTGTCTAGGTTTCAGTTTACAAAGTTTCGGGAGCTAGCTCCTGAAGCGTCACCCCTGGGGCTTAGGTGTCCAAATCTTGTATGGCAGATCATAGAATCGGCATGAAGGGTTTGGCACTGCTGTCACTGGCGCCCTCAACTCGCAGGGCTTACGAGGCGGCCTGGAGGGATTGGGAAGAGTTTCAGTCTGCGCCTGACGCTAGCGGTAAGTCGGTCGAGGACCGGTTACTCGCATTCGTATGGGGCCATTATGTAAGAGGCAGATCAAAGTCGGCTATGACGGCGGCTTTGGCTGGTATAGCCTTCCACAGCAGGCTGAGAGGGGAGCAGGATCCCACAGCCTCTTTTGTATTGAAAAGAAAAAGAAGGAACGACTCTCTTTGGTGTTGGGGCACTCTTAGTATAATGATTACGTAAAGTAATCTATGATTTTATAACATGTATAGGGTAGTAAAATAGGAAAATATGGGTGGGATTAGGGCTACTAGCTCAAAAGTATGGAGTACAGTGAGAGAATACTAGTTAAACTGAGTAGTGGAGGAGGAATGTTCCCCTTCCAAATGTGTTATTAGGCGTTTAAAAATTAGCTTTTATTAGATATATAGTAAAAGGATATCTAGACAGACATTAACAGACATTTAACACTAAACATTTAGACATATGGACAGGTTAAGGTAACCTTAAGTATCTGTGCCTGACGGGGCACAGGGTCCTCCTGTTTGGCCTCAACCTGGGTGGATGATATGCGTATGCCCAGGTGAAAATGATGTCTCCTCTACAGTGGATAATCTGTTAGTGTCCCCCAAGAAATAGTGGGGCCCCGTCCCCTGTAAGGTATAACCTCACTGAAGGGTGCAGGGTTCCACTTATAAAATCACAAAGTTCCTACAATAGGTGAGCCTGATTATGGGGTTAGAGTTTGTAACAGGAGAGCTTTTATTCAGGGGGCTAGGTGAAGATCTGTGGGGTTCACCCTTTCTCAAAGAGTATGGTGTGTGCAATATCTAGACGGGTTAATCAGTACAGACAAAATTTTTATAACATCTCAAATCTTCTTAGAATATCCTCCTTGTAACAAGAAGATAATCAACCCCTGTCTATTATAGCGAGGAGGATATTAACACCTTATAAGCCCAAGATATCTATTAAGATCCTTATCACCTCCCTGAGAGGAATCACAATACAGACATCAACTTATATCAAAAAGCGGCACTGTCTCTTTTCCAAGACAGTGATGTTCTTAACAAGTTCAATCTTTATGCGGAAGTTAACTACAATGTATGCAGTTTACATAGATGTATACATTTTATGCTTGTAACATTCTGAAACATTAGAGACAATCATCTTATCTAAACAGGATTTTCACTTCGGAGACAGAAAATAAACAGTAATACATGGATCAAATCGATCCTGCAGGAGGACACAGTATCTGGGCCCTATGAGGCCTGGTTAACAATACTCCCTTAGAGAGGTGAATATTCTTTAGATCTGCCTATTGGGCAGATAACCGTTCTATCTCATACATTTTTATGAGGACTGCCCAAAAGACAGATTAATTTATGTAAAACTACACTGGGTTTAATGCACCAGTGTGACATTTATTTAAACAGGAACGTTTTGTAGGACAGGAAAAAGGTAGCAGTATGAATTCACTGTTTCTCCCGCAAGGAGATAGGGATAGAAGGAGGGCGGTTTAAGGGGAGGGTAAGACACCAGTTTGAGTAGGAATGGAATAGAGGTAGGGGTTCGGGGTCCCGTTCCACCCAGTAGGTATGGGTAGTCCCACCGACTTTGTATACCCGTAGCAGAAGGGAGAGCCTGGTTCGAGTGTGGAAAGTCTCCTATCCCCTCTGGCAGGTTGTCTACTCCAACTGTCAGCTACCACTGGGTGAGAGTGGGCTTTTTTGGGTATTGTGGGGGATATTCCCAACCTTATAGGGTACAGGGTAAGTGGTGAAAAAATGGAAGAGTGCTCTGTGTGAACCTCTACAATAAGCGGCTGCTGCCCTGCTTAATATACCTGTGTGCTCGGGGTGGAATACTGTACAGTTTAGAGACAGGTCCCCCTTATCTCACAGTACCTTCATACGCCCCGGGCCGGTTACTGTCAGTTTGTCGACAGACCTTAGAGGTATAGCGGGTGAGCGGGCTTATGTGGGCGCAACAAGAGGGCTAATCGACAAGAGCAATCAAGTAGGGAAACTAGTAAGTATTCCCAGAGCAGGGAGTAGACCTCTTTTGTATTGAGTAAGGCTTTGAGGGGCTGGGCTAAGCAGCGGCCAGTGCCTCCTGACACTCGGCGGCCTATAGATGAGCGCATGCTAGGTGGGCTAGTAGCAAGTCTGGATAGGGTGGCCGATACCCCCTATGAGGCTGCGCTCCTGAAGGTGGCCTTTTCATTCGCCTTCTTCGGAGCATTCAGGATTGGGGAGCTGGTAGCTGCGAGCAAGAAGGCCCAGTCTGGTCTTAGGTCGGAGGACGTGGTTCTCCATGAGGACCACGTCCTGTGTAGGATACAGAGATCCAAAACAGACCAGCTGGGGAAGGGTAGTTGGGCCACCCTGCGATCCAGTGTGAACCAAGCCATTTGTCCTGTAGCATTATGCAGGGACTACATGTCTCTTAGGCCGGTTGGAGCCATGCAGTTTTTGGTGCACACAGATGGTGTGCCCCTCACCCGTTTTCAGTTCGGGGCTGTGTTTAGACGGTGCTTGACCGGCATAGGCTTGAGGGCTCAGGATTATGGGACACACTCCTTTCGCATAGGGGCCGCAACATGCGCAGCGGCGGCGGGGCTTCCACCCTCTGCCATACAAAAGGTAGGGAGGTGGAAGTCATCGGCTTATAAGAAATATATAAGATTAGATAAGATAGAGAAGGTAGATAAGTTGTAGAATGCGCCTGTTGCGCCAGCCCAAAAACGTAAGTTTACAATCGGTTCTGGAACGGCTAGCGTTCTGGAATCGACGGTGTGGAGTGAATTTTTTACTTTTTCCTCCGAGATAGAACTAATTCAATTCGGCTGTCACCAAAGTTCACCGGAGGTTTTTTAAGTTTTTCACCTTCACTTGGGCTGTTTACTGTATTCTGGTTGTGTTACAGTGTATAATATATTGATGTTAACGTTAGGTTTTTTCTTTTTCAGCCTTTTCCCTTTCCTCATCACATCAGGGGAGAGTCTGGGTAGTGGGCCACTCATATATTTTTTGGGCGGCCAGGCATCCCATGGCCTCCAAAGCTTTAGGCTTGCTACGAGCTGACTCAGTGCAGTGGTTTGGGGTTAGGGGACTTCAGTGGGGTGGGCTTTATAGCCTACTAGTTTCCAAGGCCGCAGTTCAGGTCCCCCCAACACATTAATAATACATCTAGGGGGCAATGACCTGGTCAAAAATACGGGGCTCTCACTCATGTGTAGCATAACGGCTGACCTGGAGCGCATTGCGGCCCTTTGGCCAGGGGTGCGGTTAGTGTGGTCTGATATTGTCCCCCGGCTTCAGTGGCGGGGCTGCAGGAATGCAGTTGCCATAGACAGGGCAAGGCGAAAGGTGAACCACGCTGTTTCCAGGAGGGTAAGCGCCATGGGGGGTAGGGCAGTGCGGCACCCCACGATAGTTAGGGAGTCTGCCCACCTCTATAGGTCAGACGGGGTCCACCTGTCTGACGCGGGCATGGAAATTTTCCTGGGCGACATCTTTTCTGGCGTGACTCGGCAATAGGAAGGCATTAGGTCTAGTTGAGGGGTGGCGGGCCTGGTCCCGGGCGACCTTGTTAGGTCTGGGGAGCCTTGGCAGTGGCGAGAAGGCGCTCTCGACCAGCAGTCGGGTGAGGTGTCAGGTGGTCACCGTGCGGTATTACCCCCCCCTTGCCAGGACGGTGGGCGAGTCCCGAAATGAGCGGGGACGGTGGGCACTTCCTTGAGGTGTCCGCGCCTTACCTTAGAGGGGGCGGGGAGCCGTCACGGTGCAGGCTGTACCTTACGTAAGGGGTGTGTTTGTTAGATTGGAGCGAGGCAGTCGCTGCCATTGACATACACCTCTGACTGGTGCTGGTCTCAAGTGCTGTCTTGGCCATCCCTTTGATAGACTAACAAGGGTCATACCACCTAAATAAATAACTTGACCATTTTAAACTTATGCCATGGTTGTCTGAGTCTTATTTTTAGATAAGGTATCCGCGTGAATTATTTCTAGGAAGTTATTGTAAGGGTAACAACAAAGGGTAACCAATATAATCCCTTGGGCGCCTTAGGCAAAACGAGGGCTGCATAGGCCAGAGTGTAGTTAAGAGCCCGGGGATTTAGGGGTTAAACGCAGATACACATGCAGCACAGAGCAGTGTGTAATTCTTAGGCAGGTTAGCATGTGGTGCTTATGGGCCAATCAGCACCCAGAGGGGAGGTAGCTTAAGTGGGGTATATAGGGTCCAGCTTAGGGGGAGGAACTTCCTCTTGGAATCCGGATTCCCACCCTCCCATCCCTTCTTTTCTTTCCTCTCTCTGGTGCTCATTGCCTTCGGGCTGTCCAAACAATTCGGTTAAATTTAATTTAGTTTAAAAATCGGCGAGAAGGCGCTCTCGACCAGCAGTCGGGTGAGGTGTCAGGTGGTCACCGTGCGGTATTACCCCCCCCCTTGCCAGGACGGTGGGCGAGTCCCGAAATGAGCGGGGACGGTGGGCACTTCCTTGAGGTGTCCGCGCCTTACCTTAGAGGGGGCGGGGAGCCGTCACGGTGCAGGCTGTACCTTACGTAAGGGGTGTGTTTGTTAGATTGGAGCGAGGCAGTCGCTGCCATTGACATACACCTCTGACTGGTGCTGGTCTCAAGTGCTGTCTTGGCCATCCCTTTGATAGACTAACAAGGGTCATACCACCTAAATAAATAACTTGACCATTTTAAACTTATGCCATGGTTGTCTGAGTCTTATTTTTAGATAAGGTGTCCGCGTGAATTATTTCTAGGAAGTTATTGTAAGGGTAACAACAAAGGGTAACCAATATAATCCCTTGGGCGCCTTAAAGGATCATATATATCACGTGGTTCCTCTATAGATATTTGGAATCTGCCCCACTGAGGGGAAGGTTATTACAGCCTGCAAACCCTGAAGGTGTTACACGAAAGTTCAAGCGTTTCACACCTAGGTATGTGTCGTATACTCCTCTGGCTATGGACAATTGTTGTAACCAAGTCTTTCTACAATGTTTTTGTATGCTACTGTATAATATCATTCATGATATTATATGATACTGTATAATATCATTCATGTAAAAAAAATTTTTCGTCCATGCATTTTCTGCATTTCTTTCTTTTCTTCTGTGCTCATCCTCTTTTCCTTTGTATGGACAAACATGTCCGACTGCCAACAATGGTTTTTAGAACAAATTACCTTTTTTATAAAATATTATAGGTTTTTTAATTCTATGTACTTTTAAAAAAAAGATATGTCAATATCAGTATGTAATATGCTATTATTGTCTTTACCACCAACAGTGTAAAACCCCTGATGAAGTCTTTTTCAAGACGAAACGTGTCGGGTTATTGATTTCGTTTTTCCGAAAAGGATACAATGTCCAGATGTGGTCTTTGAAACATAAATAAAGCATTCTGGTTTTATGATTATACATTGTATTGGGTTATTGTACTGTATAAGATTACAAACTGGTGGAAGTTCCATTTGGTGGTAGAAGCGCTCTCTATATTTTCTGTTTTCTATGTTCATTGTTGCCTCCCACTAACAGGGGGGGGGGGTCTTAGAGTAGCTGCTACACTATTGGGGCGCACGTGGGGTTATTCTGTGGATATATATATATATATATATATATATATATATATATATATATATATATATATATATAAAACGATATGCCGGCACACTCCAACTCCAATTCCCATCAGCCCGGGTGCAGGTCAGTGAAGTACAAATATATATATATATATATATAAGCAGGCAGTCAGACCGCACACATGGGACTTGTCTCTCAGCAAAAGAAGTCAGGCATCAGCCAATTACAATGCAAGCTTTCGGGAAATTTTATTATCACGTCTTTTAGCCTGAGGACGGGATAATAAAAATTCCCGAAAGCTTGCATTGTAATTGGCTGATGCCTGACTTCTTTTGCTGAGAGACAAGTCCCATGTGTGCGGTCTGACTGTATATATATATATATATATATATATATATATATATATATATATATATATATATATATATATATATATATATATATCTATATATATCCAAAAGGTGTGCAGCAGATAGTGTACGGACCCTGCAGATTTCAGAAAGCACAAACCTGAGGCATCCCCTGAGTCCAGCGCAGGGTCAGGAAGCGGAGCCCAGCGTATGCAGGAGTAGGTCAGCCCAGGCACTTCAGACTAGGAGCCAGGAGGGCAAGATGGCACCAGCGCATCCGTGCGGCCGAGCAGCGCGCCCTGGAAGAGACGTCTCCTGCTCTCCTTGCCAAGCTTCCAGAGGTTCACCAGGCACCTCCACCCACCAAGACACCCGCCGGAGCACCAGCTCAGTCAAGTCACAGGGCCGCACTTCCGTTCAGTCAGAGCCGCCCGAAGATCCCAGATGGCGGCCGCACATGGAGAGGACGCACAAGCTTCAGCAGACAGCCAGCCCGACCTCCGAGCACAACACAGAAGATTCACAGAAGGCGCAGCGGACACAGGAGCAGCTCCAAAGCAATTGGAGGTGAGTATACGGCGTCCAGGGGTCCCGGGGAAGGATGTGTATGTAGGATGGTGTTGGAGCTCTCACTCCCCGCACCCGCTCACGTTGCCGGCCAAGCCACGCCCACATAAAAATAATACTGAAAGCCAAAACTTCGTAGACAACATTTCAGCACCTTTTATGTGGTCACCTAAGTTTACCACAACATATACCTCTTATACAAATCATGTAACACAATAGTAACCCCCTTATACTGTACTTGCCTCTTACACATTATGCCACATGGAATGAACCAAAAGTCACACCGACTGAGCCAAAATTCACACTATGGCACAAAGATTGAGTCAAAATTCACATTATGCCACTCAGATTAAGGCAAAATTCACACTATGGCACACAGATTGAGTCAAAATTCAGGTTATGTCATACAGATTAAGCCAAAATACAGACTATACCAAACAGATTGAGCAATATTGCACAATATGCTTCATAAACAGGGGCATTGCGCGCCAAAGGCGAGCATTTAAAATTTACACCATAATGCCCATTACATGTTAAGCCACACACCATAATGTCCATTATGTATTATGCCAAACACCATAATGCCTATTAAGTATGATGCTACATGAGTGCTTTTTACCTACATGCTCATTGCCAGGGGTCCCATGCTCATTGCCTGGGGTTCCATTCTTGTTGCCATGTTGGATTACATGCTCATTGCCGAGGGGAAATACATGCTCACGGTAACTGGGGGACAGCCGCCACCAGGCAGAAATAACAGCCATTGACAGCCGGGCAGAGAGCAGGGGCCTGCCTGGCTGTATTCAGAGCACTGCAGGTCCAGGCTATTTGAAATAATACCCCTTTCACACCAGAAAATGCAGGGACCTACCCGTGAATATGGTCCCAGGATCATGCAGGGACATTCCCAGGCTGGCCCCTTTTACACCAGCCTAGTCCCTGCATTTTCTGGTGTGAGGGGGAGAGAAAACCAACCAGCTATATCTTCGGAACCAACTGACCCATTTACATGTGGGCTTCGATTGATTTTGGTCACTTGAAACTGGTCCATTTGGTTCCAGAGAAATCTGTCCTCAAACAACATTAACAGCCATAAAATTACATTTCAGAAATGAAAAAAATTGGTTTACCCACAATATCTCTAGAACCAATTAAACCATATGGACCAGGTATCAAATTAAAGGCCCAGTGATTTGGGTTCGACTGAGATCAAAAGGAAGGATTGGTGTGTATTGCGCTGCTAACCACAAATAGTTTTAAGGGGATATACTCCAAAAATCAAACTAATTAAATAAATAAATTTAAGACCAACGTGCAAAAATGATGTGGACACACTGCTTTAAAAAAGTATAAATTTTATATAATTAAATACATCAAATATTATAAGACAAACAATTAATGAAAATAAATATGAAAAATAAAAAATAAAAAACGATAACTAAAATGTATAGTAGATAAAAACACAATAAGTACACTATAAATATGTTTTGGCAGGACAATCAATATCAGTCCTTAATTGGATAAGGAGTGGACGTTATTAGCTTGGGGGTGCACCGCTGTAGATAAAATAGCGCAAGTGGTTAGGAGCCAGATGGTAAACAAGAGAAAAATGCTGTTGTATTGTTATTGGAATGATGATTAGTAAAACACAGTCCAATGAGGGTTATTGTTTGTGAGGATGAAGTTAGTAATTAGTAACAGTCATTTAAGCATATGAAATGCAGTAGAGATAGGACACTACTGGGCTCCACGCCAGTACAATATGGATAGCATATATCTCGACTGAGATCAACCTCGAGCTTCTGTGATGCTGGAGGGGGAACTGGCAGCCTTTGCAACTGGGTAGGGGTCAGATTTAGCGGGATCCATGTTATCCTATTGGGAAAAAGTTGCCTGGCTGTATCTCTGGTTCCCGGGGGGCTAGCGACATGGGGCTGGGCTTGTTGGAAAGCCCTCACCCTCAGCTACAAAATACAGCTGTAGCTCCCTCAGGCCCATTGTTAATCCGGTCCTGATCTCCGCAGTCCCTGTCCCTGCATCTCTGCGGTCCCTGTCCCTGCCTCCCCGTGGTCCCTGTCCCCCCCCCCCGAATTTTGGCTCAATCTGTGTCGCATTATGTCGTTTTGCTCAATCTGTGTGGCAAAATGTGATAGTTTTTTCCCAATCAATGTGACATAACATGAATTTTGGCCCAATCCAGGTGGCATGACGTGATTTTTGGCTCAATCCGGGTGGCATGACGTGAATTTTGGCTCAATTTGTGTTGCATAATGTGACATTTTGCTCTGTCAGCGTGGCTTGATGTGAATTGTGGCTCAATCTGGGTGTTATAATTAGAGATGAGCGGCGGGCACTTTTTCGGGTTTTGGTTTTGGATCTGGATCTCCCTTCGTGTTTTGGATCTGGATTGGTTTTGGCAAAAGCACCCTTGCGGGATTTGGTTTTGGATCTGGATTTTTTTTGGAAAAAAATTGCTAAAATAACAGATTTTAGGCCTGTTTTTGCCCCTAAAGCAGTGTTTCCCAAACCTTTTTGAACCATGGTGCCCTAGAATATCAGAATATTTTTAAGGGCACCCCTAGTTCAAAAGTAGATAACTTTAGAAATAATATAAAATAAAGTAAATGGTGTCATCCTTAAAGTTATCCGATTTCAAAATATGTTTTCAAATTCACTCCGCCGCCTGGCAAATGCCACTACTAGCTCCCAGCTGCCGCTCTGACCCCGCTAACCACCACCCCCACCCCCGACCGATCCCCGCTGATGGCAGGACCCCACTTCCCGCCCCCCCCCCCCCTGTTGCTGCCAAATTGTAAGTGAGCCTCCTGGGGGGCTGCCGGAGGAGCTGAAGGGCATATTGGTCAGACAAGTCAGGCTAATGCATGGCCTTTAGGATGCAAGGCCTTTAGGATCAATTATGGAGTGAGGAACCAGATTTGAGTTTGTTTGCCCGCATATTCCATGATTGGCAGCCATCAACTCTTGTTTAACCTATTGCTTTACCCGTAACTATTATGAATTTTTCCAATCCAAGGAACCATGCCCTAGTGCAGAGGTTCCCAATCTTTTTTGATTCACGGCACCCTAGAGAATCAGAATTTTTTTCACGGCACCCCTACGTCCAAAAAAATGTATTAGATTTGGTTTATATGCGATTCTTAGCGGCAGTTATGTGCTAAAAGGGCAGGATTTGCTTCTTCTACCTACATTCTCGACAGCCACCAGCACTGGTTTTGCTCCTAAATAATTAACCATTAATAATTTGAGTTGGTCCTGGACCACCAAGCCGCGGCACCCCTGCATGTGTCCCGAGGCACCCCAGGGAGCCACGGCACACAGTTTGGGAACCACTGCCCTAAAGTATTATTAAGTTCAACAACATTAATTTCCACTCATTTCTAGTCAATTTTGATCACTTCACAACTCACAAAATTGTTTTCATTGATTGTAGTTGGGCCAAAAGGTTATACCGAGGTAACTGGATGACTAAGCTAGGCGACAGCAGTGGGCATCACATACATGTGGACCTAACAGTTCCAACCTGGCACATCTTGGAAGCAGGGCAGCACTGCAGGGGCAGACAGGGTAGCATTTTAATAAACTACCCCCCACTGGACAGCCCGTTACACTGGACACTGGATATAGTCCGTTACACTGGACACTAGATATATATGCCGTCACACTGGACACTAGATATATGCTGTCACACTGGACATAGGCCGTTACACTGGACACTGGATATAGTTCGTCACACTGGACACTGGATATATGCCGTCGCACTGGACAATGTATATATGCCGTCACACTGGACAATGGATATATGCCATCACACTGGACAGTGGATATAGGCCGTCACACTGGACACTGGATATAGTCCGTCACACTGGACACTGGATATAGTCCGTCACACTGGACACTAGGTATATGCCGTCACACTGGACACTAGATATATGCCGTCAAACTGGACAATGGATATATGCCGTCACACTGGACACTGGATATAGTCCATCACACCGGACACTAGATATATGCCGTCACACTGGACACTAGATATATGCCGTCACACTGGACAATGGATATAGGCCGTCACACTGGACACTGGACACAGCCCGTTACACTGGACACTGGATATAGTCCGTCAAACTGGACACTAGATATATGCCGTCACACTGGACACAGCACGTTACACTGGACACTGGATACAGTCCGTCACCTTGGACACACCCCCTGGACAATGAACACAGCCCCTGGACAATGGACACAGCCCCTGGACAATGGACACAGCCCCTGGACAATGGACACAGCCCCTGGACAGTGGACACAGCCCCTGACACACTGGACACAGCCCCTGACACACTGGACACAGCCCCTGACACACTGGACACAGCCCCTGACACACTGGACACAGCCCCTTGTATTATGGACACTGCAGCCCCTGTACACTGAGGGTACAGTCTGCAGCACTGCAGCCCCTGCGTGTGAGCACTGCATCACCTAGTTTACAACAAAATAAAAAATCAGTCACTAAATAAATCACAGCACAGGGCACAGAGCACAGGGCATGGAGCACAGAGCACGGGGCACGGGGCACAGATCCCAACCACCCTCACCTATAATGGAGTGAAGAATGCGGGGCGTGCGTGCGTCTTATATAGAATCCACATCCCGGAGAATCCGACAGCGCGATGATGACGTTTTTCCTCGTTTTCGGTCCGGAATTCAGTCGGGAACTCCCGAGCCGGCTCGGATCACAATATTCGCATCTGTTGGATCCCGGAGATCCGGAGCCGCTCATCTCTAGTTATAATCTAATTTTTTGGGGGCTTATTCCATTTGATTTTTTTACTCATTACAGGTAAATTTTGGCTCTGTCTGTGTGGCATAATTTTTATAGTTAAGCGGGTCTCCTATTGTGTTGCACAATGTATATAAGAGGTATATAGTGTGGCACACTACAAAGGACAATGCCACTTTAAAGTGACCACCCCCCCTTTAAAGTGGCCACGCCCCCTTTTCCTTCACTTTTCCATACCCCCACTTTAAAATTCCCACTTTGACCACTGCTGCAGAATGCAGGAGGGTAGGCAACTATGCCCTGCACAGAAACAAAATAACTCACCCAAATCTAACTCTCTCATGTTACATCTGCCCCCCCCCCCCCCGCAGTGCAGCATGGTTTTGTCCAGTTTGAGAACAAATATGTCCTGCGATCAGGTCTGAATTAGGCCCATAGCTCATGCCCTATGATGTACTTTACCACAGTGCAATACTGCACAGGGCTGCCTACTATAAAGACTGGATAATAAATACTAGTGGTCTATTTTGTAAAATTGGTATAAATAAATATGTCTATCAAGACTTTTAGGTATCAATGGAATGAGATTGTTATTATACGGCCGACAAGGCGGGGGTGTGACCCTAATGGACCTATAGTTGAAACAGTGGTCAAAATGCACCTGGAAGATACAAATACGTATATGAAATTCTAACTGGAAAGCATAGTCATTGACAAACGGCCAACACAAGCAAACTGTCTACATGAGTTTTTCATGATATTTTTCTTTTTGGTCTTTTTCATGCTTTGCAATCCATGTAGACTACAATTGGGAATGGTAAAGCATGAGTTTTGAAGAGAGCCGTGTGAGGGAATGCGCTATAATAATTAGGGGTCCATGTTGACAATGACAACAAAAACCATGAAAAAACTCATATTGACCTTTTATGCGTCAAACTTTTGCCATTGTCGACTTTTCCCATGTCGACCTTTTGGCGATGTCGACCTTGAGCGTGTGGGTATAGGTCATTGGGTTGACCAATCCAAGGTTGACATGCATTGGGTGGACCACTGAAGGTTGACAAGGCTGAGGTCAACACCTGAAATAGGTCAACATGGCTAAGGTCGACATTGGCTAGGTCGATAGTCAAAAGGTCGACAAGGTTTTTTTTTACCTTTTTACCCCGGATGTCGACATGGGACACTGTATCTGTGCACCGCGTCCCCTCTCATGGCTCGCTACTCTCGGCACTCTATTATTTTCTCCCTCCACGCCCTAGTGGATGGTAGGGCAAGAGATACTGCCTGTCGTCGGCACATGTCAGTTCAAAAAAAAACCCATGTCAACCTTCCATCCATATTGACATTCGGCGTGTCGACCTCTTTCAGGTGTTGACCTAAGCCATGTCGACAGTCATTGATCGACCCAATGCATGTCAACCTTAGATGTGTCAAGCTAACGACCTTATACCGTGCCAGGCGAGTGATCAGTTTGGTGTGTGAAATTGCTGCACTGCAGGTGGGGCAGATATAACAATTGCAGTGTAAAAAGCAGTCTAACATTTGTGGGCTACATACAAAAGCTGCCAGTATTTTTACCCTGCATAGAAAAAATATCACGCACCCAAAATGAAGGCCTTTATTCTGGTTGACTCCATTCCGAGTCCCCCAGACTCCGCCCGCCGACTGCCGGTCCGGCTGCTGCCGATCGCACGCTGTATCTGTTCGCATGGGCTCTCTCTCAGGTCACTTAGATCTGCGTGCACACTCGAGAGGAGCTGGGCGGGCAGATGACATCCGATGATGTTAGCTACCCGCCCCCACGTCATGGGAGTGCCCAGCATTTTCATAGGAACGCCCATGAATCACTGGGCAATCCCAAGGTTGTGACTATCCACCGCCACCCCACGCCCCCGCCTGCAGTCTTGTGTGCGTGCGCAGAAATTCGTTGGTGCCTGCACATATGCACAACATGGTCCCCCGTGCGAACGCATGAGGGAAGCTAATTAATTAGAATAACCCCCTAAATCTCCCTGCGGAGGTTGCATCTGCCCCGCCTGCATCCCAGAAACCCCCCTCCACTTTACAAGTGCCTTAAATTAATACAACAATAGTACTGGTATATTATATGATCAATAGAGCTGCCACCACATCACGCAGTGTAAGGGACAGAGCAGAGCTGCTGCACATGCCCAGTGTACCAGCTTCTTCTGCCACATTTACTGCATGTGTGGATCTGAGCCCTCAAACATGTGGACCAGAGAGCAGCTGCCAGGAGGAAGAGACAGGAGCCTTACCATGAAGTGGGAGATTGTGAGCTTAGATATGCAGTACTGGTTCTATTATGTTTGTGTATTTATTTATTATGATATGTTTAAACTTTTCCTGACCAATTTAATTGTTTGAAACAGCCTATAATATAGACCATCGGTACTGTTAAATACTGTATTCCATACAGAATCCGGTGTATAAAAATACCAATATTCAGGGCTGTTACCAACGCTCCCCCAGACTCCCGTACTTAGTCCAATGCCCTGCAGAGTGCTGCAGAGACTCCTTTCTAAAAATCCTGCGTTTGCCACTGGCTTGGTAGAATATAATAGCATGCCAAGTGTAGCAAAACACAGTGCCCGAAGCATGGTGAGCAAAGCGAGGGGACGTGATACAGTTGTCCATGTAAGACCACAAAAAAAACTTGAAAAACTCCATGTCAACTTATTGATTGTGTCCACATTTTAATCGTGTAAACCTTTTCCATGTGTTGACATATGGCCCGTCGACCTTAATTGGGTTAACTCCATGACCCATATCCGTAAAGCCCCGTACACACAGGGGGATTTATCGCTAAGCGATATATCGCTCGCGATGAATGATAATATCGCTCAGTGTCCCATTTGAATCAACGACCAGAGATGGTCGCTGATGAAAAAGGGAAACTGCCGAGGGCAGTGGAAATCAGCTGGTGTCATTATTATGTCGCTGGGCAGTCTGAGGGGTACAATTACTAAAGAGTGAGTCTTTAGACGTGACAGATGTCACCCCTAGCATTTATCTAACACCTTCTAAGGAATGGTATCCAGTCGAAAGTGATTAGGTCGACACCAAAAAATAGTCAACATACACTAGGTCAACACAAGCAGTCGACATGAGAATAGTCAACACACGTTTTTCATGATTTTTTAGCTTGTAACTGAATTGTTCTTACACGATCCATATGTGGGGCATAGAGTTATATTTTAATAATGAGCGCGGCGAGCCATGCGAGGGGACGCGGCACACTTATACAGTGTCCCTGTCAACATACTGTATGTCGATCATGATCATGTCAACCTTTTGGTTGTGTTGACCTTCTGTCATTGTTGACCTAGTGCAGGGCTTGACAAATTTGTTTGAAAACTAGGAGCCAAGATGAAAAAGTAGGAGCCAGACAAACTAAAAATCAGGACAGTGCGTGCCAAAGCCGTACACCGTAAATTTACACTGTAATGCCTATTACACATGTCACACCCATTACGTATTATACTACATGCTAGAATACCTATGACCTATTAAGCCACACACCGTAATACCTATGACAACACACGCCATAATGCCCATTAAATATACAACACGCCATAATGCCCATTAAATATACCACACGCCATAATGCCCATTAAATATACAACACGCCATAATGCCCATTAAATATACCACACGCCATAATGCCCATTACATATACCAAACACTGTAATGCTTATTACACCACACGCTGTAATGTCCATCACATATAATACCACATAAGTTCAGCTTACTTACATACTCGTTGCCAGGAGTTATCCTGTTATCCTGCAGTAGTAGCGCATGACATACTGAGAATGCAGGAACTATTGCCCACTATATCTGCATGTGACTAGTAGTTCCAGGCATATCACTGCTAGCACTATCCTGGGATAAATCCGCTGCCCATACCCTGCCATAGTATCTTGGGCTTATCTGAGCTCTGTGTGTCCATATAAATACAGGAATACTTTACAGCAGTGGGGGAGCCTGTGTCCGCGGCACTGGGGGAAGCCTGTGTCCGCGGCACTGGGGGAGCCTGTGACTGCGGCAGGCACGATGGGCAAACACTGGGGCAGGCTACAACATTATTTACCCCACCTGCCGACATGACTATTTCGAAACTTGCGCCAGACCAGAGCTCACGGCGATCCGACAGACCATCAGGAGCTGCCGCTCCTGATTGGCTGCTGAACCGCAAACTGCGATTGGCTCCCGGTGCCACAGCAGACCAGCAGCTCTTTAGGGATGGACATTGGAATTAGCTCTGTCTCATACCACTAGGTAGATTGACGGCTAGATCAAGTGCACCCGGCGATGACCAGATTCTGCTTCCTCCCCAAGAAAATCTGGTCGCCAGGAAGCAGAATCTGGTCGCCGTGGCGACCTGGCCCCCGGGGTTTGTCGAGCCCTGACCTAGTGAATGTCGACCATTTTTAGGTGTACAACATAATCACTGTCGAACAATAGTGACCGACCATATATTCGATATATACCATAGCTCAGTGTGTACGCACCAATTGGGAGTTTTGCAAACAAGCTAAGTGTTCAGTGTCAGAACACTCGTACAGAGATTGGCGTACTAAGCACTCACCAGTGTCACTGTAGGTGCGTCGGGGGGTCCGTAGGGTCCATCTGACAAGCTATGATGATCCTGTGCAGGCTTCCCAGGGACTCCTGTGCATACTAGTCTCCAAACTGCAGCACCTGCCTAAGCTGCCCACACAGGTGCACTGAATTGCAGCATCTTCTCACACCAGTGGTTAACCATTTGTGTGCCTGGGGTTACCCAAGCCCCAGTGTGCAGTCTGTGATGTTTTCTGACATTGCAGCATTCCATGTTTTCCAGCTGAGCTCAACTTCATCAACCTAGGCTCAGTCAAGCCTGCCAGTTACCCTGTAGCCAATCACAGCAAGTAGTTTAAAGGAGGCCTACATGTAGGGTGACCAACTCATCCCTTTAATCCGGGACACATATTAATTACATAGGTTCTGTGGCAGTTTAAAACCAGGTGAAATGGAGTCTTGAGGTGTGGCAGTTTAAAACCAGGTGAAAGCCAGCCACAGAACCTGTGTAATTAACATGTGTCCCGGATTAAAGGGATGAGTTGGTCACCCTACCTACATGATACCTCCCAACTGTCCCGATTTCCACGGGAACGTCAGTTTTCGGGGACGTTCCCGCATCAATCTTGCGGCCGGCAGAGCCGGCCTTAGGCATAGGCAAACTAGGCAATTGCCTAGGGCATTTGGAATGCCCAGGGGCATCAGCAGCTTCTGCTGATTAAAATGATATGCAGCATGCCTATATTCTGTGTGTGAGGCTGTATCTGCATATGAAATAGTGTATTCATGGAAATCACTGTAACATAGCATTCCGTATGCAGGTACAGCCACAGTCGCTCACAGAATATAGGCATGTAGCATATCATTTTTATCATTGGAAGCTCCTTGTGTGTGCTGGTCATAACAATGCAAATATGACGAATTTTCAGCAAAAAAGGCACCCAACGTTAGCAGAACTGGCCAGGAGCTGCATGGCCTATTGAGTCAAGATGTATGAGGAAACATCTGTATCCAAGCAGAGGCAGAGGTCACAGTGTTAGCGGCTGTGCGAGTGCTGTCTGCGGGTGGGTTGGTTGTGCCATAGTGTTCCGCATATGTGTAAGGGGCATTATGTGTGTCATGTATAAACGCATTATTAATGTGCGACATATGTGTAACAGGCATTATGTGTGTCATGTGTATAAGGGCATTAATAATGTGCAACATTTTTTTTTGGATATGTGCAACATATGTGTAAGGGGCATTATGTGTGTCATTATGTGTAGAAGGGCATTAATAAAGGTTGGCATAATGTGTAAGGGGCATTATGGTTATAAGGGCATTAATAATGTGTTAGTAGAAAATGTAAGTAATAAGCGCTCAAGTTATGGTATATGTCAGTCCTATGTGTATCTCTACCCAGAGGTAGAGCTGAGATCTAAAGGGAGCTGCAGTCTATCGGGTGGGTCCTGGTCACCCTGATAATTACAATATGGAAAAGGAGATGGATAGATTGCGCTCACCTGTGGTGTAATACAGTAATGAAGTAAAATGAGAATGTGTGGAGATTTGTAGATAGGAGTGAGTAAGTAAATAAATAAAGATGCAGAAGACTGTAATGTAAAAATGAAAAGGGAATTTATTAAAGTTAAAGTTAAATTTATGTGGAGAAATGTACGGAGTCCTGATATCTGCAGGAATAGGCCAGCGGGGTATCACTCCACAGGCCTTGTCCGAAGTATAAGTTTGACCTATGTAGGTACCTTTAATCCATAGGTCCCTTATAGGAACCTATGTGCCTTAGTGGGTGACCGCAGCGGTCTGTAAGGGCAAAGGGGATGTTGGAATGCACTTAGCAAAAGTTCAGTGTGCAGATGAGCCCCGTGGAGCTCAATAATGAATAGATAAAAGTCACGTAAGGAAAGTGCTCTGACAAGTGTCCATGGGGTGTAACGCCGGCGTGGAGGGCAGTGAGCGGCGTCCCGCTGTGCGCTCTTACCAGATCGTCGTTGGAGGTATAGGCCGCCTTGCTGTGGATGGTAATCTGTTGGGCGCGGGTGAGTGCACAGCCGTGCAGGTACACCCGGCTCCACGGTCGCAGTCTGGCGTTGCTTCCTGGTTCCGTTCTCGCGAGATTGCGGTAACCTAGGCAGCGCTTGCAGCGTACTGTGTGCTCGTACTCCCGGCTGGGAGGAGACAGTCACAGGGGGCGGGTGATGATGGATTCGCTAGATTGTAGAATGAATGAGAAGAGATGTCCCAACGCGTTTCAGCCACTAGGGCCTTTGTCAAGGATAGGTGGTGTCATTCGGATGCAGTATATATAGGGGGGTAATTGGCTGATCGTTAATGGTAATTGCAGTAATTGAGAGCTTTCATTTAGATTATTCGCCGGTGGGAGATGAAACGGGTTAATTGGGAGAGAAATTCTTAGGACTGTTTGTGTTGAGCGCATGATGTATACAGACTATGCGATACAGTTAATGATAATAACGTGATTTGTGGGGATCAAATGTTTAGAATAAGTATTGAGTTTTTATAAGCCAATGGTGTGTGGAAATTGAAGTATATGGCTAACTGTTCAATGTACTGTTATGGGGCCCCTAACACTGTGCAGATGTTCTGAGGTAATATGAATACCTATGGATAAATGGAAGGATTGATTAGTAGTTTTGAAGATGAACAATATTGAGAATCTCTCAATATTCTGATGTGCTTTACAGTATAAAGATTTGTATGCAAGAGAGGTGAGTAGGTTGCCAGAAATGAGAAGAAATTTAAAAATAGGAGTCAGAAAAGGATGCATACAGAGGAGAGAGATAAAAGAGAGAGATAAATGAGAGAGAGATAAACCCATGAAAATAGAGAATTAAGCCATAAGAATAGTAATGAGCGATATATGAACTGATGTTCTGATATGTGGCATAATGGTAACAATGTTTATTACTGAGGCTAAATGTTTTTAATTGTGCCACTATTGAAATCAATATTTAAACCGTTAGGTGTTAGTGTTTTCAAGTGGAATATCCAGTAGAGTTCTTTTCTGTTCAGGGTGTCTATATGGTTCCCGCCCCTCCAGTTTCTTTCAGGTACTTCTATTGCCATGAAAAATAGTCCCTTAGGATCAGATCCATGGCATTCTTTGTAGTGAAGTGAAACACTATGAGCCTCATACCCTATCCGTATATTCCGGATATGTTCGTAGATGCGGGTTTTGAGGGGGCGTGTGGTCCTACCCACATATTCTTTACCACAGGGGCACCTTAGTATGTAAATTAACCCCTGGTTGTTGCATGTGATGGTCTGATGTACTTTGAAGGATTGTCCCGTGGTAGTGGAGGTCCATGTTTGTATTGGTTTTGTGGTGTTGGATGATTGGTTCTTGCAGCCAGCGCAACGGCCACAATGATAGAAGCCTGTTTTGTTTGTGAGTGTGGTTTGGGTCATGGTGACTGGTTTGATGTGGTTTTGAACTAGTTTTTTGCGGATGTCTGGTGCTTTCCTGTATATGACAGTAGGTTTATCTTGTATTATGGATCTTAAGTCATTGTCTTCTTTAAGTATGTGCCAGTGTTTTGTTATGATTTGTTTAATCTTGTGTGCTGATTGACTATATTGTGTAATGAAGGTGATGTCTGTTGTATTATGTTCTTTGTCATTGAGTTTTGGTTGTAAGGTATCTGTTCTGTCAAGTTGGATGGTGTTTTGATATGCATGTTCTACTAAGTCTTTGTCATAGTTTTTTTCTAAAAATTGTTGTTTGAGGTCCAGTCCTTGTTGCATATAGTCATCTAGTTTGGTGCAGTTGCGTCTTACGCGTCTGAACTGCCCTTTTGGGATATTTTCTATCCACGGTCTATGATGTCCACTGTTATATAAAATATAACTATTAACGTCGACATTTTTTTTGTATGTTTTTGTGTGTAGTTGTCCATTGTCAATAAATATCTCTAAATCCAGGAATTCGACTTTATCTTGGCTGATGTTGGTTGTAAAAGTCAGATTCCTGTCATTGTTGTTGAGGTATGTAGTGAAGTCATTAAGTGATGTCTGTGTGCCCTTCCATATGAAAATGATATCATCTATGTATCGCCGCCATAGGATCAAGTTAGCGCTCCAGTCACGCAAACCCCAGATGTAATCCTCCTCCCATTTGCCCATGAAGAGGTTTGCGTAACTGGGCGCCACCCGAGATCCCATGGCGGTCCCTGTGGTTTGTAAGAAAAAAGTATTGTTAAACCAGACGTAATTATGATGGAGAATGTAATTGAGTGCGTCAAGTATGAATTTGGTTTGTTCAGGTTGTAGGTCAGATTGTTGGTCCAGAAAGTGTTTTGTGCTGTCTAATCCCTGTTCATGTCTAATTACGGTATATAAAGATGTAACGTCGCTTGTTGCTAGCCAGAGATCAGGTGCCCATTCTATGCCTTGTAGTGTATTTAGTATGTCTGTAGTGTCCCTTATGTATGATGGAAGTGTCTGTACGATGTCTTGAAGAAAAGAGTCTGCGTATTGTGCTAGATTAGAACTGAGTGATTTTATACCTGAGATGATGGGGCGTCCTGGTGGGTTGTGTATGTCCTTGTGTATTTTCGGTAAGTAGTAGAAAACTGGAATAATGGGGTGATCTTGTTTTAGAAATGCGTGTTCATGTTTATTGAGTAGTCCTATGTCTTTGCCTGCAGTGAGTAATGTATCGAGTTCCTTTTTAAATTCCTGTGTTGGGTTACCCGGTAGTGTCCTGTATGTGGTTTGATCTTGTAGTAGTCGTGATGCCTCTATGATGTAGTCGTCTTTGTTAAGGATTACAATCCCTCCCCCCTTATCTGCGGGTTTAATGACTATTTGTTTGTTGTGTTCCAATTCCCGTAGGGCCTCTCTTTCTTTTTTGGTCATGTTGTTGTTTCTGTTGAGATGCTTGTTATCTTTGGTTTTGTCTTGGATACGCTCTATGTCCCTTGTTACTAATGTTTCAAACGTTTTTATGTGATGTGATTTCAGGTGGGTGGGATTGAAAGTGGAGGGTGGTCTTAATGATGTGTGTTTATACTTATCTGTGGTGTCTTGATGGTTTCTGATAATGGGATTAGAGTTGAAGTATTTTTTGAGGCATAATTTTCTGGTAAATGAGTGAAGGTCACAGTATGTGTTAAATTTATCAGGTTTAGTTGTGGGAGCGAATTTAAGTCCTTTGATGAGGCTCTCAATTACTGCAATTACCATTAACGATCAGCCAATTACCCCCCTATATATACTGCATCCGAATGACACCACCTATCCTTGACAAAGGCCCTAGTGGCTGAAACGCGTTGGGACATCTCTTCTCATTCATTCTACAATCTAGCGAATCCATCATCATCCGCCCCCTGTGACTGTCTCCTCCCAGCCGGGAGTACGAGCACACAGTACGCTGCAAGCGCTGCCTAGGTTACCGCAATCTCGCGAGAACGGAACCAGGAAGCAACGCCAGACTGCGACCGTGGAGCCGGGTGTACCTGCACGGCTGTGCACTCACCCGCGCCCAACAGATTACCATCCACAGCAAGGCGGCCTATACCTCCAACGACGATCTGGTAAGAGCGCACAGCGGGACGCCGCTCACTGCCCTCCACGCCGGCGTTACACCCCATGGACACTTGTCAGAGCACTTTCCTTACGTGACTTTTATCTATTCATTATTGAGCTCCACGGGGCTCATCTGCACACTGAACTTTTGCTAAGTGCATTCCAACATCCCCTTTGCCCTTACAGACCGCTGCGGTCACCCACTAAGGCACATAGGTTCCTATAAGGGACCTATGGATTAAAGGTACCTACATAGGTCAAACTTATACTTCGGACAAGGCCTGTGGAGTGATACCCCGCTGGCCTATTCCTGCAGATATCAGGACTCCGTACATTTCTCCACATAAATTTAACTTTAACTTTAATAAATTCCCTTTTCATTTTTACATTACAGTCTTCTGCATCTTTATTTATTTACTTACTCACTCCTATCTACAAATCTCCACACATTCTCATTTTACTTCATTACTGTATTACACCACAGGTGAGCGCAATCTATCCATCTCCTTTTCCATTAATAATGTGTGTCATGTGTAAGGGGCATTACTGTGTGGTATTATCAGGGGTGCCGAGAGAAAAGGGTAGGGGGTACAAATTACCAAGGCCAAAGTCTGATGGAAGGGCCCAGTGGGGGCCCCGGGCCCCCTCCCCTTAAGTGACAGCAGCAGCTGCATCTCTTCTCCTCTGCCCAGCACACACTGCTTTGTGCTGGGCTGCAGTGTGGCCATGGAGGTGCTTAAAATACAATATTTTCTCAGGATTTTTTTCTAAGAGTATAATGTGAATAATGTGAGGAGTAATGTACATAAGGTAAAGTGGTACTACTGTGTGATGTAACGTGAATAAGAGACACCATCGCATGATATAATGTGAATAAAGTTGCAATACTGTGTGGCATAATTTGAATTGGGCGTACTATTGTGTGGCCATGCCCCTTCCCAGCAAGAACACACCCCTGTTTGGGCTGCGCACCGAATGTGTGCACTGTTTCTATTTAAAATATTGCGGGTAGGGACACCAAAATGATGACTGCTATGATGAGGGTTGATGGTGCTGGGAAAGCGGAGCAGGGTCAGAGGCGGAACTAGTTGCGGTGCTAGGGGGCACCAGCCAAAATCTTGCCTAGGGCGTCATTTAGGCTAGGGCCGGCTCTGGCGGCCGGGGGCAGTTGGGAGTCCCCCCTGTCAGTTCCTGACCAGAGCTAAATAGACGCTATGAGCACAGTGTCTATTCCCGTAGCCAGAGGGGCTGGGGGCATGGCTAGTGGCTCATAGAGCCTCTGGACCATGCCCCCACAGTGAGGCAGGGACGTGGCCTCACGATGCAATTGTAGGCCATTCCCCATTTCCCAAAAAGCCCCACCCCCTCATTTCGGTCTTGTGCCGAATATCCTTCCTGGAGAAACCCAAAAGTTGGGAGGTATGCCTACATGCAGCAATGTGGGTCCTGTTCAACTGTCCTAATTACAGCGGGAGAGTCTCATTGATTGGAGACTGTCCCGCTATAGAAATGTTCTGTGGGTGCTCTGCAGAGCATCTATCACTAAGCATTGCCATTGCAGTCTGGATACACCGCCATGTTCATTACATATATTATTATGTATTATGGCTCTGTCATGTACTGATCACGCTCCTTAGCTTGGGAGTACTTTATTAACTAGTAATGGGCTTACCTTATACCATTTAGAAGTTGTTTGTTGTTACATAGGGTAAATCCTAAAGCATGGCATTTTTAATGTGATATATTCCGCCACTGATTGCATCCATAGCGGCGTTTAGTAACACTATAAGCATGCAGATTTGTGGATAGAATCACAAAGGACCTTTCTTCTGATAATAGCTGTGCCTCGCGGTTTTAGGGCTATCACATTTATGGCCCATAAGTCCTGTGCATGCACTGGGCAACTGCAGATGGGGACACCGGGAATTCTGCAGTGAGAAACCCAGAGGGATGACTCCACAGTGACAACTCCTACTCAGTGATAGGAGCTGGGTGTTTCACTGCAACATTAAGTGCAGCACTTGGCTCCCGTCCCTGTGTAGGAGCCAACACTGCAGCAAAGGAACTCTCCGAGGGCAGCCCACACAAAACGGGGGTTTGGTCCAAGAAGCCACACCCCAACCTGTGAGCCAACACCTATGAGGCCACACCCCTTTCCCCAGCAAGCAGCATTTCCACACGGGCTGCAGGCACTGCTGCTCCTGGTGCCCAAAGAGGTAGGGACGGGCGCCACTGTCTCAGGGTCGGATGTAACAGCCTGCAATTTCTGTTGCAATTTCATAAGTTGGCTGCAAAATGTAAAGTGGCGACATCTTTACTGTAAGTCTTATGGCTAAATGGCCACAGTCTCAACTTTTTGAATGCCGACCTGATTACTGCAACTCTTTATTACCGTTATGCTATAAAATATCTTGGTACTCTTTACTTAGAAGGGCGCCCATCATGGCCATCTCGGGCATTGAATGCACTAAAAAATCGGGTGCGATGCGACCGACGAGATGCCCGAGATTTCCCATAGGGAACAATGTTAAATGTCTCAATTGACCCGATTTTCCTGTTCAATGCCTCAATTGACCCAATTTTTCCATAGGAAACAATGTTAAATGGGCCACAGAGGCCAAATAGGCACCCTGAAGTGTATAAAAGCCACCCGAATTGTTAACGCCACCCCACGATCAACGTGAACCCGAAGCGTGGCGAGCGCAGCGAGCCCCGCGTGGGGACGCGGATACCTTCACAGGTATCCGCGTCCCCTCGCGGGCTTCACAGCTGTCCGCGTCCCCTCGCGGGGCTCGCTGCGCTCGCCACGCTTCGGGCTCGGTGGCTCGCTGCGCTCGCCACACTTTCTATTCTCAACTCCACGCCGACGTGGATAGTGGGGGTATGAAAAGGTCGTAGGACGCGTACCGCCGCCGCTCGCCACGCTTCGGGTTGACGTTGATCGTGGGGTGGCGTTAACAATTCGGGTGGCCATTATACACTTCAGGGTGCCTATTTGGCCTCTGTGGCCCATTTAACATTGTTTCCTATGGAAAAATCGGGTCAATTGAGGCATTGAACAGGAAAATTGGGTCAATTGAGACATTTAACATTGTTCCCTATGGGAAATCTCGGGCATCTCGTCGGTCGCATCGCACCCGATTTTTTAGTGCATTTAATGCCCGAGATGCCCGAGATTTTTTACTAACGATGCCCACGATCAAAATCGTGGGCGCCGTTCTAAGTAAAGAGTACCAATATCTTTATACTGTTTCATTCGTCTGTTAACAAAAGTATTATTACTATTATTATTATTTGGGTTATTTTTTGCTATTTTATGTAATAACATTGTTAGCTCAAACACATATTCCCCTTTGTCTACAATGAATCATTGAATTGTAGCTGTGCATTTAATGTTCTAGCAACTATGTGACACCCTTTAAACAACATACTGTAATTACAGGGCCATTTGCATTGAAAGAGACCTGTGCATTGAAGCCATATTAGCTGTTGCATAAGCAGAATGTAATTAATTGGAGACCTTTTTGGTTGACGCATTGGGGGTAATTCAGACTTTCTCGCTAGGCTTGGTTTATTCAGAGCCTAACAAGCAGGTTAACGCCGCCATGCTGACAATGAGGGACAGACTGGGGCAGGATCAGACTATCAGCATGATATATGACCACAAGTTGAAGGTCTCTTAATATTTCATCATTTAAGCTTGGTATAACTCGTGTGGCATTACACAGACCAAAGGTCATTACTACGAACTTATAATGCCCATCTCGTGTGCTGAAGACGGCCTTCCGCTCATCGTCAGACTTTATCTGAATCAAGTTCTTAGCCCCCCCTGAGAGCAGAGTCCATTTCCAGTTGGATCCCAGCTCCATGAAGATGCATTCCCTATTGTAAGTTAGCAGTACAATGATGACTCGGAGACATAGGATGGCATTAAAAATATGTTATTTATTGTGTGGCACAGACAGCATCTTTACTTATGAAAGTAATGTGGAATTTTCCGGTCCAGGGTTAGAGCAGCAGCAGGGAAACTGATATGATCAGGGTTCGGCTGATTAGCATGACCTGTGCTCTCCTGATATAAGTGTTTCCAGGACAGAGGGTCATTACTCTGGGTGGTGGAATAGCTGCCCAGGTGATACACCAGGGTGTGGGCTATGGTAGGGACCACTGAAGCATTCTGAAGAGTTTGTACTATGGTGTGACACCTGTATGCTGCAATGCTGTAACCACCCTTGCTTATGCTACCTGCTACATCATGAAGACCAAAACTTCATCTTATCCAGTGTATGTGATTCCTTGTAACAATGAATCAAACTTTTAGTTGGAATAACTGTATAATTGCAAAAAAAGGATGGTCAGGAATTAGCACAGCCCATCAATACACTAACCAACACCACAATACATTTAGTGTGGATGGAGACTAGCCCATGGGTGCCTTCCACACAACCCAGGGTGTCCAACATACCTTATAACATATATAGTCAGTCTGGTAGGGTGGTGCTGCTGAGAATGGTTCAGATTTGAAATTATGGTGAATAACGAACCCAACAAACTGTGCCCGGCTGATGATCTTGTTTCCCCCCAAGGCAAGGTTCTGCTTACAGAACTGTTGCACGGCCACCATACACTCATACACTCATGTAAGACACTTGAGCTAAACACCTAAAATTATTCCCAAAGAATAAACATACAGATGGAGCGCCTCTTGTTCAGCACCAGCTCTCGCCAAGTGCCCTCCGCTGGCGCGAGCTGGCAGATAGGCGCTCCATCTGACGGGGATGTGCAAGCATCTCACATGCACCCGTGTCCCTGTTTCTCAGCGGCGGGGAGCGAAATCCCTGTCTGTCTCCACTTCAGAGAGACGGGCAGGGTTAGGGGTAGTGAGGGTGGATGTGGCACTGATGTGGGAGCGGCGGGTAGGCAGCAGAGGGCGGTGGTGGGCTCCGACAGAACGGGCGTGCAAGCGTCTCATGCGCGCGCCCCCTTCTGTCTAATGGCGGGTCCTGGGAATTGGCAATGGAATCACCAGGACCCGCTTTAATGAGAGGCGCTCCATCTGTAGACCATCCCCTGATAAATGTTGCCATCAGAATAGTACAAATGCTGATCTCTGAAAATAACAATGGGTGTTTAACTACGGCACCCCCATTGGATAGATTACATTTACAACCACAAGGTTACTCTTCTGCCTACCAATGTCCACAGCTGCAAAATCTACATCATTATCCCAAAACGATTGAGGCTAAGGGGGATATTCAATCACCGGTGAGCATCTCCGTCAGGGAGATGGCCACCGAGCCCTATTCAATGCTGTCTTCCCTGACAGCAATGAGCAGGGTATCTCGGCAGAACGAGCATGACAGCACAAGCTGTTGTGGCAGCACAGCCTCTCTCCCCAGCTCAGCAAAAGCTGCTCAGTTCCTTGTGCTGGGCTGGGGAGACAGGCAGCTGCAGGGGCAGACTGCCATCTCTCTCCCTCTGCTGGTAGTGTGCATTCCCACACAGGAGGCAACGCTCCTTCTGCTTACTGGTGCCAGGCTGACGTGTCGGCGTCCCTGTGTGGTAGCACAGGCGAGCTTGTTCCACAGCAGCTAAGTGTCCTTCCGCAAACTTCTATGAGGACAACAATGGCCCAACCACTTAATCCTACCGGTTCCAGAAAATAACCGTCCTACCAGTTATAGAAGCCACCTTCACCTCCCCCCAAAAAATATAAATTACCCATAATCGGGACCGACTAAAAACATACCATCTTAAGGGGTGGTAAATGATTAAATAATTCCATTAGTAATTCTAAAAAGTGTTTCATTTTAATATAGCCTAGAATGAAAACAAAAGAATTGCAGCATTTGTGTATGAAAAATGCAGTTATTACATATTTCTCCAGTTTCTAGTTGGCTCCCAACTCCATAAACATGTAACAATTCTATTAACTTAACACTACAATAATGACACGGAGACATCGGCTGGCATTAAAAAGTCAGAAATTTATTGATCAAATAATAATGCCAAAAAAGTGTTTGGTTTTAGTGTAGGCAAGAGCACGGACAAAACAAATGACACATAAGGAATGACTGAGGGAAAGGAGGTGGAAGGGGAGGGAGGGAAAGCCAGGGAAACACAAGATTACTCGGCAAGAGGTAAAACCATAAAACCTGCTGAGGGACTTATTATGTCCGAATTGTGTCCAAATTATGTCCGAATTATGTCCAAATTATGTCCGAATTATGTCCATCTAGTCAGGCAAAAAATAGAAAATCCCTCAAGACCCCCACTGTTGAAAGTGGCGAGTGGCCGAAGCCCCGAGTAGGATAGACAGGGGAAGACAAAACAGACTAACAGGGAGAGACAGCATAAAACAATGGCAGCATCAATGCAGCACAAGATTCACCATTTGGCAAATGGTGACACCTTTGTGCGCTCCGCTGCTTGTAAGTACATTCCTCAATTAATTAGCAATATAATATCACTCTCCTAAACGATCAATACCGGCAAGCAGTAAACTGTAAGTTACTATATATAGTAATAAAATGATTAAATGATAACAAATCAAGTTAAATCCCCAAGTAGTAATTTGCTAAGTTTCCCATTTAACAATTCTATTCCCTTTGATCTCAATGTAAATCAACATATTTCGAACAAATAAATCAAGATGTCAAAATCAAAACCTTATTAGGTCATATAAAGGATACTCCTAGAGCCGGATGGAGCGCTCAATGGGCAGCCTGCAGCCAGGAATAACCTGGAGATGTTACCTGATCACTGAGGTAGAGGGCCGGGGTGCTGTGATGGAGGCTGATGTCCCGTGCCTGCAGGAGGAGGTCTTTCATACACAGGGCAGACTTCCTCGTATGGTGGCGGGTCAGGGTTCCACGCAGATCTTACCCAGGGCGGGAATCTGGGTGTTGTGTCTACAGAACTGAAAATACACAAATACAGGCGTCATAGGTTATCACATGTACACGTCACACTGATATCTCTACTGTGCTCCTTGTCCTCACAGTGTAAGCAGCATGAGGACAGTGGTCACCGGATAATGGATAGCCTGCAGTTGTGAGATTTGGTTCATCTCCCAGCTGGCGCCTGATTGGATGTATGCAGCAGGGTCACAGCTCTGTGCTAATGTATCTGTCAGTTACACGTGGAAGCCGGCACCTCCCTCTATTTATCTGCAGGTTAGGGTTAGTCTGCCAGGGGGATTACCTCAGTCCAAATGCCACGTTGGTGTTCTGAACGCCGACATACCATCTATATGTATCCCCCCAATGCTGGGCGTAAATGGTGCATTAGATACAAGTGTCCAATTTCTGTATACAAGGAAGTCAGGCTATACCACACAGCATGCCCATCACACAGATCTGTTTCTAGCACCCGCACGGCACCTGCCCAGTTACTGCCCGGAAACACCCATGTCACAGAGATCTGGGAATACAGAACGCCTCCATCCGTGCCCATATGCCGTATCTGCAGTCTGCAAATGTCTGTGCCTCACTTTGGGCCTTATTCAACATGAGTTGTAACTGAGCAAAATGGCAACTCCCAGAGCTAGGCTGCAGGGGAGCGGGTGCTACCCAACACAGGGAAAGGGGGACGCTGAGTCCCTCCCTGAGATTCGCCTCCAAAATTTTACGAAGCCAGGCGCAGACCACCCATTTTTCAGGTCACAGTGGTTGTGACATCACACAGCCACGCAGCCCCACAAACAGCCTGAATAATACACCGGCATTGTCTGGACCGCACTCCCACAATTCCCCCCTGCAACAGTCTGTTGCCGCCCCCGTCACTACTTAGACTGCAGTCACAGAGCGAGCGCGGTGTAAGTGATCACACACACGTAGATCTCTGTTATGTGATGTATCATATCAATGTATCATTAGCGGGCAGCATTGCATCGGGTCCCAGGGTCACCTCTATTCTGAGATGGTGGTAGCCCATTACAGCCTATGGGCAACAGACCGCAGCGCTGCCGGGGCAATGCAGTCAGCACGGGTCAGCGCTAGCCATGCATGCACAGACCCCCGGTATCTGGTATCCGCAGGCAGATGCATTAGGACGTTAGGATAGCAAATTACAATGCGAGGGGTAAGATTCTGCCCAGATTGCACTATATATGTAATCCTTTGGTACTTGTGTATTATCACGGCGCCCGATTTGACTACGTACGCAAACCTAGTGAAATCGCATAGAATCGCATGCCATTATTGTATGGCATGCGATGTGATTTTAACTATTATAATGGCATTTAATGTACTATACCATTAAATGACATATAGGGCCAAATGTAATAGGGTGAGAGTTTCAGAAAGTGAGAGATTTTGGGAGAGTTTTCCCCTTTTTTTTAAAGCAGCAATCAATTACACTGCAAAACCAGGTGGATTCTGCTATGTAATTGATTGCTGCTTTAAAAAACATAGGAAAACTCTACCAAAATCTCTCATTTTCTGAAACTCTCACCCTATTACATTTTGCCCACAATGTCATTTATTTACGCTCTCCCAGTATCGGTGTCATTCCGAAGCGTGGTGAGTTCAGCATGTCCCACGAGGGGCGGCGGGGCGCGTCCGGCCGACCTTTTCATACCTACACTATCCACGTCGGCGTGGAGTTGATCTTATATAGTGTGGCGAGCGTAGCGAGCCACCGAGCCCGAAGCGTGGCGAGCGGACGCATATTATGTTACATGTATTACGCGTCCGCTCGCCACTCTTCGGGCTCGGTGGCTCGCTGCAATCGCCACACTATATAGAATCAACTCCACACCAACGTGGATAGTGGGGGTATGAAAAGGTCGGGCGAACGTGTTCCACCGCCGCTCACCACGCTTCAAGATGACGTGGATAGTGGGGGTGGGGGAGCCTAAATAAATGACATATTGGGTGACATTCTATGCTCTGCGATTAGCGCGATTTTGCGGTAATTAGACCACAAAATGGCGCTATCGCATTTTCCCATTAAATCGCCGATTTAATGGGATGCGCACAGGGGCTGAAATCGCATATTTTGTGCGTAAAGGTCTGGTGAATAAAAATGCGAGATTAATTCGCATTTTTATCGCATCCAGATGTTTGCGCACAGAAAAGTATACAAGTCGCTTATTTAATGCTATGCGCATTTGCACATCGCATTATTTAAGTGACTAATTATCGCACTTATTTCAGACCTGGGTCTGTTAGGCGAATTAGGCAGAACCCTGCACAGATCGCAATGTTCTGTGCAGGGTTCTGCTTTAAAAAGTAAAATAAATGGTTAAATAAAAAAAAAAAACGAGCGCGGGGTCCCCCGCCCGAGTGTAACCAGCCCCGGGCTCACTGAGCCAGTGCTGGTGACATAAAATCAGGGTCCCCGACAAATCGGGGTCCCCTTGATTTTATGAAACCAGCACCAGACTCAAGGTCCGGCGCTGGTTCCCAAAATACGGGGGACAAAGTGACTAGGGGTCCCTCGTATTTTAAGAACCAGCACCGGACACAACCAGCCAGCAGGGTAATGCCACAGGCGGGGGGAGACTTTTTATACAAGTCCCCCCGGCCAAAGCATTAACCCCCTGGCTGGTCAGCATGGGCAGGGGTCCTGGGGAAGTGGGGACCCCCCCAATGAAGGGGTCCCCCCCCTCCAGGACTTACCAGCCCATGCTGATAGTCCGGGGCTGTCCTCCATGCCCCTGGGCTGTGGGCATGGAGCTGATGCTTTGTGTAAAAAAAAGAATGTAAACTATTGTTTTACACTGGCGAACTATCAGTCCCAGCAAGCCTACCCCGCATGCTGGGACTTGGGGAACCACAAGTCCCAGCATGCGGGGCATTAAAGTGCCCGCTGGCACTTGTAGTTCTGCAGTGTAAAAAATAGTGCACAAAATCACACTGACACCCTGTAAAATAAAACTTTAATACACACAAAACACACACACACTGATACTTACCTACCTTGAGCCCGTAGGTCGGTCCCTGGATCCTGGATTCTTCCTCCGGGGCTCCAGGGCAGAAGAGTCCGGTTCCGGGGCCTTGGTCCTGGTTCCGGGGCTGGTCCTGGGGTTCCGGGGCTCCTGGCGTGAAGAATCCGGGGTCCGGGATCCGTGGTAGTCCAGAGGGGTACCTAAGGAGGGAAATCACACTCACCTGCTCCCCGGCGGCGACCTCCGGTGACAGCGCTGCTCCCGAATGGTACCTGGCTTCAGGGAGTTGGTCCGGCGCAGAGATGTTTCCTCTTCGCCGTCTGTGAACAGAATGATTTCTCGGCCAATCAGGAGCCGAGAAAGTCGGCTCCTGATTGGCCAGAAATCATTCTGAATATAGACGCCGACGGAGTAACATCTCAGCGCATCCAGAGCAGAGATGTTACTCCGTCGGCGTCTATATTCAGAATGATTTCTGGCCAATCAGGAGCCGACTTTCTCGGCTCCTGATTGGCCGAGAAATCATTCTGTTCACAGACGGCGAAGAGGAAACATCTCAGCGCCGGACCAACTCCTTGAAGCCGGGTACCATTCGGGAGCAGCGCTGTCACCGGAGGTCGCCGCCGGGGAGCAGGTGAGTGTGATTTCCCTCCTTAGGTACCCCTCTGGACTACCACGGATCCCGGACCCCGGATTCTTCACGCCAGGAGCCCCGGAACCCCAGGACCAGCCCCGGAACCAGGACCAAGGCCCCGGAACCGGACTCTTCTGCCCTGGAGCCCCGGAGGAAGAATCCAGGATCCAGGGACCGACCTACGGGCTCAAGGTAGGTAAGTATCAGTGTGTGTGTGTTTTGTGTGTATTAAAGTTTTATTTTACAGGGTGTCAGTGTGATTTTGTGCACTATTTTTTACACTGCAGAACTACAAGTGCCAGCGGGCACTTTAATGCCCCGCATGCTGGGACTTGTGGTTCCCCAAGTCCCAGCATGCGGGGTAGGCTTGCTGGGACTGATAGTTCGCCAGTGTAAAACAATAGTTTACATTCTTTTTTTTACACAAAGCATCAGCTCCATGCCCACAGCCCAGGGGCATGGAGGACAGCCCCGGACTATCAGCATGGGCTGGTAAGTCCTGGAGGGGGGGGACCCCTTCATTGGGGGGGTCCCCACTTCCCCAGGACCCCTGCCCATGCTGACCAGCCAGGGGGTTAATGCTTTGGCCGGGGGGACTTGTATAAAAAGTCTCCCCCCGGCTGTGGCATTACCCTGCTGGCTGGTTGTGTCCGGTGCTGGTTCTTAAAATACGGGGGACCCCTAGTCACTTTGTCCCCCGTATTTTGGGAACCAGCGCCGGACCTTGAGTCTGGTGCTGGTTTCATAAAATCAAGGGGACCCCGATTTGTCGGGGACCCTGATTTTATGTCACCAGTACCGGCTCAGTGAGCCCGGGGCTGGTTACACTCGGGCGGGGGACCCCGCGCTCGTTTTTTTTTTTACTACCTTGCGCTGTCCTGCAAATGTGCGATTTTCAGACATGAAAATCGCACATTTTCAGGACTAAAAACAGCGCACTACATCGCCGCAAATCGCCCCTATTCGCACTTTTCAGCCTCCAATGCGCATCACATTAAATATGCGCATTTAGGCAGAAAAATGCGATTTCAAAAAAGGCGATTTGCGGCGATATGGTGCGCAAATAAAACATGCGCATTTAGCGCAGATCATAGAATGTCACCCTCTATGTCATTTAATTGAATAGCACATTAAATGCCATTATTATATGTGCAATCATAACCGATATCTGATCGCATCGCATGCCATACAATAATGGCATGCGATGCGATAGGATGCGATTTTTTATCACACCCGATTTTTTTTTATGTATTCACTGAGAGAGAGCAGTGAATACATTACATAGGAAAATCGCATTGCATCGCATCCCATCTCATCGCATGCTATACCATAATTGCATGCAATGTGATGCGATTTCACTACCCTGAATAGCCCACTAAGCAAATGCCATAGTGGGCGCCGTGATAATACATTTGCCCCTTAGCCATTAGCCCCTAACCATTAGCCCCTTAGCCATTAGCCCCCTAGCCATTAGCCCCTTAGCCATTAGCCCCTAGCCATTTACAACTTAGCCATTAGCCCCCTAGCCATTAGCCCCTTAGCCATTGTCCCCCTAGCCATTAGCCCCCTAGCCATTAGCCCCCTAGCCATTAGCCCCCTAGCCATTTGCCACTTAGCCATTTGCCTCTTAGCCATTTGCCCCTTAGCCATTAGCCCCCTAGCCATTAACCCCCTAGCCATTAGCCCCCTAGCCATTAACCCCTTAGCCATTAGACCCCTAGCCATTTGCCCCTTAGCCATTAGCCCCCTAGCCATTTGCCCCTTAGACATTATCCCCTAGCCATTAGCCCCTTAGCCATTGTCCCCCTAGCCATTTGTCCCTTAGCCATTTGCCTCTTAGCCATTTGCCCCTAGCCATTTGCCCCTTAGCCATTAGCCCCCTAGCCATTAGCCCCCTAGCCATTAACCCCTTAGCCATTAGACCCCTAGCCATTTGCCCCTTAGCCATTAGCCCCTAGACATTTGCCCCTTAGACATTAGCCCCCCTAGCCATTTGCCCCTTAGCCATTAGCCCCCTAGCCATTTGCATCTTCAAAGATTGATACATTAAAATCCAGCAGCAAAATCGACAGAATCTCACAGTTTCCTGCAACACGCAGACTATTACATACAACCCATAGCCGGATAAGATGGGGACATTCCACATTTGTCCTACCGTCTGCCGAAGAGACTCTCGTACGGCGGTGGTGGATCAATTACGTCTCTTGCATTCCTGACACCGGAGCTGCCTTCTGCTGGGATGTCAATGTATGATGGCGGAGGTGCTGGAAGGTTGATGGTTTCATTGTCTGCAAAAAATATAGAAATATATGAAATATATGCGTATATATACAGAATAGATAGATAGATAGATAGATAGATAGATAGATAGATAGATAGATAGATAGATAGATAGA
The DNA here is from genome assembly GCF_055691185.1 of Crinia signifera. Taxonomy (NCBI): domain Eukaryota; kingdom Metazoa; phylum Chordata; class Amphibia; order Anura; family Myobatrachidae; genus Crinia; species Crinia signifera. The sequence goes on along the minus strand of NC_139220.1, from coordinate 50,122,514 downwards.
TAGATAGATATGCAGAGTAGACCGGCACTTACCCTAGGGGTGCTAGGGGTGTGTTACCCCAACAGTGTTTGTTCACAGATTGTAATTCATATGTGAAATTGTGTTTTTTATTAATAAAAAATGAGCTGTAATCAATTCCGATTTGGATTTTTTTAAGTTGCATCGTCCGTGTTTTAATACGCTCGTATATAAAATGTTATGATCTTCCCTTGTACTCTGTGGATTTGTATAGATAGGCAGAAGGGCAGACACATTTTCCCTTTTATATATTGGATAGATAGATAGATAGATAGATAGATAGATAGATAGATAGATAGATAGATAGATAGATAGATAGTTTTGTAAAGCACACCGGAATATGCTGCGCTATATAAGAAACTGTTAATAAATAAATGGTACTTGTTTCCTAGCAGGGCGCCACCGATTATAATTGTATGCAATCGGGTTGCAAAAATCGGGTCAATCGCATCTCATGCAACCAAATTGCATGCAATGCGATTGACCCGACCCAATTTTTTTTACCCCCCCAATGTTAATTGGTCCCTGAGACCCGATTTTACATTGGCCCCCAATGTTAAATGCCCCCCAGACCCCATTTTTCATTGTATGCCCCCCCATTGTTAATGCCACACCATGATCAACGTGAACCCGAAGCGTGGCGAGCGCAGCGACCCCGCAAGGGGCGGCGGTAAGTGTCCTCCGACCTTTTCATACCCCCACTATCCACGTCGGCGTGTATTCGATACTATATAGTGTGGCGAGCGCAGCGAGCCACCGAGCCCGAAGCGTGGCGAGCACAGCGAGACCCGCGAGGGGACGCGCATTACTTCAGACGTATTACGCATCCCCTCACGGGGCTTGCTGCGCTCGCCACGCTTCGGGCTCGGTGGCTCGCTGCGCTCGCCACACTATATAATATCAACTCCACGCCGACGTGGATAGTGGGGGTATGAAAAGGTCGGAGGACGCGTACCGCCGCCCACTCGCGGGCTCACTGCGCTCGCCACGCTTCGGGTTGGCATTCATCGTGGGATGGCGTTAACAATGGGGGGGCATTTGACATAGAAATGACCCATTAGGGTGGGTATACAATCCAAAATTGGGTATGGGGGGCAATTTAACATAGGTTCCTATGTAAAATCGGGTCGGTCGCGTTGGTCGTATCGCATGCCATTATAATGGCATGCGATGGACCCGATTTTACATTTGTTGGGAAACCTCAAAAAAAGCCCGAAAATTGGGTCCGTTGGGTCCCATCGCATACCTTAAGTTAATATATGCGATGGGACCCGATGGGCGCCGTGCTAGGAAACAAGTAACAAATAAATAAATGACATATATGAGACAGATAGATAGATAGATGACATATATTAGACACATACATACATACATACATACATACATACATACATAGAATGATATACTGTAAGATAGTTAGATAGATAGATAGATAGATAGATAGATAGATACATACATACATACATACATACATACATACATACATACATAGAATGATATAAGATAGATAGATAGATAGATAGATAGATAGATAGATAGATAGATAGATAGATAAATACATACATATATACATACATAGAATGATATAAGATAGATAGATAGATAGATAGATAGATAGATAGATAGATAGATAGATAGATATGAGATAGATACATACATACATACATACATGCATACATAGAATGATATAAAATAGATAGATAGATAGATAGATAGATAGATAGATAGATAGATAGATAGATAGATAGATAGATAGATAGAGCTATCACCATCAATCCAATAGTAAAGCGATGTGCACCAGAGTATACATGACTGGAGCAGATCACTTTGCATTACACCGTATTACATAATGACATGTGTCAGCACTGGCTTAGCCCACATAACTGCCGCCTTCTCTGGGTGCCAGTCATCCACTGTCCCTGTATATCACCAATAACACTGTTACCCTATATAACACCTGTCCCTACTGACTAATATTTCCTATAGACCAGCGGTGCTACAGCTATTGGCTAAGTTACACACCATCAGCCTATGACAGCAACATAACCGTAGTAAGTACTCACCCACAGTGATGCTGTAGGCCTCGTATACTGGTGGTGGTGACTCTACAGCAACTGGGTCCCCTTCTGGATCTGTGGTGATGTCCACTGTGGAGACAGCTCTGCACCTCATCAGCAGAAAGGAGCCGATGCCCAAAACAGCAAAGACTGGTCCCAGGATCTTCAGTACAGTGCTGCAGCCATCCTCTGGGTCACTCCGGCAGGACTCATAGGTGATCATGGTGATGAGCGACCCTGCAATTGTTAGTGTCCCTCCAATCACAATGGGTAAGAGTCTAAGATTTGCCATTTTAACCTGTTAGAAACAGAGAAAGTTAATTTTCCAGATCATATACTCACCATATACTCACCATGCGTCTTCTCTGGCTGGCTGGCAAACTGTTATGGCAGGTGCACAGGTCAGGTGACTCATCACCAACTGCCACATTTTCAAAGATGCACATTAGTAGCTGAGGGCAGCTCAGGGGTCCTGAGGGCCGACTGTGCAGGATATTTATCACAGCTTGTACAGACAGATAAAATACCAACCAATCACCTCCTAACTGCCATGCTACAGGCTGTGTTCGATTAATGGCAAGTTAGGAGCTGATTGGTTGGTACAATTTCTTACTCCAAAGTTTGATAACTCTGCTCAAATACAGATGTCTCATGTAACATACAATATAACTGCTCCGCAGTGTAACATATAATGCATGGAATAATATATGGGGACTAGCTGGCCAGATTATCAATGGGCCGGATGGAGCTGCAGCTCCAGGCCCACCATTACAATAGTCCCACAGGGTCTACTGTGCTGCTGCAGATAGGAATTTTTTATTTCCTGTTACAGCCTGCAGCCTGCGAGTAGCCATCCGTACCTCCTCCTGGCCAGGACCTGTGACACCCCCACCCCACACTTGCGGCTGTGGCGCCAGTGGAACGGATCACACCAGCCCTTTTCCTGTTACAGCTACACTATAGCGTTCCTGCCAGCTCATGCTTGCCTACCTGACCCTCTCCATGAGGGAGAAAATGCTCTGTTCCTGGGCTTCCCTGGTAATGTATGATTGCCATCACCTGTGGGGAGCTAGGCAATTGATAAGAAAGATGTTTCACCACAGGTGATGGCAATCATACATTACCAGGGAAGCCCAGGAACAGAGCATTTTCTCCCTCATGGAGCAGGTCAGGTAAGCAAGTATGTGCCAGCTGCCACCCGAGGCCCCACCCACCTAAATTCCAGCAGCAGCAGCAGCTCTGTTTCAAACAACACAAGGCACACTACATGGTACAGCAGCACTAAGGACCAGATTCTCTAAGCTTCAAAAGAGATAAAATGGAGAATAATAAACAGCCAGCCAATCAGCTCCTACCTGCCATGTCACAGACTGTGTTTGAAAAATGTCAGATAGGAGCTGATTGGTTGGCTGTTTATCACTCTCCATTTTATCACTTTTGAAGCTTGGAGAATCTGTCACTCAGCACTGTAGGCTGCACTAGACCTCCTGCGCCGCAGAGCATCTCTGCGCCGTCCCTGCTCTGCATGACAGCAGGCTACATGTGCTCCGCCTCCCCTAGTGGCTAAACCTAAAGTTATCTCCATGAGGGCTGTCCCGCAGGGCCGGCGCTACCACTAGGCAGCTTCAGGAAGCTGCCTAGGGAACCGGCCGCTGTAGGGTGCCCCTTGTTCATTTAACATTTATATAAAGCTGAGTCACGTGACCTATGCGCGGGCGCCACTTTCCTCCCAACAAGCTTTGCGCAGTTTTCGCGGTTTACGGACGGTACTGTAGAAGGCGGGGGAGAATTGAGCAGCAGTGTCTTAATCATGGAGCAGCCGCCCGCCCACCTGTACCACACCAGCCTACCCCTCGCTCCTCAATAGTGTCACCTGCAGAACCAGCGTGATATCCCGGCATGGGCTGAAAGCAGCAAGTGTTGTACAGCAAGTACTGTAGTGTGGGATATATGTAAATATGTATGAGAGCGTGTATGGAGATATATATATATATATATATATATATATATATATATAGATAGATATAATGCCCTTTGTCCTGGGAGCAGCATGGGCTGCAATTATATGTAACATAGTAACATAGGTTGTTATTTCAGTCTCAAGCACTTAAAAGGGGATACCCTGATTTCAGGGTATCACATTTACTCAGCGCCCCACTAAGGGGGCATGTCATGATCCACCCAAAGGGTGTGTCTATATGGAGAGATTGTGAAAAGAGATTGTGAATGTGGCACCCAGAAGTGTGGGTGTGTACTGCTACATCTGAGAGGAATCTTTTAAAATGACTTATATCCAAATGTAGATGAGCCCCAAAGAGGTTAGTAAGAGATACTATACTTGCTAAAGTGCTGGGAAATGGTGCTGATGATTTAATGTAAATGTATCTGTCTCTCATTCCTCTTTTCCCCAAAAAAGTAATATTGTAATGTGGTCTAGGTGAAATGAGAGAGATTGCTAGACTAATGAGGGAGAGAGGGAGATTGCTGCTATTTCAGGGAGTCACCTGCAGAACAGTGGTCAAAGTGGGCCGGTATACAGCGGTACTGTATGTCATACCGGCACTTCTTCGATCACTGACACGGAAGTGACTTTTATTTAATAAAAAAGTGTGCAGCAGGAGGCAGTGGAAGTGGCCAGCCTGCTGCACTGCTGCCGACAGATGTATGGAGGCTGCCTGCTGAAGATTTCATCCGCCAGCACCCTCCCCCTGCAAGTGGTGCCGCCAGTGGTGTAAGTACTGACGGTGCATGTGGTGCAGCTGTTGTGGGACTGGAGCCATCTCTAGGGCCCGCTGCTCCCCAGCACCCAGTTTACACTGCACTACAGAAAGGGCTCCGGCGAACTGAGCGGCTCTCTCCACCCCAGACGCCGGAAATCTGAGGCGCTCTCTCCCCCTGGGCGCTGCTGGAGAGTGGAGACCGGAGCTGCTCTAACACACCCACCCCAGACACCGGAGATGATCTGCGCAGCCCGATCCCTGCCCAGCAGCCTTGACACCTCCATCCTCCAACAGCTGCACCATGTGTGAAGGGAAGCAGTGCTTGGCCTGCCTTCTGCTTCTGCACAGGGGAGACTACCCTGTGCTTCCAATCTGGCGGGCATCCTTAACTCCCATTCAGGATTTCTCTGCTGCCAGTCTCCCCTTCACCCTATACCTGGGTCCATCCATGGGCCTTATTCATTCACACCCTGCAGCTCATTACCCCACAGATATGTAAGTGCCTGGTGAGCCCTATACCCACATACACCCCCCAGTGTGTGACACCCTGTGTATGTAAAACTTTTGTACCCCCTACCCTGTTCCTCTGTGTATGACCGCCTCAAACCTCCATCATCTCTGGTGTATGTCCCCATGTGTGTGACACCTTGCCCCCCCCCCCCCCCCTACCACCCTAACCCCTGGTGTGTCCACACAACCACTGTTTTTATGTAACACCTTGTTCCCCCTACCACCCTAAAGAAAGTCTGGCAGCTGAGGCAGATATGGCCTGGAGGATTTGTTGTACCTCCATTACTACACCCGCAGTATATATATATATATATATATATATATATATATATATATATATATATATATATATATATATATATATATACACACATTATTTATAGAAATTGAGCTGTTTGTAGAAATTTATTTTGCCGATACCCACACGCATCCGTACCCATTCTACAGCTGAACATCTGGTATGTAACCTTTATAGTGCAGTAATTAGAGATATATATTTCGGTGATACATATCCATTATATATGATACAACATACTTGTGGCCCACTTTTTAGATACTGTGAATCAGACTTGGTGGATCAGGCCATCTTTATTGCACAGATCTCGCCGACAGATCTTTATTAATGGGATGATCCCTTTAATTCGGGATTTCATGTGCCTGCACCCTAAATAAGGGCATAAAGAAGGTTTTGGATATATCGTGTACTTTTTGACCCCAATTGGGGAAGCTTTGGGTACGTAACGAATTTATTGTATATTTTCTATTTTTTTATTTTTTACAATATTAAGGCAAAACGAGGGCTGCATAGGCCAGAGTGTAGTTAAGAGCCCGGGGATTTAGGGGTTAAACGCAGATACAGTACACATGCAGCACAGAGCAGTGTGTAATTCTTAGGCAGGTTAGCATGTGGTGCTTATGGGCCAATCAGCACCCAGAGGGGAGGTAGCTTAAGTGGGGTATATAGGGTCCAGCTTAGGGGGAGGAACTTCCTCTTGGAATCCGGATTCACACAGTGCAGCACGCGAAGCTAAGTACCTTTTTACCTTGTTTTTAGGCCTGTTTCATCGCGCAGCTGCTAGTATGTCCGGCCGCCCCAAGAGATCTGCCCCACCACCTCGGTGGTTAGCAGACGCAGCCCGCCCGCTGGTGACTGTACCAGCGCGCGGAGGAGGCAGGGGAGGCAGCAGGACGGCCGCGACCGCGTCATCGCGGGTGCGCGCGCCGTCTCCTGCACAGTCTACCTCTGGGGGACATGTTTCCCCAGCGCAGGGAAGCGTCTCCCCGGCTCAGCAGGGCTCTGCTGTGAGCGGGGAGCGCGCTGCGCCATTAGCACATGGTGGGCACCCAGCAGCGAGTAGCGCTGCTGGGGACAGTGCTTTGGCGCCATCTGCTGGCGTTTTAACGCCAGCGCAGGTTATTCATACCCCCATGGGCACCCCGCGCGCTTCAGGCAGCGGGGTGAGCGGTGGGGGGGTTTCACTGAGCGGGGGAGATGGGGGGGGTGCCCCCCAGGACTAGTACCCCTTTAGCGCAGGGTCCAGGGAGTCCTCTGCAGGTCATAACAGGGGGCCCCACGTGGAGCCTTCTGCGGATGACGGCAGGTGGGCGGCGCGGTGCGGGTCAGCCCCCTTTGGCCTCCCTGACTAACATCTTGGCCCCGGGGAGGGGGTCGCTTATACCCTTGGGCTGGGACGGTGGCCGTGGGGACGCTTTCGTCGGCGGCCAGATGGATGGCGGTGCCCCCCCCTTCCAGGGTTGGCAGGCACCACAGCAGCAATGGCATCAGGGCCAGCAGCCATTCCCTGCGGCCCCTCAGGGCTTCGCCGGGGCCCCGGCGGGGCAGGGGGGGCACCAGGGGTTTGGCCACACGGGTTTCGGGGCGGGTCAGCAGGCATTCATGCAACCCCCCGTGCAACAGCAGCAGCAGTGGGCCGTTCCTGGTCAGAATGCAGGGGGGTACCCAGGGTACCCCATGCCCCACCCACAATACGGGCCCTACCCAGGGACCCATCAGCCCCCTTTCCCGTACTTCCCCCAAACAGCGGGGGTAGGTGGAGGTTTTCCCGGGGGGGGGGGGGTTTCGGGGGAGCATGGCAGGGTGCTGGGGCACCACAACAGCAGGGCCCGGGGGGGCCGCAGCAGGCTTTTCAGGGGGCGGCTTACACTCACCCCAACATGTATGCCCAGGCTCAACAGGTCAACCAGGTTTATGCGACTGGGGGCCTGGGGAGCTCTGGTACAGCAGCGGGAGGGTCAGTGAGGGTGACGGGCTCAGGATATGGTCCTAACACTGCACCTTTGTCTCCCGAGGTATCCTCTGTCGGTGGCAGGAGCGGCATTTTCGGGGGATCGTCCCAGGAAGAGGACGCAGAGAGGTCCAGGAGGGTCCCGGAATCAAGGCCAGCAACACCGGTGGCGACTCCAGCCACACCCAGGTCCCGGCACCAGCTCCCAGGTCGACTGAGACCCCGGCGTCCACGTCAAGGGCGGAAGCATCCACGTGAGCAGGGACGGGGGCCACAGCACGGGTGGATCCCGTGGTCCAAGGCGAAGCTTCTGGAGATGGTGAGAATGATAATACATCAGAGTGTGCATCCTCTTCCTCCCACTCCTCAGCTAGTAGTGATGAGTCTGGGTCCCCCAAGCGCCCGCGCAAGTTTGCGAAAATGGTTGCGCGAGCGGTGGCGAAAAAAGTGGGTGGCGCTAAGCGGGCGAGGAAGGAGGCGGAGCCAGAGGTAGCTACCAAGGCAGGCGACATGGTCCATTGCACTAACACCGCCATGGCCAGGGGCCTGCGTAAGGGTATAAAGGATAAGATAAAAAGGGGAAAGTTTGTCGACTTCTTCACATTGACAGTCGACATGAAAAAAGATTTTGAGGCAGCCAAGAAGGCGGGAAGTGGTAGCGAGGCGGCCTTTAAAGGCTTCCACAATTGGCTGAAGGGCTTTTTAATCTTCTCCTCTTGTTATCTGAGCACAAGGCCTGGGGAGCACGTGAACGTCTTACGCTACCTGTTCCTCGTGAACGAGACGTACACGGATTATAAGGGGCTGGCGTGGCGGAACTACGATGAGAAGTTCCGCCTCGCCCACGCCGGGTCAAGGGTCATGCCCATGGGCTGCAAGCACGTGGAGATTTGGCTCGAGGTCATAGGCAAGGGGCAGCATAGCTCAGACACATCGGGCAGGAAGCCATTTCCTGTGGCCAAACCCGGTTCCAAAGCCGGCAGCAAAGGGAAGTGCTTTGCATACAACGAAGGCAAATGTGACAGGGGCGCCAAGTGCCGCTTCCGTCACGACTGCAGTAACTGCGGGGGGGCGGGGCACCCCTCTAAATCCTGCAGGTCAGCGGCCAAGGGCGGGGATCACGGGGACGCCGGCACTGGCGGAAAGTAAGGCCCCTTCCCCAATTGTGGTAGACGCCCTGGCCCGTAGGTTAATGGCGTACCCTAACAGGGCTGACGCATGGTTTTTGTTAGACGGGTTTAGTTTTGGTTTCCCCCTTCCCATCCCTGATGGAATAAGGGTGTCCTGCATTAGGAACCTCAAGTCAGCCAGGGATTTTCCGGAGGTGGTCCGCCAGAAGGTCCAGGCTGAAGTGGCCCTGGGCAGGATGGCGGGCCCTTTCCAAGGTGACCCCCTCCCTGACATGTGTTTTTCCCCTCTCGGGGTGGTCCCTAAGAAGACCCCGGGTAAATACAGGTTGATACAGCACCTGTCACACCCCCATGGCGCGTCCATAAACGACGCCATTCCGGATGAGTTCTGTAGTGTGCAGTACCAGCTATTTGACGAGGTGCTGGGCATAGTCCGGGGTTTCGGCCAGGGAGCACTTATGGCCAAGCTGGATATTGAATCCGCGTTTAGGCTCCTCCCATTACACCCTAAGTCCTTCAGGTTCATGGGCTTTAGGCTAGATGGGGGCTGTTACATAGACAAGTGCTTACCGATGGGCTGTTCTGTCTCCTGCTCCTACTTCGAGAAATTCAGCACGTTCTTGCACTGGTGCATACAGAGCAGTACAGGGTGTGCGGGCGTAGCCCACTACCTGGATGACTTTCTCTTTGTGGGACCAGGAGACGACGGCACATGCGCCCATATATTGTCCCGGGCGGTTTCCCTGCTAGAGGAGCTGGGGGTCCCTATAGCTGCGGATAAGACGGAGGGACCCACCAGGGTCCTGTCTTACCTGGGCATAGAAATAGACTCGGCTGTGGGGTGCTGCCGCTTGCCTGAGGATAAGGTGACAAAGCTGCAGGGGTTAATAGTTGAGTGCTTGCAGAAGAAGAGGATACAGCTGAGACTATTGCAGTCCCTGCTGGGGTCCTTTAATTTTGCTTGCCGCATCATTCCCATGGGGAGGGTATTCTGCCGCAAGCTCGAGAGGGCCACGGCGGGGGTTCGGGACCCCCACCACACGGTCAGGCTGTCACGGGAAATGCGAGACGACATGGCAGTGTGGTCCACATTCCTGGGGCAATTTAATAGAGAGCTTATATGGCCCACGGAGCCCGAATCCAGCAAGGAACTGCAGCTCTTCACAGATGCTGCTGGCTCCACGGGATTTGGGGCTTATTTCCAAGGGGAATGGTGCGTCTCACTGTGGCCACAGTCTTGGATTGACAGGGGTTTCACGGTCAATCTTTTGCTGCTGGAACTGTTCCCCATCATAGTATCAGTGCAGCTGTGGGCAGCGGAATTGTCAAATCGGAACATAGTGTTCTGGTGTGACAACCTGGGGGTGGTACACGCAATTAACAATCAGAGGGCGGCTTCCCCGGAGGCCCTCAGGTTACTGCGTTACCTTGTGCTTCATTGTCTGAAGAACAATATACATTTTAGGGCTAGACATGTCCCAGGCATAGAGAACACTATCGCTGACGCCCTGTCTAGGTTTCAGTTTACAAAGTTTCGGGAGCTAGCTCCTGAAACGTCACCCCTGGGGCTTAGGTGTCCAAATCTTGTATGGCAGATCATAGAATCGGCATGAAGGGTTTGGCACTGCTGTCACTGGCGCCCTCAACTCGCAGGGCTTACGAGGCGGCCTGGAGGGATTGGGAAGAGTTTCAGTCTGCGCCTGACGCTAGCGGTAAGTCGGTCGAGGACCGGTTACTCGCATTCGTATGGGGCCATTATGTAAGAGGCAGATCAAAGTCGGCTATGACGGCGGCTTTGGCTGGTATAGCCTTCCACAGCAGGCTGAGAGGGGAGCAGGATCCCACAGCCTCTTTTGTATTGAGTAAGGCTTTGAGGGGCTGGGCTAAGCAGCGGCCAGTGCCTCCTGACACTCGGCGGCCTATAGATGAGCGCATGCTAGGTGGGCTAGTAGCAAGTCTGGATAGGGTGGCCGATACCCCCTATGAGGCTGCGCTCCTGAAGGTGGCCTTTTCATTCGCCTTCTTCGGAGCATTCAGGATTGGGGAGCTGGTAGCTGCGAGCAAGAAGGCCCAGTCTGGTCTTAGGTCGGAGGACGTGGTTCTCCATGAGGACCACGTCCTGTGTAGGATACAGAGATCCAAAACAGACCAGCTGGGGAAGGGTAGTTGGGCCACCCTGCGATCCAGTGTGAACCAAGCCATTTGTCCTGTAGCATTATGCAGGGACTACATGTCTCTTAGGCCGGTTGGAGCCATGCAGTTTTTGGTGCACACAGATGGTGTGCCCCTCACCCGTTTTCAGTTCGGGGCTGTGTTTAGACGGTGCTTGACCGGCATAGGCTTGAGGGCTCAGGATTATGGGACACACTCCTTTCGCATAGGGGCCGCAACATGCGCAGCGGCGGCGGGGCTTCCACCCTCTGCCATACAGAAGGTAGGGAGGTGGAAGTCATCGGCTTATAAGAAATATATAAGATTAGATAAGATAGATAAGGTAGATAAGTTGTAGAATGCGCCTGTTGCGCCAGCCCAAAAACGTAAGTTTACAATCGGTTCTGGAACGGCTAGCGTTCTGGAATCGACGGTGTGGAGTGAATTTTTTACTTTTTCCTCCGAGATAGAACTAATTCAATTCGGCTGTCACCAAAGTTCACCGGAGGTTTTTTAAGTTTTTCACCTTCACTTGGGCTGTTTACTGTATTCTGGTTGTGTTACAGTGTATAATATATTGATGTTAACGTTAGGTTTTTTCTTTTTCAGCCTTTTCCCTTTCCTCATCACATCAGGGGAGAGTCTGGGTAGTGGGCCACTCATATATTTTTTGGGCGGCCAGGCATCCCATGGCCTCCAAAGCTTTAGGCTTGCTACGAGCTGACTCAGTGCAGTGGTTTGGGGTTAGGGGACTTCAGTGGGGTGGGCTTTATAGCCTACTAGTTTCCAAGGCCCGCAGTTCAGGTCCCCCCAACACATTAATAATACATCTAGGGGGCAATGACCTGGTCAAATATACGGGGCTCTCACTCATGTGTAGCATAACGGCTGACCTGGAGCGCATTGCGGCCCTTTGGCCAGGGGTGCGGTTAGTGTGGTCTGATATTGTCCCCCGGCTTCAGTGGCGGGGCTGCAGGAATGCAGTTGCCATAGACAGGGCAAGGCGAAAGGTGAACCACGCTGTTTCCAGGAGGGTAAGCGCCATGGGGGGTAGGGCAGTGCGGCACCCCACGATAGTTAGGGAGTCGGCCCACCTCTATAGGTCAGACGGGGTCCACCTGTCTGACGCGGGCATGGAAATTTTCCTGGGCGACATCTTTTCTGGCGTGACTCGGCAATAGGAAGGCATTAGGTCTAGTTGAGGGGTGGCGGGCCTGGTCCCGGGCGACCTTGTTAGGTCTGGGGAGCCTTGGCAGTGGCGAGAAGGCGCTCTCGACCAGCAGTCGGGTGAGGTGTCAGGTGGTCACCGTGCGGTATTACCCCCCCCTTGCCAGGACGGTGGGCGAGTCCCGAAATGAGCGGGGACGGTGGTCACTTCCTTGAGGTGTCCGCGCCTTACCTTAGAGGGGGCGGGGAGCCGTCACGGTGCAGGCTGTACCTTACGTAAGGGGTGTGTTTGTTAGATTGGAGCGAGGCAGTCGCTGCCATTGACATACACCTCTGACTGGTGCTGGTCTCAAGTGCTGTCTTGGCCATCCCTTTGATAGACTAACAAGGGTCATACCACCTAAATAAATAACTTGACCATTTTAAACTTATGCCATGGTTGTCTGAGTCTTATTTTTAGATAAGGTGTCCGCGTGAATTATTTCTAGGAAGTTATTGTAAGGGTAACAACAAAGGGTAACCAATATAATCCCTTGGGCGCCTTAGGCAAAACGAGGGCTGCATAGGCCAGAGTGTAGTTAAGAGCCCGGGGATTTAGGGGTTAAACGCAGATACACATGCAGCACAGAGCAGTGTGTAATTCTTAGGCAGGTTAGCATGTGGTGCTTATGGGCCAATCAGCACCCAGAGGGGAGGTAGCTTAAGTGGGGTATATAGGGTCCAGCTTAGGGGGAGGAACTTCCTCTTGGAATCCGGATTCCCACCCTCCCATCCCTTCTTTTCTTTCCTCTCTCTGGTGCTCATTGCCTTTGGGCTGTCCAAACAATTCGGTTAAATTTAATTTAGTTTAAAAATCGGCGAGAAGGCGCTCTCGACCAGCAGTCGGGTGAGGTGTCAGGTGGTCACCGTGCGGTATTACCCCCCCCCTTGCCAGGACGGTGGGCGAGTCCCGAAATGAGCGGGGACGGTGGGCACTTCCTTGAGGTGTCCGCGCCTTACCTTAGAGGGGGCGGGGAGCCGTCACGGTGCAGGCTGTACCTTACGTAAGGGGTGTGTTTGTTAGATTGGAGCGAGGCAGTCGCTGCCATTGACATACACCTCTGACTGGTGCTGGTCTCAAGTGCTGTCTTGGCCATCCCTTTGATAGACTAACAAGGGTCATACCACCTAAATAAATAACTTGACCATTTTAAACTTATGCCATGGTTGTCTGAGTCTTATTTTTAGATAAGGTGTCCGCGTGAATTATTTCTAGGAAGTTATTGTAAGGGTAACAACAAAGGGTAACCAATATAATCCCTTGGGCGCCTTAAAGGATCATATATATCACGTGGTTCCTCTATAGATATTTGGAATCTGCCCCACTGAGGGGAAGGTTATTACAGCCTGCAAACCCTGAAGGTGTTACACGAAAGTTCAAGCGTATACTCCTCTGGCTATGGACAATTGTTGTAACCAAGTCTTTCTACAATGTTTTTGTATGCTACTGTATAATATCATTCATGATATTATATGATACTGTATAATATCATTCATGTAAAAAAAAAATTTCGTCCATGCATTTTCTGCATTTCTTTCTTTTCTTCTGTGCTCATCCTCTTTTCCTTTGTATGGACAAACATGTCCGACTGCCAACAATGGTTTTTAGAACAAATTACCTTTTTTATAAAATATTATAGGTTTTTTAATTCTATGTACTTTTAAAAAAAAGATATGTCAATATCAGTATGTAATATGCTATTATTGTCTTTACCACCAACAGTGTAAAACCCCTGATGAAGTCTTTTTCAAGACGAAACGTGTCGGGTTATTGATTTCGTTTTTCCGAAAAGGATACAATGTCCAGATGTGGTCTTTGAAACATAAATAAAGCATTCTGGTTTTATGATTATACATTGTATTGGGTTATTGTACTGTATAAGATTACAAACTGGTGGAAGTTCCATTTGGTGGTAGAAGCGCTCTCTATATTTTCTGTTTTCTATGTTCATTGTTGCCTCCCACTAACAGGGGGGGGGGGTCTTAGAGTAGCTGCTACACTATTGGGGCGCACGTGGGGTCATTCTGTGGATATATATATATATATATATATATATATATATATATATATATATATATATATATATATATATATATATATATATATATATATATATATATATATAAAACGATATGCCGGCACACTCCACCTCCAATTCCCATCAGCCCGGGTGCAGGTCAGTGAAGTACAAATATATATATATATATATATATATATATATATATATATATAAGCAGGCAGTCAGACCGCACACATGGGACTTGTCTCTCAGCAAAAGAAGTCAGGCATCAGCCAATTACAATGCAAGCTTTCGGGAAATTTTATTATCACGTCTTTTAGCCTGAGGACGGGATAATAAAAATTCCCGAAAGCTTGCATTGTAATTGGCTGATGCCTGACTTCTTTTGCTGAGAGACAAGTCCCATGTGTGCGGTCTGACTGCATATATATATATATATATATATATATATATATATATATATATATATATATATATCCAAAAGGTGTGCAGCAGATAGTGTACGGACCCTGCAGATTTCAGAAAGCACAAACCTGAGGCATCCCCTGAGTCCAGCGCAGGGTCAGGAAGCAGAGCCCAGCGTATGCAGGAGTAGGTCAGCCCAGGCACTTCAGACTAGGAGCCAGGAGGGCAAGATGGCACCAGCGCCTCCGTGCGGCCGAGCAGCGTGCCCTGGAAGAGACGTCTCCTGCTCTCTCCGCCAAGCTTCCAGAGGTTCACCAGGCACCTCCACCCACCAAGACACCCGCCGGAGCACCAGCGCAGTCAAGTCACAGGGCCGCACTTCCGTTCAGTCAGAGCCGCCCGAAGATCCCGCATCCGCACATGGAGAGGACGCACAAGCTTCAGCAGACAGCCAGCCCGACCTCCGAGCACAACACAGAAGATTCACAGAAGGCGCAGCGGACACAGGAGCAGCTCCAGAGCAATTGGAGGTGAGTATACGGTGTCCAGGGGTCCCGGGGAAGGATGTGTATGTAGGATGGTGTTGGAGCTCTCACTCCCCGCACCCGCTCACGTTGCCGGCCAAGCCACGCCCACATAAAAATAATACTGAAAGCCGAAACTTCGTAGACAACATTTACAAACTGGTGGAAGTTCCATTTGGTGGTAGAAGCGCTCTCTATATTTTCTGTTTTCTATGTTCATTGTTGCCTCCCACTAACAGGGGGGGGGGGTCTTAGAGTAGCTGCTACACTATTGGGGCGCACGTGGGGTCATTCTGTGGATATATATATATATAAAATAATACTGAAAGCCGAAACTTCGTAGACAACATTTACAAACTGGTGGAAGTTCCATTTGGTGGTAAAAGCGCTCTCTATATTTTCTGTTTTCTATGTTCATTGTTGCCTCCCACTAACAGGGGGGGGGGGTCTTAGAGTAGCTGCTACACTATTGGGGCGCACGTGGGGTCATTCTGTGGATATATATATATATATATATATATATATATATATATATATATATATATATATACACTGTATATATATATATATATCCAAAAGGTGTGCAGCAGATAGTGTACGGACCCTGCAGATTTCAGAAAGCACAAACCTGAGGCATCCCCTGAGTCCAGCGCAGGGTCAGGAAGCGGAGCCCAGCGTATGCAGGAGTAGGTCAGCCCAGGCACTTCAGACTAGGAGCCAGGAGGGCAAGATGGCACCAGCGCATCCGTGCGGCCGAGCAGCGCGCCCTGGAAGAGACGTCTCCTGCACTCCTTGCCAAGCTTCCAGAGGTTCACCAGGCACCTCCACCCACCAAGACACCCGCCGGAGCACCAGCTCAGTCAAGTCACAGGGCCGCACTTCCGTTCAGTCAGAGCCGCCCGAAGATCCCAGATGGCGGCCGCACATGGAGAGGACGCACAAGCTTCAGCAGACAGCCAGCCCGACCTCCGAGCACAACACAGAAGATTCACAGAAGGCGCAGCGGACACAGGAGCAGCTCCAAAGCAATTGGAGGTGAGTATACGGCGTCCAGGGGTCCCGGGGAAGGATGTGTATGTAGGATGGTGTTGGAGCTCTCACTCCCCGCACCCGCTCACGTTGCCGGCCAAGCCACGCCCACATAAAAATAATACTGAAAGCCAAAACTTCGTAGACAACATTTCAGCACCTTTTATGTGGTCACCTAAGTTTACCACAACACAAAGGCGTAACTACCATTGGTGCAAGGGGTGCAACTGCTATGGGGCCCAGAGGTGAAGGGGGCCCATCTTTACAGTCTAAGGTATATGTGCTATATTCATTTATTACCAACAGTTGCTAAATAGGGGGCCCATACAAACTTTTGCTATGGGGCCTATGAATGTCTAGTTACGCCTCTGCCACAACATATACCTCTTATACAAATCATGTAACACAATAGTAACCCCCTTATACTGTACTTGCCTCTTACACATTATGCCACATGGAATGAACCAAAAGTCACACCGACTGAGCCAAAATTCACACTATGGCACAAAGATTGAGTCAAAATTCACGTTATGCCACTCAGATTAAGGCAAAATTCACACTATGGCACACAGATTGAGTCAAAATTCAGGTTAGGTCATACAGATTAAGCCAAAATACAGACTATACCAAACAGATTGAGCAATATTGCACAATATGCTTCATAAACAGGGGCATTGCACGCCAAAGGCGAGCATTTAAAATTTACACCATAATGCCCATTACATGTTAAGCCACACACCATAATGTCCATTATGTATTATGCCAAACACCATAATGCCTATTAAGTATGATGCTACATGAGTGCTTTTTACCTACATGCTCATTGCCAGGGGTCCCATGCTCATTGCCTGGGGTTCCATTCTTGTTGCCATGTTGGATTACATGCTCATTGCCGAGGGGAAATACATGCTCACGGTAACTGGGGGACAGCCGCCACCAGGCAGAAATAACAGCCATTGACAGCCGGGCAGAGAGCAGGGGCCTGCCTGGCTGTATTCAGAGCACTGCAGGTCCAGGCTATTTGAAATAATACCCCTTTCACACCAGAAAATGCAGGGACCTACCCGTGAATATGGTCCCAGGATCATGCAGGGACATTCCCAGGCTGGCCCCTTTTACACCAGCCTAGTCCCTGCATTTTCTGGTGTGAGGGGGAGAGAAAACCAACCAGCTATATCTTCGGAACCAACT
The DNA here is from genome assembly GCF_055691185.1 of Crinia signifera. Lineage (NCBI taxonomy): Eukaryota > Metazoa > Chordata > Amphibia > Anura > Myobatrachidae > Crinia > Crinia signifera. The sequence continues at coordinate 50,105,306 of NC_139220.1, read as the reverse complement.
GACCCATTTACATGTGGGCTTCGATTGATTTTGGTCACTTGAAACTGGTCCATTTGGTTCCAGAGAAATCTGTCCTCAAACAACATTAACAGCCATAAAATTACATTTCAGAAATGAAAAAAATTGGTTTACCCACAATATCTCTAGAACCAATTAAACCATATGGACCAGGTATCAAATTAAAGGCCCAGTGATTTGGGGTCGACTGAGATCAACCTCGAGCTTCTGTGATGCTGGAGGGGGAACTGGCAGCCTTTGCAACTGGGTAGGGGTCAGATTTAGCGGGATCCATGTTATCCTATTGGGAAAAAGTTGCCTGGCTGTATCTCTGGTTCCCGGGGGGCTAGCGACATGGGGCTGGGCTTGTTGGAAAGCCCTCACCCTCATCTACAAAATACAGCTGTAGCTCCCTCAGGCCCATTGTTAATCCGGTCCTGATCTCTGCAGTCCCTGTCCCTGCATCTCTGCGGTCCCTGTCCCTGCCTCCCCGTGGTCCCTGTCCCCCCCCCCCCCAATCTGTGTCGCATTATGTCGTTTTGCTCAATCTGTGTGGCAAAATGTGATAGTTTTTTCCCAATCAATGTGACATAACATGAATTTTGGCCCAATCCAGGTGGCATGACGTGATTTTTGGCTCAATCCGGGTGGCATGACGTGAATTTTGGCTCAATTTGTGCTGCATAATGTGACATTTTGCTCTGTCAGTGTGGCTTGATGTGAATTGTGGCTCAATCTGGGTGTTATAATTAGAGATGAGCGGCAGGCACTTTTTCGGGTTTTGGTTTTGGATCTGGATCTCCCTTCGTGTTTTGGATCTGGATTGGTTTTGGCAAAAGCACCCTTGCGGGATTTGGTTTTGGATCTGGATTTTTTTTGGAAAAAAATTGCTAAAATAACAGATTTTAGGCCTGTTTTTGCCCCTAAAGCAGTGTTTCCCAAACCTTTTTGAACCATGGTGCCCTAGAATATCAGAATATTTTTAAGGGCACCCCTAGTTCAAAAGTAGATAACTTTAGAAATAATATAAAATTAAGTAAATTGTGTCATCCTTAAAGTTATCCGATTTCAAAATATGTTTTCAAATTCACCAGCTGATTCCCACTCCGCCGCCTGGCAAATGCCACTACTAGCTCCCAGCTGCCGCTCTGACCCCGCTAACCACCACCCCCACCCCCGACCGATCCCCGCTGATGGCAGGACCCCACTTCCCGCCCCCCGCCCCCTGCTGCTGCCAAATTGTAAGTGAGCCTCCTGGGGGGCTGCCGGAGGAGCTGAAGGGCATATTGGTCAGACAAGTCAGGCTAATGCATGGCCTTTAGGATGCAAGGCCTTTAGGATCAATTATGGAGTGAGGAACCAGATTTGAGTTTGTTTGCCCGCATATTCCATGATTGGCAGCCATCAACTCTTGTTTAACCTATTGCTTTACCCGTAACTATTATGAATTTTTCCAATCCAAGGAACCATGCCCTAGTGCAGAGGTTCCCAATCTTTTTTGATTCACGGCACCCTAGAGAATCAGAATTTTTTTCACGGCACCCCTAGGTCCAAAAAAATGTATTAGATTTGGTTTATATGCGATTCTTAGCGGCAGTTATGTGCTAAAAGGGCAGGATTTGCTTCTTCTACCTACATTCTCGACAGCCACCAGCACTGGTTTTGCTCCTAAATAATTAACCATTAATAATTTGAGTTGGTCCTGGACCACCAAGCCGCGGCACCCCTGCATGTGTCCCGAGGCACCCCAGGGAGCCACGGCACACAGTTTGGGAACCACTGCCCTAAAGTATTATTAAGCTCAACAACATTAATTTCCACTCATTTCTAGTCAATTTTGATCACTTCACAACTCACAAAATTGTTTTCATTGATTGTAGTTGGGCCAAAAGGTTATACCGAGGTAACTGGATGACTAAGCTAGGCGACAGCAGTGGGCATCACATACATGTGGACCTAACAGTTCCAACCTGGCACATCTTGGAAGCAGGGCAGCACTGCAGGGGCAGACAGGGTAGCATTTTAATAAACTACCCCCCACTGGACAGCCTGTTACACTGGACACTGGATATAGTCCGTTACACTGGACACTAGATATATATGCCGTCACACTGGACACTAGATATATGCTGTCACACTGGACATAGGCCGTTACACTGGACACTGGATATAGTTCGTCACACTGGACACTGGATATATGCCGTCACACTGGACAATGTATATATGCCGTCACACTGGACAATGGATATATGCCGTCACACTGGACAGTGGATATAGGCCGTCACACTGGACACTGGATATAGTCCGTCACACTGGACACTAGGTATATGCCGTCACACTGGACACTAGATATATGCCGTCAAACTGGACAATGGATATATGCCGTCACACTGGACACTGGATATAGTCCGTCACACTGGACACTGGATATAGTCCATCACACCGGACACTAGATATATGCCGTCACACTGGACACTAGATATATGCCGTCACACTGGACAATGGATATAGGCCGTCACACTGGACACTGGACACAGCCCGTTACACTGGACACTGGATATAGTCCGTCAAACTGGACACTAGATATATGCCGTCACACTGGACACAGCACGTTACACTGGACACTGGATACAGTCCGTCACCTTGGACACACCCCCTGGACAATGGACACAGCCCCTGGACAATGGACACAGCCCCTGGACAGTGGACACAGCCCCTGGACAGTGGACACAGCCCCTGACACACTGGACACAGCCCCTGACACACTGGACACAGCCCCTGACACACTGGACACAGCCCCTGACACACTGGACACAGCCCCTGACACACTGGACACAGCCCCTGACACACTGGACACAGCCCCTTGTATTATGGACACTGCAGCCCCTGTACACTGAGGGTACAGTCAGCAGCACTGCAGCCCCTGCGTGTGAGCACTGCAGCACCTAGTTTACAACAAAATAAAAAATCAGTCACTAAATAAATCACAGCACAGGGCACAGAGCACAGGGCATGGAGCACAGAGCACGGGGCACGGGGCACAGATCCCAACCACCCTCACCTATAATGGAGTGAAGAATGCGGGGCATGCGTGCGTCTTATATAGAATCCACATCCCGGAGAATCCGACAGCGCGATGATGACGTTTTTCCTCGTTTTCGGTCCGGAATTCAGTCGGGAACTCCCGAGCCGGCTCGGATCACAATATTCGGATCTGTTGGATCCCGGAGATCCGGAGCCGCTCATCTCTAGTTATAATCTAATTTTTTGGGGGCTTATTCCATTTGATTTTTTTACTCATTACAGGTAAATTTTGGCTCTGTCTGTGTGGCATAATTTTTATAGTTAAGCGGGTCTCCTATTGTGTTGCACAATGTATATAAGAGGTATATAGTGTGGCACACTACAAAGGACAATGCCACTTTAAAGTGACCACCCCCCCTTTAAAGTGGCCACGCCCCCTTTTCCTTCACTTTTCCATACCCCCACTTTAAAATTCCCACTTTGACCACTGCTGCAGAATGCAGGAGGGTAGGCAACTATGCCCTGCACAGAAACAAAATAACTCACCCAAAACTCATATTGACCTTTTATGCGTCAAACTTTTGCCATTGTCGACTTTTCCCATGTCGACCTTTTGGCGATGTCGACCTTGAGCCTGTGGGTATAGGTCATTGGGTTGACCAATCCAAGGTTGACATGCATTGGGTGGACCACTGAAGGTTGATTAGGCTGAGGTCAACACCTGAAATAGGTCAACATGGCTAAGGTCGACATTGGCTAGGTCGATAGTCAAAAGGTCGACAAGGTTTTTTTTTACCTTTTTACCCCGGATGTCGACATGGGACACTATATCTGTGCACCGCGTCCCCTCTCATGGCTCGCTACTCTCGGCACTCTATTATTTTCTCCCTCCACGCCCTAGTGGATGGTAGGGCAAGAGATACTGCCTGTCGTCGGCACATGTCAGTTAAAAAAAAAACCCATGTCAACCTTCCATCCATATTGACATTCGGCGTGTCGACCTCTTTCAGGTGTTGACCTAAGCCATGTCGACAGTCAGTGATCGACCCAATGCATGTCAACCTTAGATGTGTCAAGCTAACGACCTTATACCGTGCCAGGCGAGTGATCAGTTTGGTGTGTGAAATTGCTGCACTGCAGGTGGGGCAGATATAACAATTGCAGTGTAAAAAGCAGTCTAACATTTGTGGGCTACATACAAAAGCTGCCAGTATTTACCCTGCATAGAAAAAATATCACCCACCCAAAATGAAGGCCTTTATTCTGGTTGACTCCATTCTGAGTCCCCCAGACTCCGCCCGCCGACTGCCGGTCCGGCTGCTGCCGATCGCACGCTGTATCTGTTCGCATGGGCTCTCTCTCAGGTCACTTAGATCTGAGTGCACACTCGAGAGGAGCTGGGCGGGCAGATGACATCTGATGATGTTAGCTACCCGCCCCCACGTCATGGGAGCGCCCAGCATTTTCATAGGAACGCCCATGAATCACTGGGCAATCCCAAGGGCGTGACTATCCACCGCCACCCCACGCCCCCGCCTGCAGTCTTGTGTGCGTGCGCAGAAATGCATTGGTGCCTGCACATATGCACAACATGGTCCCCCGTGCGAACGCATGAGGGAAGCTAATTAATTAGAATAACCCCCTAAATCTCCCTGCGGAGGTTGCATCTGCCCCGCCTGCAGTGCAGCACTGTTATGCCCAGTGACTCGTGATTCACTCTGTCTGCGATGCTAGCAAAATGTAAAGAAAAATACAGCACGCTACACCTCTCGTAGCGTCTCAGTCGTGTTGGTGTTTTGCATCATATGACATAGATACTATATGTGCAGTACAAGGACACATCTGTAAACAGATCACAATGTGAGTGATATTTAAGGTTCCGCCGAAGGATGAGCAGAATACCTAAATAGAGAAAATTAAACATTAAAAAAAATTAAAAAAAATCAGAGCTGCAGACAAAATGAGGCAGAGCGAGCGCTGTAAGGACGACGAGTTGTCAGCTGATTCCCATGTAAAGCAGAATAAGATGGGTATAAATATGCAGGTGCGCAGCCAGCCATACAAGGAGGTAGACACAGGAATTTCCATCACAGTAAATCTTCCTACACCATATTTACACAGCATAGGGGGCTATTCAGACCTGATCGCATGCGCAAGGCCTTCTTGCGATGGAATCCAGCAATTTTTTTAATCACTGGGCGTGAGCAAGTTGGTTGACAGAAAGCCGGATTTTGGGGGTGGTAACCGACTGTTTTCTGGGAGTGTCATGGAAAAGTAGGAGTGGCCAGGTGGAAGTCATGTAATGGGGGGGCTCGCGGTGTATGTAATGCGGGGGGGGGGCTCGCGGTGTATGTAATGCAGGGGGGGAGGGGGTGGTGGTGGTGTATGTATTGAGTGCTCTTCCCTCACCTGCTGCTTTCTGCTCAGTGTCTGTGGGAAGGACCGTGGCTCCAGATGAAGAGCAGAGGGGGGCGGAGCTTCTCCAGCTGGGTGGAGGGGGAACAGGAGCTGGGGGGGGGGGGGGGGGGGAAACGCGGCCGGCCCGTTTTAATGAATTTTGTGCCGGCCCACCAGGAAATGGCCTGGTTTCCCGGCGGGCCAATCCGCCCCCTGCTGGGGCTATTTTCCCTCACGAACCCCCATAGAGGCTGAATAGACCCTTCCCCACAAGGGGCACCGATTTTCTTTCCCCCCTGTTGGAGAAATTACAGTTGAAACACCCCAGTACAACACCCCATGAAAAGGAGGGGTAATACTTAGCAAGAAATAGATACATAGTTACCCCGAGCACACTGAACAACACCAGTAACCAGTCTTGTACAGGGCAGCAGAGGGGGGCCCAGCACACACCTACAGTATGTGCTGTGCCCACAGCAGGCTCAGCATGAGTGTCTCACTGACAGCGTGATAGCTCATGCTGAGCCTGCTGTCAGCACAGCACATGCTATAGGTATGTGCTGCTGCTGAGGGTGGGGGATGACAATAACCCCCCCCCCCCCGACTTTAAAGTGTGTTTTCACCACCCTAAACGTTTTTGGGGGGTGGCCTAATTGTGGGAGGTGGCCACACCTCCTGTGATTAGGCCACACCCAAAATGTTTACCGGGACCCGGCATACCTCTCGGCTGCCCTGGTCTTGTACACTACATGATGCAGAGATCTTGGTTACATATATATGCGCAAATAAATGAATAAGTCCCCCAAGCTGTCGTCAAGGTTTCTCTGTGTATCAGGGGTCCCTATTGCTATATCTAGGTGCAGGGTGCGGCACCCTAAAAAAACAAACCAGCATTAGCCAGAAAGCCCAGAGCAGCACATAAGTGCAAAAACTAGTGTTGGAAGCTGAAGCTATATACAAATATTGGTACAATAACAAAACCCCATAATGCTCCATGTGGCATATAAGGGAAGCCTTGAGGATGGCTTGCATAGGCAAATGCAGGGGGGGGAGGGGGTGTTTCTGGTATCCCAGAAACCCCCCTCCACTTTACAAGTGCCTTAAATTAATACAACAATAGTACTGGTATATTATATGATCAATAGAGCTGCCACCACATCACGCAGTGTAAGGGACAGAGCAGAGCTGCTGCACATGCCCAGTGTACCAGCTTCTTCTGCCACATTTACTGCATGTGTGGATCTGAGCCCTCAAACATGTGGACCAGAGAGCAGCTGCCAGGAGGAAGAGACAGGAGCCTTACCATGAAGTGGGAGATTGTGAGCTTAGATATGCAGTACTGGTTCTATTATGTTTGTGTATTTATTTATTATGATATGTTTAAACTTTTCCTGACCAATTTAATTGTTTGAAACAGCCTATAATATAGACCAGGGGTGGCCGGACTTTTGTAGCCTGGGATCTACTTTTTGAACTCTTACTTACCGGTGATCTACCGGCATCAATATGTTGGTAAATCTTGCAAATTTAGGTATTATCGTTTGGTTCACAGGATGGCACTCTGTATTAAGATGGTGTATCCGGTGCCAGGAACATACAAAGTAGAATAAAGAAAGCCCTTACCCCCCTTGTTTGCAGAAGGATAGGAACGGACACTCGAATGGTAGATGAAGAAAATAAGAGTTTATTGTACAAACATAATTGCACAAACAGACAGCTGTAGTTTTCATCAGAGGTGAAATCAAATTTAGGTATGAGATGACTTGCACTGCATGGCATCAGCAAGCTTTGAATACTCAGGGCAGTAGGTACTCGTTCCTAATCGTAAGCAGGCGTCAAGGTGGTCATCAGTTAGACTTGATCTGTATTTGGATTTGATTATTTTCATATGCGAGAATGCAGACTCACAAAGATATGTGGAGCCAAAAAGTGCTGTTATGTACTTGGCACTTTTTCTTAGGTTTGGATATTTTTCTTCAGCAAGAAGCTTCCAAAAATTTCCTTCAGAAGACCGGGCTTTGATAAAAATATCATTTTGCAAAGTCATTATTTCATCTGCAACTGAAGAGGTGTCCATATGAAAAAGAGAGGACATTTGGGATGCAATATCATCAATATCCTTGTCTGTACCAAAGGGAAAAGACAAAAATGTTGCTAGCGGTTCAAGAAATCTGAAGTCCTTGAAACGTCTTTCAAAGTCTGATTGGAGGTTTTCAATCTGTTCCATATATCTGGAAATGGCAAGTTGCGAATGTTCTTTTTTTTGAGCATCTAGCTCAGAGAGAAGATTTTTAAAGTCACGCAGGTTGTACTGCTGGAGACGCACACACAGCATTTTCAGTTTCTGCTTAAAGAAGTTAATAGACCCAATCATTTCAACAACATTTTTGTCTTTACCTTGAAGCTGTATATTCAGTTCATTTAACAGGGCTGTGATGTCTGTTAAAAAAGCTAAATCTAGCAGCCACTGTTCGTCATCCAACTGCCTGTATTCCACATCTCTGGACTCTAAAAAATCTTTGATTTCGGGTAGTAGTTCTCTAAATCTTTGCAGAAATGCACCTCTACTTAGCCATCGGACATCAGTGTGCAATAAAAGATCATTATGTGGTGCTTCATTATCTTCAAGTTGTGATCGGAAGAGACGCCTCTGAAGACTTCGTGCTCTAATTGAATTTACAATTTTGAGTGCTATATCCATGACATCAGCCATATTTAGCATTTTACCACACAAAGCTTGCTGATGAATTATGCAATGATAATTCAGGAAGTCAGGAAATGTTTCATCATGTTTGCACAGGGCAATGAACCCATTGGTCCTTCCGGTCATAGACGGTGCTCCATCAGTGGTTATGGAAACAAGTTTGTATATTGGTAGTTGTGTGTCCTTTATGTATTCCTTGAAGGCCTGAAAAATGTCTTCCCCTCTAGTTTTTCCCTTTAGTGGCAGGATTTTTAGCATCTCCTCTTTAGCAGACATATCTTCAAAAACCATTCTAGAGAATATGCAAAGTTGTGATGTGTCTGTCAGGTCTGTTGACTCGTCAAATTGCAGAGAAAAGAAGACACACTCTTTTTGGTCTTTTTGCAGCTGCTTCACTAAATTGTCAGCCATAACTTCACAGCGTCGCATCACAGAATTTCTGGAAAGCTGGATATCCTGAATAGAAGACATAATCTCCGATTTGTTTTTAAAATCTTGGAATAATACATCTGCTGCCTCTAAAAAAGCCTTTTTCACTATTTCTCCATCTTGAAATTTTTTTTTTTTCTTTGCAAGTATGTGGCTGACACGCAATGATGCAATAGTAGCTGCCTTTGATTTAGCACTAGGTCTTGTAAAAACTGACTGCTGAGTGCCAAGGTGCAGTTTTAGCTGGTGAACTTTCTTCTTCCGCAATTCACTTTTAGGAGGATAATCGGTGTCAAACTTATTGTGCATGGTTTTAAAATGCCGTTCCAGATTCCCTCTTTTTGCAATTGCAACTTTAGAATGGCAGATCAGACATACACATTTTGAGTTTGACATTGTGAAAAAAAAGTCATTCTCCCATTCAGAGTGGAAATAGTATGTTTTTGGCTTCTTGGCATTTTGTGCAGTACTCATGGTGATAGCAGGCTCCTAGGAAACAAAAACATCATGATAAATATCAGTCCCCATGTCATATTAGCCACCATAGCAGCACACTCAGTGGATATACTTACCAATAGTTTGCCTGTTCTTCCTTGAAGACTCTCGTGGAGGTGATAAAATGCTCCTGCACTGTGACCGCTCAGACTTGTAGACAATGGCTTGCCTTGCTCAACCCTGCACCTCAAAGACTCTGTGACCTAAGTGACAACACATTTAGGCACCCCTGAAATTATACTGCACACATTTGGGGTACCAATGGAATTATACCGCATACATTTGGGCACCCTTGGAATTATACAGCACACATTTGGGCAACCCTGGACTGATAGGGGACACATGGGGGTACCAATGGAATTATACCGCACACATTTGGGCACCCTTGGTACAGCACACATTTGGGCACCCTTGGAATTATACCGCACACATTTAGGCACCCCTGGCTGATATGGGAGACATGAGAGTACCAATGGAATTATACCACACACATTTGGGCAACCCTTGGAATTATACCGCACACATTTGGGCACCCTTGGAATTATACCGCACACATTTGGGCACCCTTGGAATTATACCGCACACATTTGGGCACCCTTGGTACAGCACACATTTGAGCACCCTTGGTACAGCACACATTTGGGCACCCTTGGTACAGCACACATTTGAGCACCCTTGGTACAGCACACATTTGGGCACCCTTGGAATTATACCGCACACATTTGGGCACCCTTGGTACAGCACACATTTGGGCACCCCTGGCTGATAGGGGACACAAGGGGGTACAAATGGAATTATACCGCACACATTTGGGCACCCTTGGCTGATATGTGACACAAGGGGGTACCAAAGGAATTGTACAGCACACATTGGGCACCCCTGGCTGATAGGGGACACAAATGGAATTATACAGCACACATTGGGCACCCCTGGCTGATAGGGGACACAAATGGAATTATACAGCACACATTGGGCAACCCTGGCTGATAGGGGACACAAATGGAATTATACAGCACACATTGGGCACCCCCGGCTGATATGTGACACAAAGGGGGTACAAATGGAATTATACCGCACACATTGGGCACCCCCGGCTGATATGTGACACAAAGGGGGTACCAAAGGAATTATACCGCACACATTGGGCACCCCTGGCTGATATGTGACACAAAGGGGGTACAAATGGAATTATACAGCACACATTGGGCACCCCCGGCTGATATGTGACACAAAGGGGGTACAAATGGAATTATACCGCACACATTGGGCACCCCCGGCTGATATGTGACACAAAGGGGGTACCAAAGGAATTATACCGCACACATTGGGCACCCCTGGCTGATATGTGACACAAAGGGGGTACAAATGGAATTATACAGCACACATTGGGCACCCCCGGCTGATATGTGACACAAAGGGGGTACAAATGGAATTATACCGCACACATTGGGCACCCCTGGCTGATATGTGACACAAAGGGGGTACAAATGGAATTATACCGCACACATTGGGCACCCCTGGCTGATATGTGACACAAAGGGGGTACCAAAGGAATTATACAGCACACATTGGGCACCCCTGGCTGATATGTGACACAAAGGGGGTACCAAAGGAATTATACAGCACACATTGGGCACCCCTGGCTGATAGGGGACACAAATGGAATTATACAGCACACATTGGGCACCCCCGGCTGATATGTGACACAAAGGGGGTACAAATGGAATTATACAGCACACATTGGGCACCCCCGGCTGATATGTGACACAAAGGGGGTACAAATGGAATTATACCGCACACATTGGGCACCCCTGGCTGATATGTGACACAAAGGGGGTACAAATGGAATTATACCGCACACATTGGGCACCCCTGGCTGATATGTGACACAAAGGGGGTACAAATGGAATTATACCGCACACATTGGGCACCCCTGGCTGATATGTGACACAAGGGGGTACCAAAGGAATTATACAGCACACATTGGGCACCCCTGGCTGATAGGGGACACAAATGGAATTATACAGCACACATTGGGCAACCCTGGCTGATAGGGGACACATGGGGGCCACCTCCCTCCATGTAACAACCACCATAAATGAATACAGAAAATGCTTGCCTTGTTTGGGATGCCCCAGATTTTAGAACACCCCCCCCCCCCCCTCATTAACATGAAGCCACATCCAATTTGCTGGGTTTGCATTTCAGTTGTTTATTCACATTTTCTAACACCCTTATGTTTGTGGCACAAACATAAGGGTGTTAGACAATGTGAATAAATAACTGAGAACTGTTTTTTTTCAAAGCAATCACCTATCCAGCAGCCCCTGCAAGTGGTGACACACGATGTTCACCTCTCCATAACGCACGCACCCCCCCTCCCCTACAGCACAGGTCCAGGAGCATATTGCACAGTACCTTGGACGCTGGAGACGCTCTGCCCGCTCAGCCCGCTCTGCCACTCAGCCCGCTCTGCCCGCTCTGCCGCTCAGCCGCTCAGCCCTTCTCTGCCCGCTCTGCCGCTCTGCAGTATTCAAACTGCAGCTCCCGCCTTCTTCAGCGTTCCCAGTCCTACACTGAGCCGATGCGCCGGTGCGCGGTGACGTCATCCGTGCACCCGCGCAGTGCACCACTGGGAACGCTGAAGCCCTGAGAGGCTTCAGCCAGCACACGGGCAGCGGGCAGCAACAAACTATTTTAACGGGGACTGGGCACAATACCGATCGCGATCTACCGGCGGAAGGCCCGCGATCGACTGGTAGATCGCGATCGACCTTCTGGCCACCACTGATATAGACCATCGGTACTGTTAAATACTGTATTCCATATAGAATCCGGTGTATAAAAATACCAATATTCAGGGCTGTTACCAACGCTCCCCCAGACTCCCGTACTTAGTCCAATGCCCTGCAGAGTGCTGCAGAGACTCCTTTCTAAAAATCCTGCGTTTGCCACTGGCTTGGTAGAATATAATAGCATGCCAAGTGTAGTAAAACACAGTGCCCGAAGCATGGTGAGCATCGAGGGGACGTGATACAGTTGTCCATGTAAGACCACAAAAAAAACTTGAAAAACTCCATGTCAACTTATTGATTGTGTCCACATTTTAATCGTGTAAACCTTTTCCATGTGTTGACATATGGCCCGTCGACCTTAATTGGGTTAACTCCATGACCCATATCCGTAAAGCCCCGTACACACAGGGGGATATATCGCTAAGCGATATATCGCTCGCGATGAGTGATAATATCGCTCAGTGTCCCGTTTGAATCAACGACCAGAGATGGTCGCTGATGAAAAAGGGAAACTGCCGAGGGCAGTGGAAATCAGCTGGTGTCATTATTATGTCGCTGGGCAGTCTGAGGGGTACAATTACTAAAGAGTGAGTCTTTAGACGTGACAGATGTCACCCCTAGCATTTATCTAACACCTTCTAAGGAATGGTATCCAGTCGAAAGTGATTAGGTCGACACCAAAAAATAGTCAACATACACTAGGTCAACACAAGCAGTCGACATGAGAATAGTCAACACACGTTTTTCATGATTTTTTAGCTTGTAACTGAATTGTTCTTACACGATCCATATGTGGGGCATAGAGTTATATTTTAATAATGAGCGCGGCGAGCCATGCGAGGGGACGCGGCACACTTATACAGTGTCCCTGTCAACATACTGTATGTCGATCATGATCATGTCAACCTTTTGGTTGTGTTGACCTTCTGTCATTGTTGACCTAGTGCAGGGCTTGACAAATTTGTTTGAAAACTAGGAGCCAAGATGAAAAAGTAGGAGCCAGACAAACTAAAAATCAGGACAGTGCGTGCCAAAGCCGTACACCGAAAATTTACACTGTAATGCCTATTACACATGTCACACCCATTACGTATTATACTACATGCTAGAATACCTATGACCTATTAAGCCACACACCGTAATACCTATGACAACACACGCCATAATGCCCATTAAATATACCACACGCCATAATGCCCATTAAATATACCACACACCATAATGCCCATTAAATATACCACACGCCATAATGCCCATTACATATACCAAACACTGTAATGCTTATTACACCACACGCTGTAATGCCCATCACATATAATACCACATAAGTTCAGCTTACTTACATACTCGTTGCCAGGAGTTATCCTGTTATCCTGCAGTAGTAGCGCATGACATACTGAGAATGCAGGAACTATTGCCCACTATATCTGCATGTGACTAGTAGTTCCAGGCATATCACTGCTAGCACTATCCTGGGATAAATCCGCTGCCCATACCCTGCCATAGTACCTTGGGCTTATCTGAGCTCTGTGTGTCCATATAAATACAGGAATACTTTACAGCAGTGGGGGAGCCTGTGACCGCGGCACTGGGGGAGCCTGTGTCCGCGGCAACGGGGGGAGACTGTGTCCGCGGCAACGGGGGGAGCCTGTGTCCGCGGCAACGGGGGGAGCCTGTGTCCGCGGCAACGGGGGGAACCTGTGTCCGCGGCAACGGGGGAAGCCTGTGTCCGCGGCAACGGGGGAAGCCTGTGTCCGCGGCAACGGGGGAAAACTGTGTCCGCGGCAACGGGGGAAGCCTGTGTCCGCGGCAACGGGGGAAGCCTGTGTCCGCGGCAACGGGGGAAGCCTGTGTCCGCGGCAACGGGGGAAGCCTGTGTCCGCGGCACTGGGGGAGCCTGTGACCGCGGCAGGCACGATGGGCAAACACTGGGGCAGGCTACAACATTATTTACCCCACCTGCCGACATGGCTATTTCGAAACTTGCGCCAGACCAGAGCTCACGGCGGTCCGACAGACCATCAGGAGCTGCCGCTCCTGATTGGCTGCTGAACCGCAAACTGCGATTGGCTCCCGGTGCCACAGCAGACCAGCAGCTCTTTATTGATGGACATTGGAATTAGCTCTGTCTCATACCACTAGGTAGATTGACGGCTAGATCAAGTGCACCCGGCGATGACCAGATTCTGCTTCCTCCCCAAGAAAATCTGGTCGCCAGGAAGCAGAATCTGGTCGCCGTGGCGACCTGGCCCCCGGGGTTTGTCGAGCCCTGACCTAGTGAATGTCGACCATTTTTAGGTGTACAACATAATCACTGTCGAACAATAGTGACCGACCATATATTCGATATATACCATAGCTCAGTGTGTACGCACCAATTGGGAGTTTTGCAAACAAGTTAAGTGTTCAGTGTCAGAACACTCGTACAGAGATTGGCGTACTAAGCACTCACCAGTGTCACTGTAGGTGCGTCGGGGGGGTCCGTAGGGTCCATCTGACAAGCTATGATGATCCTGTGCAGGCTTCCCAGGGACTCCTGTGCATACTAGTCTCCAAACTGCAGCACCTGCCTAAGCTGCCCACACAGGTGCACAGAATTGCAGCATCTTCTCACACCAGTGGTTAACCATTTGTGTGCCTGGGGTTACCCAAGCCCCAGTGTGCAGTCTGTGTGTTTTCTGACATTGCAGCATTCCATGTTTTCAAGCTGAGCTCAACTTCATCAACCTAGGCTCAGTCAAGCCTGCCAGTTACCCTGTAGCCAATCACAGCAAGTAGTTTAAAGGAGGCCTACATGTAGGGTGACCAACTCATCCCTTTAATCCGGGAAACCAGGTGAAATGGAGTCTTGAGGTGTGGCAGTTTAAAACCAGGTGAAAGCCAGCCACAGAACCTGTGTAATTAACATGTGTCCTGGATTAAAGGGATGAGTTGGTCACCCTACCTACATGATACCTCCCAACTGTCCCGATTTCCACGGGAACGTCAGTTTTCGAGGACGTTCCCGCATCAATCTTGCGGCCGGGGGCAGTTGGGAGTCCCCCCTGTCAGTTCCTGACCAGAGCTAAATAGAAGCTATGAGCACAGTGTCTATTCCCGTAGCCAGAGGGGCTGGGGGCATGGCTAGTGGCTCATAGAGCCTCTGGACCATGCCCCCACAGTGAGGCAGGGACGTGGCCTCACGATGCAATTGTAGGCCATTCCCCATTTCCCAAAAAGCCCCACCCCCTCATTTCGGTCTTGTGCCGAATATCCTTCCTGGAGAAACCCAAAAGTTGGGAGGTATGCCTACATGCAGCAATGTGGGTCCTGTTCAACTGTCCTAATTACAGCAAGAGAGTCTCATTGATTGGAGACTGTCCCGCTGTAGAAATGTTCTGTGGGTGCTCTGCAGAGCATATATCACTAAGCATTGCCATTGCAGTCTGGATACACCGCCATGTTCATTACATATATTATTATGTATTATGGCTCTGTCATGTACTGATCACGCTCCTTAGCTTGGGAGTACTTTATTAACTAGTAATGGGCTTACCTTATACCATTTAGAAGTTCTTTGTTGTTACATAGGGTAAATCCTAAAGCATGGCATTTTTAATGTGATATATTCCGCCACTGATTGCATCCATAGCGGCGTTTAGTAACACTATAAGCATGCAGATTTGTGGATAGAATCACAAAGGACCTTTCTTCTGATAATAGCTGTGCCTCGCGGTTTTAGGGCTATCACATTTATGGCCCATAAGTCCTGTGCATGCACTGGGCAACTGCAGAGGGGGACACCGGGAATTCTGCAGCGAGAAACCCAGAGGGATGACTCCACAGTGACAACTCCTACTCAGTGATAGGAGCTGGGTGTTTCACTGCAACATTAAGTGCAGCACTTGGCTCCCGTCCCTGTGTAGGAGCCAACACTGCAGCAAAGGAACTCTCCGAGGGCAGCCCACACAAAACAGGGGTTTGGTCCAAGAAGCCACACCCCAACCTGTGAGCCAACACCTATGAGGCCACACCCCTTTCCCCAGCAAGCAGCTTTTCCACACGGGCTGCAGGCACTGCTGCTCCTGGTGCCCAAAGAGGTAGGGACGGGCGCCACTGTCTCAGGGTCGGATGTAACAGCCTGCAAATTCTGTTGCAATTTCATAAGTTGGCTGCAAAATGTAAAGTGGCGACATCTTTACTGTAAATCTTATGGCTAAATTGCCACAGTCTCAACTTTTTGAATGCCGACCTGATTACTGCAACTCTTTATTACCGTTATGCTATAAAATATCTTTATACTGTTTCATTCGTCTGTTAACAAAAGTATTATTACTATTATTATTATTTGGGTTATTTTTTGCTATTTTATGTAATAACATTGTTAGCTCAAACACATATTCCCCTTTGTCTACAATGAATCATTGAATTGTAGCTGTGCATTTAAAGTTCTAGCAACTATGTGACACCCTTTAAACAACATACTGTAATTACAGGGCCATTTGCATTGAAAGAGACCTGTGCATTGAAGCCATATTAGCTGTTGCATAAGCAGAATGTAATTAATTGGAGACCAACAGAAGCTTTTTGGTTGACGCATTGGGGGTAATTCAGACTTTCTCGCTAGGCTTGGTTTATTCAGAGCCTAACAAGCAGGTTAACGCCGCCATGCTGACAATGAGGGACAGACTGGGGCAGGATCAGACTATCAGCATGATATATGACCACAAGTTGAAGGTCTCTTAATATTTCATCATTTAAGCTTTGTATAACTCGTGTGGCATTACACAGACCAAAGGTCATTACTACGTACTTATAATGCCCATCTCCTGTGCTGAAGACGGCCTTCCGCTCATCGTCAGACTTTATCTGAATCAATTCTTAGCCCCCCTGAGAGCAGAGTCCATTTCCAGTTGGATCCCAGCTCCATGAAGATGCATTCCCTATTGTAAGTTAGCAGTACAATGATGACTCGGAGACATAGGATGGCATTAAAAATATGTTATTTATTGTGTGGCACAGACAGCATCTTTACTTATGAAAGTAATGTGGAATATCCTGTCCAGGTTTAGAGCAGCAGCAGGGAAACTGATGTGATCAGGGTTCGGCTGATTAGCATGACCTGTGCTCTCCTGATATAAGTGTTTCCAGGACAGAGGGTCATTACTCTGGGTGGTGGAATAGCTGCCCAGGTGATACACCAGGGTGTGGACTACGGTAGGGACCACTGGAGCATTCTGAAGAGTTTGTACTATGGTGTGACACCTGTATGCTGCAATGCTGTAACCACCCTTGCTTATGCTACCATCTACCTGCTACATCA
Organism: Crinia signifera; assembly: GCF_055691185.1. Taxonomy (NCBI): domain Eukaryota; kingdom Metazoa; phylum Chordata; class Amphibia; order Anura; family Myobatrachidae; genus Crinia; species Crinia signifera. The sequence goes on along the minus strand of NC_139220.1, from coordinate 50,088,163 downwards.
TGAAGACCAAAACTTCATCTTATCCAGTGTATGTGATTCCTTGTAACAATGAATCAAACTTTTAGTTGGAATAACTGTATAATTGCCAGGAAAGGATGGTCAGGAATTATCACAGCCCATCAATACACTAACCAACACCACAATACATTTAGTGTGGATGGAGCCTTCCACACAACCCAGGGTGTCCAACATACCTTATAACATATATAGTCAGTCTGGTAGGGTGGTGCTGCTGAGAATGGTTCAGATTTGAAATTATGGTGAATAACGAACCCAACAAACTGTGCCCGGCTGATGAACTTGTGTCTCCCCAAGGCAAGGTTCTGCTTACAGAACTGTTGCACGGCCACCATACACTCATACACTCATGTAAGACACCTAAAATTATTCCCAAAGAATAAACCTACAGATGGAGCGCCTCTTGTTCAGCACCAGCTCTCGCCAAATCGCCTCCGCTGGCGCGAGCTGGCAGTTAGGCGCTCCATCTGACGGGGATGTGCCTGTTTCTCAGCGGCGGGGAGCGAAATCCCTGTCTGTCTCCACTTCAGAGAGACGGGCAAGGTTAGGGGGAGTGAGGGAGGATGTGGCACCGATGGGGGAGCGGCGGGTAGGCAGCGGAGGGCGGTGTTGGGGCTCCGACAGAACGGGCGTGCAAGTGTCTCATGCGCGCGCCCCCTTCTGTCTAATGGCGGGTCCTGGGAATTGGCAATGGAATCACCAGGACCCGCTTTAATGAGAAGCGCTCCATCTGTAGACCATCCCCTGATAAATGTTGCCATCAGAATAGTACAAATGCTGAGCTCTGAAAATAATAATGGGTGTTTAACTACGGCACCCCCATTGGATAGATTACATTTACAACCACAAGGTTACTCTTCTGCCTACCAATGTCCACAGCTGCAAAATCTACATCATTATCCCAAAACGATTGAGGCTATTGATTGAGCAGGGTATCTCGGCAGAACGAGCCTGACAGCACAAGCTGTTGTGGCAGCACAGCCTCTCTCCCCAGCTCAGCAAAATCTGCTCAGTTCCTTGTGCTGGGCTGGGGAGACAGGCAGCTGCAGGGGCAGCCTGCCATCTCTCTCCCTCCGCTGGTAGTGTGCATTCCCACACAGGAGGCCACGCTCCTTCTGCTTACTGGTGCCAGGCTGACCTGTCGGCGTCCCTGTGTTGTAGCACAGGCTAGCTTGTTCCACAGCAGCTAAGTGTCCTTCTGCAAACTTCTATGAGGACAACAATGGCCCAACCATCTAATCCTACCGGTTCCAGAAAATAACCGTCCTACCAGTTATAGAAGCCGCCTTCACCTCCCCCCAAAAAATATAAATTACCCATAATCGGGACAGAATAAAAACATACCATCTTAAGGGGTGGTAAATGATTAAAAAATTCCATTAGTAATTCTAAAAAGTGTTTAATTTTAATATAGCCAAGAATGAAAACAAAAGAATTGCAGCTTTTGTGTATGAAAAATGCAGTTATTACATATTTCTCCAGTTTCTAGTTGGTTCCCAACTCCATAAACATGTAACAATTCTATTAACTTAACACTACAATAATGACACGGAGACATCGGCTGGCATTAAAAAGTCAGAAATTTATTGATCAAATAATAATGCCAAAAAAGTGTTTGGTTTTAGTGTAGGCAAGAGCACGGACAAAACAAATGACACATAAGGAATGACTGAGGGAAAGGAGGTGGAAGGGGAGGGAGGGAAAGCCAGGGAAACACAAGATTACTCGGCAAGAGGTAAAACCATAAAACCTGCTGAGGGACTTATTATATCCAAATTGTGTCCGAATTATGTCCGAATTATTTCCAAATAATGTCCGAATTATGTCCATCAAGTCAGGCAAAAAATTGAAAATCCCTCAAGACCCCCACTGTTGAAAGTGGCGAGTGGCCGAAGCCCCGAGTAGGATAGACAGGGGAAGACAAAACAGACTAACAGGGAGAGACAGCATAAAACAATGGCAGCATCAATGCAGCACAAGATTCACCATTTGGCAAATGGTGACACCTTTGTGCGCTCCGCTGCTTGTAAGTACATTCCTCAATTAATTAGCAATATAATATCACTCTCCTAAACGATCAATACCGGCAAGCAGTAAACTGTAAGTTACTATATATAGTAATAAAATGATTAAATGACAACAAATCAAGTTAAATCCCCAAGTAGTAATTTGCTAAGTTTCCCATTTAACAATTCTATTCCCTTTGATCTCAATGTAAATCAACATATTTCGAACAAATAAATCAAGATGTCAAAATCAAACCCTTATTAGGTCATATAAAGGATACTCCTAGAGCCGGATGGAGCGCTCAATGGGCAGCCTGCAGCCAGGAATAACCTGGAGATGTTACCTGGTCACTGAGGTAGAGGGCCGGGGTGCTGTGATGGAGGCTGATGTCCCGTGCCTGCAGGAGGAGGTCTTTCATACACAGGGCAGACATCCTCGTATGGTGGCGGGTCAGGGTTCCACGCAGATCTTACCCAGGGCGGGAATCTGGGTGTTGTGTCTACAGAACTGAAAATACACAAATACAGGCGTCATAGGTTATCACATGTACACGTCACACTGATATCTCTAGTGTGCTCCTTGTCCTCACAGTGTAAGCAGCATGAGGACAGTGGTCACCGGATAATGGATAGCCTGCAGTTGTGAGATTTGGTTCATCTCCCAGCTGGCGCCTGATTGGATGCATGCAGCAGGGTCACAGCTCTGTGCTAATGTATCTGTCAGCTACACGTGGAAGCCGGCACCTCCCTCTATTTATCTGCGGGTTAGGGTTAGTCTGCCAGGGGGATTACCTCAGTCCAAATGCCACGTTGGTGTTCTGAACGCCGACATACCATCTATATGTATCCCCCCAATGCTGGGCGTAAATGGTGCATTAGATACAAGTGCCCAATTTCTGTATACAAGGAAGTCAGGCTATACCACACAGCATGCCCATCACACAGATCTGTTTCTAGCACCCGCACGGCACCTGCCCAGTTACTGCCCGGAAACACCCATGTCACAGAGATCTGGGAATGCAGAACGCCTCCATCCGTGCCCATATGCCATATCTGCAGTCTGCAAATGTCTGTGCCTCACTTTGGGCCTGATTCAACATGAGTTGTAACTGAGCAAAATAGCAACTCCCAGAGCTAGGCTGCAGGGGAGCGGGTGCTACCCAACACGGAAAGGTGGACGCTGGGACTACGTACGCAAACCTAGTGAAATCGCATAGAATCGCATGCCATTATTGTATGGCATGCAATGCGATTTTAACTATTATAATGGCATTTAATGTACTATACCATTAAATGACATATAATGTCATTTATTTATGCTCCCCCAGTATCGGTGTCTTTCCGAAGCGTGGTGAGTGCAACATGTCCCGCGAGGGGCGGCGGGGCGCGTCCGGCGGACCTTTTCATATCTACACTATCCACGTCGGCGTGGAGTTGATCTTATATAGTGTGGCGAGCGTAGCGAGCCACCGAGCCCGAAGCGTGGCGAGCGCACGCATATTATGTTACATGTATTACGCGTCCGCTCGCCACTCTTCGGGCTCGGTGGCTCGCTGTGATCGCCACACTATATAGAATCAACTCCACACCAACGTGGATAGTGGGGGGTATGAAAAGGTCGGGCGAACGATTTCCGCCACCGCTCGCCGTGCTTCGGGATGACGTGGATAGTGGGGGTGGGGAGCCTAAATAAATGACATTATATGTCATTTAATTGAATAGCACATTAAATTTCATTATTATATGTGCAATCATAACCGATATCTGATCGCATCGCATGCCATACAATAATGGTATGCGATGTGATTGGATGCGATTTTTTATCACACCCGATTTTTTTTATGTATTCACTGAGAGAGAGCAGTGAATACATTACATAGAAAAATCGCATTTCATCGCATCCCATCTCATCGCATGCTATACCATAATTGCATGCAATGTGATGCGATTTCACTACCCTGAATAGCCCACTAAGCAAATGCCATAGTGGGCGCCGTGATAATACATTTGCCCCTTAGCCATTAGCCCCTAGCCATTTACCCCATAGCCATTAGCCCCCTAGCCATTTACCCCTTAGACATTAGCCCCCTAGCCATTAGCCCCCTAGCCATTAGCCCCCTAGCCATTAGCCCCTTAGCCATTGTCCCCCTAGCCATTTGCCCCTTAGCCATTTGCCCCTTAGCCATTTGCCTCTTAGCCATTTGCCCCTTAGCCATTTGCCCCCTAGCCATTAGCCCCCTAGCCATTAGCCCCTTAGCCATTAGACCCCTAGCCATTAGACCCCTAGCCATTTGCCCCTTAGCCATTAGACCCCTAGCCATTTGCTCCTTAGCCATTAGCCCCCTAGCCATTTGCCCCCTAGCCATTAGCCCCTTAGCCATTGTCTCCCTAGCCATTAGCCCCCTAGCCATTTGCCCCTTAGCCATTAGCCCCCTAGCCATTAGCCCCCTAGCCATTAGCCCCCTAGCCATTAGCCCCCTAGCCATTAACCCCTTAGCCATTAGATCCCTAGCCATTTGCCCCTTAGCCATTAGCCCCTAGCCATTAGCCCCCTAGCCATTTGCCCCCTAGCCATTTGCATCTTCAAAGATTGATACATTAAAATCCAGCAGCAAAATCGACAGAATCTCACAGTTTCCTGCAACACGCAGACTATTACATACAACCCATAGCCGGATAAGATGGGGACATTCCACATTTGTCCTACCGTCTGCAGAAGAGACTCTCGTACAGCGGTGGTGGATCAATTACGTCTCTTGCATTCCTGACACCGGAGCTGCCTTCTGCTGGGATGTCAAAGTATGATGGCGGAGGTGCTGGAAGGTTGATGGTTTCATTGTCTGCAAAAAATATAGAAATATATGAAATATATGCGTATATATACAGGATAGATAGATAGATATGCAGAGTAGACCGGCACTCAAACTAGGGGTGCTAGGGGTGTGTTACCCCCACAGTGTTTGTTCCCAGATAGCAAGTCCTATGTGTACAAAGTTTGTTGTAAATTGCTCCAGCCATTCCCTAGGGGTGTGTTACCCCAACAGTGTTTGTTCACAGATTGTAACTGATATGTGAAATTGTGTTTTTTTATTAATAAAAAATGAGCTGTAATCAATTCAGATTTTGAATTTTTTTAGTTGCATCGTCCGTGTTTTAATACGCTCGTATATAAAATGTTATAATTTTCCCCTGTACTCTGTGGATTTGTATAGATAGGCAGAAGGGCAGACACATTTTCCCTTTTATATATTAGATAGATAGATAGATAGTTTTGTAAAGCACACCGGAATATGCTGCGCTATATAAGAAACTGGTAATAAATAAATGGTACGTGTTTTCTAGCAGGGCGCCACCGATTTTAATTGTATGCAATCGGGTTGCAAAAATCGTGTCAATCGCATCTCATGCAACCAAATTGCATGCAATACGATTGACCCGACCCCATTTTTTTACCCCCCCCAATGCTAATTGGTCCCTGAGACCCGATTTTACATTGGCCCCAATGTTAAATGCCCCCCAGACCCCATTTTTCATTGTATGCCTCCCCCCCCCATTGTTAACGCCACATCAACGTGAACCCGAAGCGTGTGGAGCACAGCGACCCTGCAAGGGGCAGCGGTACGCGTCCTCCGACCTTTTCATACCCCCACTATCCACGTCGGCGTGGAGTTGATATTATATAGTGTGGCGAGCACAGCGAGACCCGCGAGGGGACGCGCATTACTTCAGACGTATTAGGCATCCCCTCACGGGGCTTGCTGCGCTCGCCACACTATATGAAATCAACTCCACGCCGACGTGGATAGTGGGGGTATGAAAAGGTCGGAGGACGCGTACCGCCGCCCCTCGCGGGCTCACTGCGCTCGCCACGCTTCGGGTTGGCGTTCATCGTGGGGTGGCGTTAACAATGGGGGGGGCGGGGGGTATTTGACATAGAAATGACCCATTAGGGTGGGTATACAATCAAAAATTGGGTATGGGGGGAAATTAAACATAAGTTCCTATGTAAAATCGGGTCGGTCGCGTCGGTCGGTTTGCATGCCATTATAATGGCATGCGATGGACCCGATTTTACATTTGTTGGGAAACCTCAAAAAAAGCCCGAAAATTGGGTCCTTCGGGTCCCATCGCATGCCTTAAGTTAAGGTATGCGATGGGACCCGATGGGCGCCGTGCTAGGAAACAAGTAACAAATAAATAAATGACATATATGAGACAGATAGATAGATAGATAGATGACATATATTAGATACATACATACATAGAATGATATAAGATAGATAGATAGATAGATAGATAGATAGATAGATAGATAGATAGATAGATAGATAGATGATAGATAGATAGATAGATATGAGATACATACATACATAGAATGATATGAAATAGATAGATAGATAGATAGATAGATAGATAGATAGATAGATAGATAGAGCTATCACCATCAATCCAATAGTAAAGTGATGTGCACCAGAGTATACATGACTGGAGCAGATCACTTTGCATTACACCGTATTACATAATGACATGTGTCAGCACTGGCTTAGCCCAAATAACTGCCGCCTTCTCTGGGTGCCAGTCATCCTCTGTCCCTGTATATCACCAATAACACTGTTACCCTATATAACACCTGTCCCTACTGACTAATATTTCCTATAGACCAGCAGTCCTACAGCTATTGGCTAAGTTACACACCATCAGCCTATGACAGCAACATAACCGTAGTAAGTACTCACCCACAGTGATGCTGTAGGCCCGGTATACTGGTGGTGGTGACTCTACAGCAACTGGGTCCCCTTCTGGATCTGTGGTGATGTCCACTGTGGAGACAGCTCTGCACCTCATCAGCAGAAAGGAGCCGATGCCCAAAACAGCAAAGACTGGTCCCAGGATCTTCAGTACAGTGCTGCAGCCATCCTCTGGGTCACTCCGGCAGGACTCATAGGTGATCATGGTGATGAGCGACCCTGCAATTGTTAGTGTCCCTCCAATCACAATGGGTAAGAGTCTAAGATTTGCCATTTTAACCTGTTAGAAACAGAGAAAGTTAATTTTCCAGATCATATACTCACCATATACTCACCATGCGTCTTCTCTGGCTGGCTGGCAAACTGTTATGGCAGGTGCACAGGTCAGGTGACTCATCACCAACTGCCACATTTTCAAAGATGCACATTAGTAGCTGAGGGCAGCTCAGGGGTCCTGAGGGCCGACTGTGCAGGATATTTATCACAGCTTGTACAGGCAGATAAAATACCAACCAATCACCTTCTAACTGCCATGCTACAGGCTGTGTTCGATTAATGGCAAGTTAGGAGCTGATTGGTTGGTACAATTTCTTACTCCAAAGTTTGATAACTCTGCTCAAATACAGATGTCTTATGTAACATACAATATAACTGCTCCGCAGTGTAACATATAATGCATGGAATAATATATGGGGACTAGCTGGCCAGATTATCAATGGGCCGGATGGAGCTGCAGCTCCAGGCCCACCATTACAATAGTCCCACAGGGTCTACTGTGCTGCTGCAGATAGGAATTTTTTATTTCCCGTTACAGCCTGCAGCCTGCGAGTAGCCATCCGTACCTCCTCCTGGCCAGGACCTGTGACACCCCCACCCCACACTTGCGGCTGTGGCGCCAGTGGAACGGATCACACCAGCCCTTTTCCTGTTACAGCTACACTATAGCGTTCCTGCCAGCTCATGCTTGCCTACCTGACCCTCTCCATGAGGGAGAAAATGCTCTGTTCCTGGGCTTCCCTGGTAATGTATGATTGCCATCACCTGTGGGGAGCTAGGCAATTGATAAGAAAGATGTTTCACCACAGGTGATGGCAATCATACATTACCAGGGAAGCCCAGGAACAGAGCATTTTCTCCCTCATGGAGCAGGTCAGGTAGGCAAGTATGTGCCAGCTGCCACCCGAGGCCCCACCCACCTAAATTCCAGCAGCAGCAGCAGCAGCAGCAGCTCTGTTTCAAACAACACAAGGCACACTACATGGTACAGCAGCACTAAGGACCAGATTCTCTAAGCTTCAAAAGAGATAAAATGGAGAATAATAAACAGCCAGCCAATCAGCTCCTACCTGCCATGTCACAGACTGTGTTTGAAAAATGTCAGATAGGAGCTGATTGGTTGGCTGTTTATCACTCTCCATTTTATCACTTTTGAAGCTTGGAGAATCTGTCCCTCAGCACTGTAGGCTGCACTAGACCTCCTGCGCCGCAGAGCATCTCTGCGCCGTCCCTGCTCTGCATGACAGCAGGCTACATGTGCTCCGCCTCCCCTAGTGGCTAAACCTTAAGTTATCTCCATGAGGGCTTTCCCGCAGGGCCGGCGCTACCACTAGGCAGCTTCAGGAAGCTGCCTAGGGAACCGGCCTCTGTAGGGTGCCCCTTGTTCATTTAACATTTATATAAAGCTGAGTCACGTGACCTATGCGCGGGCGCCACTTTCCTCCCAACAAGCTTTGCGCAGTTTTCGCGGTTTACGGACGGTACTGTAGAAGGCGGGGGAGAATTGAGCAGCAGTGTCTTAATCATGGAGCAGCCGCCCGCCCACCTGTACCACACCAGCCTACCCCTCGCTCCTCACTAGTGTCACCTGCAGAACCAGCGTGACATCCCGGCATGGGCTGAAAGCAGCAAGTGTTGTACAGCAAGTACTGTAGTGTGGGATATATGTAAATATGTATGAGAGCGTGTATGGAGATATATATATAGATAGATATAATGCCCTTTGTCCTGGGAGCAGCATGGGCTGCAATTATATGTAACATAGTAACATAGGTTGTTATTTCAGTCTCAAGCACTTAAAAGGGGATACCCTGATTTCAGGGTATCACATTTACTCAGCGCCCCACTAAGGGGGCATGTCATGATCCACCCAAAGGGTGTGTCTATATGGAGAGATTGTGAAAAGAGATTGTGAATGTGGCACCCAGAAGTGTGGGTGTGTACTGCTACATCTGAGAGGAATCTTTTAAAATGACTTATATCCAAATGTAGATGAGCCCCAAAGAGGTTAGTAAGAGATACTATACTTGCTAAAGTGCTGGGAAATGGTGCTGATGATTTAATGTAAATGTATCTGTCTCTCATTCCTCTTTTCCCCAAAAAAGTAATATTGTAATGTGGTCTAGGTGAAATGAGAGAGATTGCTAGACTAATGAGGGAGAGAGGGAGAGAGGGAGATTGCTGCTATTTCAGGGAGTCACCTGCAGAACAGTGGTCAAAGTGGGCCGGTATACAGCGGTACTGTATGTCATACCGGCACTTCTTCGACCACTGACACGGAAGTGACTTTTATTTAATAAAAAAGTGTGCAGCAGGAGGCAGTGGAAGTGGCCAGCCTGCTGCACTGCTGCCGACAGATGTATGGAGGCTGCCTGCTGAAGATTTCATCCGCCAGCACCCTCCCCCTGCAAGTGGTGCCGCCAGTGGTGTAAGTACTGACGGTGCATGTGGTGCAGCTGTTGTGGGACTGGAGCCATCTCTAGGGCCCGCTGCTCCCCAGCACCCAGTTAACACTGCACTACAGAAAGGGCTCCGGCGAACTGAGCGGCTCTCTCCACCCCAGACGCCGGAAATCTGAGGCGCTCTCTCCCCCTGGGCGCTGCTGGAGAGTGGAGACCGGAGCTGCTCTAACACACCTACCCCAGACACCGGAGATGATCTGCGCAGCCCGATCCCTGCCCAGCAGCCTTGACACCTCCATCCTCCAGCAGCTGCACCATGTGTGAAGGGAAGCAGTGCTTGGCCTGCCTTCTGCTTCTGCACAGGGGAGACTACCCTGTGCTTCCAATCTGGCGGGCATCCTTAACTCCCATTCAGGATTTCTCTGCTGCCAGTCTCCCCTTCACCCTATACCTGGGTCCATCCATGGGCCTTATTCATTCACACCCTGCAGCTCATTACCCCACAGATATGTAAGTGCCTGGTGAGCCCTATACCCACATACACCCCCCAGTGTGTGACAGCCTGTGTATGTAAAACTTTTGTACCCCCTACCCTGTTCATCTGTGTATGACCGCCTCAAACCTCCATCATCTCTGGTGTATGTCCCCATGTGTGTGACACCTTGCCCCCCCCCCCCCCTACCACCCTAACCCCTGGTGTGTCCACACAACCACTGTTTTTGTGTAACACCTTGTTCCCCCTACCACCCTAAAGAAAGTCTGGCAGCTGAGGCAGATATGGCCTGGAGGATTTGTTGTACCTCCATTACTACACCCGCAGTATATATATATACACACACACATTATTTATAGAAATTGAGCTGTTTGTAGATATTTATTTTGCCGATACCCACACGCACCGTACCCATTCTACAGCTGAACATCTGGTATGTAACCTTTATAGTGCAGTAATTAGAGATATATATTTCGGTGATACATATCCATTATATATGATACAACATACTTGTGACCCACTTTTTAGATACTGTGAATCAGACTTGGTGGATCAGGCCATCTTTATTGCACAGATCTCGCCGACAGATCTTTATTAATAGGATGATCCCTTTAATTCGGGATTTCATGTGCCTGCACCCTAAATAAGGGCATAAAGAAGGTTTTGGATATATCGTGTACTTTTTGACCCCAATTGGGGAAGCTTTGGGTACGTAACGAATTTATTGTATATTTTCTATTTTTTTATTTTTTACAATATTAAGGCAAAACGAGGGCTGCATAGGCCAGAGTGTAGTTAAGAGCCCGGGGATTTAGGGGTTAAACGCAGATACACATGCAGCACAGAGCAGTGTGTAATTCTTAGGCAGGTTAGCATGTGGTGCTTATGGGCCAATCAGCACCCAGAGGGGAGGTAGCTTAAGTGGGGTATATAGGGTCCAGCTTAGGGGGAGGAACTTCCTCTTGGAATCCGGATTCACACAGTGCAGCACGCGAAGCTAAGTACCTTTTTACCTTGTTTTTAGGCCTGTTTCATCGCGCAGCTGCTAGTATGTCCGGCCGCCCCAAGAGATCTGCCCCACCACCACGGTGGTTAGCAGACGCAGCCCGCCCGCTGGTGACTGTACCAGCGCGCGGAGGAGGCAGGGGAGGCAGCAGGACGGCCGCGACCGCGTCATCGCGGGTGCGCGCGCCGTCTCCTGCACAGTCTACCTCTGGGGGACATGTTTCCCCAGCGCAGGGAAGCGTCTCCCCGGCTCAGCAGGGCTCTGCTGTGAGCGGGGAGCGCGCTGCGCCATTAGCACATGGTGGGCACCCAGCAGCGAGTAGCGCTGCTGGGGACAGTGCTTTGGCGCCATCTGCTGGCGTTTTAACGCCAGCGCAGGTTATTCATACCCCCATGGGCACCCCGCGCGCTTCAGGCAGCGGGGTGAGCGGTGGGGGGGTTTCACTGAGCGGGGGGAGATGGGGGGGTGCCCCCCAGGACTAGTACCCCTTTAGCGCAGGGTCCAGGGAGTCCTCTGCAGGTCATAACAGGGGGCCCCACGTGGAGCCCTCTGCGGATGACGGCAGGTGGGCGGCGCGGTGCGGGTCAGCCCCCTTTGGCCTCCCTGACTAACATCTTGGCCCCGGGGAGGGGGTCGCTCATACCCTTGGGCTGGGACGGTGGCCGTGGGGACGCTTTCGTCGGCGGCCAGATGGATGGCGGTGCCCCCCCCTTCCAGGGTTGGCAGGCACCGCAGCAGCAATGGCATCAGGGCCAGCAGCCATTCCCTGCGGCCCCTCAGGGCTTCGCCGGGGCCCCGGCGGGGCAGGGGGGGCACCAGGGGTTTGGCCACACGGGTTTCGGGGCGGGTCAGCAGGCATTCATGCAACCCCCCGTGCAACAGCAGCAGCAGTGGGCCGTTCCTGGTTAGAATGCAGGGGGGTACCCAGGGTACCCCATGCCCCACCCACAATACGGGCCCTACCCAGGGACCCATCAGCCCCCTTTCCCGTACTTCCCCCAAACAGCGGGGGTAGGTGGAGGTTTTCCCGGGGGGTATTTCGGGGGAGCATGGCAGGGTGCTGGGGCACCACAACAGCAGGGCCCGGGGGGGCCGCAGCAGGCTTTTCAGGGGGCGGCTTACACTCACCCCAACATGTATGCCCAGGCTCAACAGGTCAACCAGGTTTATGCGACTGGGGGCCTGGGGAGCTCTGGTACAGCAGCGGGAGGGTCAGTGAGGGTGACAGGCTCAGGATATGGTCCTAACACTGCACCTTTGTCTCCCGAGGTATCCTCTGTCGGTGGCAGGAGCGGCATTTTCGGGGGATCGTCCCAGGAAGAGGACGCAGAGAGGTCCAGGAGGGTCCCGGAATCAAGGCCAGCAACACCGGTGGCGACTCCAGCCACACCCAGGGTCCCGGCACCAGCTCCCAGGTCGACTGAGACCCCGGCGTCCACGTCAAGGGCGGAAGCATCCACGTCAGCAGGGACGGGGGCCACAGCACGGGTGGATCCCGTGGTCCAAGGCGAAGCTTCTGGAGATGGTGAGAATGATAATACATCAGAGTGTGCATCCTCTTCCTCCCACTCCTCAGCTAGTAGTGATGAGTCTGGGTCCCCCAAGCGCCCGCGCAAGTTTGCGAAAATGGTTGCGCGAGCGGTGGCGAAAAAAGTGGGTGGCGCTAAGCGGGCGAGGAAGGAGGCGGAGCCAGAGGTAGCTACCAAGGCAGGCGACATGGTCCATTGCACTAACACCGCCATGGCCAGGGGCCTGCGTAAGGGTATAAAGGATAAGATAAAAAGGGGAAAGTTTGTCGACTTCTTCACATTGACAGTCGACATGAAAAAAGATTTTGAGGCAGCCAAGAAGGCGGGAAGTGGTAGCGAGGCGGCCTTTAAAGGCTTCCACAATTGGCTGAAGGGCTTTTTAATCTTCTCCTCTTGTTATCTGAGCACAAGGCCTGGGGAGCACGTGAACGTCTTACGCTACCTGTTCCTCGTGAACGAGACGTACACGGATTATAAGGGGCTGGCGTGGCGGAACTACGATGAGAAGTTCCGCCTCGCCCACGCCGGGTCAAGGGTCATGCCCATGGGCTGCAAGCACGTGGAGATTTGGCTCGAGGTCATAGGCAAGGGGCAGCATAGCTCAGACACATCGGGCAGGAAGCCATTTCCTGCGGCCAAACCCGGTTCCAAAGCCGGCAGCAAAGGGAAGTGCTTTGCATACAACGAAGGCAAATGTGACAGGGGCGCCAAGTGCCGCTTCCGTCACGACTGCAGTAACTGCGGGGGGGCGGGGCACCCCTCTAAATCCTGCAGGTCAGCGGCCAAGGGCGGGGATCACGGGGACGCCGGCACTGGCGGAAAGTAAGGCCCCTTCCCCAATTGTGGTAGACGCCCTGGCCCGTAGGTTAATGGCGTACCCTAACAGGGCTGACGCACGGTTTTTGTTAGACGGGTTTAGTTTTGGTTCCCATCCCTGACGGAATAAGGGTGTCCTGCATTAGGAACCTCAAGTCAGCCAGGGATTTTCCGGAGGTGGTCCGCCAGAAGGTCCAGGCTGAAGTGGCCCTGGGCAGGATGGCGGGCCCTTTCCAAGGTGACCCCCTCCCTGACATGTGTTTTTCCCCTCTCGGGGTGGTCCCTAAGAAGACCCCGGGTAAATACAGGTTGATACAGCACCTGTCACACCCCCATGGCGCGTCCATAAACGACGCCATTCCGGATGAGTTCTGTAGTGTGCAGTACCAGCTATTTGACGAGGTGCTGGGCATAGTCCGGGGTTTCGGCCAGGGAGCACTTATGGCCAAGCTGGATATTGAATCCGCGTTTAGGCTCCTCCCATTACACCCTAAGTCCTTCAGGTTCATGGGCTTTAGGCTAGATGGGGGCTGTTACATAGACAAGTGCTTACCGATGGGCTGTTCTGTCTCCTGCTCCTACTTCGAGAAATTCAGCACGTTCTTGCACTGGTGCATACAGAGCAGTACAGGGTGTGCGGGCGTAGCCCACTACCTGGATGACTTTCTCTTTGTGGGACCAGGAGACGACGGCACATGCGCCCATATATTGTCCCGGGCGGTTTCCCTGCTAGAGGAGCTGGGGGTCCCTATAGCTGCGGATAAGACGGAGGGACCCACCAGGGTCCTGTCTTACCTGGGCATAGAAATAGACTCGGCTGCGGGGTGCTGCCGCTTGCCCGAGGATAAGGTGACAAAGCTGCAGGGGTTAATAGTTGAGTGCTTGCAGAAGAAGAGGATACAGCTGAGACTATTGCAGTCCCTGCTGGGGTCCTTTAATTTTGCTTGCCGCATCATTCCCATGGGGAGGGTATTCTGCCGCAAGCTCGAGAGGGCCACGGCGGGGGTTCGGGACCCCCACCACACGATCAGGCTGTCACGGGAAATGCGAGACGACATGGCAGTGTGGTCCACATTCCTGGGGCAATTTAATAGAGAGCTTATATGGCCCACGGAGCCCGAATCCAGCAAGGAACTGCAGCTCTTCACAGATGCTGCTGGCTCCACGGGATTTGGGGCTTATTTCCAAGGGGAATGGTGCGTCTCACGGTGGCCACAGTCTTGGATTGACAGGGGTTTCACGGTCAATCTTTTGCTGCTGGAACTGTTCCCCATCATAGTATCAGTGCAGCTGTGGGCAGCGGAATTGTCAAATCGGAACATAGTGTTCTGGTGTGACAACCTGGGGGTGGTACACGCAATTAACAATCAGAGGGCGGCTTCCCCGGAGGCCCTCAGGTTACTGCGTTACCTTGTGCTTCATTGTCTGAAGAACAATATACATTTTAGGGCTAGACATGTCCCAGGCATAGAGAACACTCATCGCTGACGCCCTGTCTAGGTTTCAGTTTACAAAGTTTCGGGAGCTAGCTCCTGAAGCGTCACCCCTGGGGCTTAGGTGTCCAAATCTTGTATGGCAGATCATAGAATCGGCATGAAGGGTTTGGCACTGCTGTCACTGGCGCCCTCAACCCGCAGGGCTTACGAGGCGGCCTGGAGGGATTGGGAAGAGTTTCAGTCTGCGCCTGACGCTAGCGGTAAGTCGGTCGAGGACCGGTTACTCGCATTCGTATGGGGCCATTATGTAAGAGGCAGATCAAAGTCGGCTATGACGGCGGCTTTGGCTGGTATAGCCTTCCACAGCAGGCTGAGAGGGGAGCAGGATCCCACAGCCTCTTTTGTATTGAGTAAGGCTTTGAGGGGCTGGGCTAAGCAGCGGCCAGTGCCTCCTGACACTCGGCGGCCTATAGATGAGCGCATGCTAGGTGGGCTAGTAGCAAGTCTGGATAGGGTGGCCGATACCCCCTATGAGGCTGCGCTCCTGAAGGTGGCCTTTTCATTCGCCTTCTTCGGAGCATTCAGGATTGGGGAGCTGGTAGCTGCGAGCAAGAAGGCCCAGTCTGGTCTTAGGTCGGAGGACGTGGTTCTCCATGAGGACCACGTCCTGTGTAGGATACAGAGATCCAAAACAGACCAGCTGGGGAAGGGTAGTTGGGCCACCCTGCGATCCAGTGTGAACCAAGTCATTTGTCCTGTAGCATTATGCAGGGACTACATGTCTCTTAGGCCGGTTGGAGCCATGCAGTTTTTGGTGCACACAGATGGTGTGCCCCTCACCCGTTTTCAGTTCGGGGCTGTGTTTAGACGGTGCTTGACCGGCATAGGCTTGAGGGCTCAGGATTATGGGACACACTCCTTTCGCATAGGGGCCGCAACATGCGCAGCGGCGGCGGGGCTTCCACCCTCTGCCATACAGAAGGTAGGGAGGTGGAAGTCATCGGCTTATAAGAAATATATAAGATTAGATAAGATAGATAAGGTAGATAAGTTGTAGAATGCGCCTGTTGCGCCAGCCCAAAAACGTAAGTTTACAATCGGTTCTGGAACGGCTAGCGTTCTGGAATCGACGGTGTGGAGTGAATTTTTTACTTTTTCCTCCGAGATAGAACTAATTCAATTCGGCTGTCACCAAAGTTCACCGGAGGTTTTTTAAGTTTTTCACCTTCACTTGGGCTGTTTACTGTATTCTGGTTGTGTTACAGTGTATAATATATTGATGTTAACGTTAGGTTTTTTCTTTTTCAGCCTTTTCCCTTTCCTCATCACATCAGGGGAGAGTCTGGGTAGTGGGCCACTCATATATTTTTTGGGCGGCCAGGCATCCCATGGCCTCCAAAGCTTTAGGCTTGCTACGAGCTGACTCAGTGCAGTGGTTTGGGGTTAGGGGACTTCAGTGGGGTGGGCTTTATAGCCTACTAGTTTCCAAGGCCCGCAGTTCAGGTCCCCCCAACACATTAATAATACATCTAGGGGGCAATGACCTGGTCAAAAATACGGGGCTCTCACTCATGTGTAGCATAACGGCTGACCTGGAGCGCATTGCGGCCCTTTGGCCAGGGGTGCGGTTAGTGTGGTCTGATATTGTCCCCCGGCTTCAGTGGCGGGGCTGCAGGAATGCAGTTGCCATAGACAGGGCAAGGCGAAAGGTGAACCACGCTGTTTCCAGGAGGGTAAGCGCCATGGGGGGTAGGGCAGTGCGGCACCCCACGATAGTTAGGGAGTCGGCCCACCTCTATAGGTCAGACGGGGTCCACCTGTCTGACGCGGGCATGGAAATTTTCCTGGGCGACATCTTTTCTGGCGTGACTCGGCAATAGGAAGGCATTAGGTCTAGTTGAGGGGTGGCGGGCCTGGTCCCGGGCGACCTTGTTAGGTCTGGGGAGCCTTGGCAGTGGCGAGAAGGCGCTCTCGACCAGCAGTCGGGTGAGGTGTCAGGTGGTCACCGTGCGGTATTACCCCCCCCTTGCCAGGACGGTGGGCGAGTCCCGAAATGAGCGGGGACGGTGGGCACTTCCTTGAGGTGTCCGCGCCTTACCTTAGAGGGGGCGGGGAGCCGTCACGGTGCAGGCTGTACCTTACGTAAGGGGTGTGTTTGTTAGATTGGAGCGAGGCAGTCGCTGCCATTGACATACACCTCTGACTGGTGCTGGTCTCAAGTGCTGTCTTGGCCATCCCTTTGATAGACTAACAAGGGTCATACCACCTAAATAAATAACTTGACCATTTTAAACTTATGCCATGGTTGTCTGAGTCTTATTTTTAGATAAGGTGTCCGCGTGAATTATTTCTAGGAAGTTATTGTAAGGGTAACAACAAAGGGTAACCAATATAATCCCTTGGGCGCCTTAGACAAAACGAGGGCTGCATAGGCCAGAGTGTAGTTAAGAGCCCGGGGATTTAGGGGTTAAAAGCAGATACACATGCAGCACAGAGCAGTGTGTAATTCTTAGGCAGGTTAGCATGTGGTGCTTATGGGCCAATCAGCACCCAGAGGGGAGGTAGCTTAAGTGGGGTATATAGGGTCCAGCTTAGGGGGAGGAACTTCCTCTTGGAATCCGGATTCCCACCCTCCCATCCCTTCTTTTCTTTCCTCTCTCTGGTGCTCATTGCCTTTGGGCTGTCCAAACAATTCGGTTAAATTTAATTTAGTTTAAAAATCGGCGAGAAGGCGCTCTCGACCAGCAGTCGGGTGAGGTGTCAGGTGGTCACCGTGCGGTATTACCCCCCCCTTGCCAAGACGGTGGGCGAGTCCCGAAATGAGCGGGGACGGTGGGCACTTCCTTGAGGTGTCCGCGCCTTACCTTAGAGGGGGCGGGGAGCCGTCACGGTGCAGGCTGTACCTTACGTAAGGGGTGTGTTTGTTAGATTGGAGCGAGGCAGTCGCTGCCATTGACATACACCTCTGACTGGTGCTGGTCTCACGTGCTGTCTTGGCCATCCCTTTGATAGACTAACAAGGGTCATACCACCTAAATAAATAACTTGACCATTTTAAACTTATGCCATGGTTGTCTGAGTCTTATTTTTAGATAAGGTGTCCGCGTGAATTATTTCTAGGAAGTTATTGTAAGGGTAACAACAAAGGGTAACCAATATAATCCCTTGGGCGCCTTAAAGGATCATATATATCACGTGGTTCCTCTATAGATATTTGGAATCTGCCCCATTGAGGGGAAGGTTATTACAGCCTGCAAACCCTGAAGGTGTTACACGAAAGTTCAAGCGTTTCACACCTAGGTATGTGTCGTATACTCCTCTGGCTATGGACAATTGTTGTAACCAAGTCTTTCTACAATGTTTTTGTATGCTACTGTATAATATCATTCATGATATTATATGATACTGTATAATATCATTCATGTAAAAAAATTTTTTTCGTCCATGCATTTTCTGCATTTCTTTCTTTTCTTCTGTGCTCATCCTCTTTTCCTTTGTATGGACAAACATGTCCGACTGCCAACAATGGTTTTTAGAACAAATTACCTTTTTTATAAAATATTATAGGTTTTTTAATTCTATGTACTTTTAAAAAAAAGATATGTCAATATCAGTATGTAATATGCTATTATTGTCTTTACCACCAACAGTGTAAAACCCCTGATGAAGTCTTTTTCAAGACGAAACGTGTCGGGTTATTGATTTCGTTTTTCCGAAAAGGATACAATGTCCAGATGTGGTCTTTGAAACATAAATAAAGCATTCTGGTTTTATGATTATACATTGTATTGGGTTATTGTACTGTATAAGATTACAAACTGGTGGAAGTTCCATTTGGTGGTAGAAGCGCTCTCTATATTTTCTGTTTTCTATGTTCATTGTTGCCTCCCACTAACAGGGGGGGGGGTCTTAGAGTAGCTGCTACACTATTGGGGCGCACGTGGGGTCATTCTGTGGATATATATATATATATATATATATATATATATACGCAGTTTTTGAAGAGCAGCACAACCACTTAATAGGGTAACTGGCTCCGGTGCCTTCCTTAAGGGGAGAGCCCCAAACGTAATATAGACCAGAACGGCGGCACCCGGAGACTTGGAAAATAAAGTAACAACTGCAGGTTGGCGTGATCAAACGTTTTCGATGTTTATTACATCGTCATCAGGAACCGGCACACTCCAACTCCAATTCCCATCAGCCCGGGGGCAGGTCAGTGAAGTACAAATATATATATATATATATAAGCAGGCAGTCAGACTGCACACATGGGACTTGTCTCTCAGCAAAAGAAGTCAGGCATCAGCCAATTACAATGCAAGCTTTCGGGAAATTTTATTATCACGTCTTTTAGCCTGAGGACGGGATAATAAAAATTCCCGAAAGCTTGCATTGTAATTGGCTGATGCCTGACTTCTTTTGCTGAGAGACAAGTCCCATGTGTGCGGTCTGACTGCATATATATATATATATATATATATATATATATATATATATATATATATATATATATATATATATATATATATCCAAAAGGTGTGCAGCAGATAGTGTACGGACCCTGCAGATTTCAGAAAGCACAAACCTGAGGCATCCCCTGAGTCCAGCGCAGGGTCAGGAAGCAGAGCCCAGCGTATGCAGGAGTAGGTCAGCCCAGGCACTTCAGACTAGGAGCCAGGAGGGCAAGATGGCACCAGCGCCTCCGTGCGGCCGAGCAGCGTGCCCTGGAAGAGACGTCTCCTGCTCTCCTTGCCAAGCTTCCAGAGGTTCACCAGGCACCTCCACCCACCAAGACACCCGCCGGAGCACCAGCTCAGTCAAGTCACAGGGCCGCACTTCCGTTCAGTCAGAGCCGCCCGAAGATCCCAGATGGCGGCCGCACATGGAGAGGACGCACAAGCTTCAGCAGACAGCCAGCCCGACCTCCGAGCACAACACAGAAGATTCACAGAAGGTGCAGCGGACACAGGAGCAGCTCCAAAGCAATTGGAGGTGAGTATACGGCGTCCAGGGGTCCCGGGGAAGGATGTGTATGTAGGATGGTGTTGGAGCTCTCACTCCCCGCACCCGCTCACGTTGCCGGCCAAGCCACGCCCACATAAAAATAATACTGAAAGCCAAAACTTCGTAGACAACATTTCAGCACCTTTTATGTGGTCACCTAAGTTTACCACAACATATACCTCTTATACAAATCATGTAACACAATAGTAACCCCCTTATACTGTACTTGCCTCTTACACATTATGCCACATGGAATGAACCAAAAGTCACACCGACTGAGCCAAAATTCACACTATGGCACAAAGATTGAGTCAAAATTCACGTTATGCCACTCAGATTAAGACAAAATTCACACTATGGCACACAGATTGAGTCAAAATTCAGGTTATGTCATACAGATTAAGCCAAAATACAGACTATACCAAACAGATTGAGCAATATTGCACAATATGCTTCATAAACAGGGGCATTGCACGCCAAAGGCGAGCATTTAAAATTTACACCATAATGCCCATTACATGTTAAGCCACACACCATAATGTCCATTATGTATTATGCCAAACACCATAATGCCTATTAAGTATGATGCTACATGAGTGCTTTTTACCTACATGCTCATTGCCAGGGGTCCCATGCTCATTGCCTGGGGTTCCATTCTTGTTGCCATGTTGGATTACATGCTCATTGCCGAGGGGAAATACATGCTCACGGTAACTGGGGGACAGCCGCCACCAGGCAGAAATAACAGCCATTGACAGCCGGGCAGAGAGCAGGGGCCTGCCTGGCTGTATTCAGAGCACTGCAGGTCCAGGCTATTTGAAATAATACCCCTTTCACACCAGAAAATGCAGGGACCTACCCGTGAATATGGTCCCAGGATCATGCAGGGACATTCCCAGGCTGGCCCCTTTTACACCAGCCTAGTCCCTGCATTTTCTGGTGTGAGGGGGAGAGAAAACCAACCAGCTATATCTTCGGAACCAACTGACCCATTTACATGTGGGCTTCGATTGATTTTGGTCACTTGAAACTGGTCCATTTGGTTCCAGAGAAATCTGTCCTCAAACAACATTAACAGCCATAAAATTACATTTCAGAAATGAAAAAAAATTGGTTTACCCACAATATCTCTAGAACCAATTAAACCATATGGACCAGGTATCAAATTAAAGGCCCAGTGATTTGGGTTCGACTGAGATCAACCTCGAGCTTCTGTGATGCTGGAGGGGGAACTGGCAGCCTTTGCAACTGGGTAGGGGTCAGATTTAGCGGGATCCATGTTATCCTATTGGGAAAAAAGTTGCCTGGCTGTATCTCTGGTTCCCGGGGGGCTAGCGACATGGGGCTGGGCTTGTTGGAAAGCCCTCACCCTCAGCTACAAAATACAGCTGTTGCTCCCTCAGGCCCATTGTTAATCTGGTCCTGATCTCCGCAGTCCCTGTCCCTGCATCTCTGCGGTCCCTGTCCCTGCCTCCCCGTGGTCCCTGTCCCCCCCCCCCCGAATTTTGGCTCAATCTGTGTCGCATTATGTCGTTTTGCTCAATCTGTGTGGCAAAATGTGATAGTTTTTTCCCAATCAATGTGACATAACATGAATTTTGGCCCAATCCAGGTGGCATGACGTGATTTTTGGCTCAATCCGGGTGGCATGACGTGAATTTTGGCTCAATTTGTGTTGCATAATGTGACATTTTGCTCTGTCAGTGTGGCTTGATGTGAATTGTGGCTCAATCTGGGTGTTATAATTAGAGATGAGCGGCAGGCACTTTTTCGGGTTTTGGTTTTGGATCTGGATCTCCCTTCGTGTTTTGGATCTGGATTGGTTTTGGCAAAAGCACCCTTGCGGGATTTGGTTTTGGATCTGGATTTTTTTTTGGAAAAAAATTGCTAAAATAACAGATTTTAGGCCTGTTTTTGCCCCTAAAGCAGTGTTTCCCAAACCTTTTTGAACCATGGTGCCCTAGAATATCAGAATATTTTTAAGGGCACCCCTAGTTCAAAAGTAGATAACTTGTAGATAACTTTAGAAATAATATAAAATTAAGTAAATTGTGTCATCCTTAAAGTTATCCGATTTCAAAATATGTTTTCAAATTCACCAGCTGATTCCCACTCCGCCGCCTGGCAAATGCCACTACTAGCTCCCAGCTGCCGCTCTGACCCCGCTAACCACCACCCCCACCCCCGACCGATCCCCGCTGATGGCAGGACCCCACTTCCCGCCCCCCCCCCTGCTGCTGCCAAATTGTAAGTGAGCCTCCTGGGGGGCTGCCGGAGGAGCTGAAGGGCATATTGGTCAGACAAGTCAGGCTAATGCATGGCCTTTAGGATGCAAGGCCTTTAGGATCAATTATGGAGTGAGGAACCAGATTTGAGTTTGTTTGCCCGCATATTCCATGATTGGCAGCCATCAACTCTTGTTTAACCTATTGCTTTACCCGTAACTATTATGAATTTTTCCAATCCAAGGAACCATGCCCTAGTGCAGAGGTTCCCAATCTTTTTTGATTCACGGCACCCTAGAGAATCAGAATTTTTTTCACGGCACCCCTAGGTCCAAAAAAATGTATTCGATTTGGTTTATATGCGATTCTTAGCGGCAGTTATGTGCTAAAAGGGCAGGATTTGCTTCTGTTTGTACACATTCTACCTACATTCTCGACAGCCACCAGCACTGGTTTTGCTCCTAAATAATTAACCATTAATAATTTGAGTTGGTCCTGGACCACCAAGCCGCGGCACCCCTGCATGTGTCCCGAGGCACCCCAGGGAGCCACGGCACACAGTTTGGGAACCACTGCCCTAAAGTATTATTAAGCTCAACAACATTAATTTCCACTCATTTCTAGTCAATTTTGATCACTTCACAACTCACAAAATTGTTTTCATTGATTGTAGTTGGGCCAAAAGGTTATACCGAGGTAACTGGATGACTAAGCTAGGCGACAGCAGTGGGCATCACATACATGTGGACCTAACAGTTCCAACCTGGCACATCTTGGAAGCAGGGCAGCACTGCAGGGGCAGACAGGGTAGCATTTTAATAAACTACCCCCCACTGGACAGCCCGTTACACTGGACACTGGATATAGTCCGTTACACTGGACACTAGATATATATGCCGTCACACTGGACACTAGATATATGCTGTCACACTGGACATAGGCCGTTACACTGGACACTGGATATAGTTCGTCACACTGGATATATGCCGTCACACTGGACAATGTATATATGCCGTCACACTGGACAATGGATATATGCCATCACACTGGACAGTGGATATAGGCCGTCACACTGGACAGTGGACACTGGATATAGTCCGTCACACTGGACACTGGATATAGTCCGTCACACTGGACACTAGGTATATGCCGTCACACTGGACACTAGATATATGCCGTCAAACTGGACAATGGATATATGCCGTCACACTGGACACTGGATATAGTCCGTCACACTGGACACTGGATATAGTCCATCACACCGGACACTAGATATATGCCGTCACACTGGACACTAGATATATGCCGTCACACTGGACAATGGATATAGGCCGTCACACTGGACACTGGACACAGCCCGTTACACTGGACACTGGATATAGTCCGTCAAACTGGACACTAGATATATGCCGTCACACTGGGCACAGCAAGTTACACTGGACACTGGTTACAGTCCGTCACCTTGGACACACCCCCTGGACAATGAACACAGCCCCTGGACAATGGACACAGCCCCTGGAGAGTGGACACAGCCCCTGACACACTGGACACAGCCCCTGACACACTGGACACAGCCCCTGACACACTGGACACAGCCCCTGACACACTGGACACAGCCCCTTGTATTATGGACACTGCAGCCCCTGTACACTGAGGGTACAGTCAGCAGCACTGCAGCCCCTGCGTGTGAGCACTGCAGCACCTAGTTTACAACAAAATAAAAAATCAGTCACTAAATAAATCACAGCACAGGGCACAGAGCACAGGGCACGGAGCACAGAGCACGGGGCACGGGGCACAGATCCCAACCACCCTCACCTATAATGGAGTGAAGATGGCGGGGCGTGCGTGCGTCTTATATAGAATCCACATCCCGGAGAATCCGACAGCGCGATGATGACGTTTTTCCTCGTTTTCGGTCCGGAATTCAGTCGGGAACTCCCGAGCCGGCTCGGATCACAATATTCGGATCTGTTGGATCCCGGAGATCCGGAACCGCTCATCTCTAGTTATAATCTAATTTTTTGGGGGCTTATTCCATTTGATTTTTTTACTCATTACAGGTAAATTTTGGCTCTGTCTGTGTGGCATAATTTTTATAGTTAAGCGGGTCTCCTATTGTGTTGCACAATGTATATAAGAGGTATATAGTGTGGCACACTACAAAGGACAATGCCACTTTAAAGTGACCACCCCCCCTTTAAAGTGGCCACGCCCCCTTTTCCTTCACTTTTCCATACCCCCACTTTAAAATTCCCACTTTGACCACTGCTGCAGAATGCAGGAGGGTAGGCAACTATGCCCTGCACAGAAACAAAATAACTCACCCAAATCTAACTCTCTCATGTTACATCTGCCCCCCCCCCCCCCCCCGCAGTGCAGCATGGTTTTGTCCAGTTTGACAACAAATATGTCCTGCGATCAGGTCTGAATTAGGCCCATAGCTCATGCCCTATGATGTACTTTACCACAGTGCAATACTGCACAGGGCTGCCTACTATAAAGACTGGATAATAAATACTAGTGGTCTATTTTGTAAAATTGGTATAAATAAATATGTCTATCAAGACTTTTAGGTATCAATGGAATGAGATTGTTATTATACGGCCGACAAGGCGGGGGTGTGACCCTAATGGACCTATAGTTGAAACAGTGGTCAAAATGCACCTGGAAGATACAAATACGTATATGAAATTCTAACTGGAAAGCATAGTCATTGACAAACGGCCAACACAAGCAAACTGTCTACATGAGTTTTTCATGATATTTTTCTTTTTGGTCTTTTTCATGCTTTGCAATCCATGTAGACTACAATTGGGAATGGTAAAGCATGAGTTTTGAAGAGAGCCGTGTGAGGGAATGTGCTATAATAATTAGGGGTCCATGTTGACAATGACAACAAAAACCATGAAAAAACTCATATTGACCTTTTATGCGTCAAACTTTTGCCATTGTCGACTTTTCCCATGTCGACCTTTTGGCGATGTCGACCTTGAGCCTGTGGGTATAGGTCATTGGGTTGACCAATCCAAGGTTGACATGCATTGGGTGGACCACTGAAGGTTGACAAGGCTGAGGTCAACACCTGAAATAGGTCAACATGGCTAAGGTCGACATTGGCTAGGTCGATAGTCAAAAGGTCGTCAAGGTTTTTTTTTACCTTTTTACCCCGGATGTCGACATGGGACACTATATCTGTGCACCGCGTCCCCTCTCATGGCTCGCTACTCTCGGCACTCTATTATTTTCTCCCTCCACGCCCTAGTGGATGGTAGGGCAAGAGATACTGCCTGTCGTCGGCACATGTCAGTTCACCCATGTCAACCTTCCATCCATATTGACATTCGGCGTGTCGACCTCTTTCAGGTGTTGACCTAAGCCATGTCGACAGTCATTGATCGACCCAATGCATGTCAACCTTAGATGTGTCAAGCTAACAACCTTATACCGTGCCAGGCGAGTGATCAGTTTGGTGTGTGAAATTGATGCACTGCAGGTGGGGCAGATATAACAATTGCAGTGTAAAAATCAGTCTAACATTTGTGGGCTACATACAAAAGCTGCCAGTATTTACCCTGCATAGAAAAAATATCACCCACCCAAAATGAAGGCCTTTATTCTGGTTGACTCCATTCTGAGTCCCCCAGACTCCGCCCGCCGACTGCCGGTCTGGCTGCTGCCGATTGCACGCTGTATCTGTTCGCATGGGCTCTCTCTCAGGTCACTTAGATCTGACTGCACACTCAAGAGGAGCTGGGCGGGCAGATGACATCTGATGATGTTAGCTACCCGCCCCCACGTCATGGGAGCGCCCAGCATTTTCATAGGAACGCCCATGAATCACTGGGCAATCCCAAGGGCGTGACTATCCACCGCTACCCCACGCCCCCGCCTGCAGTCTTGTGTGCGTGCGCAGAAATGCATTGGTGCCTGCACATATGCACAACATGGTCCCCCGTGCGAACGCATGAGGGAAGCTAATTAATTAGAATAACCCCCTAAATCTCCCTGCGGAGGTTGCATCTGCCCCGCCTGCAGTGCAGCACTGTTATGCCCAGTGACTCGTGATTCACTCTGTCTGCGATGCTAGCAAAATGTAAAGAAAAATACAGCACGCTACACCTCTCGTAGCGTCTCAGTCATGTTGGTGTTTTGCGTCATATGACATAGATACTATATGTGCAGTACAAGGACACATCTGTAAACAGATCACAATGTGAGGGCTATTTAAGGTTCCGCCGAAGGATGAGCAGAATACCTAAATAGAGAAAATGAAACATTAAAAAAATTAAAAAAATCAGAGCTGCAGACAAAATGAGGCAGAGCGAGCGCTGTAAGGACGGCGAGTTGTCAGCTGATTCCCATGTAAAGCAGAATAAGATGGGTATAAATATGAAGGTGCACAGCCAGCCATACAAGGAGGTAGACACAGGAATTTCCATCACAGTAAATCTTCCTACACCATATTTACACAGCATAGGGGGCTATTCAGACCTGATCGCATGCGCAAGGCCTTCTTGCGATGGAATCCAGCAATTTTTTTAATCACTGGGCGTGAGCAAGTTGGTTGACAGAAAGCCGGATTTTGGGGGTGGTAACTAACTGTTTTCTGGGAGTGTCATGGAAAAGTAGGAGTGGCCAGGTGGAAGTCATGTAATGGGGGGGCTCGCGGTGTATGTAATGCAGGGGGGAGGGGGTGGCGGTGGTGTATGTATTGAGTGCTCTCCCCTCACCTGCTGCTTTCTGCTCAGTGTCTGTGGGAAGGACCGTGGCTCCAGATGAAGAGCAGAGGGGGGCGGAGCTTCTACAGCTGGGTGGAGGGGGAACAGGAGCTGGGGGGGGGGAACGCGGCCGGCCCGTTTTAATGAATTTTGTCCCGGCCCACCAGGAAATGGCCTGGTTTCCCGGCGGGCCAATCCGCCCCCTGCTGGGGCTATTTTCCCTCACGAACCCCCATAGAGGCTGAATAGACCCTTCCCCACAAGGGGCACCGATTTTCTTTCCCCCCTGTTGGAGAAATTACAGTTGAAACACCCCAGTACAACACCCCATGAAAAGGAGGGGTAATACTTAGCAAGAAATAGATACATAGTTACCCCGAGCACACTGAACAACACCAGTAACCAGTCTTGTACAGGGCAGCAGAGGGGGGCCCAGCACACACCTACAGTATGTGCTGTGCCCACAGCAGGCTCAGCATGAGTGTCTCACTGACAGCGTGATAGCTCATGCTGAGCCTGCTGTCAGCACAGCACATGCTATAGGTATGTGCTGCTGCTGAGGGTGGGGGATGACAATAACCCCCCCCCCCCCCCCGACTTTAAAGTGTGTTTTCACCACCCTAAACGTTTTTGGGGGGTGGCCTAATTGTGGGAGGTGGCCACACCTCCTGTGATTAGGCCACACCCAAAATGTTTACCGGGACCCGGCATACCTCTCGGCTGCGGGAATACACAGTACGGCATAGTAGGTGAGGAGAGCAATGCAGAAAATGCTATAAGAAAACTTGCCCTTCAACCTGCCCATAAGAAAGATGGCGGTCGGAACATCAAACGCTCACTAAACACCGATATATGAGCTATTCGTATGGGAGAATGAAGCCTTAAGGCTACTGAGAATCACAGAGGGAGCGCAAAGCTGTATAAAAAGAAAATAAGTAAAAGTGAAGAGAATAAGTACATTAAGCGAGCGGTGTACGTATTATCATTTCCGGAAGCAGGAAGAAGGTGGAACGCAACCGGAAGTGACTGCTGGAACGCAGTGCACTTCCGGTAGCGGCAAAAATTGCGGGAATCGCCCGCAAATCCCCATTGGATTTTAGAAATGGATAAGGGGTATAAAACACCCTTCAGAGCACAGGCATTTCATACAGCCTGAGGAAGGAGAATCTTTCTCCGAAACGCGTTGCTGAACTATCTGCCAGTGCACTTGCACTTTATTGGCACCTGGACACTTTATCAAAGGACGATCCTGCACTGTTCTACCTGGGACCCTTACCCTCAAGCCTCCTGCGGTGGTGCCGCAGGTCTTATTTCTTTAAGAGAGAGCCCACCGCAAAGAACCATCAGGGTGAGGTCAAATTATCTGTATTGTATCCCAGTGTTTTTAGCAGTGTCCAAGTGTTATATGTATGTATTTTATTCAATAAATGTTGTTTTTTAAAATTATAAACAACTCACATTTTATTTGTAAATGTGCGCCAAGCTATCCCATACCTATTCACACCAGTAAAACAGTCGAAAGGAGGACGGTATCCCTCTCATGGGAAAATAGCAGGCAGCCATTTACAATTTGTGCGCATTGAACACAAGCTAATTCTTTTTTATTGTATATTTATCGTGATACCCACTTGTGTATTTGCTGCAGAAAATGTTTTCATTTAGAGAAAACAGGAGAAACTTAAAAGATATTTTTTCCTGTACAGAATTAGAAACGATTACCATTAGAGATGGAGATCTTGGTAGCATTCTAACCAACCTAGAAAAACTTATGTTAAAAGAGAATCGACTCTGGTGGGAAGCAACCACCCTAGAACAGTACTTGGGTAAAAATTTGGTACCTAAAGGTCTGCGTTTGGAAAAAACACCTTCATTTAATTCCACCAGAGACGGTTTTAAAATTGAGTGGGACAACATTTTACATAGTTGTTCTAAAGCTCTCACTGATCTCATAATTCAGGAGAGACAGAGAGAGCTTTCGGACATCAACAAAGAGATTGATAGATTAAAAATACTTATAGAACCAAATGCTAACTCAGAGGAAGTTATTTCCAAAGAGAAAATTATTCTATCCAAACTAGAAAAAAACACAAAAGAACTACAAATAAGAAAAAAGAAAAAACTTTTGAGGGACATGGGAGTCGAAACAGACCCCAATATAAAGGATAAGAACAATGATGAATCTGTTATTAGGTATAATCAGAACCATAGGGAACCCACTCAGAAAAAGAAAGAAAACAAAAAACAAAAACAATTCTATAAAAGGAATGACAATAGGCCAAATTGGAGAAATTACAATAAAGACACCTATTCTGAGCCTCCCAAATATCAAAAACAGATTTATAGTCAAAATAAAGCATTAGATTTTGGTTCCGAAAGGTGGAGTAAACCTGTATTCGAAAATACCCCCAATAGAAGGAATACACCTATAAATAGAAAGAAACAAAACTATAGGGGCTTGAGACCTGAATTTTCGAGACAAAATAATCCCAATCTCAGACCCCAAACACTCAATTTGAGGCCACAAGTAAATGACACAAGACCACAAAAGTCTTTTTTAGACAGGGAACTAAGACCCCCGAGAAGGGAATAAATCCCACCCGTAAGGGAATAAAAACACATAGGGGTAAAAGAGGCGGAAATCCGTCTAAGAAAAAACCTCAAAAAACTACTAAAAAAGTTCCCATGGATAATCCTACACATGTCGGAAAGATCTTCAATCTTAGTGACATAAAGTTAACTAATGAAGAAACAAAAATATTGGAAAAAGGTCTTAAATTTGCCCCCACTGCCAGGGTCAATCCTTTCGAGCTCTTTGTGGACTTGCAAAAGTTCATAAGGAAGCTAAGTATAAAGAAATTTTTCTTAATGAAGGAAAATGAAAACCCCACAGTGGAAAAAGAAAATGAGGAACCTATAAATACCACCTCATTAAAAAAGAAATCCAAATTTTATCCGAAACATGTGAAAGGAGGAAGTATAGAGTGCTTCAACTCTATAGTCTCCAAAGAGTTTAGAAAAATGGAACCTTCCAAACATAAAAATATCACAAAAAAAGAATGGCAATCAGTGGAGTCTTTGAAAAATAATGAAAACATCATAATAAAGCCAGCTGACAAAGGGGGGGGGGGGGGGGGGGGGGGGTTGTCATATTAAATAGATGTGATTATATTAAAGAAATTGACAGACAGCTAGGTGATCACCTCACTTACAAAAAACTAAGGAGTGATCCCACTTCAAAGATTATGGAAAATCTAAAAGTTCTGAGTGAGAAAGCCCACATGAAAGGGGTATTATCAAAAGAAGAACTAGATTATGTCAATATTGCCAACCCATCAACCCCAACAATTTATGTACTCCCGAAGATCCACAAACATCAAACCAAACCCCCGGGTCGACCGATCATTACGGGAACAGGGAGCATCACATCAAATTTGTCAGCAATTGTGGACTTTTATCTCCAACCACTCGTCACAAAAACCCGCTCTTTCTTAAAGGATACTGGGGATGTACTGAGGAAGTTGGAAGCTGTGGAATGGGACACGGATTGCACTTTGGTCAGTGCAGACGTCAGTACCCTCTATACTATTATAGAGTGGGAAAAAGGACAAGAAGCAGTGAATTATTTTCTCAAAAAAAGTGAATATTCCCAAGATCTACAGGATTTTATTATAGAATCCATAGCTTTCATTTTAAATAATAATTATTTTTACTTTAATGGAAGTTTTTACATTCAGATCAAGGGCACTGCTATGGGCACCAGGTTCGCCCCTAGTTACGCCAACCTGTTCATGGCATTTTGGGAAACCGGTACGGTGGACAACAGGTTGGCGGAGGGGGCGGGCCTGGTAGCCTGGTGGCGTTTTATAGACGATATTCTATTAATTTGGAGAGGAAGCGATGAAGCTTTATCTAATTTTTGTGAGTTTTTAAATGATAACACTTTTAACATCAATCTTACTTTTAATATTAGCAAAAATGAATTGGTGTTTTTAGATTTAAACATATACATAGATGCCGGAAAAATTCAAACCAAAACACATCGAAAGAGCACAGACTCAAACTCATATATAGAAATTAATAGTGAGCATCATGAGAGATGGCTGAGGAATATACCCATAGGGCAATATAAACGTTTGAAAAGAAACTGCACTGAATCACATATTTTAGAACATCAATATGAGGAATTAAACGAAAGATTCAGACAAAAGGGGTACTCAGAAAACCTCCTAAAGGAATCGAGAGACAAGATTGATAAAATTGAGAGATCAGAATTGATTAGAGTCAAAACATCTGAGGAAAGGATTAAGAACACAAATGTCACAGAGTGGGCTTTTTTCACCAAATATGGATCACACCACAAAAAAAATGAATCCATTATGAAAAATAATTGGAGAATTTTATTGGATGATCCGGTTTTAGGGAATAAAATTCCCGAAAAACCGAATTTCATTTACAGAAGGGCACCTTCGATGAAAAATCTATTAGTAAGAAGTGCCCTGTCAGAAAAACAAAATGGAAGCGAACGTAACAAGGGCTTCCACAGGTGTGGTTCCTGTGTTATGTGCAAAGCCACAACACACAAACCCTACGAAAAAAAAGCCACCAGTTTCGAAGTAAATGGCAAAAAACATAAAATTAATCAATTCATTACTTGCCATAGTAGAAACGTAATATACCTTTTGGAGTGTGATTGTAACAAAATCTACATCGGAAAAACTAAAAGAAATCTAAAATTGAGATCTGCGGAACATATCTACAACATCCGCAAAGGTGCAATCACCCATCCTTTATCGGAACACTTTTTGAAACATCATAAAAAATGCGAAGGGTCTATAAAAAGATTCATTGGTATCCAGCAAGTAAATCCAAACTGGAAAAATCGTGATGTAGAGAAAAATCTTGCAAAAAGTGAAATGAAGTGGATATTTCTCTTAGACACCCTTTTACCAAAAGGTCACAATGTAGATTTCGAATTAAAATGGTTTTTGGAGGAATGATACATTGACTTGCATGTTTTGTCTCTTTTATTATTGTTTTTACCTCTCGAATATTTTATCTCTCGAATATTTTATTAAAAATGAACTCACTAATGTGCACTTTATTCCACTAATGCACTTTACTAAAATCTTGTACTCTTTTAATTCTCTGAAAATAATCCCATTTTGTATTCTTTTTTTCATGTGATTATGGAAATAACTGCACAATATGGAAGCATTGCTCTCCCGGTAAAAGGGATGGACAATGCGGGAATACACAGTACGGCATAGTAGGTGAGGAGAGCAATGCAGAAAATGCTATAAGAAAACTTGCCCTTCAACCTGCCCATAAGAAAGATGGCGGCCGGAACATCAAACGCTCACTAAACACCGATATATGAGCTATTCGTATGGGAGAATGAAGCCTTAAGGCTACTGAGAATCACAGAGGGAGCGCAAAGCTGTATAAAAAGAAAATAAGTAAAAGTGAAGAGAATAAGTACATTAAGCGAGCGGTGTACGTATTATCATTTCCGGAAGCAGGAAGAAGGTGGAACGCAACCGGAAGTGACTGCTGGAACGCAGTGCACTTCCGGTAGCGGCAAAAATTGCGGGAATCGCCCGCAAATCCCCATTGGATTTTAGAA
Organism: Crinia signifera; assembly: GCF_055691185.1. Taxonomy (NCBI): domain Eukaryota; kingdom Metazoa; phylum Chordata; class Amphibia; order Anura; family Myobatrachidae; genus Crinia; species Crinia signifera. The sequence goes on along the minus strand of NC_139220.1, from coordinate 50,055,857 downwards.
ATGGATAAGGGGTATAAAACACCCTTCAGAGCACAGGCATTTCATACAGCCTGAGGAAGGAGAATCTTTCTCCGAAACGCGTTGCTGAACTATCTGCCAGTGCACTTGCACTTTATTGGCACCTGGACACTTTATCAAAGGACGATCCTGCACTGTTCTACCTGGGACCCTTACCCTCAAGCCTCCTGCGGTGGTGCCGCAGGTCTTATTTCTTTAAGAGAGAGCCCACCGCAAAGAACCATCAGGGTGAGGTCAAATTATCTGTATTGTATCCCAGTGTTTTTAGCAGTGTCCAAGTGTTATATGTATGTATTTTATTCAATAAATGTTGTTTTTTAAAATTATAAACAACTCACATTTTATTTGTAAATGTGCGCCAAGCTATCCCATACCTATTCACACCAGTAAAATAGTTACCCCGAGCACACTGAACAACACCAGTAACCAGTCTTGTACAGGGCAGCAGAGGGGGGCCCAGCACACACCTACAGTATGTGCTGTGCCCACAGCAGGCTCAGCATGAGTGTCTCACTGACAGCGTGATAGCTCATGCTGAGCCTGCTGTCAGCACAGCACATGCTATAGGTATGTGCTGCTGCTGAGGGTGGGGGATGACAATAACCCCCCCCCCCCCCGACTTTAAAGTGTGTTTTCACCACCCTAAACGTTTTTGGGGGGTGGCCTAATTGTGGGAGGTGGCCACACCTCCTGTGATTAGGCCACACCCAAAATGTTTACCGGGACCCGGCATACCTCTCGGCTGCCCTGGTCTTGTACACTACATGATGCAGAGATCTTGGTTACATATATATGCGCAAATAAATGAATAAGTCCCCCAAGCTGTCGTCAAGGTTTCTCTGTGTATCAGGGGTCCCTATTGCTATATCTAGGTGCAGGGTGCAGCACCCTAAAAAAAAAACCCAGCATTAGCCAGAAAGCCCAGAGCAGCACATAAGTGCAAAAACTAGTGTTGGAAGCTGAAGCTATATACAAATATTGATACAATAACAAAACCCCATAATGCTCCATGTGGCATATAAGGGAAGCCTTGAGGATGGCTTGCATAGGCAAATGCAGGGGGGGAGGGGGTGTTTCTGGTATCCCAGAAACCCCCCTCCACTTTACAAGTGCCTTAAATTAATACAACAATAGTACTGGTATATTATATGATCAATAGAGCTGCCACCACATCACGCAGTGTAAGGGACAGAGCAGAGCTGCTGCACATGCCCAGTGTACCAGCTTCTTCTGCCACATTTACTGCATGTGTGGATCTGAGCCCTCAAACATGTGGACCAGAGAGCAGCTGCCAGGAGGAAGAGACAGGAGCCTTACCATGAAGTGGGAGATTGTGAGCTTAGATATGCAGTACTGGTTCTATTATGTTTGTGTATTTATTTATTATGATATGTTTAAACTTTTCCTGACCAATTTAATTGTTTGAAACAGCCTATAATATAGACCATCGGTACTGTTCCATACAGAATCCGGTGTATAAAAATACCAATATTCAGGGCTGTTACCAACGCTCCCCCAGACTCCCGTACTTAGTCCAATGCCCTGCAGAGTGCTGCAGAGACTCCTTTCTAAAAATCCTGCGTTTGCCACTGGCTTGGTAGAATATAATAGCATGCCAAGTGTAGCAAAACACAGTGCCCGAAGCATGGTGAGCAAAGCGAGGGGACGTGATACAGTTGTCCATGTAAGACCACAAAAAAAACTTGAAAAACTCCATGTCAACTTATTGATTGTGTCCACATTTTAATCGTGTAAACCTTTTCCATGTGTTGACATATGGCCCGTCGACCTTAACCCCTTCCCGACAGAGCCTGTTTTTGCCTTCCTGACAGAGCCCTTTTTTTTCAATTCTGACATGTCTCACTTAAGTGGGGATAACTTTTTTTTGCTTTTACTTATCCCAGTGATTTTGAGATTGTTTTTTCGTGACACATTGTACTTCAAGTTAGTGGTAAATTTTCGTCGATACAGTCTGTGTTTTTTTGTGAAAAATACCAAAATATCGTGAAAAAATGGAAAATTTTGCGATTTGCAAAATGTTAAATTTTCTGCTTGTGAGACAAATAATCTTACCACTCAAAATAGTGAATAACTAACATAGACCATATGTCTACTTTATGTTGCCATCATTATTTCAACCTCATTTTCATTTTTTTGGACACTAGGAGGCTTAAAATATGAATAGCAAATTCTCAAATTTTCAAGAAAATTTCAAACACTGATTTTTTTAGGGACCAGGTCAGTTATGATGTGACTTTGAGGGACTTGTATGTGAGACACCCCCATAAATGATGCCATTTCAAAAACTGCACCCCTCACAGTATTCAAAACAGCATTTTGGAAGTTTGTTAACCCTTTAGGTGTTTCACAGGAATTAAAACAAAGTGTAGGTGAAATTTCAAAATATCATTTTTTTTTCGGATTTTCAATTTTAATACATTTTTCTAAGGAACACAGTAGATTTTACTAGAGAAATGTGACTAAAAATTGATTCCCCCAATTCTTTGGTTTTCATAAATATCCTATATGTGGCCCTAGTATGCACGGTGACCAAACCACAGGCTTCATAATAGAAGGAGCACCTACTTGATTTTGGAGCCTCCTTTTTATGAGATTATTTTTTAGGCACCATGTAGGTTTCTAGGCACCATAAAATGCTAAAAGTTAGGTACCCCCCCACAAGTGACCCCATTTTGCAAACTACACCCTTCAGGGAATTCATCAAGGGGTATAGTGTACATTTCAAACCCCCAGGGGTTTCACCAATTGTGGTACAACTGGGCAGTGAAAATGAAAAAAATAAATTTTTCATTTTCACAGCTCAGTTGTATCAAAATTGGTGAAACCCCGGGGGGTTTGAAATGTACACTATACCCCTTGATGAATTCCCTGAAGGGTGTAGTTTGCAAAATGGGGTCACTTGTGGGGGGGTTCCACTGTATGGGTGTTTCGGGGGTCATTCAACCAGAATCTGTGCTGCAAAATCCAAAAATCACTCCTTCCCTTCTGAGTCCTGCCATGCACCCAACTGGTATTTTTTGGTCACATGTGAGGCATTGCCGTACTCGGGAGAAATTGGGGCACAGATTTTGGGGTGCTTTTTCTCCTTCATACCTTGTAAAAATTAAAAATTTTGAGCCAGAACTGCATTTTTCTGTAAAAAAATGTAATTTTTTACAGAAAAATGCAGTTCTGGCTCAAAATTTTTAATTTTCACAAGGAATGAAGGAGACAAAGCACCCCAAAATCTGTGCCCCAATTTCTCCCGAGTACGGCAATGCCTCACATGTGACCAAAAAATGCCAGTTGGGTGCATGGCAGGACTCAGAAGGGAAGGAGTGATTTTTGGTGGTGGAATGAATGGTGGGTGCTATGTCGCATTAGCAAGACCCCCGAAGCACCAATACAGTGGAACCCCCCCACAAGTGACCCCATTTTGGTCACCAGCTTTGGGATGGGGGCTGGCGCTGCGGCTGGCGGGGGGGTGGGAGCGGTGCTGGCGCTGCGGCAGCCGGGTGGGTGGGAGGGAGGGGGGCTGCCGGGTGGGAGGGGGGGGGGGCTGGCGATCGGTGGTGATCGGTGCTGTACAGCACCGATCACTGTGTTACCGAGCGGCTTAGCCGCCGGTAACACAGAAAACGCTGCAATTGGCTGTTCACATTTGAACAGCCAATCGCAGCGATCGCCGCGAGGGGGGATGTCTGCTGTCAGGGACAGCAGACATCTCCAAACTGTCACCGCGTCTATAGACGCGGTGACAGTAAAACCATGACGTATATATACGTCTTCGGTCGGGAAGTACCTCCCGACCATGACGTATATATACGTCATATGTCGGGAATATCTATGTATATATATGTGTGTGTGTGTGTGTGTGTATGTATATGTATATATGTGTATATATGTGTGTGTATATATATATATGTATATATATATATATATATATATATATATATATATATATATATATATATATATATATATACACACATATATATATATATATATATATATATATATATATATATATATATATATGTGTGTGTGTATATATATATATATATATATATATATATATATATATATGTGTATACACACATATATATATACACACACACATATACACATGTGTATATATATATATATATATATATATATATATATATATATATAAAAAATTCAGCTGATTTCATTGTATTTTATTTTTAGCAGCTCATGCTGCTGCTGCTGCTGCTGCTGCTGCTGTGGGTACGGGGGTGGGCGGGGGGAGCGCACGCTGCGTGCGCTCCGGCTGCGACTGCCGGGTGCTGCTGCCCTGGACGGTGAGCTGCCGGGGGGGTGGGAGGGGGTGTCTGCGGATCGGTGGTGATCGGTGCTGCACCGATCACCACCGATTTCTGTGTTACCGAGCGGCATAGCCGCCGGTAACACGGAAATAGCTGTGATTGGCTGTTCACATTTGAACAGCCAATCACAGCGATCGCCGACCGGGGGGGGCACCCCTGCCCCCCCTGGGCGACGAGGGGGGATGTCTGCTGTCAGGGACAGCAGACATCACCTAACTGTCACTGCGTCTCTAGACGCAGTGACAGTTTAAACACATGACGTACATTTATGCCATGTGTCGGGAAGTACTTCCCGACCATGACGTAAATGTACGTCCAATGTCGGGAAGGGGTTAATTGGGTTAACTCCATGACCCATATCCGTAAAGCCCCGTACACACAGGGGGATTTATCGCTAAGCGATATATCGCTCGCGATGAATGATAATATCGCTCAGTGTCCCGTTTGAATCAACGACCAGAGATGGTCGCTGATGAAAAAGGGAAACTGCCGAGGGCAGTGGAAATCAGCTGGTGTCATTATTATGTCGCTGGGCAGTCTGAGGGGTACAATTACTAAAGAGTGAGACTTTAGACGTGACAGATGTCGCCCCTAGCATTTATCTAACGCCTTCTAAGGAATGGTATCCGGTCGAAAGTGATTAGGTCGACACCAAAAAATAGTCAACATACACTAGGTCAACACAAGCAGTCAACATGAGAATAGTCAACACACGTTTTTCGTGATTTTTTAGCTTGTAACTGAATTGTTCTTACACGATCCATATGTGGGGCATAGAGTTATATTTTAATAATGAGCGCGGCGAGCCATGCGAGGGGACGCGGCACACTTATACAGTGTCCCTGTCAACATACTGTATGTCGATCATGATCATGTCAACCTTTTGGTTGTTTTGACCTTCTGTCATTGTTGACCTAGTGCAGGGCTTGACAAATTTGTTTGAAAACTAGGAGCCAAGATGAAAAAGTAGGAGCCAGACAAACTAAAAATCAGGACAGTGCGTGCCAAAGCCGTACACCGAAAATTTACACTGTAATGCCTATTACACATGTCACACCCATTACGTATTATACTACATGCTAGAATACCTATGACCTATTAAGCCACACACCGTAATACCTATGACAACACACGCCATAATGCCCATTAAATATACCACACGCCATAATGCCCATTAAATATACCACATGCCATAATGCCCATTAAATATACCACACGCCATAATGCCCATTACATATACCAAACACTGTAATGCTTATTACACCACACGCTGTAATGCCCATCACATATAATACCACATAAGTTCAGCTTACTTACATACTCGTTGCCAGGAGTTATCCTGTTATCCTGCAGTGTCACTGTAGGTGCGTCGAGGGGTCCGTAGGGTCCATCTGACAAGCTATGATGATCCTGTGCAGGCTTCCCAGGGACTCCTGTGCATACTAGTCTCCAAACTGCAGCACCTGCCTAAGCTGCCCACACAGGTGCACAGAATTGCAGCATCTTCTCACACCAGTGGTTAACCATTTGTGTGCCTGGGGTTACCCAAGCCCCAGTGTGCAGTCTGTGATGTTTTCTGACATTGCAGCATTCCATGTTTTTCCAGCTGAGCTCAACTTCATCAACCTAGGCTCAGTCAAGCCTGCCAGTTACCCTGTAGCCAATCACAGCAAGTAGTTTAAAGGAGGCCTACATGTAGGGTGACCAACTCATCCCTTTAATCCGGGACACATATTAATTACATAGGTTCTGTGGCAGTTTAAAACCAGGTGAAATGGAGTCTTGAGGTGTGGCAGTTTAAAACCAGGTGAAAGCCAGCCACAGAACCTGTGTAATTAACATGTGTCCCGGATTAAAGGGATGAGTTGGTCACCCTACCTACATGATACCTCCCAACTGTCCCGATTTCCACGGGAACGTCAGTTTTCGGGGACGTTCCCGCATCAATCTTGCGGCCGGGGGCAGTTGGGAGTCCCCCCTGTCAGTTCCTGACCAGAGCTAAATAGACGCTATGAGCACAGTGTCTATTCCCGTAGCCAGAGGGGCTGGGGGCATGGCTAGTGGCTCATAGAGCCTCTGGACCAAGCCCCCACAGTGAGGCAGGGACGTGGCCTCACGATGCAATTGTAGGCCATTCCCCATTTCCCAAAAAGCCCAACCCCCTCATTTCGGTCTTGTGCCGAATATCCTTCCTGGAGAAACCCAAAAGTTGGGAGGTCTGCCTACATGCAGCAATGTGGGTCCTGTTCAACTGTCCTAATTACAGCGGGAGAGTCTCATTGATTGGAGACTGTCCCGCTGTAGAAATGTTCTGTGGGTGCTCTGCAGAGCATCTATCACTAAGCATTGCCATTGCAGTCTGGATACACCGCCATGTTCATTACATATATTATTATGTATTATGGCTCTGTCATGTACTGATCACGCTCCTTAGCTTGGGAGTACTTTATTAACTAGTAATGGGCTTACCTTATACCATTTAGAAGTTCTTTGTTGTTACATAGGGTAAATCCTAAAGCATGGCATTTTTAATGTGATATATTCCGCCACTGATTGCACCCATAGCGGCGTTTAGTAACACTATAAGCATGCAGATTTGTGGATAGAATCACAAAGGACCTTTCTTCTAATAATAGCTGTGCCTCGTGGTTTTAGGGCTATCACATTTATGGCCCATAAGTCCTGTGCATGCACTGGGCAACTGCAGAGGGGGACACCGGGAATTCTGCAGTGAGAAACCCAGAGGGATGACTCCACAGTGACAACTCCTACTCAGTGATAGGAGCTGGGTGTTTCACTGCAACATTAAGTGCAGCACTTGGCTCCCGTCCCTGTGTAGGAGCCAACACTGCAGCAAAGGAACTCTCCGAGGGCAGCCCACACAAAACAGGGGTTTGGTCCAAGAAGCCACACCCCAACCTGTGAGCCAACACCTATGAGGCCACACCCCTTTCCCCAGCAAGCAGCTTTTCCACACGGGCTGCAGGCACTGCTGCTCCTGGTGCCCAAAGAGGTAGGGACGGGCGCCACTGTCTCAGGGTCGGATGTAACAGCCTGCAATTTCTGTTGCAATTTCATAAGTTGGCTGCAAAATGTAAAGTGGCGACATCTTTACTGTAAGTCTTATGGCTAAATGGCCACAGTCTCAACTTTTTGAATGCCGACCTGATTACTGCAACTCTTTATTACCGTTATGCTATAAAATATCTTGGTACTCTTTACTTAGAAGGGCGCCCATCATGGCCATCTCGGGCATTGAATGCACTAAAAAATCGGGTGCGATGCGACCGACGAGATGCCCGAGATTTCCCATAGGGAACAATGTTAAATGTCTCAATTGACCCGATTTTCCTGTTCAATGCCTCAATTGACCCAATTTTTCCATAGGAAACAATGTTAAATGGGCCACAGAGGCCAAATAGGCACCCTGAAGTGTATAAAAGCCACCCGAATTGTTAACGCCACCCCACGATCAACGTGAACCCGAAGCGTGGCGAGCCCCGCGAGGGGACGCGGATTCCTTCACAGGTATCCGCGTCCCCTCGCGGGCTTCACAGCTGTCCGCGTCCCCTCGCGGGGCTCGCTGCGCTCGCCACGCTTCGGGCTCGGTGGCTCGCTGCGCTCGCCACACTTTCTATTCTCAACTCCACGCCGACGTGGATAGTGGGGGTATGAAAAGGTCGTAGGACGCGTACCGCCGCCCCTCGCGGGCTCGCTGCGCTCGCCACGCTTCGGGTTGACGTTGATCGTGGGGTGGCGTTAACAATTCGGGTGGCCATTATACACTTCAGGGTGCCTATTTGGCCTCTGTGGCCCATTTAACATTGTTTCCTATGGAAAAATCGGGTCAATTGAGGCATTGAACAGGAAAATTGGGTCAATTGAGACATTTAACATTGTTCCCTATGGGAAATCTCGGGCATCTCGTCGGTCGCATCGCACCCGATTTTTTAGTGCATTCAATGCCCGAGATGCCCGAGATTTTTTACTAACGATGCCCACGATCAAAATCGTGGGCGCCGTTCTAAGTAAAGAGTACCAATATCTTTATACTGTTTCATTCGTCTGTTAACAAAAGTATTATTACTATTATTATTATTTGGGTTATTTTTTGCTATTTTATGTAATAACATTGTTAGCTCAAACACATATTCCCCTTTGTCTACAATGAATAATTGAATTGTAGCTGTGCATTTAAAGTTCTAGCAAATATGTGACACCCTTTAAACAACATACTGTAATTACAGGGCCATTTGCATTGAAAGAGACCTGTGCATTGAAGCCATATTAGCTGTTGCATAAGCAGAATGTAATTAATTGGAGACCTTTTTGGTTGACGCATTGGGGGTAATTCAGACTTTCTCGCTAGGCTTGGTTTATTCAGAGCCTAACAAGCAGGTTAACGCCGCCATGCTGACAATGAGGGACAGACTGGGGCAGGATCAGACTATCAGCATGATATATGACCACAAGTTGAAGGTCTCTTAATATTTCATCATTTAAGCTTTGTATAACTCGTGTGGCATTACACAGACCAAAGGTCATTACTACGTACTTATAATGCCCATCTCGTGTGCTGAAGACGGCCTTCCGCTCATCGTCAGACTTTATCTGAATCAAGTTCTTAGCCCCCCTGAGAGCAGAGTCCATTTCCAGTTGGATCCCAGCTCCATGAAGATGCATTCCCTATTGTAAGTTAGCAGTAAAATAATGATGACTCGGAGACATAGGTTGGCATTAAAAATATGTTATTTATTGTGTGGCACAGACAGCATCTTTACTTATGAAAGTAATGTGGAATTTTCCGGTCCAGGGTTAGAGCAGCAGCAGGGAAACTGATATGATCAGGGTTCGGCTGATTAGCATGACCTGTGCTCTCCTGATATAAGTGTTTCCAGGACAGAGGGTCATTACTCTGGGTGGTGGAATAGCTGCCCAGGTGATACACCAGGGTGTGGGCTATGGTAGGGACCACTGAAGCATTCTGAAGAGTTTGTACTATGGTGTGACACCTGTATGCTGCAATGCTGTAACCACCCTTGCTTATGCTACCTGCTACATCATGAAGACCAAAACTTCATCTTATCCAGTGTATGTGATTCCTTGTAACAATGAATCAAACTTTTAGTTGGAATAACTGTATAATTGCAAAAAAAGGATGGTCAGGAATTAGCACAGCCCATCAATACACTAACCAACACCACAATACATTTAGTGTGGATGGAGACTAGCCCATGGGTGCCTTCCACACAACCCAGGGTGTCCAACATACCTTATAACATATATAGTCAGTCTGGTAGGGTGGTGCTGCTGAGAATGGTTCAGATTTGAAATTATGGTGAGTAACGAACCCAACAAACTGTGCCCGGCTGATGAACTTGTGTCTCCCCAAGGCAAGGTTCTGCTTACAGAACTGTTGCACGGCCACCATACACTCATACACTCATGTAAGACACTTGAGCTAAACACCTAAAATTATTCCCAAAGAATAAACATACAGATGGAGCGCCTCTTGTTCAGCACCAGCTCTCGCCAAGTGCCCTCCGCTGGCGCGAGCTGGCAGAGAGTCGCTCCATCTGACGGGGATGTGCAAGCATCTCACATGCACCCGTGTCCCTGTTTCTCAGCGGCGGGGAGCGAAATCCCTGTCTGTCTCCACTTCAGAGAGACGGGCAGGGTTAGGGGGAGTGAGGGTGGATGTGGCACTGATGTGGGAGCGGTGGGTAGGCAGCAGAGGGCGGTGGTGGGCTCCGACAGAACGGGCGTGCAAGCGTCTCATGCGCGCGCCCCCTTCTGTCTAATGGCGGGTCCTGGGAATTGGCAATGGAATCACCAGGACCCGCTTTAATGAGAGGCGCTCCATCTGTAGACCATCCCCTGATAAATGTTGCCATCAGAATAGTACAAATGCTGATCTCTGAAAATAACAATGGGTGTTTAACTACGGCACCCCCATTGGATAGATTACATTTACAACCACAAGGTTACTCTTCTGCCTACCAATGTCCACAGCTGCAAAATCTACATCATTATCCCAAAACGATTGAGGCTAAGGGGGAAATTCAATCACCGGTGAGCATCTCCGTCAGGGAGATGGCCACCGAGCCCTATTCAATGCTGTCTTCCCTGACAGCAATGAGCAGGGTATCTCGGCAGAACGAGCATGACAGCACAAGCTGTTGTGGCAGCACAGCCTCTCTCCCCAGCTCAGCAAAAGCTGCTCAGTTCCTTGTGCTGGGCTGGGGAGACAGGCAGCTGCAGGGGCAGACTGCCATCTCTCTCCCTCTGCTGGTAGTGTGCATTCCCACACAGGAGGCAACGCTCCTTCTGCTTACTGGTGCCAGGCTGACGTGTCGGCGTCCCTGTGTGGTAGCACAGGCGAGCTTGTTCCACAGCAGCTAAGTGTCCTTCCGCAAACTTCTATGAGGACAACAATGGCCCAACCACTTAATCCTACCGGTTCCAGAAAATAACCGTCCTACCAGTTATAGAAGCCACCTTCACCTCCCCCCAAAAAATATAAATTACCCATAATCAGGACCGACTAAAAACATACCATCTTAAGGGGTGGTAAATGATTAAATAATTCCATTAGTAATTCTAAAAAGTGTTTCATTTTAATATAGCCTAGAATGAAAACAAAAGAATTGCAGCTTTTGTGTATGAAAAATGCAGTTATTACATATTTCTCCAGTTTCTAGTTGGCTCCCAACTCCATAAACATGTAACAATTCTACTAACTTAACACTACAATAATGACACGGAGACATCGGCTGGCATTAAAAAGTCAGAAATTTATTGATCAAATAATAATGCCAAAAAAGTGTTTGGTTTTAGTGTAGGCAAGAGCACGGACAAAACAAATGACACATAAGGAATGACTGAGGGAAAGGAGGTGGAAGGGGAGGGAGGGAAAGCCAGGGAAACACAAGATTACTCGGCAAGAGGTAAAACCATAAAACCTGCTGAGGGACTTATTATGTCCGAATTGTGTCCAAATTATGTCCGAATTATGTCCAAATTATGTCCGAATTATGTCCATCTAGTCAGGCAAAAAATAGAAAATCCCTCAAGACCCCCACTGTTGAAAGTGGCGAGTGGCCGAAGCCCCGAGTAGGATAGACAGGGGAAGACAAAACAGACTAACAGGGAGAGACAGCATAAAACAATGGCAGCATCAATGCAGCACAAGATTCACCATTTGGCAAATGGTGACACCTTTGTGCGCTCCGCTGCTTGTAAGTACATTCCTCAATTAATTAGCAATATAATATCACTCTCCTAAACGATCAATACCGGCAAGCAGTAAACTGTAAGTTACTATATATAGTAATAAAATGATTAAATGATAACAAATCAAGTTAAATCCCCAAGTAGTAATTTGCTAAGTTTCCCATTTAACAATTCTATTCCCTTTGATCTCAATGTAAATCAACATATTTCGAACAAATAAATCAAGATGTCAAAATCAAAACCTTATTAGGTCATATAAAGGATACTCCTAGAGCCGGATGGAGCGCTCAATGGGCAGCCTGCAGCCAGGAATAACCTGGAGATGTTACCTGATCACTGAGGTAGAGGGCCGGGGTGCTGTGATGGAGGCTGATGTTCCGTGCCTGCAGGAGGAGGTCTTTCATACACAGGGCAGACTTCCTCGTATGGTGGCGGGTCAGGGTTCCACGCAGATCTTACCCAGGGCGGGAATCTGGGTGTTGTGTCTACAGAACTGAAAATACACAAATACAGGCGTCATAGGTTATCACATGTACACGTCACACTGATATCTCTACTGTGCTCCTTGTCCTCACAGTGTAAGCAGCATGAGGACAGTGGTCACCGGATAATGGATAGCCTGCAGTTGTGAGATTTGGTTCATCTCCCAGCTGGCGCCTGATTGGATGTATGCAGCAGGGTCACAGCTCTGTGCTAATGTATCTGTCAGTTACACGTGGAAGCCGGCACCTCCCTCTATTTATCTGCAGGTTAGGGTTAGTCTGCCAGGGGGATTACCTCAGTCCAAATGCCACGTTGGTGTTCTGAACGCCGACATACCATCTATATGTATCCCCCCAATGCTGGGCGTAAATGGTGCATTAGATACAAGTGTCCAATTTCTGTATACAAGGAAGTCAGGCTATACCACACAGCATGCCCATCACACAGATCTGTTTCTAGCACCCGCACGGCACCTGCCCAGTTACTGCCCGGAAACACCCATGTCACAGAGATCTGGGAATACAGAACGCCTCCATCCGTGCCCATTTGCCGTATCTGCAGTCTGCAAATGTCTGTGCCTCACTTTGGGCCTTATTCAACATGAGTTGTAACTGAGCAAAATGGCAACTCCCAGAGCTAGGCTGCAGGGGAGCGGGTGCTACCCAACACAGGGAAAGGGGGACGCTGAGTCCCTCCCTGAGATTCGCCTCCAAAATTTTACGAAGCCAGGCGCAGACCACCCATTTTTCAGGTCACAGTGGTTGTGACATCACACAGCCACGCAGCCCCACAAACAGCCTGAATAATACACCGGCATTGTCTGGACCGCACTCCCACAATTCCCCCCTGCAACAGTCTGTTGCCGCCCCCGTCACTACTTAGACTGCAGTCACAGAGCGAGCGCGGTGTAAGTGATCACACACACGTAGATCTCTGTTATGTGATGTATCATATCAATGTATCATTAGCGGGCAGCATTGCATCGGGTCCCAGGGTCACCTCTATTCTGAGATGGTGGTAGCCCATTACAGCCTATGGGCAACAGACCGCAGCGCTGCCGGGGCAATGCAGTCAGCACGGGTCAGCGCTAGCCATGCATGCACAGACCCCCGGTATCTGGTATCCGCAGGCAGATGCATTAGGACGTTAGGATAGCAAATTACAATGCGAGGGGTAAGATTCTGCCCAGATTGCACTATATATGTAATCCTTTGGTACTTGTGTATTATCACGGCGCCCGATTTGACTACGTACGCAAACCTAGTGAAATCGCATAGAATCGCATGCCATTATTGTATGGCATGCGATGTGATTTTAACTATTATAATGGCATTTAATGTACTATACCATTAAATGACATATAGGGCCAAATGTAATAGGGTGAGAGTTTCAGAAAGTGAGAGATTTTGGGAGAGTTTTCCCCTTTTTTTTAAAGCAGCAATCAATTACACTGCAAAACCAGGTGGATTCTGCTATGTAATTGATTGCTGCTTTAAAAAACATAGGAAAACTCTACCAAAATCTCTCATTTTCTGAAACTCTCACCCTATTACATTTTGCCCACAATGTCATTTATTTACGCTCTCCCAGTATCGGTGTCATTCCGAAGCGTGGTGAGTTCAGCATGTCCCACGAGGGGCGGCGGGGCGCGTCCGGCCGACCTTTTCATACCTACACTATCCACGTCGGCGTGGAGTTGATCTTATATAGTGTGGCGAGCGTAGCGAGCCACCGAGCCCGAAGCGTGGCGAGCGGACGCATATTATGTTACATGTATTACGCGTCCGCTCGCCACTCTTCGGGCTCGGTGGCTCGCTGCAATCGCCACACTATATAGAATCAACTCCACACCAACGTGGATAGTGGGGGTATGAAAAGGTCGGGCGAACGTGTTCCGCCGCCGCTCGCCACGCTTCAAGATGACGTGGATAGTGGGGGTGGGGGAGCCTAAATAAATGACATATTGGGTGACATTCTATGCTCTGCGATTAGCGCGATTTTGCGGTAATTAGACCACAAAATGGCGCTATCGCATTTTCCCATTAAATCGCCGATTTAACCCCTTCATGACAGAGCCAGTTTGTGCCTTCATGACAGAGCCCTTTTTTTCAAATCTGACATGTCTCACTTAAGTGGGGATAACTTTTTTTTGCTTTTACTTATCCCAGTGATTTTGAGATTGTTTTCTCGTGACACATTGTACTTCAAGTTAGTGGTAAATTTGGGTCGATACAGTCTGTGTTTTTTTGTGAAAAATACCAAAATATCGTGAAAAAATGGAAAATTTAGCAATATGCAAAATGTCACATTTTCTGCTTGTGAGACAAATAATCATACCACTCAAAATAGTTAATAACTAACAAAGACCATATGTCTACTTTATGTTGCAATCATTATTTCAACTTCCTTTTAATTTTTTTGGACACTAGGAGGCTTCAAATATGACTAGCAAATTCTCAAATTTTCAAGAAAATTTCAAACACTGATTTTTTTAGGGACCAGTTCAGTTCTGATGTGACTTTGAGGGACTTGTATGTGAGACACCCCCATAAATGATGCCATTTCAAAAACTGCACCCCTCACAGTATTCAAAACAGCATTTTGGAAGTTTGTTAACCCTTTAGGTGTTTCACAGGAATTAAAACAAAGTGTAGGTGAAATTTCAAAATTTCATTTTTTTTTCGGATTTTCAATTTTAATACATTTTTCTAAGGAACACAGTACATTTTACTAGAGAAATGTGACTAAAAATTGATTCCCCCAATTCTTTGGTTTTCATAAATATCCTATATGTGGCCCTAGTGTGCACGGTGACCAAACCACAGGCTTCATAATAGAAGGAGCACCTACTTGATTTTGGAGACTCCTTTTTATGAGATTATTTTTTAGGCACCATGTAGGTTTCTAGGCACCATAAGATGCTAAAAGTTAGGAACCCCCCCACAAGTGACCCCATTTTGCAAACTACACCCCTCAGGGAATTCATCTAGGGGTATAGTGTACATTTCAAACCCCCAGGGGTTTCACCAATTGTGGTACAACTGGGCAGTGAAAATGAAAAAAAATAATTTTTCATTTTCACAGCTCAGTTGTATCAAAATTGGTGAAACCCCGGGGGGTTTGAAATGTACTCTATACCCCTAGATGAATTCCCTGAGGGGTGTAGTTTGCAAAATGGGGTCACTTGTGGGGGGGTTCCACTGTATGGGTGTTTCGGGGGTCATTCAACCAGAATCTGTGCTGCAAAATCCAAAAATCACTCCTTCCCTTCTGAGTCCTGCCATGCACCCAACTGGTATTTTTTGGTCACATGTGAGGCATTGCCGTACCCGGGAGAAATTGGGGCACAGATTTTGGGGTGCTTTGTCTCCTTCATTCCTTGTGAAAATGAAAAATTTTGAGCCAGATCTGCATTTTTGTGTAAAAAAATGTAATTTTTTACACAAAAATGCAGTTCTGGCTCAAAACTTTTAATTTTCACAAGGAATGAAGGAGACAAAGCACCCCAAAATCTGTGCCCCAATTTCTCCCGGGTACGGCAATGCCTCACATGTGACCAAAAAATACCAGTTGGGTGCATGGCAGGACTCAGAAGGGAAGGAGTGATTTTTGGTGGTGGAATGAATGGCGGGTGCTATGTCGCATTAGCAAGACCCCCGAAGCACCAATACAGTGGAACCCCCCCACAAGTGACCCCATTTTGGTCACCAGCTTTGGGAGGGGGGCTGGCGCTGCGGCTGGCGGGGGGGTGGGAGGGGTGCTGGCGCTGCGGCAGCCGGGTGGGTGGGAGGGAGGGGGGCTGCCGGGTGGGAGGGGGGGGGGGCTGGCGATCGTTGGTGATCGGTGCGGTATACGCACACACACACACACACACACACACACACACACACATATATATATATATATATATATATATATATATATATGTGTGTGTATATATATATATATATATATATATACATATATATACACACACATATATATATATATATATATGTGTGTGTGTATATATATATATATATATATATACACACATTTGCACATTATTTTTTATTTTATTTTATTTTTCACTTTTCCAGCAGCAGCATGATGCTGCTGCTGCTGCTGCTGCGGGGGGGAGGGGGGAGGAGGGGAGCGCAGCGTGCGCTCCGGACGTAGCGGTGGAGCCGCTGGAGCTGCTGCTGCTGCCGGGTGAGTGCCCGGCGGGTGGGAGGGGGGTGCTGCCGCTCGGTGGTGATCGGTGCTGCACCGATCACCACCGTTTTCTGTGTTACCGAGCGGCTTAGCCGCCGGTAACACAGGAAACGCTGTGATTGACTGTTCAGATTTGAACAGCCAATCACAGCGATCGCCGACCGGGGGGGGCACCCCTGCCCCCCCTGGGCGACGAGGGGGGATGTCTGCTGTCAGGGACAGCAGACATCACCTAACTGTCACTGCGTCTCTAGACGCAGTGACAGTAAGAAGTCATGACGTATATATACGTCAACGGTCGGGAAGTACTTCCCGACCATGACGTATATATACGTCAAATGTCGTGAAGGGGTTAATGGGATGCGCACAGGGGCTGAAATCGCATATTTTGTGCGTAAAGGTCTGGTGAATAAAAATGCGAGATTAATTCGCATTTTTATCGCATCCAGATGTTTGCGCACAGAAAAGTATACAAGTCGCTTATTTAATGCTATGCGCATTTGCACATCGCATTATTTAAGTGACTAATTATCGCACTTATTTCAGACCTGGGTCTGTTAGGCGAATTAGGCAGAACCCTGCACAGATCGCAATGTTCTGTGCAGGGTTCTGCTTTAAAAAGTAAAATAAATGGTTAAATAAAAAAAAAAAACGAGCGCGGGGTCCCCCGCCCGAGTGTAACCAGCCCCGGGCTCACTGAGCCGGTGCTGGTGACATAAAATCAGGGTCCCCGACAAATCGGGGTCCCCTTGATTTTATGAAACCAGCACCAGACTCAAGGTCCGGCGCTGGTTCCCAAAATACGGGGGACAAAGTGACTAGGGGTCCCCCGTATTTTAAGAACCAGCACCGGACACAACCAGCCAGCAGGGTAATGCCACAGGCGGGGGGAGACTTTTTATACAAGTCCCCCCGGCCAAAGCATTAACCCCCTGGCTGGTCAGCATGGGCAGGGGTCCTGGGGAAGTGGGGACCCCCCCAATGAAGGGGTCCCCCCCCTCCAGGACTTACCAGCCCATGCTGATAGTCCGGGGCTGTCCTCCATGCCCCTGGGCTGTGGGCATGGAGCTGATGCTTTGTGTAAAAAAAAGAATGTAAACTATTGTTTTACACTGGCGAACTATCAGTCCCAGCAAGCCTACCCCGCATGCTGGGACTTGGGGAACCACAAGTCCCAGCATGCGGGGCATTAAAGTGCCCGCTGGCACTTGTAGTTCTGCAGTGTAAAAAATAGTGCACAAAATCACACTGACACCCTGTAAAATAAAACTTTAATACACACAAAACACACACACACACTGATACTTACCTACCTTGAGCCCGTAGGTCGGTCCCTGGATCCTGGATTCTTCCTCCGGGGCTCCAGGGCAGAAGAGTCCGGTTCCGGGGCCAGGGCCGGTGCAAGGCACCAGAGCGCCCCAGGCAAGTCGGGGTGGGGGGCGTCCCGGTGTCTGCCGCCCGGGTACCTGTCCTGCGGCGCTGTAAAGCTGGTGGCGGCAGCGGGGGGTCCCTGCAGTCAATAAGAAATAACGAGTGATATCCGCCGGGCTATGCGGAAGCGCTTCTGTTTTGGAAACACTGGCCGCACGGCGCACGCTGATTGGCTGAATCTCAGCCAATCAGCGTGCGGCCAGTGTTTCCAAAACAGAAGCGCTTCCGCATAGCCCGGCTGATATCGCTCGTTATTTCTTATTGACTGCAGGGACCCCCCGCTGCCGCCGCCGCCAGCTTTTACGCACATATACGCCGCAGGACAGTTACCCGGGCGGCAAGGGGGGGCGAAATACCGCCCTCCAGTGGCCGGCGCCCTAGGCAAATGCCTAGATTTGCCTAGTGGTGGCGCCGGCCCTGTCCGGGGCCTTGGTCCTGGTTCCGGGGCTGGTCCTGGGGTTCCGGGGCTCCTGGCGTGAAGAATCCGGGGTCCGGGATCCGTGGTAGTCCAGAGGGGTACCTAAGGAGGGAAATCCAACTCACCTGCTCCCCGGCAGCGACCTCCGGTGACAGCGCTGCTCCCGAATGGTACCCGGCTTCAAGGAGTTGGTCCGGCGCTGAGATGTTTCCTCTTCGCCGTCTGTGAACAGAATGATTTCTCGGCCAATCAGGAGCCGAGAAAGTCGGCTCCTGATTGGCCAGAAATCATTCTGAATATAGACGCCGACGGAGTAACATCTCAGCGCATCCAGAGCAGAGATGTTACTCCGTCGGCGTCTATATTCAGAATGATTTCTGGCCAATCAGGAGCCGACTTTCTCGGCTCCTGATTGGCCGAGAAATCATTCTGTTCACAGACGGCGAAGAGGAAACATCTCAGCGCCGGACCAACTCCTTGAAGCCGGGTACCATTCGGGAGCAGCGCTGTCACCGGAGGTCGCCGCCGGGGAGCAGGTGAGTGTGATTTCCCTCCTTAGGTACCCCTCTGGACTACCACGGATCCCGGACCCCGGATTCTTCACGCCAGGAGCCCCGGAACCCCAGGACCAGCCCCGGAACCAGGACCAAGGCCCCGGAACCGGACTCTTCTGCCCTGGAGCCCCGGAGGAAGAATCCAGGATCCAGGGACCGACCTACGGGCTCAAGGTAGGTAAGTATCAGTGTGTGTGTGTGTTTTGTGTGTATTAAAGTTTTATTTTACAGGGTGTCAGTGTGATTTTGTGCACTATTTTTTACACTGCAGAACTACAAGTGCCAGCGGGCACTTTAATGCCCCGCATGCTGGGACTTGTGGTTCCCCAAGTCCCAGCATGCGGGGTAGGCTTGCTGGGACTGATAGTTCGCCAGTGTAAAACAATAGTTTACATTCTTTTTTTTACACAAAGCATCAGCTCCATGCCCACAGCCCAGGGGCATGGAGGACAGCCCCGGACTATCAGCATGGGCTGGTAAGTCCTGGAGGGGGGGGACCCCTTCATTGGGGGGGTCCCCACTTCCCCAGGACCCCTGCCCATGCTGACCAGCCAGGGGGTTAATGCTTTGGCCGGGGGGACTTGTATAAAAAGTCTCCCCCCGCCTGTGGCATTACCCTGCTGGCTGGTTGTGTCCGGTGCTGGTTCTTAAAATACGGGGGACCCCTAGTCACTTTGTCCCCCGTATTTTGGGAACCAGCGCCGGACCTTGAGTCTGGTGCTGGTTTCATAAAATCAAGGGGACCCCGATTTGTCGGGGACCCTGATTTTATGTCACCAGTACTCAGTGAGCCCGGGGCTGGTTACACTCGGGCGGGGGACCCCGCGCTCGTTTTTTTTTTTACTACCTTGCGCTGTCCTGCAAATGTGCGATTTTCAGACATGAAAATCGCACATTTTCAGGACTAAAAACAGCGCACTACATCGCCGCAAATCGCCCCTATTCGCACTTTTCAGCCTCCAATGCGCATCACATTAAATATGCGCATTTAGGCAGAAAAATGCGATTTCAAAAAAAGCGATTTGCGGCGATATGGTGCGCAAATAAAACATGCGCATTTAGCGCAGATCATAGAATGTCACCCTCTATGTCATTTAATTGAATAGCACATTAAATGCCATTATTATATGTGCAATCATAACCGATATCTGATCGCATCGCATGCCATACAATAATGGCATGCGATGCGATAGGATGCGATTTTTTATCACACCCGATTTTTTTTTATGTATTCACTGAGAGAGAGCAGTGAATACATTACATAGGAAAATCGCATTGCATCGCATCCCATCTCATCGCATGCTATACCATAATTGCATGCAATGTGATGCGATTTCACTACCCTGAATAGCCCACTAAGCAAATGCCATAGTGGGCGCCGTGATAATACATTTGCCCCTTAGCCATTAGCCCCTAACCATTAGCCCCTTAGCCATTAGCCCCCTAGCCATTAGCCCCTTAGCCATTGTCCCCCTAGCCATTAGCCCCCTAGCCATTAGCCCCCTAGCCATTAGCCCCCTAGCCATTTGCCACTTAGCCATTTGCCTCTTAGCCATTTGCCCCTTAGCCATTAGCCCCCTAGCCATTAACCCCCTAGCCATTAGCCCCCTAGCCATTAACCCCTTAGCCATTAGACCCCTAGCCATTTGCCCCTTAGCCATTAGCCCCCTAGCCATTTGCCCCTTAGACATTATCCCCTAGCCATTAGCCCCTTAGCCATTGTCCCCCTAGCCATTTGTCCCTTAGCCATTTGCCTCTTAGCCATTTGCCCCTAGCCATTTGCCCCTTAGCCATTAGCCCCCTAGCCATTAGCCCCCTAGCCATTAACCCCTTAGCCATTAGACCCCTAGCCATTTGCCCCTTAGCCATTAGCCCCTAGACATTTGCCCCTTAGACATTAGCCCCCCTAGCCATTTGCCCCTTAGCCATTAGCCCCCTAGCCATTAGCCCCCTAGCCATTTGCATCTTCAAAGATTGATACATTAAAATCCAGCAGCAAAATCGACAGAATCTCACAGTTTCCTGCAACACGCAGACTATTACATACAACCCATAGCCGGATAAGATGGGGACATTCCACATTTGTCCTACCGTCTGCAGAAGAGACTCTCGTACTGCGGTGGTGGATCAATTACGTCTCTTGCATTCCTGACACCGGAGCTGCCTTCTGCTGGGATGTCAAAGTATGATGGCGGAGGTGCTGGAAGGTTGATGGTTTCATTGTCTGCAAAAAATATAGAAATATATGAAATATATGCGTATATATACAGAATAAATAGATAGATAGATAGATAGATAGATAGATAGATAGATAGATATGCAGAGTAGACCGGCACTTACCCTAGGGGTGCTAGGGGTGTGTTACCCCAACAGTGTTTGTTCACAGATTGTAACTGATATGTGAAATTGTGTTTTTTATTAATAAAAAATGAGCTGTAATCAATTCCGATTTGGATTTTTTTAAGTTGCATCGTCCGTGTTTTAATACGCTCGTATATAAAATGTTATGATCTTCCCTTGTACTCTGTGGATTTGTATAGATAGGCAGAAGGGCAGACACATTTTCCCTTTTATATATTAGATAGATAGATAGATAGATAGATAGATAGATAGATAGATAGATAGATAGATAGATAGATAGATAGTTTTGTAAAGCACACCGGAATATGCTGCGCTATATAAGAAACTGTTAATAAATAAATGGTACTTGTTTCCTAGCAGGGCGCCACCGATTATAATTGTATGCAATCGGGTTGCAAAAATCGGGTCAATCGCATCTCATGCAACCAAATTGCATGCAATGCGATTGACCCGACCCAATTTTTTTTACCCCCCCAATGTTAATTGGTCCCTGAGACCCGATTTTACATTGGCCCCCAATGTTAAATGCCCCCCAGACCCCATTTTTCATTGTATGCCCCCCCATTGTTAATGCCACACCATGATCAACGTGAACCCGAAGCGTGGCAAACGCAGCGACCCCGCAAGGGGCGGCGGTAAGTGTCCTCCGACCTTTTCATACCCCCACTATCCACGTCGGCGTGTAGTCGATACTATATAGTGTGGCGAGCGCAGCGAGCCACCGAGCCCGAAGCGTGGCGAGCACAGCGAGACCCGCGAGGGGACGCGCATTACTTCAGACGTATTACGCATCCCCTCACGGGGCTTGCTGCGCTCGCCACGCTTCGGGCTCGGTGGCTCGCTGCGCTCGCCACACTATATAATATCAACTCCACGCCGACGTGGATAGTGGGGGTATGAAAAGGTCGGAGGACGCGTACCGCCGCCCACTCGCGGGCTCACTGCGCTCGCCACGCTTCGGGTTGGCATTCATCGTGGGATGGCGTTAACAATGGGGGGGCATTTGACATAGAAATGACCCATTAGGGTGGGTATACAATCCAAAATTGGGTATGGGGGGCAATTTAACATAGGTTCCTATGTAAAATCGGGTCGGTCGCGTTGGTCGTATCGCATGCCATTATAATGGCATGCGATGGACCCGATTTTACATTTGTTGGGAAACCTCAAAAAAAGCCCGAAAATTGGGTCCGTTGGGTCCCATCGCATACCTTAAGTTAATATATGCGATGGGACCCGATGGGCGCCGTGCTAGGAAACAAGTAACAAATAAATAAATGACATATATGAGACAGATAGATAGATAGATGACATATATTAGATACATACATACATACATACATAGAATGATATAAGATAGTTAGATAGATAGATAGATAGATAGATAGATAGATAGATAGATAGATAGATAGATAGATAGATAGATAGATAGATACATACATACATAGAATGATATAAGATAGATAGATAGATAGATAGATAGATAGATAGATAGATAGATAGATAGATAGATAGATAGATACATACATACATACATACATACATATATACATACATAGAATGATATAAGATAGATAGATAGATAGATAGATAGATAGATAGATAGATAGATAGATAGATAGATACATACATACATACATGCATACATAGAATGATATAAAATAGATAGATAGATAGATAGATAGATAGATAGATAGATAGATAGATAGATAGATGGATGGATGGATGGATGGATGGATGGATGGATAGATAGATAGATAGATAGATAGATAGATAGATAGATAGATAGATAGATAGATGGATGGATGGATGGATGGATGGATGGATGGATGGATGGATGGATGGATGGATGGATGGATGGATGGATGGATGGATGGATGGATGGATGGATGGATGGATAGATAGATAGATAGATAGATAGATAGATAGATAGATAGATAGATAGATAGATAGATAGATAGATAGATAGATAGATAGAGCTATCACCATCAATCCAATAGTAAAGCGATGTGCACCAGAGTATACATGACTGGAGCAGATCACTTTGCATTACACCGTATTACATAATGACATGTGTCAGCACTGGCTTAGCCCACATAACTGCTGCCTTCTCTGGGTGCCAGTCATCCACTGTCCCTGTGTATCACCAATAACACTGTTACCCTATATAACACCTGTCCCTACTGACTAATATTTCCTATAGACCAGCAGTCCTACAGCTATTGGCTAAGTTACACACCATCAGCCTATGACAGCAACATAACCGTAGTAAGTACTCACCCACAGTGATGCTGTAGGCCTGGTATACTGGTGGTGGTGACTCTACAGCAACTGGGTCCCCTTCTGGATCTGTGGTGATGTCCACTGTGGAGACAGCTCTGCACCTCATCAGCAGAAAGGAGCGATGCCCAAAACAGCAAAGACTGGTCCCAGGATCTTCAGTACAGTGCTGCAGCCATTCTCTGGGTCACTCCGGCAGGACTCATAGGTGATCATGGTGATGAGCGACCCTGCAATTGTTAGTGTCCCTCCAATCACAATGGGTAAGAGTCTAAGATTTGCCATTTTAACCTGTTAGAAACAGAGAAAGTTAATTTTCCAGATCATATACTCACCATGCGTCTTCTCTGGCTGGCTGGCAAACTGTTATGGCAGGTGCACAGGTCAGGTGACTCATCACCAACTGCCACATTTTCAAAGATGCACATTAGTAGCTGAGGGCAGCTCAGGGGTCCTGAGGGCCGACTGTGCAGGATATTTATCACAGCTTGTACAGACAGATGAAATACCAACCAATCACCTCCTCACTGCCATGCTACAGGCTGTGTTCGATTAATGGCAAGTTAGGAGCTGATTGGTTGGTACAATTTCTTACTCCAAAGTTTGATAACTCTGCTCAAATACAGATGTCTCATGTAACATACAATATAACTGCTCCGCAGTGTGCTATAGCTAACATATAATGCATGGAATAATATATGGGGCCTAGCTGGCCAGATTATCAATGGGCCGGATGGAGCTGCAGGTCCAGGCCCACCTTTACAATAGGCCCACATGGTCTGCTGTGCTGCTGCAGATAGGAATTTTTTATTTCCTGTTACAGCCTGCAGCCTGCGAGTAGCCATCCGTACCTCCTCCTGGCCAGGACCCGTGACACCCCCACCCCACACTCGCGGCTGTGGCGCCAGTGGAACGGATCACACCAGCCCTTTTCCTGTTACAGCTACACTATAGCGTTCCTGCCAGCTCATGCTTGCCTACCTGACCCTCTCCATGAGGGAGAAAATGATCTGTTCCTGGGCTTCCCTGGTAATGTATGATTGCCATCACCTGTGGGGAGCTAGGCAATTGATAAGAAAGATGTTTCACCACAGGTGATGGCAATCATACATTACCAGGGAAGTCCAGGAACAGATCATTTTCTCCCTCATGGAGCGGGTCAGGTAAGCAAGTATGTGCCAGCTGCCACCCGAGGCCCCACCCACCTAAATTCCAGCAGCAGCAGCAGCAGCAGCTCTGTTTCAAACAACACAAGGCACACTACATGGTACAGCAGCACTAAGGACCAGATTCTCTAAGCTTCAAAAGTGATAAAATGGAGAATAATAAACAGCCAGCCAATCAGCTCCTACCTGCCATGTCACAGACTGTGTTTGAAAAATGTCAGATAGGAGCTGATTGGCTGGCTGTGTATCACTCTCCATTTTATCACTTTTGAAGCTTGGAGAATCTGTCCCTCAGCACTGTAGGCTGCACTAGACCTCCTGCGCCGCACAGCATCTCTGCGCCGTCCCTGCTCTGCATGACAGCAGGCTACATGTGCTCCACCTCCCATAGTGGCTAAACCTAAAGTTATCTCCATGAGGGCTGTCCCGCAGGGCCGGCGCTACCACTAGGCAGCTTGAGGAAGCTGCCTAGGGAACCGGCCGCTGGAGGGTGCCCCTTGTTCATTTAACATTTATATAAAGCTGAGTCACGAGTCATTAGCGCGGGCGCCACTTTCCTCCCAACAAGCTTTGTGCAGTTTCCGCGGTTTCCGGGCGGTACTGTAGAAGGCAGGGGAGAATTGAGCAGCCGCTTAATCATGGAGCAGCCGCCCGCCCACCTGTACCACACCAGCCTACCCCTCACTCCTCACTAGCGTCAGCTGCAGAACCAGCGTGACATCCCAGCATGGGCTGAAAGCAGCAAGAGGCACTGTGCTGGTGATAGC
Organism: Crinia signifera; assembly: GCF_055691185.1. Taxonomy (NCBI): domain Eukaryota; kingdom Metazoa; phylum Chordata; class Amphibia; order Anura; family Myobatrachidae; genus Crinia; species Crinia signifera. The sequence goes on along the minus strand of NC_139220.1, from coordinate 50,030,606 downwards.
AGCGGGGAGTAGCAACCTTCCCCTCCGGTGAGATGTGGACGCTGTGCTCGTATCGGCTGTCTGGGAGTGTGGGATACATGTAAATATGTATGAGAGAGCGTGTATTTATATATATATATATATATATATATATATATATATATATATATATATACTGTATGTATATATATATATATATATAGAGAGAGAGAGAGAGAGAGAGAGAGAGAGAGAGAGAGAGAGGTCTTGAGACTAGGCTGCACACTTACAAATTCAGTTGGGGAGTGCCAGGCTCATATATGGTATAATACATGCAGTAGTAGAAAGAGAGCAACATCCAATTATCAGAAAGTGTCAAAAAATTTATAAGGCGCCTAGAGAATTATGCTGTTTTATCTTATATCTATTACTTAACACTTAAGCCTAGAAATAACTCACACTGACACCTTAACTAATAAATAAGACACGGACACCAACTGCGTAAGTTTAAAGGTCATCTAGGATATTTATTTAAAGATGGTATGACCCTAATTGTTTAGGGATGGCAAGAAGAAGCACTTGAGACCAGCACCCTCAAAACGCGGATGCCCCTCATGGCGGCGACCAGGTCGCCCCACTCGCTGGCATCACTCAAATAACTTGTGCGTACAGCCCGCTCCGCAGCGGCATGCCACGCCCCTCCTAGGGCCAGACGCGGGCACTTCCAGGAAGTGTCCAGCGCCCCACCGCGTTGAGTCGGGACTCGCCTACCTTCTTGGCAGAGGGGCGGGCCATACCCTACGGAGACCACCTGACACCACACTTGAGTGCTGGTCGAGAGCGCTCAACCGCCGATTGTAAATCAAACTAAATTCCAATTTGGTGAAGGCTCAAAAAGCCCATGTAGCACTTTAAAAGGGAAGGGAGGGTGGGAATCCAGACTCAAAGAGGAAGTCCTTCCTGCCTGCTTGCCTATAAGTACCCCTCTCTAAGCTGACGCCCCCCAGCTACCCCATAGGGCAGAGCTACCTGCCACTCATTATTTGCCTCAGGCTTTATCTTGACATTCACAACTTTATTTAACTACTGCAAATTCACAGGCTCTTAATTACACTCGAGCTTATGCAGCCCTCGTTACATCTAAGGCGCCTAGAGAATTATGCTGTTTTATCTTATATCTATTACTTAACACTTAAGCCTAGAAATAACTCACACTGACACCTTAACTAATAAATAAGACACGGACACCAACTGCGTAAGTTTAAAGGTCATCTAGGATATTTATTTAAAGATGGTATGACCCTAATTGTTTAGGGATGGCAAGAAGAAGCACTTGAGACCAGCACCCTCAAAACGCGGATGCCCCTCATGGCGGCGACCAGGTCGCCCCACTCGCTGGCATCACTCAAATAACTTGTGCGTACAGCCCGCTCCGCAGCGGCATGCCACGCCCCTCCTAGGGCCAGACGCGGGCACTTCCAGGAAGTGTCCAGCGCCCCACCGCGTTGAGTCGGGACTCGCCTACCTTCTTGGCAGAGGGGCGGGCCATACCCTACGGAGACCACCTGACACCACACTTGAGTGCTGGTCGAGAGCGCTCAACCGCCACTGCCTTGGCACTCCTACCCCGCCGGGTTAAACTGTGCCACAGGCCCGCCACCCTAAAACAACAGCCTACGCCCTGACTACACTAAACTAGTGAGAATGTCCTGCAGAAAAATTGCCATACCGGGATCCGATAGGTGAACCCCGTCTGGCCTATATAACTTGGGGTTGGTTTTCACAATGGTGGGATGCCTGACTGCTTTACCACCTTTCGCCACTATGTACCTGGACACTGCGTGGTTCACTTTCTTTCTGGCCTTCTCAACAGCCTCTATGCTCCGACACCCCCGCCATGTGAAACGGGGCACTATGTCTGACCATACCAGTAATACACCTGGCCAACGCTCCTGTATCCTCGCCATGTCTTTCTCAATTTGTATGGTTAATGCAATGCCTGTCCGCTTGACCAGGTCATTGCCTCCCAGGTGTATTACTAAAACATCAGGTACGCCTAATCTCCTAGCTTTGGAGACTAGCAGGTCCCACAGGCCATCCCACTGAAAACCCCTAATGCCCAGCCAGTGCACCTCCCGTGCCCGAGACAGCACCGGGGCCGCGGCTGCCAATGGGTGCCTAGCAGCCCAATATATGTACGAGTGTCCCACTAACCAAACCCTGCCCAGAGTCCGTGAGGGAGGGGGAGGGGCTGAAAAAGAGAAAACCTAAGGTTAGCATGCAACATTATACTGTAAGACACAACTGGAATGCATTGCTATAGACCCGAGTGAAGGGGAAAAATCTTAAAAAACCTCTGGTGGACTGTTGGGGGAAGCCAATTGTAATTAAGTCCCCTGCAGAGGAAAAAGTAAAAAAATTCCCTTCACACCGTCGATTCCGCGACGCTAAAGTCCCAAAACCGATTGTAAACAATATGTTTTCGGGTCAGCGCAACAGGCGCTATCTACAACTTATCTAACCTTATATATTTCTTATAAGCGGCTGACTTCCACCTCCCCACCGCTTGAACTGAGGATGGTGGAAGCCCCGCTGCGGCTGCGCAAGTTGCCGCCCCGATTCTGAACGAATGCGTTCCATACTCTTTTTCGGGGAGACCCAATGCCGCGACACACCTCCGAAACACAGCCGCAAACTGGAATCGGGTAAGTGGCCCCACCTCTTTGTGTGCCAGGAACTGTGCCGCGGTGCCCGGTCCGCCCGAGACATACTCCTCAGCCAGGGATACAGGGCATATCGCCTTATTGCAGTGCGCTCTCAACGTAATCCAGGCGCCCTTACCCGCTTGGTCTGTCTTAGACCTCCCTATCTTGCAGAGTATCTTCCCCTCACGGAAAACTACATTTTCTTTGAGGAGCCCAGAAAGCGCGCGCTTGTTAGCTGCCACTAACTCGCTAACTCGAAAGGCCCCAAAAAATGCAAAGGAAAAAGCCACCTTGAAGAGCGCCGCCTCATAACTATTCTCTGCCACGCCATTCAGGCACTGCATAAGGTCCCCCAGCATGCCCTTATCTACCGGGCGACGTGAGTCTGGAACCCCTGGCTGTGCCCTAGCCCACCCCTTTAGAGCTTTGGATAGTACAAAAGACCTGGTAGGGTCTGGCTCGCCTAGTAACTTGGAATGGAACGCTATCCCAGCCAAAGCCGCCGCCATAGCCGACTTTGACCTGCCGCTTATGTAATGTTCCCAGACGAAGGCCAGTAACCGGTCCTCGACCGACTTACCCTCTGCCTCCGGTGAAACCCGAAAGGCTGACCAATCCCTCCAAGCCGCCCCATAAGCTCTACGTGTGGACGGGGCCAAAGATAGCAGGGCCAGTGACTTCATGCCGACTCTATGACCTGCCATACAAGAGGGTGACATCTGAGCCCTGTGACAGCCGCCTCTGGTGCCAGCTCGCGGAATCTCTCGAACTGGAACCTCGAGAGTGCGTCTGCTATACTGTTGTCGACACCCGGGACGTGTCGGGCCCTAAAGTGTATATTGTGCTGCAGACAATGCAAAACTAGGTGTCTTAGCAGGCGCAATGCTTCTGGCGATGTGGCCCTCTGGTTGTTAATCGCATGGACGACTCCCATGTTGTCGCACCAGAACACTATGCTCCTGTCCGCCAACTGGCTGGCCCACAGCTCGACTGCTACTATTATGGGAAAGAGCTCCAGCAGTAACAGATTGACCGTGAAACCGCGGTCTATCCATGATTGCGGCCATGGCGCGCAGCACCATTCTCCCTGCAAGTAGGCCCCAAATCCCGTAGAGCCCGCAGCATCTGTGTATAGCTGTAGCTCCACACTGGATGCCGGGTCCGCCGGCCACAGCAGCTCCCTGTTAAACTGCTCCAGGAAACTGGACCAGACTGCTAGGTCGCCCTTTATCTCCTGCCCTAGCCTGACTGTATGGTGTGGGTCTCTTACCCCCGCTGTGGCCCTCTCCAGCTTCCTGCAGAACACCCTTCCCATAGGAATGATGCGGCAAGCGAAATTGAAAGATCCCAGCAGAGACTGAATCAGCCGCAGCTGGACCCTCCCCTTCCGCCGGCACTCCTCGATAAGCGCCTGCAGCTTTGCCACTTTATCCTCTGGTAGCCTGCAACATCCACTCTCAGAGTCTATTTCGATACCCAAATATGATATCACCCTGGTGGGACCCTCTGTCTTGTCAGCTGCTATGGGAACCCCCATGGCTGTCAATATGTCTTTGGCCCTTTCCAGAATGCGCTCACATGTGTCGTCATCTCCTGGTCCCACAAAAAGGAAATCATCCAAATAATGAGCCACCCCTTTGCAGCTCGCACTTTCCTGTATGCACCAATGCAGGAAAGTGCTGAATCTCTCAAAGTAGGAACAGGAGACCGAACATCCCATGGGCAGGCATTTGTCAATATATATGCCCCCTTCTAACCGGAAACCCATAAAGCGGAAGGAAGTGGGGTGTAAGGGGAGCAGCCGGAAAGCGGACTCAATGTCCAGTTTCGCCATTAGTGCCCCTTGACCAAAACCCTTCACTATCTCCAGAACTTCATCGAAGAGCTGGTAATGCACACTACACTGTGATTCCGGTATGGCGTCGTTGATCAACCTCCCGGGGGGGTAAGACAAGTGTTGTATCAACCTGTACTTCCCCGGCGTCTTCTTAGGGACTACGCCTAAAGGGGAGAAGCACATGTAGGGTAAGGGTTCAGCCGCGAAGGGGCCCGCCATCCTTCCCAGTTCTATCTCTGCATACACTTTTTGCCTCACAACCCCTGGGAAATCCCTGGCCGATTTTAGGTTTTTATGGGATCTCACTAAAACTGACTCGGGTATGGGTAACTGAAAACCAAACTTAAAACCTTTTAATAAGAACTGTGCCGCCTCCCTATCGGGGTAAAAGGCTAGGCGGCGAGCCAACTCGTCCAGGACTATGGGGGAGTGTGCCTTACTTGTTGCTAGGCCCTGCCTCACCCTGTTCCTGGGCCCTTCCAGACTTGCAGGCTTTTCCTGAGTGTCCTGCCCCACACCAACGGCACTCGTGCCTGTAGCGGCATTTTGCCCCTCTCTCACATTTGCCGTCGTTAAAGGCAAAGCACCTGCCTTTGCCCGGGGTCTTCGCCCCGGGTTTCCCCCCGAGAAAGGGCTTCCTGCCTGCCTGCTCGGTGGATGGCTGACCTTTCCCAATGACCTCCAGCCATATCTCTACATGCTTGCACCCCATGGGCATGTTTGTGGACCCCTCGTGAGCCCGACGAAACTTCTCGTCATAGTCCCGCCATGCCCCATTCCTGTAGCTGATGAATGTCTCGTTTACCAAAAATAGGTAGCGGAGAACATTCAGATGTTCATCTGGCCTGGTGCTCAGGTAGCACGAGGAAAAGATGAGGAAACCCCTGAGCCAATTGTGGAAGCTCTTAAATGCGAGCTCCCCATTGGCTGAGGATTTCTTGGCCTTGTCAAATTCCTTTTTCATATCGGCCGTCAAAGTGAAGAAATCCACAAACTTCCCCCTCTTGATCCTCTCTTTAACTCCCCTACGGAGCCCCCTGGCTATGGCTGTGTTAGAGCAGTGGACCTTATCCCCAGCCGTATCTGTAACGGGGGGGGGGTGGCGCGTCCCTTTGTTTGTGCTTTGTGCCCTTGACCCTCTTGGCCACGGCTCGCGCAACCAACTTTGCAAGCTTGCGCGGGCGCCCAGACTGACCCTCATCCCCGCTACTAGCTGTGGAGTGGTAAGATGAGGATTCACATAACGAATTGTCAGTGTTCTCACCATCCGTGGAGTCGGCCCCATCCTCAGGTTCAGGCCCTGCTTCCTGCGCCGGTTTTTCTGAAGGCCTGGGCCTTGCCGGTCCGCCAGACTGCCCTTCATCCCCGGAGGCGCCCCCGGTGTCCCTGTCGCTTGTGACCGCCATGGCGGCCGGGGTAGATGACCTTTGACCCGACCCGGACACTTGCGGGATTCCTTGCGTGGCACCCTGTGCCGAGCTCGAGGCCCTCCCGGCCCGGTCCGAACCTGTAGACATGTCGGGAGACAAATGCAAGGTATTACCCCCAGAGCCTGACGTCGCAGAAAAAACAGCCTCTCCCCCGGGTGCCCTTCCCCTTTCTGCACTCCCCGCGGGCGTATAGTGAGGGCGCATAGGGGTGAAGTTTGGCTGCTGCCCATATGGGTGAGGCTGGACCCCACTCTGATAGGGATGCTGCGACCCTGACGCCCAACTAGGAGTGGGCTGCTGCTGGAATAATGGCCAAGCCGACCCGTAGGGCCCCTGCGCCGCCCCACCGTGTTGGTGGAAATATGGGAAAGATGGCTGCTGTCCCCAGGTAGGCTGGTGTGACATTGGTTGCTGCACTGGTGTGTACCCCGTGTGGCCGGTGGATACCGCCGTCGGGAAAGGCCAGACCCCCTGCTGGTGTGTGGTGCCCGTGGGCTGCTGAAACTGCTGGAAATCTGGGTAGAATGCTGGTTGACCTAAACCCTGGTGCCCCTGCTGTAAGGGAGCTGAGTGAGGGAACATCCCATGTGGCGCCTGGTTCTGCCCAGGGCCCTGGTGCCACGCTGCCTGCTGCCCCGGGTAAAACTGAGCTGTGGTAGGCCCCGTGGCATCCCCGCTGCCGCGGGTTAAGGCCGGTGGCCCCCCAGAAAAAACCCCCGTTTGCGGGGCAAAACTGCCAGGCAGTATAGGCTCCCCAGTGTGTGCCAGGGAGGCCTGCAGCGTGACCAGTGGCGGCCCCCTTAGTAACGCAGGGAGCCTTGCTGGGCCCCCCGTAATCACCTGCATGGGGCTGGAGCTAGTTGTATGCGGGGTAGATGGCCCCCCTCTGTCCCCATAAGGTAGCGTGTACACGGGGGCCCCAGGAGCTGGAGGAGGTGTACTCATCCCCCCCTGCTCCTCTTCGCGGTGGACCTGCACTCTGTGTACCCCTGCCCTAGTGCCTGGTGACGTAGTGTGGGCAGCCAGCGCCTCGGCCGAGGTGCCTGGCATGCCCCTGCGTGTTGGTGTGCTACCCGCCTCGCCAGACGCGGGCTGGCGCTGTGGTCTGGCAGCCGCCGGGGACCGCGTGATCCCCGCGACGTGAGCTCCGCTGCTGCTGGGACTGACTGCTGACAGGGGAACAATTCCGCGCTGCAGCGCCGGGGAGAGAGGGCGCACAGCCTCGCGCTGGCGCTCTGTGGCCTCTGTGTACTGGGCCATGGCTGGCGTTTTACCACCCCCACGCCCTGCTACAGTGATCAGGGGGCGGGCGGCGTCTGCCAGCCAATGGGGGGGGGAGCGCTGCGCTTGGGACGCCCTGACATCTTTAAGTAAAGTAACTAGCTACAGAACAGAGAAAGTAGAAATACTTAGCTTCGTTTGTCCTTGCGCTTGGTTACACAGGATAGTCTCAGCAGAAATCCAGACTCAAAGAGGAAGTCCTTCCTGCCTGCTTGCCTATAAGTACCCCTCTCTAAGCTGACGCCCCCCAGCTACCCCATAGGGCAGAGCTACCTGCCACTCATTATTTGCCTCAGGCTTTATCTTGACATTCACAACTTTATTTAACTACTGCAAATTCACAGGCTCTTAATTACACTCGAGCTTATGCAGCCCTCGTTACATCTTAATGGCATAATAAAGTGCATAAAACAGACATACGAAGTCATGAAAAAAGCAGGAGAGGGTGTACTTAGCATCATGGTAAGTAAGAGTATTCCAACCATCAGGTCCCGCGGGACTGCATGCGGGACCTGATGGGTGATTCATCTTCACACCGTCCTGAGGGGCTTCGCCCCATTAGAAGTAGGAATATATGTGAGTGTGAAATATAGTGTAATTTGCTGAATAATGTGCTTAAAGTGCATTTGAGAGCATAAATGTTTTTTAATGAAAGTGCATATAAGATACGGATGTGTGTGTGTGTGTGTGTGTGTGTAGTTGTGAGTATAGGAGGCACGGAGGGGTGTGTGAGTAGTTGTGAGTAATGGAGGCATGGATGGGTTTGTGTGTATTTTTGAGGCATGGATGGATGGGGGTGTGTGTGTATTTGTTTGTATTAGAGGCATGGCTGGGTGTGTGTGTGTGTGTGTGTGTGTGTGTGTGTGTATAGTTGTGAGTATTGGAGACATGGATGGGTGTGTGTATTGGAGGCATGGATGTGTGTGTGTAGTTGTGAGTATTGGAGGCATAAGTGAGTGTGTGGCTAAACGCACACTAAATAGTGTGCAATGAAATGTTTAAGGGAGCAGAGCTGTGTTAGAAAAGGCGTTGGTGGTGTAGTGGTATGGGGTGGTGGGTGATACTTACATATGGTGTTGGAGAGTGAAGTTTGGTGCCAGCAGGTGGTGGAGAGTTTAAATAGATGTGGGTATGTGTTAGGTGAAGTAGTGCGAGGTGCATGCGTATAGCAGATGTGAGTGTGAAATGTGAGGTTTAGTGAGTGGTGTAGGGTGCTGGAGTTAATAGAGATATAGGGTACGTAGTGTGAAGGCTGTGTCATGTAGTTAGGAGTATTAGAGGCATAGATGTGTGTGTATGTAGTTGGTAGTTTTGGAGGCATGTATGGTTATGGGTGTGTGTGTGTGTGTAGTTGGGAGTATTGGAGCCATGAATGGGCATGTGTAGTTGTGAGTATTGGAGGCATGGATGGGTGTGTGTGTGTGTGTGTGTGTGTGTGTGTGTGTGTGTGTGTGTGTGTGTGTGTGTGAGTAGATGTAAGTATAGGAGGCATGGAGGGGTGTGTGAGTAGTTGTGAGTATTGGAGGCATGGATGTGTGTGTGTGTGTATTTTTGAGGCTTGGAGGCATGGATGGATGGGTGTGTGTATTTATTAGTATTGGATTCATGGCTGGGTGTGTATGTGTAGTTGTGAGTATTGGAGGCATGGATGTGTGTGTGTGTGTGTGTGTGTGTGTGTGTGTGTGTATTGGAGGCATGGATGTGTGTGTGTGTGTGTGTAGTTGTGAGTATTGGAGGCATATATGTGTGTGTGGCTAAACGCACACAATATAGTGTGCAATGAAATATTTAAGGGAGGAGAGGTGTGTTAGAAGAGGCGTTGGTGTAGTGGTATGGGGTGGGTGGTACTTACATATGGTGTTGTATAGTGTAGTTTGGTGGCAGCAGGTCGTGGAGAGTGTACATAGATGTGGGGATGTGTTAGGTGAAGTAGTATGAGGTGCATGTGTATTGCAGATGTGAGTGTAAAATGTGAGGTAGTGTGTTTTGTGAGTGGTGTAGGGTGCTGGAGTTAATAGAGATATGGGATAAGTAGTGTGAAGCCCGTGTCATGTAGTTGGGAGTATTGGAGGCATCAATGGGTGTGTGTGTGTGGGTGAGTGAGTTGGTAGTATTGGAGACATGTATGGGAATGGGTGTGTGTGTGTAGTTGTTAGTATTGGAGGCATGAATGGGTGTGTGTGTGTAGTTGTGAGTATTGGAGGTACGGTTGTGTGTGTGTGTGTGTGTGTAGTTGTGAGTATTGAAGGCACGGATGGGTGTGTGTGTTAGGTAGTACTTACAGATGGGTGGGGTAGAGTTGTTTTTTTGGCAGGCGTTGCATGCAAGTTGCTTTCGGCGGCGGCAGGTCGTATAGGGTGGCGGTTGTCGGCAGCAGGTTCTGGAGGGTGTTGAAGGGACCTTAAAGGCAAATCCAAAATTAAAAGACATAAATGGAAGTGTGGCAAAGTGCTAAACCTTGCAGCTGTAGTTGTGATTATTGGAGGCATGGATGGGTGTGTGTGTAGGTGTGAGTATTGGAGGCATGGATGTGTGTGTGTGTGTGTGTGTGTGTAGTTGTGAGTATTGGAAGCATACGTTGGTGCATAAGTGGGTGTACTGTGTTACAGCGTGATGGTTGAAAGGACATGAAGATGTGGTAAAGTTTTAAATCCTGCAGGTCACACGCTGATATGGGAACTTGGCCCATATAGTGTGTGATGAAAGGTGTTATGGAGGAGAGGTGTGTTGTAAAATGGGTTGGTGGGTAAACCCAGCAGGTACGGGCCAGTGATAGAAACCCAGGCAATATTGATGGTGGGAAAGGTGTGTTTAAAGAGGTGGCGTGATATTGTTTGGTATGGGGTGCTGGGGTGCAGCAGGTACTGTCGTGACACGGAAGGGAGCTGTGTTTGGAGATTAGTTGGTGGTGTAGTGGTATGGGCAGGTGGGTAGTACTTACAGTAGGATGGGGTACAGTTGTGGTCTGCCGCAGGCGTTCTGGAAACGTAGTGGTCGGCGACAGCAGATCCAGGAGGGTGTTGGCCGGTGGCTGCAGGTCCTGGAGGCTTGCGCTTGGCGTCAGCAAGTCGTGGAGGGTGGCGGTCGGCAGCAGCAGGTGGGTGGTGGGGCTTGGCTTGGCTGAGTAAGTGTTTGAAGGCAGGGTGGTGCTCTTTATGCAATCATGACTGCAGGACAATGTCCCTTTCCTGGGCAGCTCTGATTGTGGGCCCCCTTGTGTGTGCCCCCTGGTGTGGTTAGCTGGAGCGTGCTGTGCTGTGGTGGGTGACGGGTCTGTGTCAGCACGGGGCGGCAGGCAGCGGCTGCCAGTGTTTGCTTTACCTTGGGCTGGTGAGGCTGGTGAGGCTGGTGAGGCTGGCAGCTGATCCGTGCGGGTGTTGAGAGACCTTGCATGGAAGTGTGCGCTCGACGGGGCATAGAGCCTGGGCTGGCCTGAGAGAGAGGCTGTGGGGGGTGGGCGCAGTGTGGGGGGGCGGGCTTAGGAGAGCAGGCATTGCGGGCATTGCAAGTGTTGGGGGCGAGGAGGGGGCGGATCGCGGCGGGACCCTTTATTTGTGCAGGCATCAGGCTGCCGTAGAGCCTGGCCTGTGAAGAGAGAGGCTGAGGGGGGCGGGCGCATTGTGGAGCACAGCGAGTATACAGCCTGGCCTGTGAAGAGACCGAAGAGAGGGTGTGGGGGGCGGGCGCGTTGTGGAGCAGTGGGAGAGGAGGGGGCGGATCGCGGGGATGCGGCTGGTAGACGCCGAGCGTGGTCTGAAGAGAGATAGGCTGGGGGGGCGTGCGCGTTGTGGAGCAGTGGGAGAGGAGGGGGCGGATCGCGAGGATGCCGCTGCTAGACGCCGACCGTGGTCTGGGAAGTGAGATAGGCTTTGGGGGAGGGCGTGCTGTGTAGCTGTGAGTGGCGTGGGAGTGGCATGCGAGGAGGGGGGCGGGCCTGTCAATCACCCGTGTAACCCCGCCCACCGTTCTCTACACTGCCTTGAGTGATGGATCTGGCTAAATATATAAGAGATTAATACATTTTTTGACACTTTCTGATAATTGGATGTTGCTGGCTTTCTATTTCTAATACTGTATATATTACATATGGCTGCAGTTATATGTAACATAGGTTGTTAGTTCAGTCTCAAGCACTTAAAAGGGGATACTCCGATTTCAGGGTATCATATTTAGTCAACGCCACACTACGGGGGCATGTCATGATCCACCCAAAGGGTGTGTCTATATGGAGAGATTGTGAAAAGAGATTGTGAATGTGGCACCTAGAAGCGTGGGTGTGTACTGCTACATCTGAGAGGAATCTTTTAAAATGACTTATATCCAAATGTATATGAGCCCCAAAGCAGTCAGTAAGAGATACTATACTTGGTAAAGTGCTGGGAAATGGCGCTGATGATTCAATGTAAATGTATATAGCTCTCATTCCTTTTTTCCCCAAATATGTAATATTGTAATGTGGTCTAGGTGACATGAGGGAGATTGCTAGACTAATGAGGGAGAGAGGGAGATTGCTGCTTTTTCAGGGAGTCACCTGCAGAACAGTGGTCGAAGTGGGCCGGTATACAGCGGTACTGTATGTCATACCGGCACTTCTTCGGCCACTGACACGGAAGTGACTTTTATTTAATAAAAAAGTGTGCAGCAGGAGGCAGTGGAAGTGGCCAGCCTGCTGCACTGCTGCCGACAGATGTATGGAGGCTGCATGCTGAAGATTTCATCCACCAGCACCCTCCCCCTGCAAGTGGTGCCGCCAGTGGTGTAAGTACCGACAGTGCATGGGGTGCAGCTGTTGTGGGACAGGAGCCATCTCTAGGGCCCGCTGCTCCCCAGCACCCAGTTTACACTGCACTACAGAAAGGGCACTGGCGAACTGAGCCGCTCTCTCCACCCCAGACGCCGGAAATCTGAGGCGCTCTCTCCCCCTGGACGCTGCTGGAGAGTGGAGACCGGAGCTGCTCTAACACACCCACCCCAGACGCCGGAGATGATCTGCGCAGCCCGATCCCTGCCCAGCAGCCGAGACACCTCCATCCTCCAGCAGCTGCACCATGTGTGAAGGGAAGCAGTGCTTGGCCTGCCTTCTGCTTCTGCACAGGGGTGACTACCCTGTGCTTCCAGTCTGGCGGGCATCCTTAATTCCCATTCAGGATTTCTCTGCTGCAAGTCTCCCATTCACCCTATGCCTGGGTCCATCCATGGGCCTTATTCATTAACACCCTGCAGCTCATTACCCCACAGATGTAAGTGCCTGGTGAGCCCTATACCCACATACACCCCCCAGTGTGTGACACCCTGTGTATGTAAAACTTTTGTACCCCCTACCCTGTTCCTCTGTGTATGACCCCCTCAAACCTCCATCATCTCTGGTGTATGTCCCCATGTGTGTGACACCTTGCCCCCCCCCCCCCCCCTCTACCACCCTAATCCCTGGTGTGTCCCCACAACAGTGGCGGGCTGTGCCGGGGGGCAGGGTGCCACATGCCCCCCAGGCCAGTGTGTATTCCAGTGTTCTAGGCCGGCCTGGCTGTGTGCAAATGTTCATCTGGCGGCCGGGAGACACAGGCTGCTACCTGGCCGCTGAGCTTGTTAACTGGCTTTGCTGACTCTATTTGCCCCCAGCCTGCGGCTGAAGTGACTGCAACTGCCAAATACAGAGCAGCTTCAGCAGCATAACTGAGGAGCTCCGCCTCCTCACGCTCTGCGAAGTGAGGTCAGGAGCTTCCGGTCCTTCCTCCTACAGCACCCAGCAGTCTCTCCGTATGGACCCGCGGCGCACATCACTGTCAGTGCTAGCGCCGTCTGGCATCCACCGTGGGGACAACCTTCTGCACGCATCAGCAGGCTCCTGAGTAGAGATGGGTGAAACGGATCATTAAGCTGAGCCTGGATCCACCGGATCTCTCAGAGGAAATATGCGGATCTTTTAGATGGGCCCTCGGCTCAATTAAAAAAAGGGGGGAAAATACATGACCGAGTAAAAACTCTGATTGATGGGTGGTGAATCGCCATCGATGGCAACCATCGATGGCGTCGGCACCGATGGCCATCCCTGGCAGCAGCAGCTAATCTTTCTATCGCACTGTACTCAGTCTCAAGAGGTAGTACATCTCAGCTGCCACAGGTGGCAGCACTGAGAGCAAGAAAATTCATTGTAATGGAAAACGAAACTGAAACGGATCACCTTTTTGGGGGGGATCGTCGGCTCACTCGTTCTTGAATGGGATCCGTTCAAAAGATCCGGTTCGTTCGCGGACGGCCCATCTCTACTCCTGAGTCCTGCACAAGTCACACCAAGGTGGGTGAGGATGGGGCCGGTTGTGTGGCTAGCTGTTGACACTGTCCCACATCGCAGACTGTTAAATAAACTTGAAAGCTTGGGATTGGATTCTAAGATAGTTGAATGGATAAGAGCGTGGTTGCAGGACAGAAAACAGAGAGTTGTAGTAAACGGAGTACAGTCAAAGGAGGGAAAGGTTACAAGTGGAGTACCCCAGGGATCTGTACTTGGACCGGTGCTTTTTAATATCTTTATTGGTGATATTGCAAATGGAATTAAGGGTAAAATGTGCCTTTTTGCAGATGACACAAAGGTATGCAACAGGGTAGACACACCAGGAGGGGTAAAACAAATGATTGAGGATCTAGGCAGATTAGAGAAATGGTCAAGAGAATGGCAACTACAGTTTAATGCCAAAAAATGCAAAATCATGCACTTGGGTCTCAGAAATCCAAAGACTCAATATAGTATAAATGGCACTATAATGGAAACTACTGAAGAAGAGAGGGATCTAGGTGTCACTATTTCAGGGGACTTAAAAGCAGGTAGGCAATGTAACAAAGCAATGAAGAAGGCAAGTCAGATGCTTGGTTGCATAGGGAGAGGTATCAGCAGTAGAAAGAAAGAAGTAATAATGCCACTGTATAGGTCATTGGTACGACCTCACCTAGAGTATTGTGTTCAGTTCTGGAGGCCATATCTCCAGAAGGATATAAATACATTAGAGACTGTACAAAGAAGAGCAACTAAAATGGTGCATGGCCTACATCACAAAACGTACCAGGAAAGACTAAAAGATCTTAATATGTATACTTTAGAGCAGAGAAGGGAAAGGGGGGACATGATAGAAACTTTCAAATATATCAAGGGCTTTAACAAGGTACAGGTGGGAGACATTCTTCACAGGAAGAGGAGCAACAGAACACGAGGACATGCACTGAAACTAGAGGGAGGAAGATTCAGGGGAAATGCGAGGAAGAATTTTTTCACAGAAAGAGTAGTAGATAAGTGGAATAGCCTCCCAACAGAGGTGGTAGACGCAAATACAGTAGTACAATTTAAACATGCTTGGGATAGGCATATTGATATCCTTACAAAAAATAAGTATCAAATATGGTTTGAGGTAATAGGGGAAATTTACCAATATGAAAAACCTAGTTTTTCATATTGGTATTTTCCCTACGACTGCATACGACTGTTTAAGTCGTATGCAAAGTCGTGTTCCGGAGGATCAGTTACAAAGCAGTCATATACGACTGCTTTGTAACCCTCCGATGGTGTAATGATTCGTATTAGCGGCCGTATATACGGCCGCTAATACGAATTATTTCTAGCAGTCTGCACGAATCAGTCAGATCCGTGCAGGCTGCATGGTGTAAAAAAAAATAGAAAAAATAAATAAATAAAAAAAAAAACGGCGTGGGGTCCCCCCCACAGCCGAAACCAGCACCAGGCTAAAGGAGCCGGGGCCGGTAATTAAAAATCAGGGAACCCGACAAATAGGGGTTCCCCGATTTTTAACAACCAGCCCCAGGCTCCAGGTCCGGGGCTGGTTCCCAAAATACGGGGGACAAAATGAGTAGGGGTCCCCCGTATTTTAAGAACCAGCCCCAGGCACAACCAGCCGGCAGGGTAATGTCACAGCCGGGGGACACTTATAATATAAGGTCCCGCGGCCAAAACATTCTCCCTACCGACCAGTCAGCCTGGCCAGGGGCCCTGGGGGAGTGGGGACCCCCCCAATGAAGGGGTCCCCCCCCTCCAGGACTTACCTGACCAGGCTGAAGCCTGGTGCTGTCCTCGATGCCCCTGGGCGGTGGGCATCGAGCTGATAAATGGTGTAAAAAAAAGATGAACCTATTGTTTTTTACTGTGGCACTACAAGTGCCAGCAAGCCTCCCCAGCAAGCTGGGACTTGGAGAACCACAAGTCCCAGCCTGCTGGGCATTAAAGGGCCCGCTGGCACTTGTAGTTCTACAGTTAAAAAAATAGTGCACAAAACACACTGACACACTTTTAAAATAAAACTTTATTACACACAAAGCCCACACATACTAATACTTACCTATCTTCTTCCCATAGGTCGCCCTGGTCCTGTGTCGGCGTCTTCTGGTCCTGTGTCGTCTTCTTCCTCCATGTCGACCGTCGCTGTCGCCGTCCGGATCCGACGAAATCCATTTGGGAAGCTGTGGAAGGAAACCATACTCACCTGTCCCAGCGCGACGTAGTCCAGGTAAGGGTCTTTGCAAAAAAACAAAACGAACACCCCGAAACCAGAACGGACTGACGGAGACGCACAGTGTTTACATCGTGCGGCTCCGCCTCCCGAATGCCGCTATTGGCCGCCTTGCGGCCTAGCGGCCAATCAGGAGCCGCTAGGCCGCAAGGCGGCCAATAGCGGCATTCGGGAGGCGGAGCCGCACGATGTAAACAAACACACGTGCGTCTCCGTCAGTCCGGTCTGGTTTCGGGGTGTTCGTTTTGTTTTTTTGCAAAGACCCTTACCTGGACTACGTCGCGCTGGGACAGGTGAGTATGGTTTCCTTCCACAGCTTCCCAAATGGATTTCGTCGGATCCGGACGGCGACAGCGACGGTCGACATGGAGGAAGAAGACGACACAGGACCAGAAGACGCCGACACAGGACCAGGGCGACCTATGGGAAGAAGATAGGTAAGTATTAGTATGTGTGGGCTTTGTGTGTAATAAAGTTTTATTTTAAAAGTGTGTCAGTGTGTTTTGTGCACTATTTTTTTAACTGTAGAACTACAAGTGCCAGCGGGCCCTTTAATGCCCAGCAGGCTGGGACTTGTGGTTCTCCAAGTCCCAGCTTGCTGGGGAGGCTTGCTGGCACTTGTAGTGCCACAGTAAAAAACAATAGGTTCATCTTTTTTTTACACCATTTATCAGCTCGATGCCCACCGCCCAGGGGCATCGAGGATAGCACCAGGCTTCAGCCTGGTCAGGTAAGTCCTGGAGGGGGGGGACCCCTTCATTGGGGGGGTCCCCACTCCCCCAGGGCCCCTGGCCAGGCTGACTGGTCGGTAGGGAGAATGTTTTGGCCGCGGGACCTTATATTATAAGTGTCCCCCGGCTGTGACATTACCCTGCCGGCTGGTTGTGCCTGGGGCTGGTTCTTAAAATACGGGGGACCCCTACTCATTTTGTCCCCCGTATTTTGGGAACCAGCCCCGGACCTGGAGCCTGGGGCTGGTTGTTAAAAATCGGGGAACCCCTATTTGTCGGGTTCCCTGATTTTTAATTACCGGCCCCGGCTCCTTCAGCCTGGTGCTGGTTACGGCTGTGGGGGGGACCCCACGCCGTTTTTTTATTTATTTATTTATTTTTCTATTTTTTTACACTGTAGCCTGCACGGATCTGACTGATCCGTGCAGGCTAAAACGCAAATAGAACAGGAAAATGGTGTTCTATTTTCCTGTCGTATTTGCGTGGGTGTTTCACACCACTAAGCAGCCGTATTGTCAGTACGGCTGCTTAGTAAATCAGAAACCACCATTCTTTTGAATGGTGATTTCTGTCGTATCCTATCGATGGTGTAGGGCATTCGTATTTGTAACTACAAATACGAATGTTCCATCTTTAGGACTACGAATTGTTGTATTTTTGGGATTGTAAATCCCGAAAATACAAATTCGTAAAAAAAAGGTGTATTTCTCCCTACGAATACACCTTTTTTCTACGAATCCATTTTGGTAAATGTCCCCCAACATGTTTAAAAAAAGGGGCAGACTAGATGGGCCAAGTGGTTCTTATCTGCCGTCAAATTCTATGTTTCTATGTTTCTAGCTAAATTACACTGCCTCCCTGCGCGCTGTGCTATGGTGGCGGGTGGGGGAGGGGGGGAGTTGGCAGGGGGAGATGGGCTCTGGCGTGGGGTTACAGCCTGGAGCTGATTTAAAAGGCAGCTCCCAGGGAGTAATCACCTGTGCGAGTGGGGAAGGGTCTGAGCATTTGCATAAGTCATGCTGTGCTGCTGTGGATAGAGGGAGCTGGGGGTGCTGCTAAATCTACACCCCCCCCCCCCCCGTGCAGCCTTAACCTAACTTCCCTCTCCTCCCACATCCTAAGCCTCTCCTAGCCTACACATTAATCCTTTCCTCCAGCAAAACCCCGAAATTCAAGCCACAGCCTAAACCCTGACCTTCCCTCCCTCCCTCAACCTAAACCCTGACCTTCCCTCCCACAGCCTAAACCCTGACCTTCCATCCCACAGTCTAAACCCTGACCTTCCCTCCCTCCCTCAACCTAAACCCTGACCTTCCCTCCCACAGCCTAAACCCTGACCTTCCCTCCCACAGCCTAAACCCTGACCATCCCTCCCACAGCCTAAACCCTGACCATCCCTCCCACAGCCTAAACCCTGACCTTCCCTCCCGCAGCCTAAACCCTGACCTTCCCTCCCGCAGCCTAAACCCTGACCTTCCCTCCCGCAGCCTAAACCCTGACCCTCCCTCCCGCAGCCTAAACCCTGACCCTCCCTCCCGCAGCCTAAACCCTGACCCTCCCTCCCGCAGCCTAAATCCTGACCACCCTCCCACAGCCTAAACCCTGACCATCCCTTCCACAGCCTAAACCATGACCCTCCCTCCCGCAGCCTAAACCCTGACCATCCCTCCCGCAGCCTTAACCATAACCTTCCCTCCCGCAGCCTAAACCCTGACCTTCCCTCCCGCAGCCTAAACCCTGACCCTTCCTCCCGCAGCCTAAACCCTGACCCTCCCTCCCACAGCATAAACCCTGACCATCCCTCCCACAGCCTAAACCATGACCCTCCCTCCCGCAGCCTAAACCCTGACCATCCCTCCCGCAGCCTAAACCATAACCTTCCCTCCCGCAGCCTAAACCCTGACCTTCCCTCCCGCAGCCTAAACTCTGACCATCCCTCCCGCAACCTAAACCATGACCCTCCCTCCCGCAGCCTAAACCCTGACCTTCCCTCCCGCAGCCTAAACCCTGACCCTCCCTCCCGCAGCCTAAACCCTGACCCTCCCTCCCGCAGCCTAAACCCTGACCCTCCCTCCCGCAGCCTAATCCCTGGCCCTCCCTCCCGCAGCCTAAACCCTGACCTTCCCTCCAGCAGCCTAATCCTAACCATCCCTCCAAGCAGCCTTACCCCTGCCCTTCCCTCCCGCAGCAAACTCTAATGTGCTGCAGCTTAATCCTAACCATTCCCGTAGTGCCTAACCATAATCTTTCCCCAAAACCTAATTTACTCTTGAACCTAATCTCCCCTCCTGCAACCTAATCTCTAATGTCCCCCTAAGTCGAAACCTCCCTCCTGCAGCCTAAACCCTAGCAACTATAGGTGGACACAGCAGATGTATGGTGCCACATCCCTAGTCCCCCATCTGACCACAACCCCACAATCATGCTTTCCCTTATCACAGTGCCGCCCTTGTCATTTTTTCCTAGATCCACCTCTGGCTGCTGCTGCTGGTCCTGTGCAGACTGGTGAGACTGCCAGCAGTGCACTGGACGAGGGGACATGTTTGTCTCTGGGAGCCGCATCAGTGGGTCAAAACAAGGATGTCATGTGTCCCTGACGAGAGATGCATGATCCACCATGACCGCAGCAGTAGTTGGTGGCGGCATCTTCCTCTCAGTGGGGCACACAGGGGAGGTAAAAAAAAGGCAGAGGTCCATGTTTAATCCTACACCCTTCAAACACCCACAAATTCCAGGTTGTGCAAACAGCAGAACAAAGCTCCTTCAGTATATTTTTAATTATACACACTGTAATATCAAGTATGTACAATATATATATATATATATATATATATATATATATATATATATATATATATATATATATATATATATATAAACATATATCTCAAGAGAGATAATATATATTCTTACTACAATATATGGATTAGTATCCTACAATATATGTTGTATATTACATGTAACGGCGCACTTGGGTGGGGTGGCGAAATGACAATGGTGGTGGAGGCCACTTGCTTGTGTTGCCCCCCAGGCTGAAATTTGCCAGCCAACCCCTGCCCCACATCCCCTGTTTGTGTAATACCTTGTTCCCCCTACCACCATAATCTCTGGTGTGTGACCCCACAACCCCTGTGTGTGTATGTGAAACCTTGTCTCCCACTTCTTACCTCTGTATGTGACCCCCCCACACACCCGGTGGTGGACCCTCCTTATCCCCTATCCCTGTGCGTGACCACGCCTGAAGCCCACTATTCCTGTGTGTGTGTCAAACCCTTTCCCCCCACATCCTTCCTCTGTGTGTGAATCATGACACCTTATACCTGCCAAACACCCCCCTCCTGTGTATTACATTGTGTACCCTCCTAACCCTGTGTGCAGGGCTATTTTTATGCAGGCTCCAGCAGGAACTGTGGCCCTTATTCTAGTTCACTCTTTCTGACAAAATATTTCTTAGATGGACAAAACCATGTGCACTGCAGGTGAGGCAGGTGTTACTTGTGCAGAGATAATTAGATTTGGGTGGGGTTTTACACCTGCCTCACCTGCAGTGCAAATGGTTTTGTCCATCTAAGAAATATTTTGTCAGAAAGAGTGAACTAGAATAAGGGCCACAGTTCCTGCTGGAGCCTGCACAAAAATAGCCCTGCCTGTGTGAATGTTCTTCTGACAACTTTTATCCTCACACTACCCATGTGTCTGTCCCACTGTGCCCCCTATCCCTGTGCGTGACCCCCCCTGTAGCCCACTACCCATGTCGGTGATTGCGGAGCAGCCATACTGCACACAGGACATATGCTACATCCAGGCTTGAGACGCAGGCACAGTCTGTGCAGACACTTGCAAGGTAAGAAAGTCTGTTAATCACCGGATCGTGACAGCCTCTCATTCAGTGCCGGGATCACCAGAATGTCCCTGCTGGTGATCACATAAAAGGTAAAGGTAAATTGTCATGTAGGATTTTGACCCTGTCTGTCAAGTTGCGTAATCTTTTATTTACATTGGACCCTAATCTAAATTACAGTAGGACATCAATCTTATTTGCATGGTGGCCCATTTGCAGCTTTAGCATGTGCATGTGAAACTTAACATGCTAGGCTTACACCTTATCACCTACTCACGCGGCATGCAATTTAGGTGTGACGCAGATGTCACATATCGCAGCAACATGAGAAAAAAAGAATGAGAGTTTAGTATAATGGGACAGGAGAAAATGGGGTGGAAGAGATGGAAAGAGGTGGGGAAGAGAGAGGGGGGGGGGGGGGGGGGCAGGCATTAGCCCTTGCAGAAACCCTGGAGACAATACACAGCATCTAATATGGAGGGAGGGGTGGGGGGGGGGGATATATGAGAGGAGGGGGCACTTCTACATGAAAAGCCTAATTAAGGGGTTCAGGAGAGAATAAAGGTTGGGAACTGCTGCTCTAATTCCTGCCACTAGGGGCAGATTGAGCCATAAGTAATGTTGGATTCTTTCAGCTGGCAGACCCAAGTCCCAGGGTGGATCACAGTGACACCTGGAACTTCTTTGTAGTGCATCATGCAGCTTGCATTGCCAACTAGGGAGTAAATTTACTAAAGCTCCTACAATTGAAAATATGTGATGTTGCCCATAGCAGCCAATCAGAATCTGTCTATAATCCTGTCCCTCCATTTCTGACCGCTGGCTGTGTATTGTCATCAGGGTTCCCACTAACACCTGTAAGATTAATGCCACTGCTTTCTCCACACCTGACACAGGGCAGATGATCGCTGATGTCTGAGGGCAGCACTAGTACAGTAGCTCCCAGTGGATTGCTGGTCAGGCAAAAGCATGAGGAGAAGCTGATGACGCTGCAGGCAGAACCAGAAGTGACACAACGTGGTTAGTCTCCATGGCAATGGGAGTTTTCTTCCACCATCAAAAGACTTTTTCTTCTTCCGCAATTATCAATATTATTTTCAAGTACCCCCAACTGGTCTGCGGAGTACCCCCAGGGGTACCAGTACCCCAGGTTGGGAACCACTGGTCTAGGGTAACCTGTGATATGCCAATACATTGATTTCCACACTTACAGTAAATTAATAATTTAATTTAGGTTATGAGGGATAGAATTCTCCAAGAAAAAAGTGGAATAAACTATAATATCACAAACCAGTCAAACCTAAACTACACTTTACCATTCTATATTGGACTCATTGTGAATTTTACAGATGCACTAAGATTCAAAATTGATAACACGGAAAGTGATAAACAGCCAGCCAATCAGCTCCGGCCTGACATTTTTCAAACACAGCCTGTGGCATGGCAGGTAGAAGCTGATTGGCTGGTTGTTTATCACTCTCCATTATATCACTTTTGGAATCTTAGTGCATCTGGCCCATTATATGTTGACCTAGACATTGTGTAACCTATCATCGGGTCCCAGTGTAATCATGCAAAGGTGAGGTAATCTATTTGCCAGGTCATTGATTATCTTACCTGCTTCTACAGATGGAAATCCTTAAAGAATGACCAATTGGGGATACTTGGGTGATAAGAACTGTTATTATACATTGGACTCATTTCCTTATTTCCATAGTACAATATTTCAATTATTTTTATTTTTTATAATTTTCAGTCATAAAACCTTATTTCAGTAATAATATTAATATCCCTGTAACCAGTTTAACTTCATACTGTACCTTGAATAACTACTTCCACACACTGCCTCATAAGCCATCTCTGGACCCAGGTTGTAACTTTCTGTATACCATGAACAGACACAGGAGGTTATTCTGTTTGGTATGGTGAAACGTACGTACGGTCCGTCACACCGTACGTTTTTCGTACGCTCACGGTGAGCGTAAATCCGCCCACAGAACAGTCGCACGCGGACGGTCACAGACACCGACAATGGGGAGTGGCGTACACTTGAGCGTACGCCACCATGTACGGACAGATCTCCCTCTTAGCCACCGATACCTGGCGTACATCAGAGCGTACGCAAAAGTGCACGGACGGATCTCGTCCGTTTTCACACCGACACCTTCCGTATATCTGAGCGTACGCCACATTGCAAGTAGAAATTGAGTCCAAAAACCTAATTGTTGCTCTTGTTGGTTTATGTGTCTTTTCCATAATAAAAAACTGGTATGTTTGTGTTACAGTGAAAAAGTTGACACATGTCGACTTTTGTGAATTGAGTGTCCTGCTTTTTAAAGTAGAAAAAAACACTTTCTGAATGGGTGTAGATGGTTATAAAATAACTACCTTGACATATATAACCAGGTCTTAGAATGAATATTACCTAAAATGAAACCAACCTTTACATGTTGAGAAGTGTAGAAAGATAAGGTTCTAATGTGTTTGAGTGCTGTGTGTGGCTTGCAGGTAGTGAAATCATGGTTTTCACTTAATAGCCTGCAGCATTGCTTATTACATTCAGGTGTATGAGTTTGACTAGTAATCAGCGTTAATTAGCAGACCCAGGCGTCCGCTCTCATGCGGTATCTCTAGGGGTGGTCTGGAGCTATCTTTGGCGTCCGCCTGTTTTTGGTCCAAAATGCACGGAGCGTTCGCCGATCGAGGCGGTTGTGGCACTGTGAATTTTGTGTGTACACCCTGTGTATGGCCATGTTTACGCCCAGTTTTCCTTATTATTCCGGCCGCTCCCATAAAAACGCCCACAGGCTGCCCACAATGTCCATGCTCTTGCGGACAGGTTTTTTCACACGAAGAGACCCGTCCGTGAGCGATTTGAGGTCGCCGCACATGCGCATTGAGAAAGCTACGCATGCGCAGGTGAAAAAAAAAATGATCCGCCCGTAAACGGTCCCACCGTACCAAACTGAATAAACCCCACAGTTATTATACTATAATACCATGTCAGCATACCCTCCAACATGACCCATTCCTTGGCACCTCTACAGCTTCAAGTCTTAAGGAATTAGGTTTGCGTGACAGCAAATAAATCACGCTGCATACTGGAAAAGCGGGCTCCTGAGCATATGGATTCTGACCCCGTTCTGGGAGAACAGTAAACCCTCCAACACCGTGGGAGACCCACAAAAACTGTGGAGGTTTTGCAATGTGTAAGCACATTTCGGTATATGAACCAGAAGGGAAGAATGCCTTGCGGGAAACCTCTGACTGGAAGGATGATAAATTATCAGCAATACACCAGGCTTCATTACACTGGGCCATATCCGTTCAATATATTACAGTTTATCCCAAGCAGAACAGAGACCTCCACAACCACTGCCGCTTCTCCCTACATCATTACATAATGCTACATGGAGAACACAAGCAGGTTTACCATCATAGGGCAAGTGGTAAGAGCAGCCATTAGTGCGGCAAGAGGCACTGGTACCTCTTTTCTGCATCACTATTTTACATCTGCTGGGCTTTCAGCATTGCCCCTTTTCATTTAACCCCAGGATGTTATTATCAATAAACCTACTGAAAGCGATGTGTACAGTCTATTACTTACCATATCACAGGGCAATAACTAGCTCTAGAACGGTTTTAATTTGTTAACCAATATGGAAAATCTTTGCTACACATGACTCCTGTATAGTCACACGTTTCCCCACATATACTACACAACAGCCCATGTATCTTGCTGTGCACTTGGGAACAATGGTCACTCAAAGTGCTGCTTATATGCGGGTCTGTAGGAAGAGATTCTAGACTCGATAGCACCATGCAGTAAATACCACGGAGGAAACTGGGTTAAAGTCCCAGGCATAGTGGTGGATATTGATCACGACAATCTGAAATTTGCCGTGGCTCTTTCATGCCATTGTCCATATAAGAATGGGATAATGTCATGTGATCACCACAATGACAAGGGCGAAGCAAAGCCTCTATTTAGGCTTATTAACCCCTTCCTGACAGAGCCTGTTTTTGCCTTCCTGACAGAGCCCTTTTTTTCAATTCTGACATGTCTCACTTAAGTGGGGATAACTTTTTTTTGCTTTTACTTATCCCAGTGATTTTGAGATTGTTTTTTCGTGACACATTGTACTTCAAGTTAGTGGTAAATTTTCGTCGATACAGTCTGTGTTTTTTTGTGAAAAATACCAAAATATCGTGAAAAAATGGAAAATTTAGCGATTTGCAAAATGTTAAATTTTCTGCTTGTGAGACAAATAATCTTACCACTCAAAATAGTGAATAACTAACATAGACCATATGTCTACTTTATGTTGACATCATTATTTCAACTTCCTTTTAATTTTTTGGGACACTAGGAGGCTTACAATATGAATAGCAAATTCTCAAATTTTCAAGAAAATTTCAAACACTGATTTTTTTAGGGACCAGTTCAGTTCTGATGTGACTTTGAGGGACTTGTATGTGAGACACCCCCATAAATGATGCCATTTCAAAAACTGCACCCCTCACAGTATTCAAAACAGCATTTTGGAAGTTTGTTAACCCTTTAGGTGTTTCACAGGAATTAAAACAAAGTGTAGGTGAAATTTCAAAATTTCTTTTTTTTTGCAGATTTGCAATTTTAATACATTTTTCTAAGGAACACAGTACATTTTACTAGAGAAATGTGACTAAAAATTGATTCCCCCAATTCTTTTGTTTTCATAAATATCCTATATGTGGCCCTAGTGTGCACGGTGACCAAACCACAGGCTTCATAATAGAAGGAGCACCTACTTGATTTTGGAGCCTCCTTTTTATGAGATTATTTTTTAGGCACCATGTAGGTTTCTAGGCACCATAACATGCTAAAAGTTAGGAACCCCCCCACAAGTGACCCCATTTTGCAAACTACACCCCTCAGGGAATTCAGCTAGGGGTATAGTGTACATTTCAAACCCGCAGGGGTTTCACCAATTGTGGTACAACTGGGCAGTGAAAATGAAAAATTATTTTTTTTACACAAAAATGCAGTTCTGGCTCCAAATTTGTCATTTTCAGAAGGTATGAAGGAGACAAAGCACCCCAAAATCTGTGCCCCAATTTCTCCCGAGTACAGCAATGCCTCACATGTGACCAAAAAATACCAGTTGGGTGCATGGCAGGACTCAAAAGGGAAGGAGTGATTTTTGGATTTTGCAGCTCAGATTCTGGTGGAATTTTGGTGGGTGCTATGTCGCATTAGCAAGACCCCCCAAGCACCAATACAGTGGAACCCCACCACAAGTCACCCCATTTTGCAAACTACACCCCTCAGGGAATTCATCTAGGGGTATAGTGTACATTTCAAACCCCCAGGGGTTTCACCAATTTTGATACAAGTGGGCAGTGAAAATGAAAAATTACATTTTTTTACACAAAAATGCAGTTCTGGCTCAAAATTTTTCATTTTCAGAAGGTATGAAGGAGAAAAAGCACCCCAAAATCTGTGCCCCAATTTCTCCCGAGTACGGCAATGCCTCACATGTGACCAAAAAATACCAGTTGGGTGCATGGCAGGACTCAGAAGGGAAGGAGTGATTTTTGGATTTTGCAGCACAGATTCTGGTGGAATGAATGGTGGGTGCTATGTTGCACCAATACAGTGGAACCCCCCCACAAGTCACCCCATTTTGCAAAGTACACCCCTCAGGGAATTCATCTAGGGGTATAGTGTACATTTCAAACCCCCAGGGGTTTCACCAATTTTGATACAAGTGGGCAGTGAAAATGAAAAATTACATTTTTTTACACAAAAATGCAGTTCTGGCTCACAATTTTTCATTTTCAGAAGGTATGAAGGAGAAAAAGCACCCCAAAATATGTGCCCCAATTTCTTCCGAGTACGGCAATGCCTCACATGTGACCAAAAAATACCAGTTGGGTGCATGGCAGGACTCAGAACGGAAGGAGTGATTTTTGGATTTTGCGGCTCAGATTCTGGTGGAATTTTGGTGGGTGCTATGTCGCATTAGCAAGACCCCCCAAGCACCAATACAGTGGAACCCCCCCACAAGTCACCCCATTTTGAAAACTACACCCCTCAGGGAATTCATCTAGGGGTATAGTGTACATTTAAAACCCCCAGGGGTTTCACCAATTTTGATACAAGTGGGCAGTGAAAAAGAAAAATTACATTTTTTACACAAAAATGCAGTTCTGGCTCAAAATTTTTCATTTTCAGAAGGTATGAAGGAGAAAAAGCACCCCAAAATCTGTGCCCCAATTTCTCCCGAGTACGGCAATGCCTCACATGTGACCAAAAAATACCAGTTGGGTGCATGGCAGGACTCAGAAGGGAAGGAGTGATTTTTGGATTTTGCAGCTCAGATTCTGGTGGAATTTTGGTGGGTGCTATGTCGCATTAGCAAGACCCCCCAAGCACCAATACAGTGGAACCCCCCCACAAGTCACCCCATTTTGCAAAGTACACCCCTCAGGGAATTCATCTAGGGGTATAGTGTACATTTCAAACCCCCAGGGGTTTCACCAATTTTGATACAAGTGGGCAGTGAAAATGAAAAATTACATTTTTTTACACAAAAATGCAGTTCTGGCTCACAATTTTTCATTTTCAGAAGGTATGAAGGAGAAAAAGCACCCCAAAATATGTGCCCCAATTTCTTCCGAGTACGGCAATGCCTCACATGTGACCAAAAAATACCAGTTGGGTGCATGGCAGGACTCAGAACGGAAGGAGTGATTTTTGGATTTTGTGGCTCAGATTCTGGTGGAATTTTGGTGGGTGCTATGTCGCATTAGCAAGACCCCCCAAGCACCAATACAGTGGAACCCCCCCACAAGTCACCCCATTTTGCAAACTACACCCCTCAGGGAATTCATCTAGGGGTATAGTGTACATTTCAAACCCCCAGGGGTTTCACCAATTTTGATACAAGTGGGCAGTGAACATGAAAAATTACATTTTTTACACAAAAATGCAGTTCTGGCTCAAAATTTTTCATTTTCAGAAGGTATGAAGGAGAAAAAGCACCCCAAAATCTGTGCCCCAATTTCTCCCGAGTACGGCAATGCCTCACATGTGACCAAAAAATACCAGTTGGGTGCATGGCAGGACTCAAAAGGGAAGGAGTGATTTTTGGATTTTGCAGCTCAGATTCTGGTGGAATTTTGGTGGGTGCTATGTCGCATTAGCAAGACCCCCCAAGCACCAATACAGTAGAACCCCCCCACAAGTGACCCCATTTTGCAAACTACACCCCTCAGGGAATTCATCTAGGGGTATAGTGTACATTTAAAACCCCCAGGGGTTTCACCAATTTTGATACAAGTGGGCAGTGAAAAAGAAAAATTACATTTTTTACACAAAAATGCAGTTCTGGCTCAAAATTTTTCATTTTCAGAAGGTATGAAGGAGAAAAAGCACCCCAAAATCTGTGCCCCAATTTCTCCCGAGTACGGCAATGCCTCACATGTGACCAAAAAATACCAGTTGGGTGCATGGCAGGACTCAGAAGGGAAGGAGTGATTTTTGGATTTTGCAGCACAGATTCTGGTGGAATGAATGGTGGGTGCTATGTTGCACCAATACAGTGGAACCCCCCCACAAGTCACCCCATTTTGCAAACTACACCCCTCAGGGAATTCATCTAGGGGTATAGTGTACATTTCAAACCCCCAGGGGTTTCACCAATTTTGATACAAGTGGGCAGTGAAAATGAAAAATTACATTTTTTTACACAAAAATGCAGTTCTGGCTCAAAATATTTCATTTTCACAAGGAATGAAGGAGACAAAGCACCCCAAAATCTGTGCCCCAATTTCTCCCGAGTACGGCAATGCCTCATGTGTGACCAAAAAGTGGCAGGACTCAGAAGGGAAGGAGTGATATTTGGAGTTTGCAGCACAAATTCTGGTGGAATTTTGGTGGGTGCTATGTCGCATTAGCAAGACCCCCCAAGCACCAATACAGTGGAACCCCCCCACAAGTCACCCCATTTTGAAAACTACACCCCTCAGGGAATTCATCTAGGGGTATAGTGTACATTTAAAACCCCCAGGGGTTTCACCAATTTTGATACAAGTGGGCAGTGAAAAAGAAAAATTACATTTTTTACACAAAAATGCAGTTCTGGCTCAAAATTTTTCATTTTCAGAAGGTATGAAGGAGAAAAAGCACCCCAAAATCTGTGCCCCAATATCTCCCGAGTACGGCAATGCCTCACATGTGACCAAAAAATACCAGTTGGGTGCATGGCAGGACTCAGAAGGGAAGGAGTGATTTTTGGATTTTGCGGCTCAGATTCTGGTGGAATGAATGGTGGGTGCTATGTGGCATTAGCAAGACCCCCGAAGCACGGTGAAATTATGAACCTAATATTCCATAGATGTGTGGTATAATTTAAAACACTCCTTTATACATAGGCCGGGTTTGTCGGGGCAAGTGTCACACTGGAAAATAGTTTGCTTTCTTATTCCCTTTTTATAGCAAACTTTGCACCTTTTTTGTGTCCTGCCCTTTTTTCCAGTGGAGGGGATTTCATCAGGAAAATGCTGCCCTGGTACAATACGGGGGCCAGTACTAGAAGTACTGGGGCCCTCTGCCTGCTGGTTCCCAAATATTAGGCCCTTTATGACTTCCTCTTGAAAGTGCATAAATGTCCCCCTCTGGCCGGTAGAACGGAATAGCACGTAAGCGTTATACAGTGCCATCTGGATGATATACACGGCCACCTTCTTGTACCAGATTTTTGTTTTCCGCAGGGCACTGTACGGCTTCAGTACCTGATCTGAAAGATCCACTCCGCCCATGTACCTATTGTAATCCAGGATACAATTAGGTTTTGAGGTGTGGGTACTGGTACCTCGTACAGGGACGGAGGTGGTACTGTCTCCGTGAATTGTTGTCAGTATAAGGACATCCCTCTTGTCCTTATATTTGACCAACAACATATTTTCGGTGCATATTCCCCTGCTTTCACCCCTTCTCATTACTTGGGCAATGTGCGTTTTTGGGAGGCCTCTTTGGTTCTTGCGCACAGTACCGCAAGCTGCTGTACCTCTTGAACCAAGGGCCTTAAACAGGGGGATGCTAGTGTAAAAGTTATCCACATAGAGGTGATAACCTTTATCCAGGAAGGGGTGCACTAAATCCCAGACAATTTTCCCACTAACACCTACGAGGGAGGGGGGGCATTCTGGCGGTTGAATTCTTGAATCCTTCCCTTCATAAACCCTAAACCTGTGGGTGTACCCTGAGGTGCTTTCACACAGTTTATACATTTTTATGCCATACCTTGCCCTCTTACTGGGAAGGTACTGGCGGAATTTAACCCTTCCTTTAAAATGTATAAGGGACTCGTCGATACAAATAAATTTTTCAGGGATGTACACCTCTTCAAATTTGGCACTGAAATGATCAATGACCGGCCTGACTTTGAATAGCCGGTCAAAGGTGGGATCATCTCTGGGTGGGCACTGTGCATTATCGGTGTAATGTATGAATTTAAGAATTGTCTCAAATCGAGTCCGGGGCATGGCCATACGGTAAAATGGAGTACTGTACAGAACATCTGTACTCCAATATTGCCTAATTTCTGGCTTTTTTACTATGCCCATATGAAACACCAGACCCCAAAACGTCATCATCTCTACTGCATCTACAGGGGTCCACCTAGCAAATGATGACGTGGGGTTTTGAGCAATAAACTGCTGGGCATATAAATTAGTTTGGTCCACCATTAAATTTATAAAATCATCAGAGAAAAATAATTTGAAAAAGTCAATTTCTCTGAGACCTGTGGAATCAAATTGGATTCCTGGCATGGCCAAAAACTCAGGAACCTGGGGCTCAAAATTGTCTGGTGGTGGGGTCCATACTAGATCAATTATTGGGGGGGGAATCTCAGCTGATCTACGGGGGCGTCTTTGAGGGGGTCCCTCATCAGCAGAGGAGGAAGAGGAGCTTAAGGCAAATCCTTCAAATTCCCCGCTTGCATCACTGGCTGTGTCAGAGTCAGAAGCAAGCATGGCATATGCCTCCTCCACTGAATACATTCTCCTGGATGATTGGGAGGACATTTGGGAGGACATTTGGGAGGACATTTGGGATGCCATTTTTATTTTTGTGTTACCGGTAGTGAAATGTTTCAACACGTGTATAGTGTAGGGGGGGGCACAAACTTTATTTCAATCCGGGGGGTATGTAGTGTGTAGTGTGTATGTGGTGCAGAAAAAAAAAAAAATACTTTATACCAATAAAAAAAAAAAAAAATGAAGGGGTTAAAAAAAAAAAAAAGGAAGGGGTTAAAAAAAAAAAGGTCCTGCGCCAAAAATTGAGCACAGATGTTGGTCAGTAACGTCTGTCACTGAACAGCGCTCAAAGGCAACAGGAATTTGATCAAAAAAAAAAAAAAAAATAGATCAACCCTGTGCCGAAAGAGATGATCAGTGATGTACGTCACTGATCAGCGCACAGCGGCCACAGGACACCCACAAAATCACAGTGTGTGTAAAAAAAAAAATTAAAAAAATACCCCACAGCACACACACAAAAAAAAAAGGTGATCAGTGATGCGACACTGATTACCAGTGAGGTGCAGCAGGTGCACAACCTTTGGTGCAACTGACAGGTATATATAAAAAAAAAAAAACCTCTGTACCCCCAAAAAAGTTGCTGATCACCTCAGATATAGTGATCAGCACAAAAGGCGGGGACAGCAGACACAAAATTTAGCACTCTCTATCACTATCTCTCTCTATCTCTCTATCTCTCACTATCTAACACTATCTAACACTCTATGACACTGCAGCAGCAGCACTCACAGGTATATCTATATATAAAAAAAAACCTGCGCCCCCAAAAAGTTACTGATCAGTTAATTTATACTGATCAGCACAAAAGGAGGGGGCAGCAGTCAGTTATATAAAAAATATATAGCACAATCTGTCACTATCTCTCTCTATCTCTCTCTATCTCTCTCTCTCTATCTCTCTCTATCTCTCTATAACTATCACACTGCAGCAGCACAAAATATAGCACTCTGTCAGTAGGCCTCTCTCTCTATCTCTCTCTCTCTATCTCTCTCTCTCTATCTATAACTATATCACACTGCAGCAGCACAAAATATAGCACTCTCTGACACTATCTCTCTCTCTATCTCTCTCTATCTCTCTCTATCTCTCTCTATCTCTCTCTCTCTATCTCTCTCTATCTCTCTCTATCTATCTCTATCTATCTCTCTATCTATCTAGCTAATACTAATACAGTGCAGCAGCACAATATCACAGTATGGCACAATTATTGCACAGGATCCAGGAAGCAATCAGCAGCGATCAGGTAAGTATTGCAGCAAGTATTTCTGGTCAGTATGGCGGCAGGGGGGTACGGTGACCGCACTGCACGCTTTCCAGACCGGAATGGCGTCTGCAGTGCAGTCACCGTTAGTTTAAATCTCCCTCCTTGGCTGTGATTGGTCCGTCGGTCCGACGGACCAATCACGGCCTTTGGGGGCGGGCGGGGTGAGGTGGGGTGACACCAGTGTCACCCTTACACCCCGCGGTGATTGGTGCTGTACTTTACAGCACCAATCACCTCTGATCCCGTGTCACCGGCGAACGTTATTCGCCGGTGACACAGGAAAACGCTGTGAATGGCTGTTCACACTGAACAGCCAATCACAGCGATCGCCGACGGGGGGGCGGCATCGCAGCCCCCCCGGGGCATGCACGGACATGTCTGCTGTCAGGGACAGCAGACATGTTGAAACTGTCACCGCGTCTATAGACGCGGTGACAGTTTAAATCCATGACGTACATTTACGCCATGTGTCGGGAAGTGCTTCCCGACCATGACGTAAATGTACGTCAAATGTCGGGAAGGGGTTAATACCCCGTTCTCACTACGGGTTTTTGCCAGGGCAAGCAGTAATTTCCTTTGTCCTGTCTCATGCCGTGTTCATGAGACATGTTGGAGGGTATGTGTCAGCTCAATATTATTTTATTTCATAGTTTATTTCAGTAGCTGGAGGAACTGGTGTTCACAATACTAGGGTGGCCTATCCCTGGATCGGGGGATTTGAAATCCTGGGATTTGGCCTTAAAATTGCTGGGATTTCAATCCCAGGATTGGAGCTTCCAATCCCGGTATTTCTGGATTAGACTGTGTGCACACAGTCTAATGACGGGCAGCGTCTGAGCACCCCACTGTTCCCGACCCTGGCACCTCTGGCACCTGACCGCTTCTGGCAAGACACCTGCACCTCTGCTGCCCAAGTAAGTTTATGTGGGGGATGGGGCCTATTTCTGTTAGGTATGCCAATCCTGGTACATTCGGACTCCCAAAATTGAGTATTTTTCAATCCCGATTCCCCGGATTGAAAAAATACCCCATAATGGGCATCCTTACACAATACATACCCTAGCTACTCTGTAATAGTGACTGCCATAATGGCTTGTAATTTTTTTATAACACTGAAATTAGTGAAAAATCATAACATTTCGAAATATAGCAACAAAGACACAACAGCGCTGTGATACTCAGGAGGCATCTAAAGGGAACAAGACACCTCCTGCTTGCAATGTGCATCTGAGTGCTTCCAGCATCGATTCATATGCGAGACCATCTTCCATCTGAGTAACGTTGACCTTGGCACCCCTAGAAATTGGAGCAATACATGTTTTTTGGGAATGCACCACAATTCAGCCCACTCCCCACCCCTCAAATGACCACAGCTTGACACTCAGGCAGTGTCTTAGGGGGCACTGCATATGATGATGCAGCAGGGGTGGGCCCAGGTGCAAATATATCATTTGTGCCCACCTCGGGTGGCCTCAGTGGGCCACTTGGTTCTCAGGGGCCCTGGTGCAATGCACCTGCTGCACCAACGGTAGTTCGGTCTCTGCAATCCAGGACCTTGGGGATTACTTTGGTTTCCTCGATCCTCTGCACATTCGCACATTTATGCGCATGTGCAGATGCTGGGTGCAAGCGGGCACAGCAAACTGCTAGTTCACCTTCCCTTTCACACTAAGCAGTGTGGGCATGGCTCAGCAGTGATGTGGCATGGGGCAGCACCCATGGGAATGCCAAGCGTTTCATGGGCATTCACTTGAAAACGCTGAGCGTTCCCATGGTAATTGCCCAATGACGCTTGTACAGGGGCGATCAGCTGACGTCAGCAGATGTCAGCTGCCCACCTTCTTCAGAGAGGTGTCTTACATCTGCGCACACCTTTGAAATCATTTGGTGGTCGCCAACCATCGAATGATTTTGTCCCCGCACCCGAGGCTGCGAATGAATGTTTATGGTAAACATCCATTCGCAGCCGTGCGGGGGACTCGCTGAGTGAAAGGGGGGGGGGGGGGCAGCTGTGCGAGTGGCATTTAATCCACACACAACGCTACCAAATTTGCAGCTTTGTGTGTGAACCAGAATAAGGTCCCTTATCTGGAAATGTGCAGAGTTTATCCTATGCAGGCAGCCCAGCGTCAGAGAGGCACACAAATCACACAAGAATTCTGTGTTTTTCTTCACTTTCCCTTTATAATATAAATACAGGTCGGGTATCCCGTATCCGGGCATCCCGTATCCGAATTATTCCAAAAACCGTGTTTTTTTGGAATAATTCAATTTTTTTTTGTTTCCCCCCCCTAACCCTCTTTTAATACTTACCAAGTCCTCCGGCATCCATAGCAGGCCTACAGCATCCTCTCCGGCGTCTCCAGCGGTCCCAGGAGTGCTTTGCGCGAGTGCCGGTGACGTCACCGGCGCGCCTGGGAACTTGCGCAAAGCACTCCTGGGACCGCTGGAGACGCCGGAGATGGTGCTGGTGGCCTGCCGTGGACGCCGGAGGACTCCATGGACACCGAGGGACCATCGGGGACCACCAGGGGCAGGTAAGTATGGCTAAAAAAAAATTATTCCAAAAACCGGAATATTCCCTTATCCGGAATGCTCGTGGTCCCGAGCATTTCGGATAAGGGATACTCAACCTGTATAATAAAATATAAATATAATATATAAAAATGAGCTCAACAAGCACTATGCATTGGATAACACTTAAAAAAGAATAAATATCTGCCCAAACAATTACTATTTAATGGTGTTTCATATCTTTTTCGTTATAATCTGAAGATGGAAAATAACTTCTTGAGTTTGTTCTCAACAGAGAACACTGTAATGTACATTCAATTATTATTAAATGGTTTCTATTTAGCTGAAGTAATACGCAATGTACTGTTATTTAACAAATAATAACTTGTCAATTACTTCTATGCAATGCATTCAATAAAATGTACTAAAATGTGATTTTCCTAATGCTATGTTGGGTTATGTGAACATCCTGTTGCCATAATTATAATCAATTGGTGCATACCAAACATCCCTGTTTATGCTTCAAAATAATTACAATTTTGTCCTTTCAATTTGAGTTGTCGACAAAAAAAGGAGAAAGTTATTTTTTTGGTCTATTTTATGCTTATTCATTTGGTCAATCCGGGATTCCGACTGTGGGAACGTCTCAACAATCATAATCCTGGACCATTTTCGCTCTGCTTGACAGATACTCGACAGGTCGAGTGTCAAAAAGTGGGCGTGTCAGCAAAACACTGGCCGAGGATTGTCAAGAAACAGTCGTGAATTTGACAATCCAAGGCCGTTTCCTACAAAACAGATCCGACTTGTTTTAAAGTCAGATCAGTTTTGTTGAAATCCGCCTTCAATGCTGTTGGAAAATGGCAGCATCAAATAGGCGGCTGCTATTACCCCTGTTGGTACAAGCAGTGGCATAGATACCATCAGGAAGACCCTGCAGTGGCTTGGGGGAGCGGGACCAGTGGGGTCTGTGACGGGCGTTGTCACCCACCCGGCTTACTGACTGACTTATGCTGCTGCTGCAGGCCGCAGCTGCCCACTGGCTGAGGCCACAGGAGAAGGAAGGAGGAATTGTCTGTCTGATCAATGCCCAGCCACGGCAATGGTGCCCGTGTGCGGCATGAAGTTGCGCTGCCATGCCGCTGGCCTGGGCATTGACAGTGAGTAACAGACAATCCCTACAGCCACTGAAGCTACAGGATGGGCAGGCGGGGGCGGGCTGGGAAGGAGGGGATTGGTGATTGCAGAAGCAGGCTGAGCTGCAGCAACTGTGACAGACAATCCCCACTGACGATATACACAGAGCCTATTGGCTACTGTGTATAGGATGGGCGGGCTGGGATGGAAGGGATTGGCAATTGGGGAAGCAGTCTGAGGTGCAGCAAGTAGGGAAGATTATGTCTATTATAATGTTTTGGTTTTTTTTGGGGGGGGGGGGGGGCACAGACTTTTTTGGCTTGGGGGAACCACATTTCAAGTTACATCAGTTCAAGTCCAACATTGAATACCCCCCTTAATGTCCCAAATTTAAATATCTCTTTAAATAACTTTTAAATGTGTTAAGTGAAGTTGTTTGAGCTTCACATGTGTATCTATATACTGTAGTAAGGCAGAATGCCATGTTGTTAGACAGCTGTATTGTGAACAGTATATAAGGCTAAGCCCCACCTCCTGAGGTCAGATTTTATCTTGGCGCTAAGATGGAGGACTCTGTGTCTGTTTCAGCCACAGACACTCTTATGCAGTCCCCTTCTCCCAGCCTGGGGAAGCAGCCCTCTAAATATAAGAGATCTGCAGTTATTAATGACTCCTCTTCATCTGAATTATATTAAAAAAGAAAAGGCACATTAGCCCTGCCAGGTCGGATGGCAGCAGGACATACACTGAGGAGGAAGGCAGTCACAGTCATGAGCCAGAGTCCCCTTCTCCTCTTGCATATTTTCATAAGGTAATGAGAAAATGTGCCAGCAAAAAGAAACATAATGTTTCACACAGACGCCTGTTTAGGCAATAAAGTCTCTTTTTCAGGTATTGCCTGTGCTAGGAATACCTTGGAGGTCCTGACTTGACCACACTCACCTGCCCATGGCCAGCAATTATTCCCTGCCCATGACAGGCAGCATGCACAGTACCGTGCACACACAGGGACTAGTCGGTGCAGGACACAGTCCCCAGCTGGCTCCTATAAGGAGAAGAGCGCACTCCCAGGCGACTGGGAGTCTGAGAAGGTGACTAGAACTAGTGCCTCCTCCCACAGGGGCGAATACAGCGACTTGCAAATGGCCCGTGTCGCTTTAGCAGGGAAAATGCCCCCTTCCAAGCTGTATTCAGCACACTGGGCACTGAGCTCATAAGTGTATAATTTTGCGCAAATGGCCTTCCGCACTGCACTAATTAAAGCGGATGAGATTGTTCTGCGCAACCATATGGGTATTCCCGACATCCCAGCATTATTTGCTCCAGAAATATACCCAGCCCTCTCAGCACTAGTGGGAGAAAGGTCCCTAGCTGACTCAACAGATAAGCTGCTGAGGAAAGTGCAGTTTAAAGTAGCAGATGCAGCTGGCCCTCTGCTATTTGTTTTAGACAAAGCAGAGAAAGAGGGGTTAATGACAGGGTCCCTAGACTACCTATTAACCTAAACAATGGCCCTATTAAAGGCAGTCAGCAGGGCCACACTCATGATAGTGCAAACGTTCGACTTCATATGGAACGCTCGCTGGCTAGTGACCGCGGGTTTAACAGACGTAGCGCCCAGACCGGTAGATGTCCCTAACCTGGTCGACTCACACCTTTTTGGCCCGACTTTATAGACGAAGTCAAGCTCCGCTATAAGGTCAGAAAATCATTTGCAGAGCTTAAGGGCCACTAGCCTTCAAATCAGCCCTTTCATCAAGAGGCTCATTCTGCCAAAGCCAGCCATTCGACCCGTGATCAACGTGGCACCCACAGAGCTCCCAGAGGAGGTTATTTCACGACGCGAGTTGCAAGAGGCCCAGGTTCTTCCAATGCTTCCTGTCCTAAAAAAAGACGGGATACCGTGAGTCTCATGCCACCAGATGTCGTTTTACCTCTTCCTCATTTTTCCCATGCTCTACCCTCCTGGGAAAAGATTACCACAGACGGGTGGTTGTTAAAGGTGGTAAGAAAAGGTCTTTCTCTTCCCCTTCTGTGATTCCCTCACCAAGTACATCCCTGTGCAATAGACACCAGTCCCCTTCTAAACACAGTGTTATCCCGGGCCCTTCAACAAGGGAAAATAGAGCCCGCGGACATTTCCCAAAGAGGTTGGGTCAGCCATCTTTCCCATGTACAGAAACAAGATGGTTCCTACAGGCCGGTATTAAACGTAAAATCCCTAAACAAGTATATACCCCTGTGATTCTTTCGCACCGAGGGTCTACCAGATGTCCCATTTGTACTAGCCTAGGACAACTACTGTATCAAAATAGACCTAAAAGAGGCCTTCCACACAATACAAATCCACCCCAACCACAGACGGCTACTCAGGTTCCGGTGGAAAACAGTCCTGTACCAAAGGACCGTTATGGTCTTCGACCTATCCAACGCCCCCTATACCTTTACCCGCTTCATGAAGGTGGTAATTATACACCTGAGACAGTCAAGGGGTCTGGTGTATCATTTACTTGGACGACCTCTTAGTACTGCATCCCTCAAAGGAGGCACTCATAGTCCAGAGGGATACTATCCTGGCACTACTTTGGGGTTAAGGTTTTACCATAAATCTAGAAAAATCATCTTCCTAGTATTCTTCATAGATTCCCTTTCTTTATCAATCGCAGTTCCACAGGACAAATGGAACGCCTTACAGATATACGTGACCCATGCCCTGTCACACCAACTAACTCTGAGTGACTTAGCCAGAAAAATTGTAAAAATGAGCGCTGGATCTGGGATTTCTTCATGCTCCATTGCTATGTAGACAATTCCAGAACCTTCTGTCCTCTCTCCTTCGACCAGGTCTAACATGGACAGACAAGATAGTTCTGCCACCAGCTGCTCGGAAAGAGATCTGTGGCTGGACATCTCTTCCTCAACCCAGGACTTTCCTAAACCCCAAAATAGATGTGTTGATTACATCAGATGCATCTCTTTTGGGATGGGGGGCATTCACCCAAGAGAAAGCAGTTCGTCTAACCACGTTTAGACACAAGTTATTGTTCACCTTTACAGAACAAGTTCCCAAGTTCTCACCAAAGGATCAAATGGGTTTTTCTTATATTCATTTATGGTTCAATCTGTTGCAGCATAACAGTAAATGTCCTCTATGCACACTCCAAGTCTATATATATATATATATATATATATATATATATATATATATATATATAGTACACTTACCCCCCCAGGACGAAGGAGTTCAGACCAGCAGGAGTTCAGACAGCTGTTTCTACTGGGCTAAGCCAGTTGTCATCTTAGCTCAGTAGAAACAGCTGTCTGGACAGCTGCTGTTTGTCTCAACTGAGTGCTGGTCTGAACTCCTTCGTCATATATATATATATATATATATATATATATATATATATATATATATATATATATGAAAAAAGAATGTAGAGGGCGCTAATGTAAATACCACCACCTTTTTGTGTGATCAGATTAGGCAAATACACAGCTTAACATTTTTGGTTACATTTATTAAAAAAACATGAAACAGACATCTGTTGGTTTCAATTCTTTAAATGGAGAACCGCATGGAAAAACCTGACGCGTTTCGTCTCCGGAGAGACTTCCTATGGGGTACACAGAATGAGCGGTATGTCGGTCTAAAACCAATAGCAGAATCTTTGTGTCCCTTTAAAATTCAATATCTCAATAGAGATCCTATAGCGATGAACCTTTGGTAACGGTCCTTGGAAAAAAGGGGCACTCGAAAAAGGGGAGGAGGAGTTTATACCAGAATCCCACTGAATCAAGTGCATCCTCCAGCACCTTTCCAGAAGATATATATATATATATATATATATCTTTGTCATAACTATTCGATAGTGAATTACCATCTGTAAGCTTCCGTAAAATCTGACCTCAGGGGGTGGGGCTTAGCCTTATGCAGCAGGAGCATGTGACTAGAGTGCACCTGCATTACCTGCCATGCACGTGCACTGCCTGTGCACATGTCATGCACCAACAGCTAAGCTCCCTACTCTCCTGGCTGTGGGAAGGTAAGTGAAAATTCACTATACCATCCCAGCGTATGTTGGGAGGCTTCCACCTAACCCACTAGCTGCTGCTAGGTGGCAATCCTATTCCCTAGAACAAAGAGAGTTTGCAGATCATAGATTCCTGCATACTAAGGTATTCCTTATATATTTGTTTTCAAATGCTGCATTTCCTGCATGTTTACAGGCAGAATAAAGTGTTTCATGACCCGTCTCCATAGTTTTTTTTATGGGTAGCTATTTATCTTACCAGAACTTATATGCATGGGCTAACATCATTTCTTAGATGGCATTAACTTGTTACCATCAATTGGGCAGTCCTGCTACAAAGGCACAGGTAAATGTAGTTGGGGAGGGGGGTATTTACAATTGCCCTGTAAATCCCCACCTCTTGGCAAGTGGCTCAGATTATGAATGGATAAGAGCATGGTTGCAGGACAGAAAACAGAGAGTTGTAGTAAACGGAGTACAGTCAAAGGAGGACAAGGTTACAAGTGGAGTACAATCAAAGGAGGGAAAGGTTACAAGTGGAATACCCCAGGGATCTGTACTTGGACCGGTGCTTTTTAATATCTTTATTGGTGATATTGCAAATGGAATTGAGGGTAAAATGAGCCTTTTTGCAGATGACACAAAGGTATGCAACAGGGTAGACACACCAGGAGGGGTAAAACAAATGATTGAGGATCTAGGTAGATTAGAGAAATGGTCAAGAGCATGGCAACTACAGTTTAATGCCAAAAAATGCAAAATCATGCACTTGGGTCTCAAAAATCCAAAGACTAAATATAGTATAAATGGTACTATAATGGAAACTACTGAGGAAGAGAGGGATCTAGGTGTCACTATTTCAGGGGACTTAAAAGCAGGAAGGCAATGTAACAAAGCAATGAAGAAGGCAAAGCAGATGCTTGGTTGCATAGCGAGAGGTATCAGCAGTAGAAAGAAAGAAGTAATAATGCCACTGTATAGGTCATTGGTACGACCTCTACTAGAGTATTGTGTTCAGTTCGGGAGGCCATATCTCCAGAAAGATATAAATACATTAGAGACTGTACAAAGAAGGGCAACTAAAATGGTGCATGGCCTACATCACAAAACGTACCAGGAAAGACTAAACGATCTTAATACTGTATGTATACTTTAGAGCAGAGAAGGGAAAGGGGGACATGATAGAAACTTTCAAATATATCAAGGGTTTTAACAAGGTACAGGTGGGAGACATTCTTCACAGGAAGAGGAGCAACAGAACACGAGGACATGCACTGAAACTAGAGGGAGGAAGATTCAGGGGAAATGTGAGGAAGAATTACTTCACAGAAAGAGTAGTACATAAGTGGAATAGCCAGTGGCGTAACTATATATTTTGCGCCCCCCCGCCAAACTTTTTCAGCGCCCCCCTCTCTCTCTCCCTCCCCTCGGCGCCCCTCCCCATGCCCATACCTGACAGAGCCGCATGTGCGGTCACTGTCCCGTCCAGTCTCCCGCCGCCGGCTCCTGCTGATAATGAAAAGTGACTCTTAGAAAATGGCTGCCAAAACTGTCTGCAATATGGGGGCAGCCATTTTCTAAGTGTCAGTTTTCATTATCAGCAGGAGCCGGCGCCGGGAGCGAGTGACGGGACAGTGACCGCAGATGCGGCCGGGCAGCAGCGCAGCGGGTAACTATAGCACCGCAGCCCCCCCCCCGGCGCCCATAGTTACTCTGTGCCTCCCCGCCACGGCGGGGGCTGCAGAGGCATAGTTACGCCACTGGGAATAGCCTACCATCAGAGGTGGTAGACGCAATTACAGTAGTACAATTTAAACATGCTTGGGATAAGCATATTGATATCCTTACAAAAAAATAAGGATCAAATATGGTTTGAGGTAACATGTTTAAAAAAGGGGCAGACTAGATGGGCCAAGTGGTTCTTATCTGCCGTCAAATTCTATGTTTCTATGACAACAATAGCAATGGTATATAATATGACTAATAAAGATGCCCCCACATCATAATGTTTAAGAGGAACTTAAGAGCTGCTGCACATGACCAGTGGTAGAGGGCTCTTCTACCAACGTTGCTGTGTGTGTGGATCTGAGTCATCTGTCCATGCAGTGGACCAGAGAGAATCTACCAGGAAGAAGAGGCAGGAGCCTTACCATGAGGTGGGAGAATGTTAGTTTAGAAAGTGCAGTACTGGTACTATTATGTTTGTGTATTTATATATTATGGTATGCTTAACCTTTTCCTGACCACTTATTTAAATTATTTAAAGGTATGATACACTTTATACTAAAGACCATCTGTAATGTAAAGCCCCTTACACGTTTGGCAACGCTGGTCTCCGTGCTGAGCCATGGGCTTCAGCATGGCAAAACTGTCTGCTGTAAGGGAGCGGACATTGGCCCTTATTCTGATCTGTGCGGCCAGATCAGAATATGCGGCCAGGACCGTGCAGGCGAATCCCCGCCTTCCATATGGATCGCCACCTCCGTCCGTACGCGGATATGTGGCGGTCCGCATGAAAGTGGACGGGGATACGCCTCCTCCATCTTGGGAGCAGCCCCTGCATTCGATGGTCGCCGAACATCGAATGCAGGGCCGCACGCTCCACCAGCGCCCGCCACCCTAGACCACACGGACACTTGTCCGTATGAAATCATGTATGGGGGCGGGCAGCTGACATCCGGCGATGTCAGATGCCCGCCCCCTACACATGCGTCACGGCTTCATTACCATGCATACGCCCTGCGTTTGCATGGGAACGCCCATGAAACGCGGGGCGTATGCATAGGGTAATGAGGCTAAGTAGCCCTTCACGCCCCTCTCCGCCCCCTGTGCGGCGTCTAAAGAATACGTACGGCGAAACCGCTTGCACATGCGCAGAGTGACCTCTGCACATGCGCAGTCGAAAACCATCGGCGGTACGACCGCATGCGGAAAAATCCGCACCGATCAGAATAAGGGCCATTGACCTTTATTCAGATCTGAGCTCAGTACAAATTTATTTGGAAAATGGGCAAAACCATGTGCTCTGCAGGTGCGGCAGATGTAACACGTATAGAGAGAGTTAGATTTGTGTGAGTTATTTTGTTTTTGTGCAGGGTAAATACTGGCTGCATTATTTTTACACTGCAATTTAGATTTCAGTTTCAGCACACCCCACCTAAATTTAACTCTCTCTGCACATGTTACATTTGCCCCACCTGCAGTGCACATGGTTTTGCCCATTTTCCAAACAAATCTGTACTGCGATCAGATCTGAATAAGGGCCATTTAGTGAGAAACATTTTTCATAAGTAGCCAGGAGGAGTGCCGGGACAGAGACTAGTAGATCTGCAGGTCCTGACTCCCAGCCACAGACACAGCGGCAGGCGGCAGTGTAACAATAGCCCCCGCAGACCCCCAGAGCCCACACTAACTCAGTGCCTCCCCATCAATGTGGGGTCTGCATCCCTATTGTTACGCCACTGCGGCAGGGGGTCTGATCACTTCTTACTGATCCTCAGGACATGTACTTATCAGATCTTATTCCCAACAATTTGGGGCCTTATTATGATTCACTCCTTCTGGCAAATTCCTTTTTAGATGGACAAAAGCATGTGCACTGCAAGGGGGGGGGGGGGGGTAAAATGTGCAGAGAGAATTAGAATTGTGTGAGTTATTTTGTTTCTGTGCAGGGAAAATACTGACATTTATTTTTGCACTGCAATATAGATCTTACTTTGAAGTAAAACCCCACCCAATTCTATCTCTCTCTGCACAAGTAACATCTACCCCACCTGCACTGCACATGGCTTTGTCCATCTAAGAAGGAATTTGCCAGAATGAGTGAACCAAAATAACCCCCTTAGTTTGGTAAATTACAACAAAATGTTATTTTGGCGATAAAAGGTTGTTGGGGAAACATTGTAAAAGTAACATAGCATTGTCTGTATTTGTTTGTTTAGAACATTGCTACAATGGTCAAATTGAAAATCCCTTATCTCTTTCATGAGCCAGTGCACATCTCTTTGGTATTCATACATTTTTCTCGACTTAACCTCATCCCTCCAGACAAAATTGATAGCTTATTCCTTGAATTACTAATATATGTAAATTACAGAGGATGTTATGTTTAATTAAAACCAGGTAAAATACAGATCCAATCAGTTGCAAAATGTTTGTTGTGCCTACTCCAAAGTTCATTTACTATGGACAGCAGGAATTAGTTAAAATATTCATTGAAAAATTAAAAATGAGCTTGCATGTGTGACCTATGCCTGCATTT
Organism: Crinia signifera; assembly: GCF_055691185.1. NCBI lineage: Eukaryota > Metazoa > Chordata > Amphibia > Anura > Myobatrachidae > Crinia > Crinia signifera. Next base: position 49,987,011 of record NC_139220.1, on the reverse strand, counting down.
AAATAAAACTGGACATGACCCATTTCAGATTGTTTTTTTAATGTAAGCTAAATGACGCACTATAGTGGCATATATAAATAACATATTGAACTGCACAATTGTTAACTGAGGGGATACTAATTACCTGGGCTCAGATCTGATGGAGGAGCCCAAAGGGGCTCTTGTTACCTGGCAACTGGAGAAGTTCTTTTTAACACAGCACATGCTGCCAGTGCCAGATTAAGGTCTATATGGGCCTGGAGCTGAAAATTATTAAGGGCCTGTTATGTGCAATAATAGGGGTTCTGGCCACCACCTAATAATGTGGGGGGCGTGACCAGTGTTCTGGTTGGGTGGTCTGCTCATGGGTGTGTCTCTATTTGTGTAAATACTTTCAACTAATTATATATGCCTGGAAAAGGCAGGGGGCTGGCATAGGAAAAATGCAGGGAGATATATTGGCAGGTGCACCCACAGGATGCCTCACCCCCACAGGATGCGGGGTGAGGTGGCACTCCAGTCATAAAAAAATACTGAAAGCCGAAACTTGGTAGACAACATTTCACACCTTTTATGTGGTCACCTAAGTTTACCACACCATGTACCCCTTATAGAAATCATGCAAAACAATAGTAACTCCCTTATACTGTACTTGCCTCTTACACATTATGCCACATGGAATGAGCAAAAATTCACACCGACTTAGTCAAAATCCACGTTTTGCCACACAGATAAAGGCACAATTTACATTTTCCCACATAGATTGAGCCAAAATACACACTACACCAAACAGATTAAGCAATAATGCACCATATGCTGCATAAACGGGCATTGTGCGCCAAAGGCAAGCATTAAAAATTTACACAATATGTCCAGAAACTGCATCTTTTGGCCTTGTCCCTCGACGCAGAGAAGGCCTTTGATAGACTTCACTGGGACTATATGCAGGCAATCTTGCGTAGATTTGAATTCAAAGATAAAATTCTTGACTCTATATTGGCCCTATACTCCTCCCCGTCCACTAAAGTTTTCGCCAATGGGTGTAACTTATCCAAATTGAACATATCTAACGGCATCAGGGCTGCCCATTGTCCCCTTTGATTTTTGCTCTGGCGATTGAGCCTCTAGCAGAGCGTATTAGATCTGTGAGCGCAATTTCCGAACCAGTAATAGGGGACCTATCCCATAAGATTTGCTTATTTGCAGATGACATCCTGTTGTGCCTTCTTGAACCAGAGACCTCTCTACCCCAGGTGCACTCAGTTCTAGACCTATACTCCAGAATATCTTACTATAAACTAAACACACCAAGACTGAGGCACTCCCTTTTAATATCCCAGATGCCACACTTAAACGCCTAATAAATACTTATAAATACGCCTGGCAATCCAAATCACTGAAATATCTTGGGGGTCAACCTCTCTATAGATTCGTACCTATTTGCCTATGAGCCCCTCTATAGAGCATTTGAGCAGCTCACTAAGGAATGGATGATGCAGGAGGTCTCTTGGGTGGGCCGCATAGCCGCAGTTAAGATGATGTTGCTGCCCAGATTAATGTACCTGTTTCGAACTATCCAACGTCAAATTTGATAGACTTATATCCAGCTATGTTTGGAGGGGCGCAAAACCCAAAATAGCTAAATCAATCTTAGTCACCGCTAAAACTGTGGGAGGGGTCGCATACCCCGACCTAGAGAAATACCACATAGCATGCCTATTTGCTCAGGCTAGGGACTGGTTTCAGAAAGACAACCCTAAGCCATGGGTAATTATGGAACAAGCTAATACACTTCCCCCAACTCTGCCAGACGTGCTGTGGCTGCCCCACGCGGCAGTCCCCTCTGGGATTAGTCGATGTACAGCTATTCAGATGACTGTTTCAGTTTGCACAAAACGGTCCTCTCTAGTGCATCAATTACCCTACCCTCTCCCCACTTATCATTACACGCTATTGCTCTGCTGATTCATAACCTACATATTAATACATGGTATAACTTAGGCATCTCAACCCTTCAAGATATTCTTTCTAAAGGAGATCTGGCCCCCTTCTCCCAACTCCAAACTCAATTTTGTATACCAAAGCAAGACTTCTTTAAATACCTTCAAATACGGCACTGGTTTCATAGTTTCTCCCCCAAACCCCCATAGCAACATATATTCCCTAAAATGCTCACATTTCTTTTCATGTCTCGGTCAAATTTGGGGAGGAATCTCTAGATGGTATCGATATTTGATTGAGGAGAACGGGAAAGTTACATTCCCCTCACAAATTAAATGGGAGAGGGATATGCCCAATACCTTTACTGAAAAAATTTGGTCACAAATCACCCACTCCTGCTTTAGAATCTCCAAAAACGTCAACCACTCCGAAATGTTCTACAAATTGTTACATAGAGCATACCTTACCCCTGCACTATTACATAAGTTCTGGCCTAGTGTTTCTCCTTACTGTTGGAGGAACTGCGGTATGGTAGGAGATATATTACATGTTTTCTGGGCATGCCCGGCCCTGCAACCCCTGTGGTGGGATGTGTTCTGTCTTATATTAAAGGTGTTGCTCAGACAAGTTTGCATGAGTCCCCTAATAGCCCTATTTCATTGTCTTCCGGGTAAACAGACATCCGAGGACAACTGTCTCCTGGGCCATATATTGATAACAGTCAAAGCCTCTATATTAGGGATGGCCATCGACCATCGATGATTCGAAATCATCGATGGTTCATGGCCAATGTCGAATACTTTTGCCATCGATGGGGGAGTACCAGATGGTTTCCCTCCATCGATGGAATAGCAAAACGATGTTTTGGTGTATTTTTTTTTCCAAAGTGCAGGTACACGGAGCATAGCTCCGCCCCCGACACCCGCGAAGTCCCGCCCCTGTATTTTGATTGGCCCAGAGGCCAATCAATCAAACACAATGGATGGCCATCGATATGTAAAAATATCGATGGTCATCCATTGCATAGTTAAGCACTATCGATGGCCAGTTGCCAAATTGCCATCGATGGCAACCATCGATGGCAATGGCAACGATGGCCATCCCTACTCTATATCTCATTTATGGAAGTCGGCTTCAATACCTACTCTTCAGTCCATTGAGAGTAGAATTCATAATCATTTTATCTTTGAATCTGATAGCTCTCCATATTCCTCCTCTGCCTCGTCTATACAGATGAGGTGGCGCAGGTGGGGCGAATATAGGGGGCACCATAATGTCCATTACATGTGAAACCACACACCATAATGTCCAGTACATATTATGCCAAACGCCATAATGCCTATTAAAAATTATGCTACATAAGTGCTGCTTACCTACATGCTCATTGCCAGGGATTCCATGCTTGTTGCCATGTGGGATTACATTGTCATTGCCAATTGGGAATACATGCTCACGGTAACTGGGTTACAGCCGCCGCCGGGCAATAATGACAGCCATTGACAGCCGGGCAGAGAGCAAGGGGCTGCCTGGCTGTATTCAGAGCACTGCAGGTATCGGCTATTTGAACTAATACCCCTTTCACACCAGAAAATGCAGGTACTTACCAAGGAATATGGTCCCAGGATCATGCAGGGACATTCCTGGGCTGGCCCCTTTTACAACAGCCTAGTCCCTTTTCTGGTGTGAGGGGGAGAGAACCCCCCCCCCCCCTTTAAACAACCAGCTATATCTTCAGAACCAACTGACTCATTTACATATGGGCTTTGAATGATTTTGGTCTCGTGAAACTGGGCCATTTGGTTCCAGAGAAATTGTCCTCAAACAACATGAACAGCTATGAAATTACATTTCAGAAATGAAAACATCGGTTTACCCACAATATCTCTAGAACCAATGAACCCATGTGGACCAGCCTGGTATCAGATTGGTATCAGATTGAAGGCGCAACCATTTGGGTTTGATTTGAGACCAACCTCGAGCTTCTGTGATGCCGGAGGGGGAACTGTCAGCCTTTGGACCGGGGTGGGGGTCAGAATTAGCGGGTCCCATGTTATCCTATGGGGAAAACATTCCAGCTTTGCCTGGTGGTATCTCCGGTTCCCGGGGGGTTAGCGACTCGGGGCCAGGCTTGTTGGAAAGCCCTGTTTCTCAGCTACAAAAGTGAGTGTGGGCCTGGAGCTGTAGCTCCATCAGGACCATTGTTATTCCGGCCCAGCATGCTGCTGTTTGCTGCATTGCATTAAAGGCACAATGAAGTACTTAATTACCATTTTTCTGTATTTCATTCTAAGGCCATGCCCCCTGAACATACCTGGGTTGGGCTAGGCTCTCTACCGGCCAGGTGATAATCACAGTCGTACTGCCGATGGTATGCATGTGCGTGGCCGTCCAGCAAATGTTGCCACTTTTTTATCGCTAGCTGTATATAAATTGATTGACAGGAAGCCAGGGTTTTCTGGGAGTGTCAGGGAAAACGTAGACGTGCCCAGGCGCTTGATGGTAAGTTGTGTGACGTCAGCTCTGGCCCTGATCAGCCTGTTTCTATCGCACCCGCAAAGTAAGTCATGGGCTATGCACAGACTGCACACAATGGAAAAAGCTTTAGATTATGAGAGGCTTGCAAATGGATTTTCAGCTAATCACCGGCCCAGCTAATTTTTGTAGGCCATGCTAAGCAATTCGCAGGCTTACATGGCGTGGGATTTCCCTCTGGCTGGGGGGAGAATACCTGATTACAGGGCTCTGCAAATTAGCAGAGCAGTGATCAAGCCTGTCTAAAACCCATAATGCTGTACATGTATTTGATCATCTTGTTTCTGTGTAGGATGACATAGTGGGAGATGGACAGCGCTATGTGCTGAGTGATCTGTCAGGGCCATTGTTCTCCGGAGAGAACAATAACTCTGTCTGACAGCGGCATGAGGGGCCATGCATCGCTATCGCCCCTACACATGGAGCGATATAAAGGCATTTTCTAAGCAATCTAGTGAGATCCAAGGTTGCCATCAGCTGGTGTGCTATGGGGACAACGGTCCCAGGCCCTGCCGCTATGACAGAGAGGGGCGCCAGCCCCCTTCAATTACAGCCTTTGGTCGTCTGCACACTTGCAGCCAACCCTCCTCAATAGCGGCGGTCCATGGGTGGTCCGCAGCCTGCCGCACACAGTCCGCCAGTGCCAGAACCTCCTTCATTTGTAAACAGGCAGTGCGTGGGCAAGCAAAGCGAGCCCCGCAAGGGGACTCAGACGCACGGCGCCATGCTGAAACTACACAAGTACCATACTTTTTGTAAAAAATGAGTGTGTGTGTGTGTGTGTGGGGGGGGGGGGGGGGGTGGGCTGCCTATTTTGTCAGTCCCGGACCCCACAGTTTCTAATGGTAACCCTGGTGAGATTACTTGGACAATGCTCTGAAATCGCCCGGTGTGTAGGCCCCATTTTCTTCACAAGATATCCTGCATTACCTTGTCCTTTACAGTGGTTTCAGCATCTTGCAAAGGGTGTGGTACGGGACTCCGACAGTCGTGATCCTGACAGTCATTATCCTCGGGATCCCAACTGCCCGGAGTCAGACAGCATGGTGAGCGCAAAAAAGCCCTTTGCGTGCTCGCTGCGCCTGCCACGCTACGGGCATGGTGGTTTGCTACACGAGCCACCTATTCTATTCTCACTCTATTCTATTCTCCCTCTATGGGGGTCGTGGTCCCCTACGAGGTAAAATAGCTGGTGGCCATCGGGCACCCAGCTGTCGGCGTTTTGACAGTCGGGATCCCGACGTTGGGTAAATGACTGTCGGGAACCCGTCTTGCACCCCTTGCACAGCAGTGTGTACAGTTACTGGCTGGTGATCTGCTACACCCCCAACGCTAAAGGCTGTGCTTCATGCTCTTAGGCAGCATAACCACAGTAAGGGTGTACCTAATACTGTACTACTGGGTAAGCCACTACTGATTGGGTCAGATACATTGTACTGGTGTGTACAGTGTTCTGCCATATTATCGCATGTACACACATATTTTTTAAATAAAGCATCATTTTAATACACAACATTTTTAAACCATAATTGATAAACATGAATAAATGTTCTAGAGCTATCATCAATATCCTGGGGCTTGATAAGAGATGGACTTTGAGTGTGCATGTTCAGTATAAGGCACATATTAACAGCAACTTGCATGTATACTTACACCTCTTGATAGTGTAAAGCTGGTCAAGATATGTTCTGCATAGTCACATAACCTGCTTTCTACACAATATAATAATGTAATGAATTGTTACAGGAACAATACAGAATATTGTTTGGACAAATATTATTAAATGTGCAATATAAAAGTACAAATATAAAATTAAACCTTTTTTCACCTTTTCAAAATCTTTCTTGCAGTAGTACAAATGGATATACAGTAGCAATTGATGTGATTGCTGCAACTTCAATAGAATATAGCCAAATTGGTAATAAATTAAGTATTATAAGTTGGACAGGCCAATATGCAATCAGCCAATAATAAGTGGCTAGATATGTCAGGAAAAATTAGGAAAAAGGGACGGGGAGAGTCGGTCGCACAGGATTTATCCGGGTAACAATATGTGTGCTTATCTGTACCCTCAATTTGATTGTATCTTGGTCAAATTGACCCTAGACTGGGAGGGTGTGCTACCACAGGACACAAAAGTTTGGCAATTTTTACAGGGGAAAGAGAGGTATGTCTCTGCGTGGTGAACAGATTATCAAGGAAATTTTTAAAATGTAACCTTTATTTAATTTCTTTAAAAGTTGCGAAATATAGACAAACAGTGAAACATGTAAACACAAGACAGTGTATTTTTAAAAAAGGATATCAATCCTTCACTCAATGTGGTCCAACTCAATATCCTCCTTTTTATTGTATGTTTTTAGCAATGGATGTGTTTATTGTGTACACACTCTTATTACTCATTAACTTTCACAATAAAGACTGACCCAAGAGGTCGCCTAATAGCATGAGCCGGTATCAGGGAATGGTCTGATCCACTAGTAGTAGGTATCAGAGCCCACGTCCTTTATCTATTATTGCCACCTTGTATGCGAGGGAGCGCCGCCTTGCTGCACTGCTGTATGTCCGGCCCGGAGGCTCCGGCGTGTATCTCACACTGTCGGAGACCTCCGTCTGCTGGGAGTTAGAGATTAGGCGCTGTGGACGTCATGCACGTCGCGCCTCTGACTGAGCGGTCCAGTGAGAACTGGCAAGCCGCTCCGACTTGGGTAAATTAAGCTAATACAGATCAAAATACATTTGTAATAGGGTAGAGGAGAGGAAGATAGCACACACTAAGTGTTTAGGTCAGCGTACGCTTCGCATAGGAGCTTCGTCAGGACCACAAGAGTGTGTACACAATAAACACATCCATTGCTAAATACATACAATAAAAAGAGGATATTGAGTTGGACCACACTGAGTGAAGGATTGATATCCTTTTTTAAAAATACACTGTCTTGTGTTTACATGTTTCACTGTTTGTCTATATTTCGCAGCTTTTAAAGAAATTGAATAAAGGTTACATTTTAAAAATGTCCTTGATAATCTGTGCACCACGCAGAGACATACCTCTCTTTCCCCTGTAAAAAAAGTGGCTAGATATGGTTTTGATGGTCAACAGCATCATTACTGTATCTTACGATGTGTTGCACTCAACGCCTGGCAGGTAAAGTTATTACCTGGTCTGACATCAGCATTCTCTGTGCTTCTGTTCCCTGCCCACAGCCTTTGGATCTTATTCTAGTCCACACTCAGCTTTGCATGTGTTTTAAACGATGCCCGTGCAAATGGCCGCCTCGTACGCCGAGTTCCCCCTGCATGCGAAGGAATGGATGTTTAGCATAAACATCCTTTTGCAGCTTGCGTGCAGGGAGGAAATAAATTGATGGTCACCTCTCTGGTGTCTTACATCTACGAGCACCCTGTACGGGAAGCGGGCCGGCAGCTGACATCCAATGACATCAGCTGCCCGCACCCTGCACCCGCGTCACAGGTGCATTTACATGGGAACGCCCAACATATTCATGGGGAAAATGATAGGCGTTCCCATGGGCGCAGCCCATCGCCACCGCCCCACACCCGCACTGCTAGGTGCGAATGGTACAGCAAATAGTTTGCCATACCTGCTCACGCCAAGCCGCTGCACATACCTCCTTCGGGATGCCAGCATTTGTATTTTGAATGCTGACATCCCAAGGGACAGACATCCATGTGTATAACAATGCAATATATTTGTATAAGATATAATTCAAGTGCATGGTCTGGAACCTGATTTACAGAAGAGGGAATGGGCCCTCTAGCAATGGGGTAAACTGGAGGTTTCTCCTGTACCCTTGTGGGCCAGTCCAACCATGTCAGGGGGCATTGCCCTACAAGTATGGGCACTTTAGGGGCAAGCACAGAATCTTCTGCAAAAAAAGCACAAGCACATTTAATTTTAAATGAGGTAAACATGTATATGTCATTAAATACTTTTCTTTATGTTCTCAAACAATCCAGTCTTTAAAGACAAAGCAACAAACAAATAAAATTAAATTGGCAGAGATGACGTGCACACATGAGAAATGAAATGATCTAATTATGTAATTCTGTGATGGGTGTTCACTGTGTGTATCAGTGGGAGCTGGCACGTTTTGCAAATTACCCTTTGTGTTGTTACATTTATTTCTTTTTAGACAAAATAAAGTGTTATTTATAAAACAAAAAGCAACAAGACCAAAATTCCAGAAGACGTCATACTCAAAACATTTCAAAGAAGAAATAATGTAAAAACAGACAACATCCCCAGGAACACGCTCAGCTATTCCCCCTGATACAGCCATTTCATTGACAAATTTCCCATTACATAAATTCAAGGAAGAATTTCTATATATGTTGCATTCACTTTAAACGACAGCGTTTTAAGCATCATTATAAGTAAGTATGCTTTAAGAAAATACTTTTTTTTAATAATGAATTCCCTTTTCCATTATGTTGACAGTGTCTAGGTAGACAGTCAAAAGGTTAACCACTATTGATTGACAGTCAAAAGGTCGACATTTGGAAAAGATTGACATGAACAAAAGGTCGACTTGGAAAAGCTTTTCATGATTTTTTGTTAAAGCCGACTTGTTTATACCTTACCATCGAGCCGTGCAAGGGGACACCATACACTTAAACGGTGTCCATGTCGGGTAGCATGGACAGTGTAATGGTTAGCATTACTGCCTCACAGCACTGAGGTCATGGGTTCGATCCCCACCATGGCCCTAACTGTGCAGAGTTTGTATATTCTCCCTGTGTTTGCAAGGCTTTCCTCCGAGTACTCTTGTTTCCCCCCACAATCCAAAAAAATACTGGTAGCTTAATTGCCTCCCGACATTATTAACCCAAGAATCTCTGTGTGTGCATGTGGTAGGGAATATAGATTGTAAGCTCCACTGGGACGGGGACTGATGTGAATGTTCAAATATTCTCTGTGCGCTATAAAAATAACTGGTAATAAATAAATAGACACCTAAAAAAAATTCCACACTCATGTCAACCATTTTCCATATTTACCTTCTGCGTGTGTCAACCGTTTGACCCTGTCGACCTAATACATGTCTACCTTTTTCATGTGTCAACCTTTTGACTGTCGACGAATAGTGGTTGACCTTTTGACTGTCTACCTAAACACAGTGGACCTCGCAATCTGCATAATTATGGCCTTAAAGACCATGTATATATTTTTTGGCTTGCACGCTGAATTCGGCTTGTACTGCTGGACTGTACCTGCATCTGGCTTGACAATGCAAATTACATTTATGGTGGGAGGTGTTATACTCTCCTGGGGAGTGGGTACATAAGAGTACCCCAATATTCATTAGTTCTTGACATTTTGCTAGTGTAGGTTTTAAAGGTTAAAGTTTGCAAACTTGGTCCTGAATTTCCCCCGCAGTTAAGTCATTCTAGCCTTGCTGTTTTCATTAGGGTCTCTATAAAAGTTCCAGCCTGTATTTAATTACCAAGGTTGCCTTAGGACTCAGGAGTGACTTTGGCCTGGTCGAACTCAGGCGTTGCTATATTTCTATTCTAGTGCATACTGTAACTCTTGTCTAAAAATTCTGCTCCATTAATACAGCAGAATTATCAGTTATATATAGAGCTCTCAGAAGTACACGTGTACTTGCAAAGGCCTAATTTGCACATACTTATATCAGCACTGTATTCTTGTCCAGCAGTATCCACTGCTTGAGGTCTATTCACATACATAATCATTAGCGGCTTTGTCTCAATCCTGAACCGCTTTAAGAGCAAAAGTACTGAGAGATGAAGAGAGCATTTATTATGATCGAACGCAACACTAGACTGACATATTTTAGGCTTCTCAGCAAGATAAAAGTAAAACGAAGGTATAGACGTGTCAAGAGTAGAACAATGCAGCACTTTCTCCATAGTCCCCATAATTAATGCAGCTTTATCTACAGTCTATCTGTATTTGAACAGACTGCGTTTCATTTTCTCCAGAAGCAGCCAGAGCTGTTTGTATAATTATATACAATAACTATTCTCAGTCCCTTTTCTGTCTGCCTTCTATTGAAGAGAGGAAGGAAATGTTACCCATAAAAGTGGGGAGTAAATGCAAAACTACATAGGGCAGGATACAATAGTGTCCGAATTCAGCAGCCATGCTGGATGCCGGCCAAACATGGACTTTTTTAAAAGGGTATGAGTCATAGGGACGACAGAAATAAGGTTGATAGTCAATAGGTTGACCATTATTGATTGAGAGGCCGTAAGTCGACAACACGGAAAATCTCGACATGCCTTAGGCAGTGGCGTAGCTACGTTTTGGGCGCCCGCCCCCGCCGATCGCCGCCCCGCCAAGCACCCCTACCTCGCCGCCCATGCAAACCCCCCCTCAATCCCCCACGGTGACAGCCTTACCTATCGCGCTGGTCCCGGCGGCTCCGTTCTTCTGCTGAGGACCACCAGAAAATTGCCGCCCCCATACAGCAGACAGTTTCAGAGAACTGTGCGCTATATGGAGGCGGCCATTTTGTGGTGGTCCTCAGCAGAATAACGGAGCCGCCGGGACCAGCGCGATAGGTAAGTCTGCGGTGGATTGAGGGGGGTTTAACTATAGCACCGCAGCCCCCGGCGCCCCCACATGCACAGCGCCCCCCCCCCCGCGCGGTGGCGGGGGCTGCGGTGCTATAGTTATGCCGCTGGCCTTAGGTAGACATGGTTAAAAGGTCATCACAAGCAATAGGACGACATTGATAAAATCAACATGAAAAAGTTTGACATAAAATGTTCACCCTATGTCGACATGGACATAAGTGTACCGTATGAAATAACACCTTTTTTGGAAAGAAAATGTGAAAAATTTCAACCTTTTTCATGTGGAATGTTTGATCATGTCGACCTAAGGTTTGTCAACCTTTTGCATGTGTCGACATATGGCCTGTTGACCAATAGTGGTCACCTATTGGCTGTCGACCTAAAAGAGCAATTATTTACAAGGCAAAGGCATGCCTTGTAAATGATTGCCGCTTTAAAAAAAACACCTGAGTTTGTCTCGCATCCCGCAGACCCTTCAATATTTAATATCTAAGCAAAATGTAATTAAATAAAGATGCAAAGCACTGCCGGTTCCGGCTGCAATGTGAGCGGTTGTGCTCTGGCAGAGCTCCGCTGCCACTCGGCCTTCCGCCTAATTAAAAAGGCTTTTTAGCCTCCACTCTGGCATACCGCCACCCCCTGCCGCCTTACAAACCGCCACCCTCCTGTATGAACCACTTTTTGAAGCAGATGCCATCCCGCTCACAGCACCAGAAGCAGGAAAGAGGAGAGAAGAGGCGCATGGAAGCCAAAATGGCACCAGACACCAGAGTTCCAGCCAGTCCTCCACGCACACAGCCTGGACTCGCTGCACTCGCCACACTATTCTATTCTCAACTCCACGCCGACGTGGATAGTGGGGGTATGAAAAGGTCGGAGGACGCGTACCGCCGCCCCTCGCGGGCTCGCTGCGCTCGCCACGCTTCGGGTTCACGTTGATCGTGGGGTGGCGTTAAAAATTGTGGGGGCCAATTAAGACTTCAGGGGACTATTAGGGCTCTGTGGCCCATTTAACATTGTTTCCTATGTAAAAATCGCGGGCATTGAGGCATTTAACACTAAAATCGCGTCCAATCTGACTTTTAACATTGATCCCTATGGGAAAATCGCGGGCATCGCGGGCATCGCGTCGCACCCGTTTTTTATGTACCCGTGATGCCCGCGATTTTTTACCCCCGACGCCCGCGATGCTAATCGCGGGTGCCGTTCTAGGTAAAGAGTACCGGGAATTATTCTCTGATGTACATGCCCTTAAACCAGCTGTAGAACTGAAGCTAGAAATATTAAGCAAACTTGAGGATCTGGATAACAGGTCACGCAGATTGGGCTCTCAGAGTCTGCAAAACAAATAGCTTTATTTGACTCCATCAGAGTTACGTTACCTAGGATGCTACAAGTACAAACTGAGTGTGCAGACCTAATTACCGAGAGAGCACACAGATTGGGGCTCAACGACAGCAAGAAAACATTGCAACTTAACCTGGGAGGGTGCAAAGCTTCTGATCTTCCAAGACTACTCAGCAGAGCTTGCTAGAGCTAGAAAGGAGTTTCCCACCCTCTGCTCTCGCCTGATTCAACAGAGTATACAGTCTCAGATGCTGAAGCATTTTTGAAGGAAGCTGGCAATCGGAACATCATTGCTAATGATTGATTCTCCACCATTGATGTCCACCATCTGATGTGAATGTGGTGCTGGGAGAGGCATCTTTCAATGTTACAGGGTGGTTCGCACTGGATGGGCCAGGTGTTTTTGGCCTGTGTTCTAAGTATTTGATTATCAACTACTTATTACGCCCAGAAGTTAGGATGTCCTGTTGGTTATTGTTTTCTAATTAGATGAAAAGTTCTCTTTAGTATGTTGTTTTATTGTGTAATTTTTGCTGTCTCCCCTCCTTCCCCATAACGCTGCCCCCCCTGTGTAGTGTTGTTGGATCGCAAGATATAATTGGTCTTTCTTTTTATAATCACTGTACTCTTGTGTATAGTATATAATACCGGTTATATACGCCTCATTGCTGCTTTAATGATTTTGAGATTTCATATTTTTGCTGAAGATGCCTACAATTGGTTGGTACTTCTCATTTGGATATATGACAACCTTTTGTACTATTATATGTTAGGCTGGTTTTGTACTCCTTGCATCCTCTTCCCTTAAATATTTCACAATGACTAGTCTACGTATAGGGTCCTGGAATGTGGGTGGGATAAATTCCCCACAGAAACGGAAAAAGTTACAGATGTATTTGAGTAAAATGAAAATGGATGTTATGTTCCTACAGGAATTACACCTAGTACCCCAAGAGATGCAAAAATTATCTTGTTTGCAATGGAAATTGTCATCTTCATCGTCCTTCAATACTAAGTCTAGGGGAGTAGCGATAATTGCCAAGGAGGTCTGGCTCTTACTGTTCATGATGTACAGACTGATATGTCCTATGCAGAATTACCATTGAGAACCAAGATTTGTTATTATCTACGCTCCAAACGTGTACTCCAAAATCTTTTTTATGTAAATTAATAACTCTACAGACTCCTTATACAAATTCCATTTAATTCTAGGTGGAGACTTTACCCTAAAATCCTCTACACATCTAGATAAACAAGTGCCTCGCAGGGGGGAGTACACTCTGCCTAAAATGGGTATGTCATATCTAACTGATGCTTTCCAGGTTTTGGATGTTTGGAGAGTGACACATCCGACGTAAAAGGATTTCACATGTCAATCAGCAGTGACAGGCCATTTATCCAGAATAGATTATATGCTAATGCCTAATGCAATTTTTCACAAGGTATGACAAGCTCAAATTGAACCCATTTCAATGTCGGACAATGATCTGATTTGGGCGGACTTTCAATTGTCTAAAGGACATTATTAAGACTATGAGATTCCCCTCTGGTTTAGCTCAGTCATTAACATTCTGTAGTAAACTTGAGGCTGCCTGGGAGGCATTTAAAATTACCAAGGATTCCGTATCCCAAACGATCCAATACTGTTTTGGCAGGCGTCCAAGGCAGTCTGGAGAGGTGGAATATTTTCTTACACATCCACCGCTTTTAAAAACACACACTCGGAGTTTATTGCTGCACAAAAAGCACTTACTGAATCCTAGCAAGAGTTTAAGGAGACTAGGGGTGACATTCTATGGGATGAGATAATCTGACTTTGGCGAATTTTATCGCAAAAACGGCCGTTTTCGCACTTTTTCCCTAATTCGCATATTTAATGAGATGCGAAAATCGGCAAAAAGTGCGGTTTTGCCGCGAAATCGCACTTTTTAGAAGTGCGATTTTTAGTTTTCGCCAGAACTCGCATCCAGATGTTTTCACATTGAAAAGTATACAATTCGCATATTTAATGAGATGCGAATTTGAAAAATGTGTCTAAAAATCTCAAAAAAATCAGACCAGGTTCTGATATGCGATTTGGCCAGAACCCTGCACAGATCATAGAGATCTGTGCATGGCCCTGTGTTAAAAAATGTGGAAAAGTTTTTTTGACAAAAAAAATTGCGTGGGGTCCCCCCTCCTGAGCATAACCAGCCCCGGGCTCATTGAGCTGGGGCTGGTTGCAAAAATACGGGGGACAAAAAGCATAGGGGTCCCCTGTATTTCTGAAACCAGCCCCGGACTCTTGGACCGGTCCTGGTTCCAAAAATACGGGGGACAAAAAATCTGGGGGTCCCCCGTATTTTGAAACCAGCACCGGGCTCCAACAGCCCTCGGTGTCATGCCACAGCCGGGGGACACTTTTTATATAAGGTCCCCCGGCCGAAACATGAGCACCGTGGCTGGTCAGCCTTGGACGGCGTACCTGGAGGAGTGGGGACCCCCCATAAAGGAACCACAAGTCCCAGCATGCGGGGCATTAATGGGCCCGCTGGGACTTGTAGTCCACCTGTAAAAAGAATGTTAAAAAAAACACACAGAGAAGTAAAACTTTATTACACACAAACACACACACACCTCACTTTTACACCCACATACTCACCGATCCAGGATCCAGCGCTGGTCTCCCTTCTGCTGCAGAGCCGGCTACCCCCGCACTGACAGCGGGGACAACCGTCTCTCTCCGATGCCGCTAACAGCCTACAGTATGTAGCGCTGTCCCAGCGCTACAGAGGCTGAGAGCGTGATTGGCTTATGCGTCTCCATGGAGCCCTGATTGGCTGAGCTATGCGTCTCCATGGACGCATAAGCCAAAGACGCATAAGCCAAAGATGCTCTCAGCCTCTGTAGCGCTGGGACAGCGCTACAGAGGCTGTTAGCAGCATCGGAGAGAGCCGGTTGTCCCCGCTGTCAGTGCGGGGGTAGCCGGCTCTGCAGCAGAAGGGAGACCAGCGCTGGATCCTGGATCGGTGAGTATGTGGGTGTAAAAGTGAGGTGTGTGTGTGTGTAATAAAGTTTTACTTCTCTGTGTGTGTGTTTTTTTAACATTCTTTTTACAGGTGGACTACAAGTCCCAGCGGGCCCATTAATGCCCCGCATGCTGGGACTTGTGGTTCTCCAAGTCCCAGCATGCGGGGGAGGTCTGCTGGCACTTGTAGTTCTTCTGTATCAAGCAATGTTATGTATGGAAGATTTAACACTATCAGGCCGGCGTCCACTGGCCACGGACGCCGGTGACAGCCCCGGACTTCAGCCCTGGACGGGTGAAGCCTGGGGGGGACCCCTTTATGGGGGGTCCCCACTCCTCCAGGTACCCCGTCCAAGGCTGACCAGCCACGGTGCTCATGTTTCGGCCGGGGGACCTTATATAAAAAGTGTCCCCCGGCTGTGGCATGACACCGGGGGCTGTTGGAGCCTGGTGCTGGTTTCAAAATACGGGGGGACCCCCAGATTTTTTGTCCCCCGTATTTTTGGAACCAGGACCGGTCCAAGAGTCCGGGGCTGGTTTCAGAAATACGGGGGACCCCTATGCTTTTTGTCCCCCGTATTTTTGGAACCAGCCCCAGCTCAATGAGCCCGGGGCTGGTTATGCTCAGGAGGGGGGACCCCACGCCAATTTTTTTTTTTTATGAACAAAAAATCGCACATTTCCTTAAATTCGCACATTTTCATGCCTAAAATTCGCACATTTTCATGCCTAAAATTCGCACATTATCGCACATAATCGCACTTTTCATTCCAGAATTCGCACCTCATTAAATATGCGAATTCGCGGCAAAAATGCGATATTAAAAAAGTGCGATGATGGGCGATTTTGAAAGTGCGAAAAAATCTCATCCCATAGAATGTCACCCTAGAACTCTACTGTCCCGTACAAATACAATTAAGCAAAACATTTTTTTTAAAGTCTCTTTACTAAATTAGAATCCTGTTATACTTTCTCTAAGGACCAAAAATGTAATAGATTCAGCAACAAGTCAGGTCGACTACTTACTAACCTATTACGAGGACAGAGACCCCCTACGGTAGTTCACCTATTTAGGAAGTCCAACAGTACTATGATAATTCTAACACTCAAATAGCAGAAATACTTTGTATTATATGTATTATAGTATATGATGTAACATGTACTATACATGTTACATCTGCCCCACCTGCAGAGCACATGGTTTTGCCCATTTTGAGGACAAATTTGTACTGCAATCAGATCTGAATAAGGGCCATAATGCAACTCGTCTTTGTACAAGGGGACAATTTATTACAAGGAAAACTCACATTAAACACAAATAAATATTGCATATCACCATTCAAGGTCATTTCCACATGGATCCTTTTTCTCCCTGGAGTAGTGATAGATGTAACCAAAGGATGGGTGTGCAGTCCCGGAAACCTCACAGTGGAGGTTATTTTGATCGTAGCGGCCAAACGTGCGTACGTTCGCTATTAACGTACGCTATCCGTACGCGGCCGTTGGGGTTGAGTCCACCCACAACTCAGCCGCATACGTATGGGCAGAAACAACGTCGAAGGGGAGTGGCGTACAATTGAGCGTACGCCAACGTACACGGACGGACCAGCCCTTACACTCCGACAACTGGCGTACAACAGAGCGTACGCCACCGTTTACGGACGTCTCTCGTCCGTCTTCCAACCGACTTCTTGCGGCTATCTGAGCGTACGCCAGCTTGCACGGACGGGTCCCTATTGTTTTCAATAGAAAACTCAGCTTATGTCACCGCTCGTAAGAGTGAGCGTACGTCCGTGTACGCTGGCATACCCTTCACATATATGGACCTGCAAATCTTGCCTTTCAACTATAATTATGAAAATTAATTAATTGATTGAATTAATTAATGTGCAAAATAGTGGGCATGGGCTTAAAACATTGCTGAAACATCCTTTGTAGGTGTTAGATGTGGTTTATGTTATTGTATCATAAATACAAAACCTATGTTTGTATTAGAGTGAACACGTTGACACATGTCGACTTGTGTAGATTGAGTGTGCTACTGTGTAAAGTCTATGAAAGCACGTAGTGAATGTGTCTAACTGTTTAACAAATACCTACCTTAGCATATATAAGCAGGTCTTAAAAAGATTCTTACCTTAAATTAAACAAACCTTTAAATGTAGAGAAGTATAGAAAGATAAGCTTCCAATGTGTTTGAGTGCTGTGTGTGGCTTGCAGGTAGTGAAATCATGGTTTGGACTTAATAGACTGCAGCATTGGTTATTACATTCAGGTGTATGTGTTTGGTAGTAATCAGCGTAAATTAGCAAACCCAGGCGCACGCTGGCATGCGGTATCTGTAGGGGTGGTTTGAGATGGCGGTTGGCGGCCGCCTGTTTTGTGTCCGAAATGAACGGTGCTTTAGTCGATCGTGCGGTAGTAGCACCGCTCATTTTTGGTGCACACCCCCGTGTACGCCCATGTTTACGCCCATTTTCCCTCATTATTTCGGCCGCTCCCCTCAACACGCCCCTATGCCGCCCCCAATGCCCGTACACTCGCGTACAGGTTTTTTCGCACGTAGAGACCCGTCCGTAAGCGTTGTGGAGTGTTCGCGCCTGCGCATTAGCGAATGTACGCATGCGCAGATCATAAAAAACCCCGGGACGTACGCGTACGGCCCGGCCGCACCAACCAGAATAAGGCCCAAAGTTCTCCCAGCAAAAACCTCCTGAAGAAAGGTATCCAGTGGATTAAAAGGCAATAGGCTTAAAGGTTATAGGTTTTTGGATATATGTAATTCTTCCTCAGAAGCCTGTAAACCATTGTTCCTATGGACCTCCATTCATACCTATTCTTATAGATATCCTGGGTGGGCTGCATTTTGCTTTTACTGCTGCTTACGTAAACATGTGGTGTTCATGGATAATGTTGTTGTATCTTGATGTGGCACCCCAGCCTGGGCCACTGTCTTCCAGCAGGGACAGAGTTAAGAAGGTTGCTAAGCAACCTTGTTCTTTTTGCAGGGCCCCGGCAGCAGGACTGTAAGGGGTTAATACCCCAAAGACTGGAGGGCGCGAAGGACTAACCTCAGGCTGATTGACAGCCCTGGGGAACGTATGGGTAGCGAGAGGGGTGGAAAGAGGGCAGGTCAAGGGGACAGCGAGTGAAGTGTGCGGTGCGCAGGGAGAAGGCTGATGGCTAGGACGTGACGGGAGCGGGGAGGCCGGACGTAACAGTGACCCCTGCCGACCTCCAGCGGGGAAGAGAGACGGGAGGCACAGGAGAGCAGCGCCTGACCCGCCAAGAGAGCCGGGCATGTGTGCGCGGGAGGCTGTGACCCCCGCCGACCTCTGCGTAGAGTGAGCGCCCCGTAGGAAGAGGGGAGAAGTGGAGGACAGCACGTGGAAAGTGAAGTGGCGGCGAGAGACGGCGGGGGCAACAGGAGAAGAGTGACCCACCTGAAGGAGAAGACAGACCCGGCCTGGAAGAGAAGGCTGCTTGGCCGGAGACCGCTGACAGAGAGAAGGACGCCAGTGACAAGAGCAGTGACTGGAGGTGTGACTGAGTGCGGCAACGCTCCGGCGCCCGCACTAGTACACCCGCTGGCTGAAGAACCAAGAGAGCCGTGCAGACCCTGGAGACGGAGATCCCACACCCGGCAGGCGAGTGACCCTATCTCTCGTGGGCGGCAGCGTGACGGGCAGGAGCCTGCAACATGCTCCGGTAACAGGTACTGTTCTCACGGGGGCCCCCACTCAGACTCACCCCCACCCGCCGCAGCAGGGTACCGGATCACTCCCCTGGGAGTGCACCCCCACCAGCGCTCACCCCTATTTGGGGTACCAACGCCCCACGCCACCCTCAGCTCCACTAGCCAGATAAGCGGGCAGGAAGCCCTAGCGCAGAGAGCACCGGACCCCAATGGGAACCCACCGCAGGGTAAAGGCAGCTCCACTCCTTACCCACACTCCTAGGAAAATCCCACCCATACTCTAACCCACCTGGGGAACTAATCTCCCTTCAATGCACCTTACTTGAAAGGTTATTGGAGGTCCCAAAGACGCTACTGCTGTTAAGGTTAACTAACGAGAGGAGAACACTGCCATCTGGTGGCCTAAGCGAATATGGCTGGGAGTCAGTTCTTTCCCTGGATTTAAAGTACTGTGTTCACCATGCCTGATCCGGGACGCATTATTAGAGTGTACATCAGGAAAAGTAGTCATCCCGCACTGTTTCATTGTGTCGAAGCTGACGTTATATGACCTGTTACTGTTTGTATTTTATATGCATGACATGTTGAATACCCAGATATATGTATTAGATGTCTAGGACCATTCGTTGATAATTGCACAGCGAGTGGGAATACTGTTGCCTGCAAGGACCCGGTTGGCGGTTGGCAGGACCATTTTACCCACTCCCCAGTATACTGGAGATGATTGTGAGACTTGTTCTAGGGTTGTCAACCCCATAGGGGTGTGGCTCCGCAAGACAAATATAATTAGTTACTAGATCGGTAGATTGTTTAGCACACTTACTGTCGTTTGAATACGTATTCCTTTTTTGTGTCCTATTCGTACTAAATAAAACATAAGCGGTTGTACCTGCTGAACGCCTTGCTTGAGTTCCTGGGGTGGCGTATTCTCTACGGCCGACACGGTGAAGAATCGGTGTGGAACCAAGAGTATCCAGCGACTCAAGGTATTTATCATTCCCCCCCACCGGCGGCATGTTACATTGACATACTTTTATTTTCTTCAATAAATCTTACAATATGCATGAGTACATTTAGACCTCATCCCCAAATGCTTGCTCTCCTTCTCCTCTATCTTACTTCCTGGTCACATGTTGCTCTCTACCGCAAGATTCTTAAAGATATACTAACTTATCTAGCTAATGCACATACAGTATCTTTATATATACTACATCGGTGATGGTACTACTCTACTCATAACTCTTGACTTATATTTAGTAGTATGAGGATATCCTAGTATATGTATCCAACAAACTCTTTGGGTTTCCTTTTTTATCTCTGTACCTTCCCCCCTTTATTATCCCATTATTCTTTTAATACAGATTTAAAGACTACCAGCTTCTTTGTATCCATCTATTCCAGTATTAGAGGATAGAGTTAAACAAGACCTGGATTTGTTCTTTTTGGCGGTACTTGTGAGTTATCCGGACGCCCGATTTCAAAATCGGGTCGGATCGGGCACATCGCATCGCATCGCATGCGACCATCGGATGCGATGCGATGCGATGCGATGACCCGATTTTTCCATAGGAATCAATGTTAAAATGGACTGAGTCCATTTTAACATGGAATTCAATGGGAAAAAGGGGTCCTTTTCATACCCCTACTATCCAAGTGGGCATGGAGTTGGATATAAACCTGTGGCGAGCGTAGCGAGCCACCGAGCCCGAAGCGTGGCGAGCGTAGCGAGCCCCGCGAGGGGACACGGAATACCGTCCCCTCGCGGGGCTCGCTTCGCTCGCCACGCTTCGGGCTCGGTGGCTCGCTACGCTCGCCACAGGTTTATATCCAACTCCATGCCCACTTGGATAGTAGGGGTATGAAAAGGACCCCTTTTTCCATAGGAATCATTTTAACATTGATTCCTATGGAAAAATCGGGTCATCGCATCCGATGGTCGCATGCGATGCGATGCGATGCGATATCGCATCGCATCGTATCTGATTGTATGCCTTAACTTAAGGCATACAATCAAAAAATCGGGCGTCCAGATAACTCACAAGTACCTTTTTGGCTTATATTGTTCTACAAGTCAGTGGAAAAACTTTCATACAGTAAGTAAACTTTTCTATGATATCCACATACCAGTTTACTGGACTATACATGCTTAACCAAATGATTGTATTAATATAATATTTTGTATTCTTTATTTTTTTTACTGATTCCCGACTATTTTTTTAAGTGTAACCTTTATGCCGATAGAAGAAGGTATACTCGACATGTGATGTAACGCAATGTACTTCTTGTTTAAGTCTACTACATGGACGTATATTTGTTGAAAATAATAAATATATTTTGAAGAAAAAAACTAACGATGTGAGTAGGTCAGGGCTTCCCAAACTTTTTCCAGTCATGGCACCCTTTAATATCAGCATTTTTTTCACGGAACTCTTAGGCCAAACGTTTCTTACCGAGAAATTTTGTAAAATACAACATTAGTCAATTGTGTATATGTCATCCTTAGGTTCAATTATGTGGTGAGGAAAAAGATTCACTTATGTTTGTGTACATATTTTATAATTGGTATGGTATCCACCAGTACTGGTTTTGCCTATTACATTAAATATAAACAATTGGAATTGGTCCTGGACCACCAATCCAGGGCACCCTTCCAAGTGTCTCAAGACACCCCAGAGTAACACAAGAGTGAGGCATCTGGTACAAGAGTGTTCCAGTGGTGTGTGCTTAGTGGGTGGTGAATCACACCACCCTCATCATCCGCAAGGCAAATAGATGGTTATACTGGCTGTTTCCTCTTGACATACAGTAATAATTACCTAAAACTTTCTTAAATACAATTAATACCACTTGGTGAGCTATAATTTGAAATCTCCTCTATTTTACTCAAAGATGAAAGTTAAAATCAGCTCCATATAGTTTGGCAGGCAGTTGTGAATCAGCCTCCCCTATACCGAACAGTCTCATTGCACTTTTAGGGGTAAATTTACTAAAGGTTCCAAAAATGAAAAGAGGTGATGTTGCCTATAGCAACCAATCAGAAAATGATAGAAATAATGTGATTGGTTGTTATGGGGAAATTCACTTCTTTATATTTTTTAAAGATTTAGTAACTGCACCCTTACTGAATGTGCAACTATCTAAATATATGGTCTTTCTCAGCTGATATTTCCTCTATTCTATAGATGGAGCCCCTCTCATGCTTGCTGGGCTCTTGCCAGAACGTCTCTGCTAGTGAGAGCCAGCAGAGAGGGACTCCATCAGACTGGGACGCATGTGCATCTCAGACTGTCGGCGGCGGTACCCTGCCCATCTCCGCTTCAGGGAGACGGGCAGGGTTAGGGGGGGTCGGGCCAGCAATGGGGACCATCGATGGCGGCGGTGGACAGCGGCGGGGAACTCCGTCTCCATGGGCGAGCGAGCGTCTTGTGCGCGTGTGCCCCCTGGCGCAGGCTGGTGGCTGGCGGGGGCTGGGAATGGATTCGCCAGCCCCCAGCTGAATGACCGGCGCTACATCTGTACATCATCTTCTGTGGCCAATTTTTTTTTAAGTTTCAATTTTTCTACCTCAACAATGTAAGTTTCCTGGGACTCTTCAAAACAGGAAAATTAGTTAAATTAACATCTATTTTGTTTCAGTAACCAAGCTGTAGAATGTACAACTGTTCCACTGAGTATCACAAAATCAGTAATTGTGCTTTCCAAAAATTGCTGAAATACATTCAATTATTTTCACAAAACCTGTATAAGAAAATGAATAAACTCCTTAAAGGGAATTAATTTAAGAAGATAATTATTGCTTTCAAACAAACCATACAATCTGAATAAAGAAATAACATGTATGCACAAGAGTACAGAAAACTTGTGATGATGTAAAATTCATTAAGAGGCCCTCGAAGTCATTCGGTGCCAATTACTTCTAACAACAATTAAAATTGTTTCAATTTGTGGTAAGTAGAAAACAGGGGAAAAAGAGATTAAAGTTGTAATGTTCTGGATGGAACAAAATATATTCACAGGAAATATTGATAGGTCTGATGTATGCATGGGTGAATCTATTATATTTGATCAAATTAACAGAATACCTAATTGGTTCTTTTTAAGGCATTTCATAGAACATTTTCTAGAAGTGCTTCAATACCCATTGTAGTGCGATTTCAGTCTTGCTTCAATTAAAAATTGAGGAAGAATTACCGTCACTGCATGGGTGGGACCTGGAGATGGTGGTGGTGAAGGAAGATTACAGCAATTCAACTCTACCATCACAGGGCCCCTCTTTGCAGTATAGAGTTTGCATAACTGGGGCAGCACGGACGGTGTATTGGTTGGCATTACTGCCTCACAGCACTGAGGTCATGGGTTTGATTCCCACCATGACCCTTATTGCGCAGAGTTTGTGTATTCTCCCTGTGCTCACTTGGGTTTCCTTCCAGATTCCAAAAAAAAATACTGGTAGGTTAATTGGCTCCCAACAAAATTAACCCTACAAAGAATGTGTGTGGGTGTATATGTGGTAGGGAATGTATTTATGATAATGTTCAAAGATTCTCTGTAAAGCGCTGCAGAATATGTGTGTGCGCTATACAAATAACTGTTTAT
The DNA here is from genome assembly GCF_055691185.1 of Crinia signifera. Lineage (NCBI taxonomy): Eukaryota > Metazoa > Chordata > Amphibia > Anura > Myobatrachidae > Crinia > Crinia signifera. Next base: position 49,963,345 of record NC_139220.1, on the reverse strand, counting down.
AATTATAAATTGTTTTCAGAAATCTGAATTTTGTGGATCCAAACCAAAAGTCAGTCTGAATACGCAAAGAGGTTCTGACCTGAACTAAGTGTTGGTTCGAATCTGGATTTTGAATCTACATTTTGGGCATTGATATTAAAAAATTACAATACAGTATTTTAGCTGCTTTTATAGATTTTTATCCATGGAAATTGATTTATTTTAAAATAAACCAAAATCCTAATCCCAAATGTCAGGGACCCACAAGAGTTGTAGGTCAGGTGACCAGGTTTATGCCATTGCCACCATCTCTAATAATCTTGCAACTAATAGAACCCGGGGATTTGCGGGACAGTCACCTCTTAGCGATATCCACATATATCCAGTGTGGGATAACGCTCCCTGCGTCAGGATTTTCTTACAGTGTATTATTAATATCCCCAATTGCACTGGCCCAGGAACACAGACATCCACACAGTATTTTCATGCACCTACTGTTTCAGCAATTGTTAAAGAATTATGGCATTGAATTTGGGTTCTGAAAGCATTTATACAAAGGATTAAATAAAGGATTTTTTTATATAGTCAATTTTATTAATAAAATGAGAGACATTACCAAAATGACCTATGTAGAGTTCCGTTAACATTGTCATACAAAAACAGAGCAATTAATAGACTACAAAAAGCCTATTACAAAATGCAACTATTGAGAACATATAATATAAAGGCAGGTGATTTATAGTCTCATCTTATTTGCTATTTTGTGGAAAAGAAAACAATGTAGGAAAGGAGATCAAAGAAAAAGAAAAACAAAAAAAAGTAGAAAAGAGGGTCGGGGAAAGAGATGAGGAGGGAAAGGGGTAGCCAACTGCCCAGACCCCAAACTAAAAGGATGGGCAACATAGTAAGAAGATCAATAAGTAAAATAATCAAGGTGACCATACACTACTGTGATCCCTCCTGAGCCACTTGGCACCTTCCCTAGTGGCAGGATCAGATGCAATACATACAGATGGGGCCGGGCTCTTCTTTGCTGGCGAATTGCCAGAACGCCACCGCTGGCGATCCGCCAGCAGCCCGGCCCACCATCTGACTGAGACGCGCGTGCGTCTCACGCGCGTCTCAATCTCCGTTGGCGGGGCGACGGGAACCCTGTCCGTCTCCGCTTCAGGCGTTGGGGACCCCGGGAGACCGCCGACAAGCCGGCGGTGACCCGGGGGAAGCGCTGGAAGCGGGACGAACGCGCCTCTCGTGCGCGCGCGTCCCCTTCTCGCTATACAGATGGCGGCTGGCATGGGATGGCGGCTGGCGTCGCCATCCCCTGCAAAGATGAGCCATGCCCCATCTGTACATACGACCTAGTGGTGTCGACCTAATGTTTGTCGACCTAGTATCTGTCTATCCTATGATCCATACCCATCTGATGGACCCTCAGTTTCTAACCTAGAAAACCAAATGCCAACACTTTTTATCCTTCAGAGTAACACTGGGTTATGTTATCCAAGACCCAGCTGATAGGTGGATACAGTAACTACCTTGGAACTCCCATAACATGCACTTAATCCCCATACACACTAGAAGATCCTGGCAGGTGGCCAAATTGAGTGCATTCACTGAACAATATTGGTAAACAATATCATTCAATGACATTACCAGGACCCAATGAACATGTGGGTCATTGGTCATATAGCCATAATCGACCTGCGTGTTCAGTGGATGGGAGAGGGCATTAATGATATTGAGTGTACACACCAAATGCTAACAAATAACGCTCAAGGGAGATTTAACATTTGCTCTGATCACATACAGTATTTGCAGCTCTATCCCTCTGTGATGTCAGTGTTCTGCCTCCGTGATTCTACCCCTTGATTTTATATCCTCCATTGGATGAACCTATAAAAAATGTTAATTTCAACAAGGGCAACCTGTTCCTGCTACAGTTCAAAACAATTGTAATGTATACTGTGCAGCTTAAATAGGCTAATTCTATATAACAGGATGTTAGCATTGTAAATAATGTAAGGAAATATGAATAAATAATGATAACTTGCATAAATTAGCATAACAACAGCTAATGGACAAAGTTTATAATTTTTTCTTGGCTTAATCTATAGCCTTATACTGTAACTACTCTGTATGCATTGTCACGGTATCAGTAAATGAGGGCATTTAATAATCTTATCATGGCTCTGCAAAATTACAGTACCTTGTGTTCTCTGGTTCCAGATGCTGAGTAATCAGGAGAGGTTGCCATTTAGCAATCCTCCCATGCATCAATGAGAGCTGCAGAAGCTGGAATAATGCTTTCAATAGGACACATCTTGGTAGAACAGGGTGAGCACTAATAAGTATAAGTAAATGATTATGCCAAAGAAAGTTAGGCAGCGTTGCTAACACAGCAAAGTCAATAACTAGTTTAGGCTGATTATCTCCTTAGCAAAGAAACCAGGCTGGAGATACCTGTTATAACCAGCTTCCAGAATAAAGGCCTCCCTCTTAGATGTTTCTTTCAAAAGCTTAAGGGGGAAATGTATTAAGCTAAATACGCCTATAATAGGCAGATTTGTATAAATAAATACACCTATTTTAAGTGAATTTACTCTGCCGAAAATACGGCAATTCGTATTCACCATCGAAAGAATATGACTAGGAATCACCATTCATTCCTATGGTGATTCCTAATTTACTAAACGGACGTACGTAATATACGGCCGCTAATTAGCGGAATGTGGCCACTAATTGCCGGTAAAATACACCTGGAAAATACACTTAATTTTTCAGGCGTATTTGGCAGAAGCCTGCAGTCAGTCAGTCAGTCAGATCCGTGTAGGCTTCAGTGTAAAAAAATAGTAAAATAGATACATAATTTTAAAAAATGGTGTGGGGTCCCCCCCCCCCCCCCCCCTCGGCCATAACCAGCCCCAGGCTCAAAGAGCCAATCATGGTTTTAAAAAATAAGAGAACCAATCAAATAATGGTTCCTTGTATTTTTTAAAACAAACACCAGACCCAAGGGCTGGTCCTGGTTCACAAAATACAGGGGACAAAACGAGTAGGGGTTCCCCATATTTTATGAACCAGCACCAGGCCCAAACAGCCAGCAGGTTAATGCCACGTCCAAAGCGTTAACCCCCTGACCGGTCAGCCTGGGCAGGGATCCTGGGGAAGTGAGTTATTTTGTGGCCACGCCCCTTCCCCATGAATCCACTCCCCTATATTTTTGGCTTGAGCACCCACCAGCAAACACATAAATCGGCACCTATGGCATGTGATACTTAAATATGATAGCCTTGCCTGAAGAATTGAGTTTTCAGGGAACGCTTGAAGGTTTTGAGGTCAGTAGAGTCTTATTTTGCATGGAAGTGCATTCCATAGGGTGGGAGCAGCCCTATTAAAGTCCTATCTATAACATCTGTCTGTCCTGCCCTTTCCATGCATGCACAGTAGAAGCTGCAAAACTCGTAGCCCCTCTAATGGCTCCCACTGCTAGTTAATGAAACAGACTATAGGCATAGAACCCACTGGGAATGGGTATGCAGCAGTGGTAGGGAGGGGTAAGAACAGAGCAGGTGACAGAGCGAAACAAAGCCAGGAGCATAGTGGGACAGGGCAGTGGACAGTGAGTTGGCAGGAGCATGGGATAGAGCGAGTGGCATATCTATAATGGATGTAGTCTGTTTAGGGCACATAGGCCCTTCATCTCCAGCTGGGCCCATGCTGTACCAATTTATTCAGTACTCACTTCTCCAGTGACCAGAGTCTGCTATGGCAGCACTGCAAAATCCTGCACAGTAAGGGTAATGACTGGGAAAATGGCTAACACACCATTTTCACAGAGCTCTGCGCATGCACTTAGAACCTAGCCTGGTGCTCTTACTCAGAATGCCACTGACTATGCTACAAGACTACTAGAGACTGAGAGGAGGTGGCCTGGTTGAAGACTGCACATGGGTTCCTTTATTTGGAAGGGAGACAGTCCTATTTTCCTCCAACTCCAGACGTGTCTAGTGGGATGCTCCTGTGACTTTGTAGCAGAGGTCCGCATTGGAAGTCTCTGGCCAGTAGTCAGTGTTACGTGCACAGCACCGGGAGTAGAAGAAGTAGTGTCAGAACAGGGTGTCAGTACCCCTGGGCCCCCCTCTATCTAGGGGCTATCTAGAGGCCCCCTGTGTTTTTTTTTTAATCTAAAGGTTTTGTGCATGGAAGTGGGATAGTTCTGCAGCTTCACCTATCTGCCAATGTGACAATGATTAATGGTGCTGAGCATTGGGAGCCGAGGCACACTGACTGCCCCAGTATGCAGTGTGTTACTGGGAGTTGACTAATGCTGGCCACACATCAGACCAACTTTCCTCCATCTATCCAACTAGTTGCTTGGATGGAATAAAAATATGGTACTGGATGGGAGCAAAGGACAATCAGAAAAGTGCTCACAAACCCAGGAAAATGGACAAAAACATTCAGTCAAATTGTTTAAATCAAACAGGTTTAACTACAGTACTGTGTCTGATTGACAATTTTTGTCCTTTTCCAGTTTTTGGGAGCAAATTTCTGAAGTAAATATTGCATTTGCTCCCATCCAGTACCATATTTTTATTCCATCCAAGCAACTACTTGGATGGTTGGAGGAAAGTTGGTCTGATGTGTGGCCAGCATTAGTCCCATGAGACTTTGCACAAGAGGTCAGAGGCTGAGAGGCTTGTGCTAAGCTCTGCTTGGTGGAGCTCATCATATGCTTCTCAGGACCGTGGAGGATAGCAGCAGCAGCGGCATTGTCATGGGAGGATTTTTAATCAGAGGCAGCGCTAAGCTTGTCAGGGCTCCTAAAGAGTAAGGTACATAGGGCCAAACACAGGCTTTTCATGTGGTAATATATATATATATATATATATATATATATATATCCCCACAAAAGTGTTATATAGCGCCCTAAATTCTACCAGTATTTACTATAGTCTTTCCCTATATTCTCAAACTCTTATAGATATGGACAAGATTCTTAAATATAAAACATTTATTAAAAATGTAAACATAAAAACAAAATTCATGCACTTTTCTTGTCAGATGTTTTTTTTTCATACAGTTGGTGTATTTCGTCTCCACACGAGACTTCATCAGGGGTGTATGATACAAATCTTTGCCAATCTTTTTTGTTGTTTGTGTGGACCAGTACTGATGTCCTACTGAGAGCTTTTATTTAGCATATTTATTTCCCACTGATTGTGATTTCACTGTGGTGTTAGATGTTTCCAAATCACAGTGTTTAATGGGTATTCCTCACCACTTTTAATAGTGCCACAAATTATCAACTTAATTGGATTCTGGAGTTAAACGCAACCAATGCTCCAGCATATATGAAAGGGTCCAAATTATGGAATTGCAATTAGTTCATATAGAGGGTAACCAGCCTCCAATACTAGTATAATTAATTTGCTCCTCAAGGATGGGGCATTGTATCCCCGAAAGTCGTGTTGTGTTTTATCACAGTAAAATCCTATTTTCACAAGTCCGCTTGAGTGCCTCCTCTTGTTCAAGTACCCCTGCCTATCCATCGATTCCCGGAAGGCATCCGCGGCAGTTGCCACAAAGGATCTCTTGAATGCCAGGAGTGTTCTCATAAATAACACTAAAATATGGCCTTTCCATCCTTGTATCTCATATTAACTTTGCAAAAGCAAATATTGTTTCTGTCCTTGTAAGCAAAGTCATGGCAAGATGATTATATGAAAAGAGCTTATGTGGAAATGTTTATGCAAGAAATGTACTTGAGGCAGACAGATGATGTGTAACTGGGAAAAGGGTAAATCATATTGAGACAACACAGGTGCTGTCATTTTGCCAAAAAGTGTAGGGCAGTGTCTACAAGATGAAGGTTACTGCTGGTTGCACACTATACAATAATACAATAATTCCTTTGAGTTTTCCCCAAATGGTACAGTTATGGCCAACCTAATCCAGTAAGCCAGAATCTGCTTGTGAGCAGGCCACCCTGTTTTGTCAAAACCGTACAGTACAAAAAGGGAATCTGAACATCTAATGGATTCCCTCCACTGTACGTAAATTTTAAGAGCCCGAACAATGTCCAGGGATCTCTCTTTGTTGGACAGACTGGAATACCTTAGTGCTGGGATCACAATTTCCTGGTTGACATGGAATTTTGAGACTACCTTTGGAAGGTAGTCAAACACCTCACACTCACATACAGGGCCATCTCTAATTCCATTGCTCCATATATCTCTAACCTCATCTCCATTCATACACCCTCCCGCCCTCTACGGTCAGTTGACGACTGTCGTCTCTCCTCCACCCTGATCACTGCTTCCCATGCTAGAGTACAGGACTTTGCCCGTGCTGCACCCCTTCAGTGGAACACACTCCCTCGCTCCATTAGACTCTCCCCGACCTTGCAAAGCTTCAAATGGGCACTGAAAACTCACCTATTCATCAAAGCATACCCTTCCACTGCATAAACCAGCTGGTTCTCTGACCCCTTGCCTGTTTACATCCTGCTATCTAACCACCACCCTCTCGCTTGCACCTCTTGTAATCTGTCTGTCTACTCTTCCTACTAGATTGTAAGCTCCTCCGAGTAGGGCCCTCTTCCCTCCTGTTGTCAAAGCCCTCTTCTCTTCACATTTCACTCACAGCTCTCCTATACTCCAACACTCAGTGACCATCTTCATACTCATCTCCATCATTGGCCTCAAGCCTCTAGTTGTATGTTGATTGAGTCCTCACTACTTACATTTAATCTGTAATGTGTATTGATCTGTGGCGCTCTTTATTTGTACTGTATTTTTGTTATTTATTCAATGTTATGCCAAGCTTTGTCTCCCTGTATTGTTCCTTTGTACAGCGCTACGAAACACTTGTGGCGCCTTATAAATAAAATTATAAAAATAATAAAAAGGTAGGAAGGTTTTATCCACAGGACAGCCCTATCCTGATGGAATACCAGAAAATGGGAACAACAGGACAAAGCTCCCAGATCTGATACCCTACTAGCTGGGGCAATAGTCATCAGAAAAACTGTCTTGGCAGTGAGCCACTTTAATTCTACCAAATTTGAAGGTTCAAAAGGTGGTTCTGAGAGAGCTTCTAGAACCACTTATATATCCCAAGGAGCCACCGGCAGGGCAGCCGAGAGGGAGGGGGAGCAGGTACTAATTACCCGGGCCCAGGCTTGCTGGAGGGGCCCTGGTCAAACCCCCTCCGTTCCTCCCGGTCAGAAGCACACACCTACTGACAGCGTGAGAGCTCCTGCTGAGCCTGCTGTCAGCACTGCACATGCTGTAGGTGTCCTGCTACTGCTGAGGGGGGGGGGGGTGTACAATAACACTCCCCCTCGACTTTAGCGTGTTTTATCACCCTCTAAACATTTTGGGCCATGGCCTCACTGCGGAGTGTGACCATGCCTCCCATAATTAGGCCACACCTCCAAAAATATACCGGGGCCCGGCATACCTCTCGGCTGCCCTGGCCACCGGAGGGGTATACAAAGGTTGAATCCTGAGTAGTCCCTGGTAAACTAATCTGGTAATGTAGCCAATTGTCTCTTGAACCAGACTGACAATGCAGAGACCTGCACTCTAAGGAATGCCAGACGCAAACCCTTATCCAAACCACTCTGAAGGAAAGCTAACAGTCTTGCCACTTTAAATTGTTTGGTGTCATAAGATCTTGCCTTGCACCAAGAGAAAAGGTATGCCACACCCTATAATAGATTCGGGCCGAAGTGATGAATAAAAATATAGTAATTGAGTCAATTGCTGGTTAGGGGTGGAAAGACCACTTGCCTCGCTGATAGGTTGAAATAAAAAAAGAAAATTAACTTTACCTAAGAGAGTCAACTTCAAATCACATATACTGTAGTGAAGGAAAACCCAACTAGTAAATCTAACAATAAGTAGCAGACCATCACATTATTATTATTATTATTATTATTATTATTATTATTATTACTTTTATTTATATGGTACCACCAAGTGGCCACAGCACAACAACACACAGCAACATGAGGAATAGATGGAATTTGCATAGACTGGATTTGCATGAAATATTTATTCCATCATTTTCAATGTTTTACATTTTTGGGCTGGACATGAACAAACTGTTCCAGGACATGTTACATTTCCTTGTCTTATATTTTATATAAAATTCTGGAAGTCATATGGGATGCCTGCAGCCATTCACAAGCATCCAGCATTGTATAAATGTTGTAATTGGCTGACGAGTTAATTACACCCTCATCATTCCAGAACTCAGTCTATTTTATAGTAAACAAACGTTACAAACAATGGCAATATCCAAGTCAAATAAATGTACTTTTTTTTTATATGGGAATTCTATATTTGTAATATATTTGTATAATATACAGGTGTTAGGATTCAGTACTTTTAAGTACAGGGCTATTAGGGGAAGGAGGGAGTTATTGCAATCTGTCAAACATTTGTGGGCTACATGCAAAAGCAGACAGTGCGGTGTTACCTGCATGCAAAAACAATACATTTGTTTGCATCCCTTGCATTACAAGAGACGAGCAGTCCAATTTTGCTTAGAATCAAACATACCCAAAATATGGGGTTCCAAGTTTAACCAAGTCCCAGCTCGGGTCATCTCGCAAGTTTGCATATTGGATTTCAAAAACCGATCTTGCATCTTTTTGATTGCAAATAATTCTTTCACACAAGATTTCAGGTGCCAAAATTTGTCAAAATACTGTAGACTGGAGATGACTGAAGATTAAGATTATTGATGTCATTAATACTATAGGAACAAAACAGGACCAAACTGCCTGATTTTACATGGTTTAATACATTTTAAAGAAACCCACATCCAAAATTGAAATGCTGAAGGGTGAAAAACTCATGTTGACAACTTCCGGTGGGTGGGGCATCTGGTATGGCCACATTTTAAGTCTGCTCCTGACCAAGGTTCCTAGAATCTATTACCAACCTCACCTAAAATCGCTTTTACTGGGAGGAGATCTATACTATTGAGAGGCAGAGAACTTTATGATACATTGGATACCCTCAGGGTCGTCGCACTCAGGCAGGGGGGCACCCCAGCGATCATCCGATACACGGAGGGAGGGGGGGTGTGGAGTAGCCACCCGCCTGCCTGAGATGCAGTGATCGAGGCACCGTGTCACTCGACATGGGGGAGGGGTGCCGGGATGCCGGGTGATGCGGCGCTGGGTGATGCGGCGCAGGAGGGACCTTGGTTGGCCGTGTCACCTGGGGATTCCCCTGCTCTACCTGCAGCGAGCTGCGGGAAACTTACCCCTGCTGGGATCCAGGATCCAGGTTCTCTGCTATCCAAGGCCGCCAAGTGACATTTTACTGTCATATTTGAATGATCATTTTGAACATATGATGTCTTGTTTGAACTCTGCTTGAGTCCCTAGTGATCCTCCACTCCAGGCTGCTTCTTTCCAGGAAGAATTGGATGATCCCACTACTGAAAACCGTATACCTGATTTGTGCCCTAAGCAACTGAACAATGATTACCCCATTTAGCCAGCATCTCCTCCTATCAATATTATGTGTGTGTCAGTGTCAGGTTAGATTCTGTTGTTTCCTCGGTACTAGACAACATGGTGCTCCCTTTCCCTCCAGAAAAGGACATGTTCTACAGCTTGAGAATGATCACAGTGACAACCTCGCCATATTTATCACCCCAAAAGTAGAGATGTGCAAGATAGGATTTATCCGGATTTACCCGGATCTCAAAACAGGATCTTATTGGCTATTCAACTGTCACATGATTTGGAGTCAAAACATGTGACTGCTGATAAGATCCCGTTTTGAGATCCGGTTAAATCCATGTAAATTTGGGTAAATCCTAACCTGCACATCTCTACCCAAAATTTTGAGTTCGATATTTGTCCACCTGTCTCTATCTCACTTAGATTATGGTCAGCTCCAAATGTTACTAAAACATTCTTACTGATTCTCTTGCAATTTTTCTTGCTAAAGTTTGGTATATCCATGGTTGCCTACCTGACCCTCTGCTTCAGGGGTAGATTTATTAAGATCAGTGAAGTGATAAGGTGTCTGGTTTTTATCACCGGCCAATCAGCTCCTACCTGTCATTTGTCAAACCAAGCCTGTAACTTCACACTTAGGAGCTGATTGGCCGGTGATAAAAACCAGACACTTTATCACTTCACCAAGCTTAATAAATCTGCCCCTCAGGGAGAAAATGCTCTGTTCCTGGACTTCCCTGGTAATGTATGATTACCATCACCTGTGGGGAGCTAGGTAATTGATAAGAAAGGTGTTTCACTGCAGGTGATGGCCTTCCTACATTACCAGGGAAGTCCAGAAACAGAGCACTTTCTCCCTGAAGGAGAGGGTCAGGTAGGTAACCATGGGTATATCCCCCCCCCCCCCCCCACAGAGTTTGTTTGATCTATATTGTGGGACTTTAAAGGCTCAGTGACATAACCATTATGCTACAAATATGTATACATATTATTCTGGCTTTGATTCCCTCTGGACACTATTAGTCAATTAACAATCTTAATTCATATGTGACAAAATAATAACAAATTGTTTATATTTCAGTTTTTTTCCCCATCTCCTTTCTCTGCCTCTTATTTAAAGTTCAGGGTAATTCTTTATAATTAATATTTGGTTTCATCCCCCACCCCCCCACCTCATCTACATCTTATTTGTCCTTTTGTTCTCTTAAAATCACTTATATGATATTACATTTATTAGTTATATGAACATATTTGTTTTAATCTCCTTGATCCATTTATAATATTTCATATTGGATTAAAACTCTAATGGTGAGATTTGAATTTGGCTATAAGGCTGAAGTGGTTTTTAAAAAGAAATGATTTAGGCCCTTATTCAGCTGTACTCAAAGGCGTGCGCACGATTGCAGCCAGGCAGACACCGCGGCTGCTTGGAGGAGCAAGCGCCATCGGGGTCTGCGGTGAGCGAAGACACCTGCCAGGGACAGGCTGTGTATTTAGTTGCTGCGCTGTGCTCCGGGTCCCGGCCGGGACGGCGGGACCTAATTGCTGCTGATTGACAGCACCATATAGTGTGCCGGCGCGGTATAGGACAGGACAGCTGAGCGATGGCTCAGCTGTCCAATCGTATCTGACACAGCAGCCTGCGGCTCAGTGACTGGCTGAGCACGCAGGCTGCAGGGAGAAGGAAGGAGATGTGGAGGACCTGCAGTGCCACTTATGTAGGAGTCGTTGTCTGCCCCACCAGGCATCCACATAAGTGAAAGTAAGGCAGCAATTTCACATTTACAAGTACAGTATGAGTTTGTGTGTGTATATATATATATATATATATATATATATATATATATATATATAAAAATGTATATACACACACACACATATTATACTCACATATATATAATCCCCCCCTTGCTCTTCCCAGCCTTTCCTTCCTTACAGTCCCCTCTCCCCCGCCCACCCCTGTCATGTCCCTCCCCCCCAAAATGTGTAACGGGCATCACGTGTGTCAAAAAATGTGTAATAATGTGTAATGGGTATCATGGTGTGAGTCGCACTTGTAATGGGTATCACGGTGTGAGGCACAACGTCTAATGGGTATCACGGTGTGAGGCGCACTTGTAATGGGTATCACGTGTGTGGCATAATGTTTAATGGGCATCATGGTATGTGGCATAATGTGTAATGGGCATCATAGTCTGAGACGTAATGGGCATAACTGTGTGAGGCACAACATGTAATGGGCATTATGGCATGTGGTATACTATGTAATGTCTGTGTGACGTGTAATAGGCATTACGGTGTAAATCTTAGTCCCTATTTTACTAAAATTTGTCAAGCCCTGGCATGTGGAATGGGCATTACAATGTGTGGCAATATGTGGAATGGGCATTACGGTGTGTGGCATTATGTGGAATGAGCATTATGTTGGATGGCATTAGGTGGAATGGGCATTACTGTGCAATGCATTATATGTAATGGCCATTACTGTGTATGGCATTATGTGGAATGGGCATTACAGTGTCAATTTTTGCAGCGTACCTTCGGTGCGCACTGTCCCTGTTTTTAGTATTCTGAATTGCATATTCATAACTGTCACCTATTTAATTTGCATTGATGCCCATAGGCGGTGATGGACACGCCCAATAGATGGTGATGGACACGCCCCCTCCCCCCCATGGTGCACCCTCTAATAAAATGGGCTGCGCACGCCTATGGCTGTACTGTAAAATCTATTTGACTTATGTCTAATTTTCTTGATTTTACATTATGTTTGTAAACTGTGTAACATGTTATGGTGCATATGCTTCAGTAAAAAAAAGATTTAACCCCCCCCCCCCCCAAATCTCATGTCGACCTTATTAATGTCAAGTTGACCATGTCTATGTTGACCAGAAGCTTGTGTCGACCTTTTGTCAATGTCACAGTCAACCTAGACATTGTCTACCCAATGAAAGCATCCCTTTTGATTTTGGTGGTTAGAAGAACATAATCCATCAAAACACTATAGTCAATTCCTGTTTACATTCCAGCAAATCATTTGATTCATTTCATTATGCAGCACATGTTCCCATGCCGTACTATTATTAAGCGTATCTCACAATTGGAATTCATGAAGCATTCTGGCTAGATCCTAAATAGAAATGTGCACATCACTCATCAGACACTTGGCAATATGGAAATGAACAACCCATCTGCTTTTGTGTAAGACATTGTGAATGTAGGAACACTTTTGTATAGTAAGTGAACTGTTATGTTCATTTATTAGGAAACTTGCCTATCTCTAATTGTTTAACTCTTTGAGTGCCGAGTGAATTTCTCAAAATATGTGTGAAAATTACCAAATACATTTTTATATTCATAATGACCTGTAAGGTTTATTTTATGTAGGAAATATCATTTATTTTTAAACATTTTTTTATTTGAATTTATATAACAAATTTGACCAACACTGGCATTTTTAGTGGATATTTTGTACATATCTCACAGAAATGCTGGCACTCAAAGGGTGAATAACAATATGAAATTATTGGAGTGTATTGGACTTCATTTAGATTTAGGTGTATGCTCATTTTTATTTTATTTTTGTGTAAGATACCTGCCATACCTCCCAACATGACCTTCTTCGCTTAATTTATGACTGCCATCACCTGTGGTGAAACACCTTTCATATCAATTAACCAGGTTCAACAAAGGTGATGGCAATCATACATTAGGAGGGAAGTCCAGGAACAGAGCATTATGTCCCTCCTGGAGAGGGTCATGTTGGGAGGTATGACCTGCTTCCGTATGTGCACCAAAAATTTATCCTATTCCTTACATGTCCATTTCTAGTTTTTGGCAGTTTGTAGTCTTGCAATCCCCTACTCCTGGGAAAGATGGATTCATTCATCTACATACTGTATAGAGATTTAGTTAAGATTTCAGCGGTCAGAGCACCGGCAGTCGGAATAACAAAGTCTGTAGATCCTGACATCATCCCAATTCCAGTGCCGGATTTCTGCTTGCCAGTATCGAGTTAAGGGATTAGTTGCTGGGAAGTTGTTAGGTTTACACACTAGAGGGAATGTTAGGATAAGGCAGAAAGTGGAGGGGAAGGATAGGGTTAGGCTGTGAGGAGAAAGGGTTAGGGTTAGCACAAAGGTGGTATGGTTAGGATCAGGCTGTGGGAGGGTGGTTAGGGTTAAGCATGAATGGGTAGAGTTAGGCTGCAGGTAGGGAGGTTTAGGGTTAGGGCAGCAGAGGAGGAAGTTTAGCCTATGTACCTAAGAGGTGTCAGGATCCTGATGATCAGAATGCCATTGTCAGTCTTCTGTCCGCCAGCTTAAAAAAAAACTAGTACGAACCATCACTACATTGTTTTCAGAATGTAATGTGCTCATATTTTTTGGGTTATATACTGTATTGTATGGCGATATTATGTAAGTCAAGTGGTTCCCAAACTTTCTTGAATCGCAGCTCCCTAGATTATCAGTATTTTCTACCATGGCATTTTAGGTCATACAGTTCTTGAAAATGTTAACAAAAAATAATTAGCTGTGTGGGATGCCTTAGTGTTCTATGTATAGAAAAGAGGAGTCAGCGATGTAGTGGATGGTATAGAGGAGTCAGTGATATAATGTAGGGTATAGAGGGTCAGTGATGTAGTGTAGGTTATAGAGGGGTCAGTGATGTAGTGTGGGTTAAGGGGGAACAGTGATGTATTGTAGGATATATAGGGACTAGCGATGTAGTGTAGGGTATAGAATGGTCAGTGATGTAGTGTAGGGTATACAGGGGCAGTGATGTAGTGTAGGGTATAGAGGGGTTAGAACTGTAGTGTAGGCTATAGAGGTGTCAGCGATGTAGTGTAGGGTATAGAGGGATCAGTGATGTAGTGTAGGGTATAGAGGGGTTAGCGCTGTAGTGTAGAGTATAGAGCTGTCAGTGAAGTATTGTACAGTATAGAGGGGTCAGTAGTGTAATGTAGGCTATAGAGGTGTCAGTGATGTAGTGTAGGGTATAGATGGATCAGTGATGTAGTGTAGGGTATAGAGGGATCAGTGATGTTGTGAGGGGTATAGAGGGGTTAGCGCTGATAGAGCTGTCAGTGATGTAGTGTAGGTCAATTATTTAGAGTAGGGTGTAGTGGGGTCAATAAATTTACTAATCCAAAGAGCTTAGTATATTATTGAATTAATAACTGCAAACTGCTGGAAAAAGTACATGCCCCTTCCTGGGGTGCAAATACAGTGCATCCAGAAAGTATTTACAGTGTTTTACTTTTTCTCAATTTTGTTATGTTACAGCGTAATTTCAAAATGGAATAAATTCATTTTTTTTCCCTAAAAAATCTACACACAGCACCCCATAACGACAACATGAAAAAATATTTTTGTAAATATATTAAAAATAAAAAACTATGAAATCACATGTACAGTAGAAAAGTATTCACAGCCTTTGCCATGGTTTATGGACACCTGCCATTCCAGTTTCCACAAACACCAAAGTGGGATATTGTGATTTCTCTACTCAGGAGAGTAACACTGGGAACAAGTGAGATACTGTTTATGTATGCATCTGTGCTTAAGTATTTATGTAATCCAAACCAGGCTGTATACCATCTTTTTATTTTATCATATGCAATTGCTTTTAAGTATTGACGTTTTAATTAGTAAAATAAAATATTTGTAAAACCCAATTGGTCAAACTTATATATATTTTTTCTAAGCGCTCCACCACCCTTTGTGTTTTCTCTATTGTGTATTTTTGGGGGTTGACCTCCCCTTGGTGTGAGCATCTTGCGCCAAAAAAACCATCTAGAAGCGCCTGTATATATTTCTCCAGCCAGGTGGTTTAATATACAACATCTGTACGGTAGAGTCGCCAGACAGAAGCCACTTCTGAAGGACTCTCTGACCATGAGAAACAACCATGTACTGCTCATCACCAGGCCAATACCATTCCTACAGTGAAGCATGGTGGTGACAGCATGCTGTGAGGATGTTTTTCAGTGGAAGGAACTGGAAGACTAGTCAGGATAGAGGGAAAGATGAATGCAGCAATGCATCCTGGATGAAAACCTGCTCCAGAGTGCTCTATTGGACTCAGACCAACCTAATCACACAGCCAAGATATTAAAGGAGTGGCTTCAGGAAAACTCTATGAATGTCCTCGAGTGGTCCAGTCAGAGCTCAGACTTGAATCGGATTGAACATCTCTGGGGGGATCTGAAAATGGTCATGCACTGATGCTTCCCATCCAACCCGATGGATGTTGAGAGGTGCAGCAAAGGGCAATGGGCAAAACTGCCCAAAGGTGTGCCAAGCTTGTGGCATCATATTCAAAAAGACTTGAGACTGTAATTGCTGCCAAAGGTGCATCAAGAAAAACATTGAGCAAAGGTTCGGAACATTTACTGTATGTACATGTGATTTCTTAGTTTTTTTATTTTTAATAAATTTTCAAAAATCTCCCAAAAACTTTTTTCACATTATGATTATGGAGTATTGTGTGTAGAATGTTTAGAAATGTATTCCATTTACGCTATGTATTCCATTTACGCTATGCATTCCATTTTAAAATAACGCTATAACTGAATACGTTCTGGATGCACTGTATATAGTTTGCAGGAGGGCGTCGACTACCCTAGCACCAGCGCTGCCTATAGGTAAAACCTCTTCTTTTTATTTTTAGAAGTGCTAGTAAATTTACCCCCAAGAATTACAAGTATATGACCAGGGCGAGATTCTCCAAACTAAAAATGCCGTAAAAACCCAGTTTTCGGGGGTTTTACAGCATTTTCATATGCAGCAAAGCCCCACCGCTGGGGCTTCGCTGCGGGGGGTTACGCCAGTTCTATATGGCGTAACCCCATGGAAGCCTATGGGCTTCCTTTCGCATCCCCCGCCGCCCCGTGATGCCCTCCCTCACCTGTGCCCGGGCAGCACAGCAGGAGGTGATCTCCTCCTCCCTGCACTGCTTCTGGGTGCAGGGAGGATGAGGAGCCCTCACACAGCCCGGTAAGGGTTCAGGGAGGGAGGGGGTACCCACAGCACATCATCGGTCATCGCTTTTGCGTTAATAATCGCATATGTTACTGCATATGTGATTATTAACACTGTGAGTGCTGGCGATGTGCTGTGGGAGTTATTAGAGAATCACACCCATTGTCTGACCTTGAGGTAATGACTGGCTCATTTGCTTTCTCAGTATTTCGCTGTAATAAGCACTGCACCAAGGAACAACATACACAAACAACAATGCACAGTGGCCTATGTCTTGCACTTCAGAGACTGCATATATTCATAAAATATAGTTACTACAGTCTGTCATTTTAACATCTTCTGAATATTTAACGTATCCTGGGCCTTGTATGTTTTGTAAACTTAATCAGCATAAATGAATATTTCTTCCAGAATCTGGAAACTCATTATGCAGAGCACTACTGAAATAAATGATGCCTTGAAAGTCTGGTGAAATTTATCTTTCTGCTGTCACTATAAATAAATTTGGCGCCATGCAGATTGTGGAATTCAAAGGCAATTACATTGGGGACTTCGCCTAGTGCAGCCATTGTACAAGAAAAAGGTACAAATAATGAAATGTAGCTGCAGAGTTGCCATCAGTTGGGGAGGGGGACGACGACTCCATGGCCCAGACAGAAATGAGGCCCAGGACTAGAGTCTATCAACTATAATTTGTCATAAACAAAGTTCAGATTTCCCTGGAAGTGTAGAGATAGTTTAGTGCGGTCATGGCTTTAAGAAGGTGGGTTGTGGTCAAGCAAAAATGTGGATCACTTCCCAATCTTTCCGGGGTTCGGGAGGCAGGCCCGATTGTCAAGCATGAACTCCTAATAAGTGAGTTTCTTTTTTTATACATGTGCTTCATTTAGGGGTTGGGATCATTTGGCCTACAGCATGTTGGTCGACAAGCATTAGGTTGACACCACTAGGTCGATATGTTTCTAGGTCGACATGGAACAAGCATACCTCCCAACTGATTTTTGGGGACATTCCCACTTCCCTCCCTCGGCCGGCAGTGTCCCGCTGCAGGGGAGGGGGGCAGTTGGGAGTTCCCCACAATCTGACCGAATAGATTGCGCACACGCACAGAGTCTATTTCCGGGTGCTCTCGCGCGAGTGTCCCTATTCTACTATTAAGAAAGTTGGGAGGTATGGAACAAGGTCGACATGGGTTTAGGTAGACAGGACATTAGGTACATACAAGCATTAGGTCGACAGTGTCTAGGTCAACAGTCAAAACAGTCAAAAAGCAGTTGACATGGACACAGTTTGAAGTGCACCCCATCCCCTCGCATTGCTCTCTTCACTCACCATGCTTTGGGTGCGGTGCTGTGCTACGCTCAGCACACTAATTTATTCTCCCACCTCGATCTAGTGGATGGCAGGGCATGAAATACCGCCTGTCGGCATATGTCGGCTCAAAAAACAGTGAAAACCTCGTGTCGACCTTGACCCATGTCGACTTATCCCTATGTCGACCTAATGGTGTCGACCAACATGCTGTAGACAAAATGCCCATATCCCTCATTTAGAAGGCGAAAAAACAATGGGTTGGCAGTGTAAACAATTGCAGTTTAAAAAAATACAGCCATTCTCAGACAAACTCCCACACCTGCCTTCTCTCATCCTATTACACTGAGGGGTAGATGTATGAAGCAATGATAAGGGAGGAGAAGTGCCTGGTACTTTATCACCGGCCAATCAGCTCCTGACTGTTAAGTTACAGGCTGGTTTTAAAAAGGAACAGTTAGGAGCTGATTGGCCGGTGATAAACTTCGGGTGTGGTATAGAGTTCCGACAGTCAGGATCCCGGCAGTCATTAGCCCGATGTCGGGATCTCGACTGGCCGGACTCAGACAGCATGGCGAGCGCAACAAAACCCCCTGCGGGCTCACTGCGCTCTCGCCACATTGCAGGCGCGGTGTCTAGCTACGCTCGCCACTTATTCTATTCTCCCTGTATGGCGGTCGTGGAACTCCACGAGGGAGAATAGCCAGTGGCTGTCGGAACCCGTCTGTTGGGGTTTTAACAGTCGGGATCCCGACGTCGGGTAAATGACTGTCGGGATCCCGACTGTCGGGACCCCGTTCGGCACCCATAAACTTCTCCTACCTTATCACTGCTTCACACATCTCTTTATTACTCTCCCACATGCCCCCCAGAGCCTCGCTCCCCCCTGCTGGAAATATACCGAAATTTGCGGGTCCGTGAGAGGGGGTGGGACTAAAATGACGCAAATCGCGTCATTTCACGTAATTTTAGCCCCACCCCCTACTTGCAGACCCGCGAATCATGGGTGTCTCTTTAGGGATGTACACATGACTACGGAGATTTGGCTAAGCCCCTGGGCGATATTGACTAAGCCGATTTGGGGGTTATTCTGGTCACTTTCAAAGGTATATTCACTCTCAGATGGACAAATCCATGTGCACTGCAGCTGGGGCAGATGTAACATGTGCAGAGAGAGTTAGATTTGGGTGTTATTTTGCTTTGTTTTTACACTGCAATATAGATATCAGTTTGAAGTACAAACCCCACCCAAATCTAACTCTCTGCACATGTTATATCATACAAACCCTTCTCTTTCTTTTGTATTTTTCTTATGCCAATTGTTTGGGATAGCACCCCCACTGTTGTGAACAAACACACAGTGGAACACTGCCCACCAAATAGAGGGCATTAATCTATTTTGTTTGCAGAACCCCCAAAAAACCCATATCCACATGCTATATCAGGCCAACATATGATTTTGTCCATCTGAGAGTGAATTTTCCTTTGCGAGTGACCAGAATAACCATCTTTATCTGTGGCTTAGTCACAATTGACTATGACCTTTGTCTGGGTGATAAAAACACAGCATGGCCACACATTGCTATCTCCCACAGTGTACACATGGTGCAATTCTGGCTAACCTTGCTAGGCAATTTGGACTATCTAGTCCAAATTGCGTGGCACACTGCGCCATGTACACTGCTTTTACCAAATACAGAAGATCTTACTAACTGTTTTGGCACTCATCTACATTTGGATGTAAGTCATTTAATGATGCGCCTCTCAGATGTAGCAGTACATATCTGCACTACGGGATGTCACCTTCACAATCTGCACTGTATTGTATGCTGGCCTTTTGTTTTTTCAGGAGTTTACTGGATGTACATATTTTCACCTATGTTAACAAAAGGAACCTTTTAAGGATGAAATAAAAGAAAATGGGACTTGGACAAGGTCCACACTTTTAATTTGATGTTTTAAAACTTTAGTGCTCAACATTCTGAGCAGGGGCGAGAGATGAGCGTCACTTAGATTCCGGGAAGGCTTGAATACATGGACATCGTATGACTCAAACCAAAATATATGCACAACTGGCTGCTGTTATCTTGACCAAAGACAACATTACAACTCTGGGTATTCTGGGACCGATTCAGGATCGCTTGGTGAGATCTGAATTCGGCCTCAGCCCCGATGGTCATGATTTGCGCATGCATATTTCTGCGCATGAGCTGTTAGCTAACGCAGGCGGGTTGATGCTTGCCAGGGCAGGTGGCTGACATCACATGATGTCAGTGCCCGCCCGCTCTTCAGCGGACATCTACAGATGGAGCCAGCCTCATCTAGCCATCTCTGGATAGCCATGGTGAGCCATGGCTCACCAAGGCCTATTGTACTCAGCTGCAATACAATACATGGAACAATTAAGTAAGGTATTAGCAGAGTAATCCTATTATTCACTTAATCCTATTAAAGGGCTAGATGAGGATGGCTCCATCTTTAAATCAGTTTAGACTCACTTTTATTTCCGAAGGGGAGAGAAATCATTCGATGGTCGACAACCATCAAATGATTTCTCTGTCCTTCGTCTGCATGTGAGGGGATGAGTTCGCGTACACATCCCCTCGCCTGGCCGAGGTGGAGGAAGTTTGGCTGAGCAGCGAGCGGTACTGAATCAGGCCCCTTGTGCATTATTTATAAATACGTCTCCCTGCATCCAGTAGAGGATTTGTTTTACCAGCTACATCCACAGTATCTGAAAAGCTGTTTACTGTTTATTGCACAAAATAAGATGATATCTTTATTCGGTATGTAAGCGAGAGCTCTTTTCATTGTCCTTCCTGGAGAAAATTGGGACTCGGTTAATGACCTATTTCAGGTCTCAGTGAATACGGGCGTACTATATGAAAAGTACTGCTGGAAATAAAAGGGTTCATATTTCCATATTGCATTACTGGGAGATTTATGGTCAATTCAGCTGACTCTTCTTACATTTTATCAGCTTCCGGTACTTTCAGGAGGCCATTACTAGGGAAGCAATGCACTTAGAGAATGCATCTTCCCATACACGTTCCCTAATTTACACACAGTGAATTACCTTAGCTTTTGGAACCTTACTTCTCCCCTGGTATAATCAGCCAGTTTGTCTTTGTCTCGAGCACATAGAACAGTTTCCGTTTGGAAACTAATTTTCTAGGATGCAACAGTAAATCTGATTGGCTGCTATGGGCAACATCATCTATTTTCATTTATAGAAGTTTTAGTAAATGTACCCCTCAATGTCTCTCTATGTCATACTTACCTACCCTCCTGTAATGGCCGGGAGGGGCTAAAATGAAGAAAATCACATCATGCAGTACCACCCCGTTCCCGAAGTGCCGCAAATCACAGTATTAACAGAAATGAGGAGGGGGGGGGGGGGGGGCAGTGGCGTAACTACTGTAAGGCAGCCCCAGCTGCCGCTTGGGGAGCAAGCGGCAGCGGGGTCTGTGTGGGCGCCGGCACCTGCTCGATGCACTGACATGCTGCTGCCTGCCGCTGCTTGCTGGCTGAGCATCGGAGGCGAGTCACCCGCAGCCCGGGCACGGCCATGATAGAGATGACAAATCCCCCCACTGATTCAATTTACTGTATACAGAGCCGGATATTGGCTACTTCTCCGTTATGCGTATGATGTCATCACGTCACACCGCTGGGGAAACATGCTGGGGGGGGGGCACAAACTTTTTGGCAGGGGGGAGCAAAATGTATAGTTATGCCACTGGGGCTTAATGGCGGCAATCAATCTCCTCTCCAGGCTTCTCCCAAAGAGACCCTTAATGTAGGCAAGTATGCTCTATATGGAGGTTGAAAGACAAATAATTTAATTTAATGACCAGCTTTTACCTAGTTCAATTTTCCTGTTTTCCCATGTCCCCTACTCCCTATCTAATTAAGTCAAAGGGGTAACTTTACTTAGATTGGATTTCTAGTAATCATGTGATGTTGCCCATAGCAGCCTATCAAATGCTACAGATGGATACAATCGTCATCCACCAGCCGACAGAAGGGGGAACACGCGCATGAAACACCTGCAGTGGGGGATCTCCTCTGCAGATCCCCCACAGCCCCCCCCCACCAGGGCTACAGCAGTGTGGGCCCCTGGGCAAAGCAATGCACTGGGGCCCTTACCCATTCTCCCCACCTAATGGCTATCAGCATCATCTGTGATGTCCCACGGGTGGCAGGGGTTGCTCTATCTTCCACTCAGCATGTAGGACCTGGAGCAGTAACTTCTGCTAATTACTCCTTTACTGCACAGGTGGTGGGAGGGTGAACACTAACGTGTGGAAGGGGTCACTGAGCTGAATGAAGGGTCCCTTGTAAATGACTTCCAGGGAGGTAGGGGGTGTTTTATATGCAAGGGAGGGTTGGATAATGGAGTGGGCTTAATATTCGTCATTTTCCGGTGGAAGGGCAGCTTGTTTGACTGCAGATATCGCCATTATCTGGAAATAGATTTCTTAGCCTTCAATAGTATAAAAACCCATCTTTCAGGAGGTGCTGGGAACTTGGGGATCAGGAGCCAGAGCAATCCATTGACAAAAATATAAAACTGTACACCAGACGTTTGGAGCTGGAGCAGGGACCGGCTGCTGGAAGGCTGATATCTCTGGTTCTGGGCATGATAGAGACAAGCCGCTAGTGTCGACAGAATGGGGAGAGTCCCAGCTTTTGGAATATACTCTCAGAAGAACTCTAAGTAAGACAAACCTGATAAATCTGACTTGGAATTGCAATTAACAGGTTGGATGTGGACTGCTGCTTTGAAGTTGGATATCTCCAGTTTCCCAGGGCCAATTTTCAAAATTCTGGTATCCCTGGAAAAAGGGGATCCTCAGCTATCAGCAAGGGCCCTTATAAACCTGGAGCCCCCGGGCAAGTGCCCATTAAGCTGACAACAAAAAGACTGAAAAGTCCCAAAGCGCTACCAATCCTTGCAGCCGAAATTCCAGAACGAGGACCACTGGGTAATCCTCCTATGCAACTCTTCCAAAACAAATGGGAATTCCTGGCGCTGGACTTGTATGTTCCAATATCGATAGTTTCTCGTGTGAATATAGAAACAAGAGAAAACATGTGTATAAATAACACAATATATATAAAAAGTGGGAGGGGTAGGGTTGACCCAAAAAATGAAGTCGTACCACGACTCACACTTTGTGTGCGGTTACAAATATGTAACGGTTTCTTTAAGGTCCACCAACGTGTTTAGACAGAAAGGTAATACCAGAAATGGGTGAAATCACAGGTGCATACCGTACTCAACTGATAAAACAGGAGTTTGAAACTTATAAAGGTTTCTTTACTACCAAGGGTCCTATTCACATAATGATGTAAATATGAAGGCACTTCGTACCATACTCACAAGAAGTACTGGTACCATAAACACATAAAGGTATCTTGTAGGGGGACTGGTGAGTGGCGAATTCCCACTGGTGAGGTCCCCACGTGGCAGCAGATGTACCCAAAAATAAAGGGATGACCAGTCTCAGAAACAAGATTTATTTTAAATTAAAACTGTAAACGTGGCCCATTGGCCAAGGGCACGGTACAGCTTAAAAGATGAATGTACAATCAATTGAACATAAAATCACAAAAAACTCACTTGACATCCAACATGTTTCGGCGGGCTCTGCCGCCTTTTTCAAGGATAGTCAGTGAGTGAGACTTACAGAGTTTTTGTAGTGCTATGGAGGAACCGTTTCCGGGTCAAAGTGCATGTGACTAAAGTTGTATAAATGACACCTTTAGAGTGTCATGCGCAGCCCGTAACATATGTTGGTAAGCCGGGCATCAACATTAAATAATGCAAGCGCCTGATAAGTGCGTCAATAAGGTTTAAAAACGAGCGAACGGGCGATGGTTTCCATTCAGTGGAACGCATCCCCGGAAATGTGATGAGGAATTGGAACGCATATCCGGCTGGTGCGTCGGATTATGCGTACACACATCAGTGACGTAAGGTGATGCCTTCCGGCATGTGGAGCGCAAGGCGCCGTGAAGTGAAGCCTTCCGGCAAGTGGAAAGCAGACTACGACCTCCGGTGGTGTGGACCACGTGATTAGTGCAGAGGCTCTGACGCGTCACCAGCTTTAGACTAGGTGACGCGCAGGGGGTGACGTTTGCGTGTCAATAAATAGGAAGTGAAACAGCGTGAATGAAACGCAAAATTCACGTTTGTGTCTCACTGCGAGTATAATTAGAAAATATAAAGTGCGAATGTGCATATGTCATATATAACCAAAGGTAAACAGGTTCCTCCATTTACAGTATAATTTATATGCATAGATAATAATAATAATAAAACCATTTTAAAAAAGCAGCATATCATTAAAATAGTCTTAAAAAAGCAGGATATAACAACGATAAGGCAACAGAGAAAGACATAAAATATATCATAAAAACCATTTTAGTTCAAACTCATGATTTAAACCCAATGGAGCTAGGGTGGATAAATTAAATATCCACCTCATCTCCGTTTGTGCCAATCTAACATCTCTGTTATTATTTCTCCAATTACCCTTAACAGCCTCCAACCCCCAAAATCCTGTGATGGATTTCACAGAGCTATCATGGATTTCTGAAAAATGCAAGGAGAAAGGGTGGTCTTTAAAGCCTTTTTTGATGTTTCGCACATGTTCGGCGAGTCGGACTTTTAAATTTCTTTTAGTTTTGCCGACATAAAGTTTATCACATGAACACCGGATTGCGTAAATTACATAATTTGAGTTACATGTGATAAACTGTTTGGGTTTAATGGTGATGTTATTGAGTTTGATCTCTGTAAATCTTCTAACCACAGAGGGGTATGATTTGCACATGGCACAATCTCCACATCTGTGGAACCCATTATTGCGTGTTGACATGGTCCCCCTATCCATGAACGCACTACTAACCAATTGATCTTTGAGGCTAGCCGCCCTTCTATAAATGAATTTAGGGTTCTGTGGTAAAATGCTGGAAAGGGCCGGATCTTCTAACAGTACTCTCCAATTTTTTCTGATAATATGCTCAATGGATCTATGGTAAGCATTATATTGTGTACTAAACGCTATAGTATAGTGATTAGTATCAGTCGGAGTAATCGGTTTATTTTTAAGAAGATCTTCTCTGGGGAGCAATCTAGTTTCCTCTAGGGCCCCCTCAACAAGAGTGGTGTTATATCCTTTATTAATGAACTTGTCCCTCATTCTAACAGCACTCTCCTCGAAATCGGTATCATTGGAACAATTGCGTTTCAAACGTATGAATTGTCCCTTAGGAATATTTGAAATCCACTTCTTGTGATGATTACTGGAGGGGTTAATGTATGAATTAGAGTCCGAGGGTTTGTAGTAGACTGATGTTTCTATTTTACTGTTATCTATAAAAATCTTGAGATCCAGCGCCAGGAATTCCCATTTGTTTTGGAAGAAGTGCCCATTAAGCCCATACGAAAAGACGGCCCTGCCCCCCACCCCAGGTGCCCCCCAGCTCCCCCCTATCCCTGCCTGTCTCCATGTAGCAGAAACGGGCAGGGAAATCATTCCCCGCCACCATGCTGATGGGTAAATGCGTGTGTGAGATGCTCACGCATCCCCGTCAGATGGAGCGCCTCTCCGCTAGCTTGTGCCAGCTAAGGGAATCTAGCGATTCTCTGCGCTGGCTGAGAGGCGCTCCATCAATCTGTACTTCATATTTTGTTTTGCACCTTCTAGAAGATAATAGATGGGCAACATCCAATCTTCAATAGAACTCCAATCTAAGTAAATTTTCTCAAAAGTCTGGCTAACTATAACATGACAAGTGTTCAAAATGGTATCCGGACTGATCATAGACTGACTCATGATAGACATATGGTCGAGCACTAATGGTCGACAGTCAAAAGGTCGACAGGGTCAAAAGGTCATCAGGGTTTAAAGGTCGACACACAATAGGTCGACAGGGTCTAAAGGTCAACATGGAAAAGGTTGACATGCTTTTTTTTTTACAAAATTTTCAGCCAACCAAACCTGAAGCATGGCTAGTGCAGCAAGCCATGCGAGGGGACGTGGTACACTTAGACAGTGTCCATGTTGACCTATGTCGACATAGACACCCTAAAAACATCAAAAACTCATGTCAACCTTTTTCCATGTCAACATTTTGGATGTTGACCTTTTCTGTTGACCTTTAGACCCTGTCGACCTTTTGATCCTGTCGACCTTGTGACTGTCGACATTGTGACTGTCGACCATATGACTGTCTATGATGAGACAGTCTAGATGCATACCATAACCGTTCAAAATGAGGACTGTGTTTTTGAGGTGTGTATTATTTCATAGATTGCATGAGGTACAAAATTGAATTTGATTTTATATATTTCATTTTGGTAGATGTAATGGGGCCTACACACGTAGCGATTTAGGGACAATTTCTATGCAATCTCACTAGATTGCTTAGAAAATGCCCCTACATGGCTCCATGTGTAGGGGCATAGCGGAGGCTGACATTTTTGCGTGGCCATTTTGTGCAGATTCCATGCCATTTTGCATATAACCTGCACAGACCCGGCTCCCTGCCTCCGCCGCACCTTCCAGTAGTTGGTTCAGCCGCAACGTGTATTGTGCCTCACTACAGCACACTAAGACCTAGTGCTTCAAGCCTATTGGTTGATCAGGTCCTGGATAACTCAGATTGCTGTACAATGATTTCCAATTTTTACTATCATACTGCCAATTAATCTTCACTTGCTCCACTTCACCTAGTAATGCACTACTGCTTTGCATGTTTAATGTATGTCTATGAATAACATGCTATTTTAAGACATCATATCCTATATATACTCATTACAATGATGCACATTAAACTGTCAAATGCAATAATATGAAGCACAATAACATTATACCTGCTGTGATGAGCAGCAACATAGAATGATACAATAATACTGTAGCTGACACACTGATGTGGAGGAGAATAGAAAAAGCGCCCTTACAGTATTAGATTGTATTACATTTCTATTGCAAGAAGGTTCCACTCTTGACATTGTGTGCAGTGTAGAGCATCTCATTATAATGATATTAATCCCATCACCCACATAATTAGAAGAAAACTGACACATTGCACAAAGAACAGGAATCACTGAAGCCTTCCTTGAGGAAATTACCTTTTTCTCACAATCAAAATAATCTTGACAGAATGCAGCCTTATATTATGACATTGCAAACTTGGCCACAATAGTCAGCAGCTTGCTTAGGCGCATATACAATAATTTCTGTAAACATGAACTTACCCAGGGTTGCTGACTTTCCAGGTCAGAGCAGGGGACATGGGTGTGGGGGTCATGACACAATATCGGGGTTGGTCAGAGGTGTGGAGCCGCATGTGACATCACCCAAAGGCAGCCGGGGTAAGGCGGGTGGCTGCACATCCATTTCATCATGGCCAAACACCCCAGTTTACACTGATGAGACTACAGGCAATATAAAAAAATGGGCGTGACTACGATGATGGCACCCCCGAACCCGCTGCATGTGGGGACTGCTGCAAGGGGTGTGGGGAGGAGGATTACGGATACTAGGGCAGGATCTGGGAGACTTGTCTGCTATTCTGAGTATCGGTCATAATTACTTTTTAAAATTAGCCCTTAAGGAAATTAAGAGGGGGGGGGGGGGGGTGTAAGGGTATGGTGTGATGAGTCAAAATATTGTGAAACCACCCCCACCAATGCCATGTTTTTTGGGCAACTGTAAATAGTACTAATATTAGTAGTGCTCCCATGAGTCAAATAAAGCAATATTCAAAAGGGAAGTTTGCACAGATGCAAAGAGTAGACTTTTTGGGGGGCACACTTTAATATGAAATTGTGAATCTATTTGTGATTAAAACATAACTTATTCATTTTATAATATAAATAAACAACAAAACTGGTGATGTGTCATTCACAATTCTTACATTAAAAAGATCATGTAATTCCAATTTACTGATAATAACAATCTCTAAGGACAAGCATCCTTTATAAATATCCTGGACCAGCAATCCAAAACACCCCTACATGTGCCGCGAGGCACCCCAGGGTACCACAGCATGCAGTTAGGGAACCACTGTAGTAAGGCATCCACTGCCCATGGACACCGGGGACAGCCCGGGCTTCAGCCCTGGATGGTTGTTCGGGGGTTCCCCACACCCCCAGGTACCCCGTCCAGGGCTGAACAGCCACGGTGAGCATGGTACGGCCAGGGGACCTTACGTAAAACGTGTCCCCCGGCTGTGGCATGACACCATGGGCTGTTGGAGCCCAGTGCTGGTTCCAAAATACGGGGGATTATTTTGTCCTCCATATTTTTGGAACCTGGACCGGTCCAACAGTCCGTGGCTGGTTTCAGAAATACAGGGGGCCCCTACACTTTATTCCCCCCCCCCCGTATTTTTTGGAACCAGGTCTGGCTCAATGAGTCCGGGGTTGGTTATGCTCAGGAGGAGAAACCCCATGCCCTTTTTTAAAATAATTTAACTTTTACACATTTTCAATGATCTGTGTCTGGTTCTGTCAAATTTGCCAGTCAAAACCTGGGCTTTTTTGCGATTTTTGGTAAGGATTACCAAAAAACGCACCCTATTAAATTTGCGAGTTGTATACTTAATAAGGGGAAAACATCTGGATAGGAATTGAAGTGTGAGAAAAAATTAAAAAGTTAAAAATGTGCAATTTTAACAGCAAAAAAGTGTAATTTTTACCGCAATTCGCATCCTATTAAATGTAGAATTTTTGGAAAACTCTAAAATCACACTCTATTAAATCTCCCCCATGAACTTTGAATAATGTGAGAGGTGAGAGGGGCTAAAATATAGTGCTTTTAATATCGATAAGTACAAATATAGGGGGTCATTCTAGTCCATTCAAAATGGTGGACTGATTACAGGTGGACTGCGCATGTGCAGGTCCGCGGCCATTCATGTCGCCAAGCCATTCGCATGGAGCGGTGGGGTGGGCGTAGGGGTGAGTGTATGGCGGCCGGGATGGGAGTCGCCCATGGGAAGGCCCAGTGTTTCATGGGCTTCCTCATGAAAACGCTGGGCGTTCCCATGAAAATGGCGTCGTGACGCAGGTGCCGGGGGTGGGCTGCTGATGTCACATGATATCAGCCGCCCACCCTGTCCTCGGCTTGAAGTCTCCACTGACTTATATTTGCATGGCCTGAAGAAATCATTTGATGATCGGCGACCATCAAATATTTTCTTTGCCAACGAGACATGCGAGGGGATGGGTCTTCTTGGCTCATCCCCTCGCATGGTTGCCTCGCACTACACATAGTTTAAGGGTAAAACATAGTTTCTTCCTCTCAGGTTTAGTATCAATGTGTTTAGCATCTCATGCGCAGCATTCCGGTGTTTAAAGAGAAATAGTAGTATGTATTATTCGCGGATTATGAACCATAGTAATAATAATGAAAGTATTGCCACATGGAAAGGGGACATATAAAGTCAGTTTAAACCAGCTTCTCTGCGGGACCACTAGAGCAAGGTGACGAGCATGGAACAAAGACACAACTGTAAGGTGAGGTGAAAGCTGACTCCCTGACCAATGGAAGCCCTGCTGGATCCTATTGTTTTTCCCTTTAAATTACTGCTCATTGGGCCAGGAGCTCATCATGCTGTGATCAATCTTGTCTACAGACTCCTGGCCCAGAAAGCGCTGCGTATGTATGAAGGTAACTGTTACTTTTGTATTGGTGTAGTTGTATATTGCTGATTGTACTTGCGTTTGTTTTCCCCTGTGAATGTTAGATGTTATTGTAATATTGTATCATTGATTCGTACGGTGTTCCTACTGTGTTACATTGTTACCCCTTTGTGTCCGCTAGGGACTAAATACATTGGTTTGGACAGTGGCGTAACTATAGTGGGTGCAGGGGATGCAGCTGCTATGGGGCCCGGCCGCTTGGGGGGGCCCGAGGGCCAGCAGCTATCCCCTGCACCCTTTAGATTTTGTTTTTAAATGAAAGTAGTGCTTCGGGGCACGTGCTGTGGCAGCACTGTAGCGGCAAGGCGGCTGTCCCTGTGAAAACCCCCAACCACCCCAAAACATCCTGTAAGCAGAGGTGGTGACGCAATGAAGATAGAGGAGGATCAGCTGATCCAGCCCCTCCTACCCCTTTCTGGTGCTCCTGGAATCGGCGGCACTGCAGTATCTGGCCCCAGCGGAAATGAAGTAAAGCTGTGCGGTTGACAGCTTGTTGTCAATGATCCGTGCTGGAGGACCAGAGCCCATGTGCGCGAGGTCCGGCCAGCACCTACGTGCAGGAGAGCCGGCTTTCACAGAGCCAATGACCGGGAGACACAGATCCAGCGCCGATGTGCGGGAGACCCGGCGCTCACATGAGAGACCCAGCATGGATGTGGCCACCAATGCTGCAGGCACAAACTAGCGCTACTTGCACTGAAGGGGGAGGGGGGCAGTGCAAGATAGGTGAAGGAATGGTATTAAAGGTTAAAAGATGATGCCTGTCTCACATGTCTCCCCCCTCTTTCTCCTCTTTTTCTGTGTCCACTCTTTTTGTTTCTCCTCACTCTCTCTCTCACTTTACCTCACCCACCCTCACTGGCTCGCCCACATCTCTTCTCACCTCCTGCCCCCTTCTCTACCACACTTCTCTCTCTCTCTCCCTGCTCTATTTACCCTTGCTCCTACACAGTGCACACACACACTCACTTCCCCCCTCTCTCCCCCCCCCTTTCTCTCCCCCCTCTCTCTCCCCCCTCTCTCTCCCCCTCTCTCTCTTCCCTCTTTCCCCCCCTCTTTCTCTCTCTCTCTCTCTCTCTCTCTCTCTCTCTCTCTCTCTCTCTCCCCGTCACTCCCCTTTTCTCTCCATGACACAACCTCTCTCTCATTACCTGTCTCTTCTAACACCCTCTATCTCCCATCTCTCCCTGATACCCTCTCTCTCTCATCTCTCTCACAGACACCCCCATTCTCCCCCTAACATTCCATCTCTTTCTCTCTCCCTCACACAGTCACACTCCCCTTTATCATTATCTCACCCTGTAACTGACACTCTTTCTTCTGCCCACCTAAGGGGCATTGTAGTTGCAGTAGACGGGTGGGAGGGGGGTGGCATAGCAAAATCTTGGTATGGGGCCCAAAAAGTTATAGTTACGCCCCTGGATTTGGACCTTTAATATGAACATATCCATCTGTCTCAGAAAAGTTATTTCAGTAAACTGATGGAGCGTCAGGGATGCTCCCAGAAATATATATATATATTTATATATATATATATATATTTATATATATATATATATTTATATATATGCACACCCACAGGAGTTGGATTTCACTTATCTACTGTATCTATAAACCACTAACGTGGATCTCTGTGGTTGAGCAGTTCCATTTCAAGCTACATACCGGCTGAAAATGTTTTATGTTAACCACTAACGTGGACTTCTGCGGTCAAGCAGCTTCACCTCAAGCTACATATTGGCTGAAATTGGACCCCCCCTTTTTTTCAAAGTCCTATACCTCTGCAGGACAGAGGTTTTATCTGAACTGACATGGTCAGTTCTCTTATCCGCTCAGCATCTACACCCAGCTTTTAATGTTGGAAGAATCTCTCATGCTTGGCACTGTCCAGACTTGATTCACATTCAGATCTTCATTTTTGCCCCTGATGAAGTCCTAAGGGACGAAACGTGTAGGGTTTCGTTTGTTAAAGAAGTATATTCTGTGTTGAAGTCGGATCTTCTTCCTGTCATTCACTTGAAAAACATCTTATCTGAATCTGGAATCCATATGGCTGTCATTGTTTTTATTGAAAAATTATTCCATTTATATTGTTAAGAAAAGTCTGAATAAATATACATTTTATATACCAATGTATGACGATTAATTGGTGAATAGAGCGCACATCTATCTCTCTCTTTATTCCCATTCTTCCCATCTGGTACCTATACTAACAGCTAGGTACGATAGAAGTGCAGCCCACTACACAGCGCGGAAAAAGGATCACTAAACCCCATTCCCTTTCGATATATATATATATATATATATATATATATATATATATATATATATATATTCCAATGCAGATGCTCCGGCACTCCAGGATCCCCCTCAGGGATAAGTGGCTCAGGTGCCTTCCAACAGGCAGAGTAGCCTCAGTACAGGTAATCAATGAAGAGGCGGCACTCCAAGACTTGCAAAAAGCATAACTATATTGTGAAACAATATAGTTATGCTTTTTGCAAGTCTTGGAGTGCCGCCTCTTCATTGATTACATATACAGTATATATATATATATATATATATATATATATATATATATATATATATGTTTAAATGTGTAAATTGCTGTTAAACATATACAGCCATAAGCAGGGCTATTTTTCAGTAGGCTCCAGCAGGAACTGAGGCCCTTATTCTAGTTCACTCTTTCTGACAAAATATTTCTTAGATGGACAAAACCATGTGCACTGCAGGTGAGGCAGGTGTTACTTGTGCAGAGATAATTAGATTTGGGTGGGGTTTTACACCTGCCTCACCTGCAGTGCACATGGTTTTGTCCATCTAAGAAATATTTTGTCAGAAAGAGTGAACTAGAATAAGGGCCTCAGTTCCTGCTGGAGCCTACTGAAA
Organism: Crinia signifera; assembly: GCF_055691185.1. NCBI lineage: Eukaryota > Metazoa > Chordata > Amphibia > Anura > Myobatrachidae > Crinia > Crinia signifera. Next base: position 49,930,971 of record NC_139220.1, on the reverse strand, counting down.
AATAGCCCTGGCCATAAGAGTATAACAAGAGCGTCATGAACGCTGATAAGGTACGCTACATAGCACTATGCTTAGGTACAACCATAGTGAGGAATAAAGGGTAACAGTTTGGCGTAGCATTAAGCAAACTGCACAATTGACATTGTCCATCAGCTTACTTATTAATTGGATTTAACACTAGCTACCATTTGTTCTATTCTTGTTTAATTGTTATCAAAGTGGTAATTAATCCTGTTATCGGTTGCTTGTTTTTATATAAGGTTACAAACCATTAAGGCACAGTCATTTATATACAGTATATTAATGTTAGTCAATTTGGTTGCTTTATAAGCATTTTTCAACAACTGTGCTGTGGCACACTAGTGTGTCTTGAGCTGTTCTCAAATGTGCCACCAGATCTAAAGATGACCACATCAGTTTACAGCTGCTACTACCAGTTCAACTGTGATTCACTGATCTACTGCTTTCCGGTAAGGGCCAATGGGCAAAATTTACTAAGAATACGACTATGTCTCAATCGTATTCGCATTTTGTATACGACTGAATACGGCAGTTATCGGTGGAGTTTTTCATTTACACAATCGTATTGCGGTGCATAATTTATTATGGTGTCGTATTTTTGAGATTCATATTTTTCGATGTTGTATGGAGTCGTATTTTTTTGGAGTCTTTTTTTACAACTTGCACTAGAATACGCCTAGTATACGTTCGTAATTTGAAATGCGACTTGATAGTAAATTTCAAAATTACATTAGAGTAATGTAAAATTCAAGGTGTATTCTTTTGATGGCGTATTAATTTGTATTTTTGTAAATATACCAATACGTCAGGTTGTAAAATAATAAATACTAACATTATTTCACATTAGTAAATTTCAAAAATACGAATACAGCTGAATAAGAATACCCCTATTCCTACCGTATTATTACTTAGTCAATTTTCCCCAAAATATTTCATTATTGTTACCTGTAAGGATCATTGTGATTGTTTTTTCATATGGGGGTCAATGTTTTTTTTTGTTTTTCTTGTGGGGGCCAATGGGTTTTTCTCTGTGGGGTCTGATGGTGTGTCTCGGCAATCTTAAAATCTTGTTTGGTGTGCCCCAAGTTGAAAAAGGTTGAAAATCACTGCTCTAGGACTTTGAGAAGCAAACAAGTGCAGAGATACACAGTGGCTGCAATAATGACACTTACACGCAAACGAAGAGCAAATGCCTTTAAATTCTACAATAACCACTTCACAGCTACAAATGTGACTATTCCTAGCACTGTTCAATTAATCTAAGAAGGCAACAGAGCATGTTGTTTTTGAAGAGCATTTAAAGCTAGACGGGGACACTTTACAGTGTATGCCTTGTGCTGCACGCTCCCCAGCACGTGAAGCCCTGAAATGATTGTTAGCGTTCTCACCTGTACTAATAATAAAGATGCTGTGGATGTTTTATTGTGAAATGTAGCAGCACCTGTGGGGTAGTCACTGCGGCTTCATTGACTTGTAATAAGGCCATAGGCATAATAGAGAATGAAAATAGCATTAAAAAGAAATATTATTTTGCAGTCATGCAAAGCAGAAAAGCATACATCTTTTTTCCTTAGCTGGCATACACGCTATTAAAAATAGATTTGCTTGTTGGAAAGTGTCCAGTGATTAGTTTTTTCAGCAGTAAGGTTGAGAAAGCATTTTAGTCATTTTAAGTATACAGTATATGGCAATACATATTACAGCAATAAATATATAATATAAATACAGGAACTACTTAATGAGACTTATGGCTCATGTACAAATCTTTATGCCGTTGAATGGTAGACAGTATCCATAGTCACCTCTGTTATTTACCTTTCTTTACTGTCTCATGTCACCCCTATTCCTCTTACTTCTTTCACCTTTAATAGCCTTTATTCCTCCATGTATCTCTCACCCATGGCATTTTACATCTCTCCTTCCCTCCCTCTCACCCTATGTACCGTTCATTCTGTTCTCTCACCCTATGTACCTCTCCTTCTCTCCTTGACACCCTATGTACCTCTCCTCCTATCCCTCTCACCCTATGTACCTCTCCTTCCCTCCGTCTCACCCTATGTACCTCTCATTCTGTCTCTGACACCATATGTACCTCTCCTTCCCTCCCTTACAATCCATGTACCTCTCTTTACCTCCCTCTCACCCTATGTACCTCTACCTCCCTCCCTCATTTACCCTATGTACCTCTCTCTCCCTCCTTCTCCAAACACTGTCTCAGTGTCTTGATAGGTGCAAAGAAAGTAGCTGGTTTATTATTTGTCTTCCTCATAGATGGAAAACAAAACCAGGGAGTTGACAAAGACCCAGAACAGAGGAGCAGGGTCTAACATATGGGTGACCTTCGACAGACAACTACTGCAAAGAAGCTTTGGTCTTAGCTGTGCCCAAAGTTCAGATTGCAGACCTCTGCCTGGGTCACCTGGTATTACACTAAGGAGACAGAACTGGAGTAAACCAGACTGGATAGAACTGGACTAAATATGACCAGACTGGTCCAGACTGGATTTGACTGGACTTTAATTTGAACAGACTGGACATGTCCGGTATGGATTTGACTAGACTGGACTTGACTGAACTGTACTGAACTGGGCTGGACTTGCCCAGACTGGATTTGATCAAACTTGACTTGACCATACTGGATATGACCAAACTGTACTTGACTGGACTATACTTGACTGGATTGGAATTGACCAGGTTGGACTTGACTAGACTGGACTGGAACAGACTTTGACTGGAAAGGACTTGGACTGGACCGGAATGAACTATACCAGACTTCATCTTAATTATACCGGACTTGGTCTTAAGCCTAGACAGAACTGGACTGAACTAGCAGAAACACTCCAATGTTGAATAAAGCAACATGCATCACAGACTGTGAGCAAGATTGCACTGGCAACTCCTAAGTCTCCTTATATACAAAGATAAAGACTGATTTTAATTGGTCAGAACTGAATCACATGATCTGAGAAAAATGGTGACACCCAGTAATGGAATTGGTTTGAGTCTGCTGCAACCTCCACAATCCGAATGCAACCCACGGAATAACTCAGCACCCATTCTGGATGACCATGACCTGCGAAAATCGCAGGCTCTGAATAGCTAAGTGTCAGATACTCCAGTCAGAGCAATGCTGAACTGTGTCAGTCATTAGGAACAGTCTCATTTCAAACATGTAGAACATGTATTCCTAACCGACATTAGTTATTAACTGATATTGCAGTATTACTCAAAATTCTTAAAGGGAATTGTATTGATGAAATAGTTTTCTTTTTTAAATCAATCTTCCAATAGTTAATAATAATAATAATAATAATAATAATAATAATAATGATAATATATTAATAAAATTATATCATTACATAGTTTGCAATTCATTCCACTATAATAACAGTAAAATGTGTGACATATCCAATGTTATATGGTGGCCTCATTACATGCAAGATTTCAAACTCTTTTATTGCAACATTAAAACCAGCAAATCCCAGTTGTAATGCTTAAGCTACTCACAAATAAATAAATCTTTGTATCCTTCTTCACGTCATAATTTACACATAAGAAAATATAATTACCCACAACAGTGCTTACAGCTATTCCCACAGTGCCTACATTCACACATCATGATATACAGGTTGAGTATCCCGTATCCAAAATGCTCGGGACCAGGAGAATTTTGGATAACGGATTATTCCGTATTTCGGAATATTTTAATATTTCAATTATGTATTTTGAAGTATCTTGCATGTATGCTGTATAAACACATAAAATACACACAAATATATTTTATTACCACATAAAATACACACAAATATATTTTATTTGTTCAAAAAACAAGGTTTCAAAACATGAAACTAAATTTGTGTACTATCTCAGATATTGAATTTGAATGCCAAGCAATCATTTTCTTGCACATATATAGTGCCAGTTACATATAATGTCACCAGTAGTGCTGTTACAAATGTCCCCAGTGAGTTTTTAGCAAAAAAAAAATATTTTTTTCACTTTCTGGAATGTATGGTTTTCGGAATAATTCGGATAACGGATACTCGTATAAGGGATACTCAACCTGTAATATAATCCTGCAATGTGAGGTTTTACTCCATGACTACTATAGACACTATTTAAAAAGATGGAAAAATTCCACAAAGTTAATTTTTAGGCATGAATAAAATGAATATAGTAATAAAAATATTTAAATTATCGGTAGAGCTTGCAGTCTAATAAAGTAATAAAGATATAAAATTAATTCAAGGACCACTTAATATTTTTTAGTGAAGATTACATAACACATGGAAATTAACTAAACACAAAAAAAAAGATCGTCCGATTTTGCTCAAATATGAATGAAATTTGGCAGCCAATCACGGAACACTTTACCATCAGGAAATAGAAATCCTGAGAACCCAGCAGCTTAGTAAATATACTGCTTGTTCTCGCACAAAACGGATCCGATCATATTCATATCCAACTGTATTTAAACTCGGCTGGAACACGGCGGCTAAATAAATTTTGCCCCAGGAGCGGAAAATAAAATGGATATGTACGGTTAACTGGATGAGCCAAAAATTATATGTCAGTACCAGAAGTTGATCGATTTAACCATTTAGACATCTCAGACCCCTTTGGTAATCCTATTTTAGCATTTGTAAACTGGATCCTAAAGGGAATCTGCCAAACAGGAATGTTTGACAATAATAAGTTGGACCCACATGCTTGTTGTCATGTAGAGTATCAGCCAACCATTATATAAACCCTCTCCATGCAGTTCTCTAGTTCTTGAGTATTATTTGCATCTGCAAATATCCTCCTGCTTCTAGAAAGTATGCTTCCCAGTATAGTTTGTTTACAGTGTTGGTTTAACTCAAGTTTTCAGTTTCCTCAGTTTTATCAGTTTCTCGATACCAGCGATACTAGCATTGCCATCAGCTAAGTTCTGTGTTGATTTCACAGTGGCATGCAACTACACTGGCCTGTGACCTATGTCCTCACTGAGTACAGTCCATAGCCTCTTGTGGGGATCCCTGGTTAAGTTCAGTTGGGTTCTTAGGCTTCACGCAGTTGTATTGGTTGTGTCAATTTAATCTGTTTGCATTTATAATCTACAGTGCATCCAGAAAGTATTCACAGACTCACCAAACAAAGACTCAGCTGAAGGTGGGACAAAGCACCATCCAATTGGCTTCGCCCCATCATGGCAAATGTTATGATCCACAGGTCTTCCATAAGGAGGCTGAGCCAATGACATCTATACTGTACACACACACACACACACATATATATATATATATATATATATATATATATATATATATATATATATAGAGAGAGAGAGAGAGAGAGATCTATATATATATATATATATATATATATATATGTCAGGGGGTTTCTGGGTATTTAGAAACCCCCCTGCGTGCGCCACTGATTTCCACAGGCATCCGTTACAGTGCTGCTTTGCAACCTAGTTAGATTTTATTACCATTCAATTGTTCCTTTAACCGAGTATTTAAGTAGTGATGCTTGATTTCTTTGTAAACTATCTAGTTAATTGTAAATCCAATCATATTTTTCTTATTAATTTATATGAATTATAAATACTAGATTGTCAATGGTGCATATGTTACATAATATGTAGTTTTGCAATTACATAATAGTGTATTTAGCAATTTTCCTTTTCCTTGACGAATGTGGACAGTTTACTTGAGCCACCTTGTAGAGTGTTGGTGGTTGGTAGTATTTGGCAGGTATACTTTTACCTACTGTGCTAGTTTCATTGTCTGTCACTTTTAGAACTGGGTAAGAGGTTCCTCTTGTGGTCTATCAATATGATTTCTTACAGTCTCTTAAGTTTTGAGAAATCTAAGACCAATTTCTTTGGACGTCTATCATTTAAATTTACTTTTTTGTTAGTTCTGAGCCAATTTTCAACTATTGCGATAGTGTCACGTGTTTTCTGAAGACTGAGGTTTTTCAGCATTATTCTGCTGCATAATGGGATGGTTGCAGAATATGATTGCAGCTGTTTTGTAGCTGGACAGTGCAGTGTATTATCAGCTGCTGTTGCAATGTCATTATTATCCCCTATTGCTTTTGCTTTTGTTAACATTTTTTACAATATCTTTGAAAATGGGGAACCCTTGATGTTGTTTGCTTCATTGGGGTCATTATCTATTACAGTTCCATTTGTCTTATTCTCTATAAAGTTTTCCATCCCTTCTATATTCTGATTGCCTCATTCCATTCTACAATGTGTTCAATATGCATTTCTTTTGTTATTCACTGAGACACCATAAGTCATAAGTAACAGTAACTGTAACATTTTAAATTCACCAAGGGTACTCTCTTTCTGTAGTAATGCAAATCAGCAAAGCCAAAACTATTATGTATATTTGTTTGCTTTCAATTTTGAGAACTTGATGCTCAAGTCATGTTTACAGCACATATTCATACCTCCCAACAGTCCTGATTTTCATGGGGCAGTCTTTTTTTGTGGGGGGGGGGGGTTCTGTACAGCGTCCCACCTGTGGCTGGCAGTTTAACATGATGGGGGAGGGGAGGCAGTAGGGCCTGCTGCTCAGCAGAGCAGCGAGGAAAAGATGCTGTACGCACAGCGTCTACTAAGTGACACTGAGCACTCGCCATGCCCTATAAATGATTAAAAACAGGGGTGTGGCATAAGAAAGCAGCATCCCCGCGGGGCCGCACCCCCTTCTGCAAAGGCCATGTCCCATTTCTGGGTGCAGGCCGTCTGCGCACAGGTCCCAACCTGCACATTTGAAATGATGGGAGCTATGCATATATGCAGTATTGTCGCATGACACAATATTTGTCCTTCACAAACAAGAACTTATTTCTTTAAATAGTCCATGATGTTATCTGGATCATGTTGCTGCATGGATTACAGCCCAGTTAAATTATATTTCAACCTTTTGTAGACTATAAGCTTATCTTGCACACAGTGATATCAGTAACTTCTGCACAGACTTGCATTGTAATATGGGTTGCGAATTCTCAGTGGCTGCGTATTTTAGCTTACTGTGCATGTGCCAGGCACGCAACGCGCATGCGCCAAACTGTTCGGTCATCAAAAAGTGCCACTGTCCGAGCAAAACACTGGGTACTTGTTTAGTTTTACGGCGCATGATATTTCGGATGCGATATTGGGTGATATATCGGATGCGATATCGGCCGATATATCAATGCGATCCGATGCGATTTTTTACCTGTTCATAACCCCACTATCATATATGCATGGAGTTGATTTTATATAGTGTGGCGAGCCCAAAGCGTGGCAAGCGTGGCGATCCCCGCGAGGGGACGTGGATTACTGCGCTCGCCACACTATATAAAATCAACTCCATGCGCAGTGGATAGTGGGGTTATGAACAGGTAAAAAAATGGCATCTGATCGCATCGATATGTCGGCCAATATCGCGTCAGATATATCGGGCGCCGTGAAACTAAACAAGTACCAAAAAATGCTTGTACAGTGGCACTATGATGCTGCATTGTGTTATATATTATTTTTATTTTAATGAGATATTGGATTGCTGCAGTACTATAAGGTATCTAAGAACACAGCTCTATAGAAATAGCTTTTTCCTTTTCCAATTATTCATCTGTATCTCCCTCACTAATAGTCTTCTAGCTGGGGCTTAGGAATCAATGCAGCCATCTTTCACAGCGGATACATGCAAGGAATGTCAATCAACAAACTTTCCTTACAAGAAGGCGCATTTCAGTGCAATATGTCTTCCATATTACATGGCCATACCTATATACTGTACCAATTCCTTTTCACAGAAGTGAACGGCTTCACACAGTCTTCCATTTCTCTTACCTTTTTATTAAAACTAATTAAGCCAAAATTAGTAGAGTTATGATTTTAAAAGCCAGATCTGGATGGAAACTGTGCATCATACAGGTTTTCTGACAAAGTACATTCCCTGCATGGACGTCATGGAGGAGAAAAAATACACACACACACACAGAAAAAGGATCTAATTAGTGCCAGGGAACATTAAATGCTTGGGCACATGAAAGGCAGAAGAATATAAAGAAGGAGCTAAAAAGCTATTTTGTTCTGTTAATCAGAGAAAAGGTAATAAGGGGACAGCATAAAAGAATATTGTAGAGATCTAAGACAGGTGTGGGGGAAAGATAGCAGAAGAGCAAATTAGGAAAATACATTTTAGCCTCAGACTTACTAAAACCACTTAATGATTTGTTTCCATGTGATACATAGGAGGAAATAATAATATACAGAGAAGGTTATTTATGAAGTACAAAAGGTGAGGAGCACTTCTGCTGGCTAAAGGTCCATCTGCTGACAATTTTGCCCAGCGTGTATTCTCACCGATGATGGGGAAAATCGCTGGGCTGAAAAACAGTGCATATTTGTTTTTGCGATTTTCCTGGGGGTGGATGACTTTCTGTAGCAGGACACTATAGAAATCTGTCCACTTCAATGCTCATCTGCTGATAATACCACATACCCTCTAACATGGCCAATTCCATTAGGTACAAAATGCTCTGTTTCTGGACTTCCCTGCCAGTGGCAGTTGCAGGTGGGGCTGCAGCACAGTCCAATATTCAAAAAGGGGAGCCACACCTACTACCACTCCAAACATCACTGTCCTGGACTCACTGGCAGTTGATGTGACTCCCCTCTTTGAATTTTGAACTGTGTTGGAGTCCAACCTCTGTAACTGCCACTGGCAGTGAAGTCCAGGAACAGAACATTCTGTACCTAATGGAATGGGTCATGTTGGAGGGTATGATACCAGCAGATGAGGGGACTGGCCAGCGATGATGTGGGAGAGGGCATCACTGCTCATCGCTGCCCCGTACAAACGGGGCTGCTTTGGAGCTGAAAGCTGCTCAAGAGACAAAACTCAAAGTCTCTAAGTGTGTATGGGCCTTAAGCCCTATTTAATGGTGGGACATGCCTCAATTTCTCAGGTGGGCTCAGGGCTGTAGAAAGTTTTGATGGGCCCCTGTAAAGTCAAGGGGGTGGGGGTGGGGGGAGGCAAGTCCTAATCATGGAAGTGTAAGATTCTTTGCATGTGATGTTGCTATGGGAAACCGTTGCTGTGAGACCCTCAGCCAGGGTCAGATATAGAAGATGGGGGCACAATCAGGGCTATCGCTAACCCACCTGCAGGCGTAGTAGACTCAGTGGCAGCAGCCTCTCTGGACACTCTGCAGCCGTGGACACAGCAACCTGTGCTGGGGAGAGGTTGTAGCTGGCTGGCAGGGAAAAAGGGGGGGCATGGACATGGGCTCCCCATAAAGCCCTTTGATCACAGTAATTAGTGCCCACTCCCCTTCCTCTTGGTGTCACTGTTTGGCCTATAAATACATAAAAGTGTGTCATTTTGCAAGATGTCAGGGTTTATAGCACAAGTTGGCATGGAAGATTTTGCTGGATCAAGGGTAAATTGCTAAATACAGAGGGGCACAGATAAATACAAGTCTGATTTGTGGGCTGAACTCATGGTTTCCTACCTGCCCCTCTCCTTCATGGAGAAATTGCTCTGTTCCTGGACATTCCCTGGTAATATATGATCGCCATCACCTGTGGTGGAACGCCTTTCTTATCAATTACCTATCTCCACACAGGGGACCTGGCAATCATACATAATCCAGGAAGTCCAGGAACAGAGCACTTTCTCCCGCATGGAGAGGGTCAGGTAGGCAAGTATGTTCTTTCTTCAGGATCCAAATGGCAATAGAGTTAGATTATAATAGTGAGCCGAGCGCAGCAAGGCACCGTGCCCGAAGCATGGCGGGCGCATGAAGCCTTGCGGAGGGGATGTAGTACACTTATACAGTGTCCATGTCAACATAGACAGACACACAGACAGAAGAAAAAAAACACATTTTATATGTCTGCATTTTGATCGTGTTGGCATAATGAATGTCAGCATTTTAAACATGTCAGTACATTGACTGCCAATGTGTGTCGATATTATGTCCGTTGGTATTTTGATTGTTGGGAAATCATTCTGAACAGTGGTGGTGACACCAGACCCATTCATCTACATCCTGGGTTCCCCCTGCACCCTTATAACAGGGACCCCAACAGGCACACACCCCAAAAGGGACCCACACCATGTTGATGGTCCATTTTATATCATCTCACTCTGGGGGTCAAGCACCTGCCACCCGAAGTAAAATGTTACTTTGCTGGGACCCCAGAGCGCTTTGCACAGTCACTGCTGCCTTGCTCCTCAGCCTCACACTGCCATCAATGTCACGCACACATCAAGAGCTCCTCCCACACAGCCACTATGACTGCTGGGCAACTTGATCTAATAGCAAGTGCCGCTGACCTGGCAACCAGTCAGATTGCTCTGCTCTCTTCTCCAGTACAGGTTATTGGCTACCGTGTTACTTTATATTTCCTATCCGCACACTGCACAGAACTTTTGGATAGAGGGGAGCAAATTAAACTCCACCCCTCTCTTCCACTGACTCAACACTGAAATTACTGATGCGCCCCCCCCCCCCCCCCCCGGTCGGACTGGGACCAGAAATCGGCCCTGGCATTTTGAGCACACAGGCCCACCTGCAGTAGGCGGGACCCTTGCACGGCAGAGCCACGCAGTGAAAAGGGTCCGTGGTCTCATGGAAAGGAGGCGTGACATCAGAAAAAGGAGGCATTACACATTATGGCACACACTAATAATGCCCATGACAGAATATGACACAAACTGGACCCCACAGGCTGCTCCCCCTGTATAATAACAAGAAACAACAGGCTGCTCCCCCTGTATAATAACGGGACACAACAGGCTGCTCCCCTGTGTTATAATAATAACAGGACCCCACAGGCTGCTCCCCCTGTATAATAATAATAATAATAATAATAATAATAATAATAACAACAGGACCCCACGGGCTGCTCCCCCTGTATAATAATAATAATAACGTGACCCCACAAGCTGCCTGTATAATCACAGGACATGACAGGCTCCAGGCTCCGACTGTACAGTTTATCTTACCTTTTCTCGTCGCCGGACATCGAGGCAGGCTGCATGTCACGGCCTGGACAGTCTGTGTTCCCGGCACTGACCTGGGTGCGCCAGTGGAGGGCGCAGGGAACTGGAAGCTAGGAGGCTTGAGGTAGCTGGAGCTCATGCACGGAGACTGGAGGGAGATGATCTGCCGGGGACACAGAGGATTGGCTGAGACCTAAAGCAAAGGCGCGGGGTCTAAGCCGACAGTGGTATTCACCAGGAACCCCCGCAAGGGGATATGGACTTCGCTGCAACTGCCGACCAGGTCGCGGCCCTCTGCCCAGGTCCCCCTGTGGCTTTGGCAGAGTTTGGACAACAAGAGTCTTTAGAGGGGTACTTAAACCATCGATGGTGATCGATGGCACTGAATGCTATACAGCAACACGGAGGGTACTTGAGAATAGTGAGATGTGGCCTGGAAGCCGGGGATGACACGAAGGTATCACAGGGAGACGCTGGAGACAATGAGAAACACTGGAGCGGCTAGGGAGCCGATACTTGAGATCACTGGGGATCGCTGGAGCGGCTAGGGAGCTGATACTTGAGATCACTGGGGATCGCTGGAGCGACTAGGGAGCCGATACTGGAGATCACTGGGGATCGCTGGAGCGGCTAGGGAGCCGGTACTGGGGATCACTGGGGATCGCTGGAGCGGCTTGGGAGCCGGTACTGGGGATCACTGGGGATCGCTGGAGCGGCCTGAGAGCCGAGGGGAGACGGGCACGGAACCCACGGATAACCGGACACTGAGTAAGTAACCTGGGCTGCACGAGAAGACAGGATCACACAACAGATGGAAACACGTGGAGACTTCTGGCAGGAGTGGAATGACCAGGACGCTGAGAGTAACACAGGTGACAGCGGACTCAGGAAACCGGACCTCTGGAGCATGTGGGGAGTCTTGACAGGAGCTTAACGCTGGAGAACTCACAGGTAAACTGACGAGTTGTTCAAGACAAGGAGGAGTCTGTGAGCTAGACTTTTATCCCTCCAGGTGATTAGGGAATCAGACGCAGGTGATGGATTTAGCCGCCGCAGCAGCACACAGACCAGGAAGTAAGTTGGAGCTTACCTGGATCATGTGACCCGCAGCTTGATCAGGGAATACACCTGGAGCTCACAGTGACGCAGGGGCGACTTGGAAACAGAAGACATCACGCCAGGGATTGCCGACTGTGCCGGCAGCTGATCTACGAAGGACACTACCCCAGCGCGCCGGTAAGGAGCGCATGCGAGCGGTGCGAGAACCGGGGTTCATGACACTGCAGCACTAGCGGAGCGCACAGGCTGGAAATAAGGTGGAACGCAAACACCTACATCTGGCCCACAATGCCACTCTCTCTGTAGCAGCCTCCTGCACTAGATATTTCCTCAGTGCAGGAGGCCGGCGGCCATGTTTCTGGAGACTGGTGGCTGCTCTTACAGGACAAATTCGGCCCACCTGGCCATCGGCCAGATGGCCAGTCCGTCCCTGCCCCCCCCCCCCAACTTCTACCAGTAAAAAAATGGTGAGGTCTATCGCCAAACTATTTGTAAATCGCAACGGAATATGCTGCGCTATATAAGAGACTGTTAATAAATAATAATAAATAAATCTACCCCTGCCTTCAACACAAGCTATCCATCTCCATGATACACAACAATGTACGATGTTGAAGCCCTGCGTATGGGCGTATCCATCAAAAACGCTGGTGGGCGTAGTAGTGAACTAATGCTGCTTAGCAAGCCAACCACAATTAGGCCACTCGAGAGCAGATGTTAGGAGCAGGTGTCCCCCCCCTGGATGGGATGGAGGTGAGCGGCAACTGTCCCCCCCACCCGTGGAGCGACTTCGCATCCACCGCCGCATTACACATCCCCCCCTCGTCCCCCGTGAAGGGACTCGGCGGCCCTTGCTCTCACATCACTCTCATCACTCAAGGTGAGTGGCAACTCCCCCCCCCCCATCCGTGGTGTAGCTACTTTGTGGCCGCTGCTGCATCGTCCGCATTGCCTGGCACCCCCCCCCTTGGATCAACGCGGCGGTGGCTACATCAACAACACCCCCCGGTGGAGCGGGTGGGCCTCAGATGGGGGGTTTCCCCCCTTCCCCATGCCTGGGGCGTTCCGGTGCCTTGCACCGGCCCTGACCACAATGACCTCCTTAACTCTAAATTGGCACCAAGATCTAAAAAAAATAATTTTACAAAATATATAAAATATTGCTGATACATTTTTGTACAGCAACATTTGTTTTATGGAATCAAGAATACGTATTTGCTTACACAAATGACTAACTGGCAAGCTGAACCCAAATGAATCCCATACGAACGGCCCTTGGCACAAAAAGGTTCCCCACCCCTGTTCTAGAAGATAATATTTTGGGTGAGATTTAATAGGATGAGATATTCAGAAAGTGAGAGATTTTGGAAGAAATCTCCAGTTTCTTTAAAGCGGCAATCATCTACACTTCAAAATCAAACTAGTTTTGCAGTGTAAATGATTGCCACTTTAAAAAAAATCTCTCACTTTCTGAATATCTCATCCTATTAAATCTCACCCATAAAATCTGATTGGTTGGCAACAGTGACATCCCATGTGAAATAAAACTCCCATCTTAGTAAATTACCCCCGTTACATTGTCCCCACCTGCAGTGCACATGGTTTTGCCCAGTAGAGAAAGATTTTGCTTTCTGAATAATGCCCAATGTCACTTGTCCTCCTTAGGCCTATAAGGCCTATAAGGTCATAAGTTTACATACCCTAGCAGAATGATGATTTACCACTAACCATGAGTGAAAGAAAAGTTTGAGATTTATCATTCATATTCTCTGACAAATGGCCAGAAAATCACAAATTCTGCTAGGGTATGTAAACTTATGAGCACAACTGTATCATGTATAGTTCATGTACAGCAGGCATGCCCAAGTCAGGACCGGGGGCCAATTGCGGCCCGTGCTGTCATTTCAAGTGGTCCGCAGCCTCCAGCCAGAAGCAGGCAGAGCATAAGATGTGGGAAGCACAGCACAGGACAATAAAGGTGGGGCCCCGGCGAGCAAGCCTTTACCTTGCTGTCTGCTGCAGTGAGGAGGTGCCAGCCGCCACAGTTAGATGTGTTTGGCGTCCTACCCCTGCTGCTGCAATCATATATCACCCTACTCCACAATCACAGTGACAGCAGTGTTTGGGGAGGGGGGCAGCAAGGGGGAAGCTTGGTCCCTTAACATGCAGAGCGGAGGAGGGCAGCAGCGGGAGCCCAAGCATCTCCTGTCCTTGCAGTGCCTGCTTTGCCTCTCCTTCCTCTGGCTCACACAAGGGGCTGGGAAACATACAGAGAAGGGAGGGGCAGAGTGGGGGACATACAGTGAATGGAGGCAGTGATGGCCATTCAGAGAAGGGGGAGCAGGGGCAGGCTAGGGGACATACAGTGAATGGGGGCAGAGTGGAGTACATAGTGAATGGGGGTCATACAGTGAATGGGAGTCATACAGTGAAGGAGGGTCAGGCTTGGGGACATACAATGAATGGAGGCACTGATGGACATTTAATACCCCTTTTACACCAAAACGCTGGGTCGCGCCCGGCTTTTTAGACCCAGGATCAAGCCGGGTGCGACCCAGCATTTTGCAGCTTTTACACCGGCGCCCCCCCTCCCGCCGGCGCTTGGAGATGACATTATCTCCAAGCGCCGATCGCCGCCATCGGGACCCGGACCACTGCGATGGGGGCAAGCCCAGCACGAAGGTAATCTGCTGGGCTGCCCCCAGTCCCTGTGCACCCCCCAGCCGCCGTCCGGTAGGTGACTGGATGCCGCACACAGGCCTCCATTCACCTCCTCCCATGCCGCTGCTGCTGTCTGCAGAGTACAGCAGACAGCAGCGCAGGCTGTGTGCCCCCCCCCCCATCCAGCCTGCGGACGCTGCGGTCTGCAGGTTGGACGCCCCCCATTGATGTAAATGGGAGCCGGGTCGGATGACCCAGCGTACCCATTTACACCGCCCTCTACCCAGGTCCTGGCCATGTTCTACCCAGGTCAGGACCTGGGTAGAAGTCCCGTGTAAAGGGACACAGCGTGTCGCATTTACACCGCCTCTGACCCGCCTCTTACCCGGAGTTTAGAGGCGGTGTAAAAGGGGTATAAGAGAAGGGGAGCAGGCTGTGGGACAGAGTGAATGGGTACAGAGTGGGTAACATACAGTGAATGGGGGACATACAGTGAAGGAGGGGCAGGCTGGGGGACATACAGTGAATGGGGGCAGGCTGGGGGACATAGAGTGAATGGGGACAGAGTGAGGGACCATTCTGATGTGATTAATGATTCAAAGAATGTCAGGCTGAATGGTCGGCCCCCCACATTTTCACCTCACCAAATCTGGCCCTCGTCGCAAAAAGTATGGACACCCCTGATGTACAGTATATATCACTATCATGTATATATCATGTATAGTTGTGATGAAACGCTGCTGAAGTTGAAATTGTAGTAACTGAAACTGCAAATTATTAATTCAAATTTAGGATCCTGAAAAGCAATTGTATATTGGGCCTAATTCAGACCTGATTTCTGTTAAGCGAGTGTACAGCTAGGTAAGAATTCCAAAACCATTCGTTAGACACTCACCATCAAATGATTTTTCCACTGGGAAACACTCATTGCAAGTTAAGAGTAGCCAGGGAATTACTCTGCGGCTGTGATGAATACAGGCTTATCTGACGTCACACACCCTTAAATACTTGGGCACTCCTGCATATTCCTAGGCACACCTTCATTTTCACTCCCACTAAACGGCTGGTTACCACGCCCAGATGCCGGCTTCCTGTCAATCACCTTGCAAACGGCTAGCGAAGGAAAAAAGTAGCAGGATATCTTTGCTACAGTAGCGTGCATGCACATTGCGGCCCATATGCATGCGCAGTGTATTGATAATCAGTGCAAATCCTGTGCAAATTCGCATAGCAGCGACCTGGCCTGAATCGGGCCAACTGTCTCTGAGTATTAATGACTTAGGGGCCTGATTCAGACTTGATCGCTAATCGGAAAAGTTGCAATTGAGCAGTTGACCGTACATAGCCACCACCCAGTCAGAAAGAAAACCCGTCCTGTGCAAATCTGCCAGTGAATTGCAAAAATATCGCTACTCGCTATTCACTTGCAAATCTATATGCAATTCCTAAACTATCTATGTACTGTTTCTATCTAATTACTATTATCTCATTTCTAATATGAGTATGTCTGACCCTGCTACAACTCTGCAACAGAAGCAGGCTGATCGATGCCGGCGCTGACGTCACACACCCTGCTTTAAAATGCCTGGGCACGGCTGCAGTTTTTTTCCTGAGACTCCCAGGGCGGTTACCACCGCCAAACACGACTTCCTGGCAGTCAAATTGTGAGGGGATGTTAATTAGATCCATTTGCTATTTTGGGTGTGGTATATGGTCCTGACAGTCGGGATCCCGACAGTCATTAGCCCAATGTCGGGATCCCGACTGGCCAGACTCAAACAGCGTGGCAAGCGGCAACAAAGCTCACCGCACTGCAGGCATGGTGGCTCGCTATGCTCGCCACCGATTCTATTCTCCCTCTCAGGGGGTCGCGAACCCCCATGAGGGAGAATAGCCGGTGGCCGTCGGGACCCAGAGTGTCAGGGTTTTGACTGTCGGAATCCCGACATCGGGGTAATGACTGTCAGGATCCCGACTGTGGGGAAACTGTCCGGCACCTGCTATTTTTCCTGCTATTTTGACTCGCGCATGCTTGTTACCATATGTACACATGCAAAATCATTCGATAATTGAATGGATTGCAAATTTTCACCACAGCGATCAACTCTGAATAACCCCCTAAAACTTTAGTGCAAAAGTATATTTTGTTACTTGCTGACAAAGTATTCCTTACAATGTCAGCCTGTACTCTATAAAACAACGATCTTCTGTATAAATTACTTATAGCTATGGGTTTTGGTTTGACTTTCTTCAGATTAATAATGAGGTAAAATGCGAAAGGTCAAACATGTTTAACTCTTCAACCAATTATTAAGTAGGGTTATTTCAGAGAATGAAAGCTATGCAAAACAATAATTAAAAATGAACCAACCAATTGTATTTCCAGACAAGCCAACAACACTATGTGCCGGTGCATATTAATTATTCAGATGTATATCTGTAAGAAACTCATTAATTTAACATAATGATAGATTTGAATGATAATAACAGAACCTGAATTGTTTAGAAATGGAAATAAATTCACAATGTTATCAGAAGACATTAGGCAGTTATTAAATGACAAAACTTATAATGTTGTAGGTCAACTGTTTTTAGTAAGAGCTTAGTCACTGTTACATACCTTGACAATGTGCATAGATTTTTTGTTAGAGGAAAGCAATCTGTGACTCATAAGCTATTATTAGTTACAAGTTCCATTAGTAAAATCTAAAAAAACTAGATGTCTATATTTAAGGCAATTCTACCAACCACATTGATAGAAAAAACATACTTGCCTACCCTCCCGGAATGGCCGGGAGGGTCCTGCAAATTAGGCCCCCCTCCCAGCCCCCCAAGAAGGAGGTCAAGTATTCCGCATCACCCCATTCCCCACAGTATTAAAAATAGTACAATAAAACACACTGACACATGCTTAAAATAAAACTTTAATACATACAAAGCCCACACATACTAATACTTACCTATCTTCTTTCCGTAGGTAGCCCTGGTCCTGTGTCGTCTTCTGGTCCTGTGTCGTCCTCTGGATCCATGTCGACGTCCTTCTTCAAGTCGACGTCGCTGTCGGCGATGGTGTCCGGATCCGACGAAATCCATGGAGGAAGCTGTGGAAGGAAACCATACTCACCTGTCCCAGCGCGACGTAGTCCATGTAAGTGTCTTGGCAAAAAAACAAACCGACACCCGAAACCAGCCGGACAGAGGGAGCCGCACGGTGTTTGTGTACATCGTGCGGCTCCGCCTCCCGAATGCCGCTATTGGCCGCCATGCGGCCTAGCGGCCAATCAGGACGCCATCGCCGACAGCGACGTCGACTTGAAGAAGGACGTCGGGCATGGATCCAGAAGACGACACAGGACCAGAAGACGACACAGGACCAGGGCTACCTACGGAAAGAAGATAGGTAAGTATTAGTATGTGTGGGCTTTGTATGTATTAAAGTTTTATTTTAAGTGTGTGTCAGTGTGTTTTATTGTACTATTTTTAATACTGTGGCACTACAAGACCAAGCGGGCCCTTTAATGCCCCGCAGGCTGGGACTTGTGGTTCTCCAAGTCCCACCTTGGGGGGTAGGCTTGCTGGGACTCATAGTGCCCCAGTATTAGACAATAGTTTAATCTTTTTTTTACACCATTTATCAGCTCGATGCCCACCGCCCAGGGGAATCGAGGACAGCACCAGGCTTCAGCCTGGTCAGGTAAGTCCTGGAGGGGGGGGACCCCTTTATTGGGGGGGTCCCCACTCCCCCAAGGCCCCTGGCCAGGCTGACTGGTCGGTAGGGTTAATGCTTTGGCCGGGGGGACTTGTATAAAAAGTCTCCCCCCGGCTGTGGCATTACCCTGCTGGCTGGTTGTGCCTGGGGCTGGTTCTTAAAATACGGGGGACACCTAGTCATTTTGTCCCCCGTATTTTGGGAACCAGCCCCGGACCTGGAGCCTGGGGTGGTTGTTATTTGTCGGGTTCCCTGATTTTTAATTACCGGCCCCGGATCCTTCAGCCTGGTGCTGGTTACGGCTGTGGGGGGGACCCCACGCCGATTTTTTTTTTTTCTATTTATTTTTTTTTCTATTTTTTTACACTGAAGCCTGCATGGATCTGACTGATCCGTGCAGGCTTAAAGCAAATACGACAGGGAAAGCAAGGTGTATTTTCCTGCCGTATTTGCGTGGGTGTTTTACACCACTTAGCAGCCGTATTATCAGTATGGCTGCTTAGTACATCAGGAACCACCATTCTTTTGAATGGTGATTTCTGTCGCATCCTATCGATGGTGTAGACATTCATATTTGTAAATACAAGTACGAATATTCTATCTTTAGGACTACGAATTGTTGTATTTTTGGGATTGGAAATCCCGAAAATACAAATTCGTAAAAAAAAGGTGTATTTCTCCCTACGAATACACCTTTTTTCTACGAATCCATTTTGGTAAATGTCCCCCATACTGTATGTTAAATTATTCAATTTGCCACAATTTTGTTTAGTAGATGTTAATGATTAGAAGCATTCTTTTAAGGGTGTAACTTAAAGCTCAAGAATGAAGCTGGGTATCACCCTTCAACTAAAGCCTGCAGGGTCTGTAGTTCTAGAGCTGTATGAGCTTTCAAACATAGACATTGATTTACTGCCTCATCCGTATTTATCTGTGGATTTAAATGGTCTTGTCCATCACATAGCCAAACAATTGCAGTCTATCTAAGGATTGCACACGTGGCTTGGTTTTTAGTACATTTTGTCACTTAGATAGAGTTATAAATATAGTATGTCATCCCAAAAAAAGAGCAACCTTATGATGTTCTAATAGTTAATCATAGCTGTCACAAAAATGGCAGGACCTCCTGGTGACCCAAATGGAAGAACCTTTTACGGGGAGAGTGCAGAGACAATCTTTACTTCCACAGTGAGCGTAATTAGCTAATGATTTTTTTTCAAGTTTTGGGTTAAAGTCATATTTCCAGTTCATCCACCCTAGGCAAGGGATACCGCAGTGGAGTGCTCACAGGAAGTGCATAGTGTGAGCAAGTCCACTGCTTAGACAGAGCATACATCTTTCATGTCTGGCCACTGTTTTGTAGCTATTCACAGCCTATAGATATAGGCAGAAAGATGAACATAGCTAGCACCAGGAGAAGCACAAATAAAACTTTAAGAGCTATGTGTGCAAAAGCTAGGACATTAGGAATAAAATCCCAGAACTAATTGCATAAATGACAAGAGATGAACTGGATATTGTGGCTATTACAGAGACATGGTGCAATGAAAATCATGACTGTGACATAGCTATACCAGGATATACTTTATTTAGGAAGGACAGAATGGGAAGAATTGGAGGAGGGGTTGTAATATATGTGAACAGAAGCATTAAGGCTACCTTAATACAAAGTGTTGAAGAAATAACTGAGGCCCTTTGGGTGACCATAGAAACAGGGGAGAAGATGATTCTTCGTATAGGGGTGACCTACAGACCTACAGGTCAGGAAGAGGAACTTGACAAGAGCCTATTGCAGGACATCAATAAAATGGCATTAAAAGGATAGGTAATAAGTGGGAAAGGTTACAAGTGGAGTACCCCAGGGATCTGTACTTGGACCAGTGCTTTTAAATATCTATATTGATGATATTGCAAATGGAATTGATGGTAAAATGTGCCTTTTTGCAGATGACACAAAGGTATGCAACAGGGTAGGGAAATGGGGGACATGATAGAAACACAGGTGGGAGACATTCTTCACAGGAAGAGGAGCAACAGAACACGAGGACATGCACTGACACTAGAGGGGGGAATATTCAGGGGGAATTCACAGAAAGAGTAGTGGATAATTGGAATAGTCTCCCATCAGAGGTGGTAGAGGCAAATACAGTAGAACAATTTAAACATGCTTGGGATAGGCAACTTGATATCCTTACAAAAAATAAGGATCAAAAAATGGTTTGAGGTAACTTTTAAAAAAGGGGCAGACTAGATGGGCCAAGTGGTTCTTATCTGCCGTCAAAGTCTATGTTTCTATGTTCTATCACTAACATAAGATACAGTTATCAGAACCTCGTGTAGCACTTCATGATTACCTGCAGTCTACAGACCTTTAGCTCTTGAGTAAGAACCAGTGCATGTTGGATGGGTCAAATGAAGAGGGAAGCAGGTAACATCTGCACATCATGCTGGCACTCTTAGAGAATACTGTAAAACAGTGTGTGAGATATACTTCTAAGAAAATTATTATTTATCTCAAAAGAGATATCTTACCAATAATACCATTTGGTCAAGCATTTTGCAATGCTCCTTTAGTTCAATTCACCAACACATCAGTCTATTATAATTAGAGATATGTGACGACCCTTGTGTTTTAGACTTTGTATTGGTTCTGAGTCATCGCCGGTTTTTATTTTTGGAATTGGTATAGCTACCCTCAAATGTTTGAAAAATTCCTAAACATAGCAAAAGTCATTTCAAGTCAACTTTGACCTCTTCACCACTATTAATTTTACCTATACAGGTCAAATGCTACAGCAATCTGGCTGGCTAAACTAAGTGACAGAGCAGCGCACATAATAGCTTAAAACAGTGTTTTTCAACCACTGTGCCTTGAGTGTGCCACCAGAGCTAGAGATGTCCACACCAGTTAACAGCCACCACCACCAGTCCAATTGTTATTTACTGGTCTTTCGCTTTCCTTTGAGGCCCAATGTATTTTATTTTTCTTACGTGTGGGGACCATTTTTTCATGTGGTTGGCCAATGTTTTTTTTTTTTTTCCCAGTGGGTGCCAATGTGTTTTCCCTGTGGGGTTCTGATGGTGTGTCTTGGCAATTTTAAAATCTTGTTTGATGTGCCGCAAGTTACAAATGGTTGAAAATTACTGGTTTAAATGAATATACATAGCACATGAAACATAGTGGCGCAGCATTGGCAGACAGGATGGCGGTTTATTAAGCAAAAGGTTTAGTTTTTCAAGAGCTTGTAGTCTAAAAGTGGAGTTTTTAGATCTGAACTTGGCAGCAAGAACCCCTCAACTCTAATTGCAATGCAGCTGTAAATTATATCAGAGCAAATCAAGTCTTTAGACATACAGAGAGATGATAGACAGATAATAGACATATACTGTAGAAAGATAGATCGATTGATAGACAATAGGCAGATAGATAGATAGATAGATAGATAGATAGATAGATAGATAGATAGATAGATGGATACATAGATTATTGCTGCTATGGTACATTGTGCATCATCATGTTCGATAGCAGTTACTTGGTAAATAATTTATCTGAGGAGGTGTATTTTTTTGGTGATCACATTTGCTGAATTTTGTAGTTGTTTTAATTTTTTTATGATATGACAGATGTCTGAGTGTCTGCTCCCTAAATCCAACATATAATTAGCAATTAAAGAACTCACTTATGTTAATAAGTTCTTGCTTTTGCACTTGGTTGACATGCATGTCTTTACAGCATTAGATTCATTCAAACGGGAAAATGTGCTTGTCAGTCTTTTGTAATTGTATATCATTAATTTTATTATGATTAACATTATTATTATTATTATTATTATTATTATTATTATTATTATTATTATATTTATTTATAAAACATCAACATAATAAAAAAGCTCTCTATGGTGAAATAAAACGGACATAGGGGCAGATGTATGAAGGGTCGATATGGGGGAGAAGGGTATCAGCGCACGTTATGTGCACTGATACCGCTTCTCCCCCATGTATGAAGAGGCCGGGATGCGGTAATGCGCCCCTGTCCATATCGGCGCTGCTATCAAAATGATAGCAGTCCGAATGTATGAACGGTCAGCATCGCTAAACGTTCCGCACGAAGCCGGGTTTGGCTTCGCCAGCATCAGGCTGGCGAAGCCCTATCTAAACAGCAGGGACAGCGCTGTCCCTGCTGTTAGGTCTGGGCTGCGCTGGGGATCTCGCGTGAACAGCGAGATCCCGCGCATGCCCAGTGCGGCCGGCCGGGGGACAGGACTGGATATTAACTGATGCGCTATCTCCAGAAAGGGACATCGCCGGACATCGCCGGAGGGGGGAGTTAACGCTCCCCCGCTTCGGCAGACAAGATGTTAATACATCTTGTCGATGTCCCTTCCTGCTTCGCCTCGCTATTGAGGCGAAGCAGGAAGTATCATAGCGGCGCGATAAGCGCTGCTATGATACATCTGCCCCAGAATGAGAAAAAACATAACATAACTTTCCATATGAGCTGGCACTCCAGAGGATGTAATGAAAAATTGACACAGGCTGTATATACAGGGGGATGAGCCGTGCAACCGCATGGGGCTCCACATGGCTCGTACCCGCATAGGGCTAGCCCGACCATTACGGCGGGTAAGCAGCTGAGCAAGGCACCCCTGTCTTATCACAAGGAGGAAGCCGCCGGGCAGACACTCATAACAGCGCCACCACTGGTATTTCAAAGGCAGACGTTATCAGCAAGCTAATTGGAACTTATAGTCCAGCAGCAAATCAGAAAGCAGTGGTTCATAATTGGTTGCGGGAATGCAAGGCTTGCGATCCAGCACCTCATGGACTGTGCCCCTGCTGATGGGGAGGGGAGCTATGTACCCCTGCTGATTGTGGGAGCGGTTTAGGGGAGCATTTTAGGCCTGAACATTTTAGGAGATGGATCTGTCCTTCTCTGTTCAATGAACTCCACATCAGGAGGACACCTACAATACTTGTATCAGCTGCACAGCAGCAGAGCCACCGTGAGCTTCCCCCTGATCCCTGGCACTGGCTCTCTCCGATCGCAACAAGCATGTACCACATGTGGCAATGAGCATGTAAATCCCTATGGCAATGAGCATGTAGCCCCCCCATGGAAATAAGCATGTTACCCCCCCCCATGGAAGTGCACATGTAACCCCCTGTGGCAACTAGGGATGTGCGAGTTCGAATTGGGGGAATGCGGACTCCCTGGACTCCCCCAATCCGAACTTCCCCCAATCCGAACTTGCGCTCCGAGCCCGTGCGGGATCTCCTGCCCAGGCTTGGAGCGGGGACCTTGTGAGATCCCGCCATCGGATCCAGACCCTTTAAATGGGCAGGCAGCCAGACGCCATCTTCACTCTAGTCTAGGAGAGTGAAGAGGCATCACTGCCTGTTCGCCCGCCGTCCAGTCCAGTTATAGTGCTGTCTTGTCCAGTGACTCCAGAAGGGCTGTATAGTCCAGTCCAGTGCCAGTGACACTGCTGTATAGTCCATTCCAGTGAAAGTGCTGTATAGTCCAGTCCAGTGATACTGTGTGCATAGTCCAGTCCAGTGAAAGTGCTGTACAGTCCAGTCCAGTGATACTGTTTGTATAGTCCAGTCCAGTGTAAGTGCTGTATAGTCCAGTCCTGTGATATTGCTGCATAAGTCCAGTCCAGTGGCACTGACATTAAAATCCATTGGTACTCCTGCATAATTCCAGTAATACTGCCGTTAACGTCCAGTGATACTGCTATATAAGCCCAGTCCAGTGATATTGCTGCATAAATCCAGTACAGTGGCACTGATGTTAAAGTCCATTGGTACTGCTGCATAAGTCCAGTAATACTGCTGTTATGGTCAGTGATAATTCCAGTCCAGTGATCCTCCAGAAAGATAATGGAAAACAAAAATTTGGAGGATAAAATAATGAAAGAACAAGAACCACTTCCTCCTAGTCCAAAAGCTGCTGCCACTAATCATGACATAGAGCATGAAATGCCAGCAACGTCGTCTGCCAATGCCCAATGTCATTGCAGAGGGCATGTAAAATCCAAAATGGCAAAGTTCAGCAACTTAAAGAAAATTAATAAATGTAAATCATTTGAAGAGACATGTTAGCTTGTCAGTATGTCCTTTACAACACGGAGTGGAAAGGAACAGCTAAGGCCCTGTCCTATGTTCATGACTAGTGGTTCAGCTTCACATGACTATCTAAGCCCTCATCCTCCCCCTAGAAATTTTAAGAAACTTAAGCTGTCATCAAAACACAGAAAACAACTGTGCCTTCTAAAGACATGGTATCACAAATCCCTTAGGAGAGTCCAAGGGTGTTGGTGGTTGCAATGCCTGACCTTCCCATCACTGTTGTTTCCAAGCACCTGAAAATGACTGACTCCTCTTCTATCCGGCAATCCTCCAGAGGTTCCTGCAGTGCTACGTCTACTGCTGCCGCTGCTTCTGTTGTTGCTGGGAGTCATTCATCATCCCAGAGGGGAAGTCGGAACACCGCTATGTCTTTCACAGAGCAATTGACCGTCCAACAGTCTTTTGCGATTAGGACGAAGTACAACAGCGGTCATTCTTTGTTGGTGTTAGATGTGCGTCCGGTATTTACCATCAGTGGAGTGTGATTTAGATGTTTGATGGAGTAATTGTGTCCCCGGTACCAAATCCCAAACAGATTCCACTTCACTAGGCAGACGATAGCCAGGATGTACAGAGACGTCCAAAAAATGTCCTCAGTGCCCTGAAAAATGTGGTCCACTTAACCATGGACAGGTGGACAAGTGATACTGGGCAAACTAATGACTTTATGACTGTGGCAGCCCACTGGGTAGATGCATCGCTTTCCGCAGCAGCAGCATCTCCGAAAAGCCAGTCAGGCTACGCTGTGTATCTCTGGTTTCAGTAAGATGCACAACACCAACAACCTCTTAGAGAAACTGAGGGAAATCATCACGCAGTGGCTTACCCCGCTTAGACTCTCCTTGGGATTGTGGCATCGGACAACGCTAGTAACATTGTGTGGGCATTACATATGGGCAATTTCCAACATATGCCATGGTTTGCCCACACAATTAATTTGGTGGTGCAGCATTTTCTTAAAAGTGACCGGAGCATGCAGGAGATGCTTGTGGTGGATCGCAAAATTCGGGACACTTTCGCCATTCTGCCACTGCCTGACGAAGACTGGAGCACCATCAAAAACTCCTGATCCTGCCCTGCAATTACCACAAACAAGAGGTTGTGACGTGCTGGAACTGCACTCTCCATACTGTATGCGGCAGAGGATGGAGGGACAGCAAAAGTCCATTCAAGCCTACACAGCCACCTATGACATACGCAAAGGAGCAGGAATGCTCAGTGGAGACTGATTTCAGTGTTGTGCAAGGTTCTCCAGCCATTGCCACACGTGAAGTCAGTTGTGACGCTGCCAGCTTGCCAGGTCATTCCCGTGATCAGGCTGTTGCAGAAACAGCTGGAGACAGTGAAGGAGGAGTTAAAGCATTGTGATTCTACCAGGATATGAGGGTGGTCAGTCTATTAAAGTCAGAGGAATACATTCTGACCAGTTTAATGCGTATGTTGTGTCTCTGTTTCCGATGGACACACGTCTACAGCGTGCAAAGACCTGCTGGTCAGGAGATTGTCATCTGAAGTGGACTCTGACATGACAACAGCTCCTTCTTAATTTTGTCCCACACCTGTGGCTGCAAGGAAACAGCTCCAATTACCTACCCGACCTGCCTTCGGTGATGCAGGGCAGACAGAAAGTTGGTTCCACAAAATGTGGAGAAGATGATGTTCAAAATGAATGATCAATTCTTCAACGAAAACCAGCAATTGCCTCCAGAGACTAAAGAGGGACCTGTCCAGCAGGGACGCATTGATAATCTGTGAGGATATACGTACTGAAGGGGGTGAGGAATTAGAGGATGAGGTTGACATCTTGCCTCTGTAGTGCTGGTTTGTACATGGAGAGATGAATTGCTTCTTTTTTTGTGGGGGGCCAAACAAACCAATCAGTTCAGCCACAGTCATGTGGCAGAGCCTGTCACTGAAATGATTGGTTTGGTAAAGTGTGCCTGTCCTATTTACGCAACATAAGAGTGGGTGAGAGGACACAAGGACAATTCCATCTTGTACCTTTTTTTTTGGCATGATCTGCTCTTTGGGGCCTAGTTTTTTAAAATTGCCATCCTGTCTGCCACTGCAGTGCCACTCCTAGATGGGCCAACCTTTTGGCCCCCCAAAAAAATAATCCTATGATCTTTGTGATTTTTATGTTTTTTTTTTTTTATAAATACAGATCAAAAAAACACAAAACACTGAAGGGGATTGTTTTGGAATAGATCCAGATCCAAAACACTGCCAGAGATACAGACCCAAAACACATTTTGCTAAACACTAAAAGTGTCCGGTGCACATCCCTAGTGGCAACAAGCATGTAATTCCCTATGGCAACGAGCATGTAATCACCTGTGGAATATTAAGTTTGCAGAGATGCACTTAATCTGTAGCACTGGCCCTGGCTTGTAGACAGAGCCGGCCTTAGCCTAAATGACGCCCTAGGCAAGATTTTGGCTGGTGCCCCCTAGCACCGCCACTAGTTCCGCCTCTGACCCTGCTCCCCTTTCCCAGCACCATCAACCCTCATAATAGCAGTCATCATTTTGGTGCTCCTACCCGCAATATTTTAAATAGAAACAGTGCACACATTTGGTGCGCAGCCCAAACAGGGGTGTGTTCTTGCTGGGGAGGGGCATGGCCACCCAATAGTACCCCCAATTCAAATTATGCCACACAGTAGTGCCACTTTATTCACATTATATCATGCGATGGTGTCCCTTATTCACGTTGCATCACACAGTAGTACCACTTTACCTTATGTACATTACTCCTCACATTATTCACATTATACCCTTGAGTAAACAGTTAAAAAGCACATGAACAGTGATCAGAATACATGGGACTCTCACCATATAGTTTTGTCTACAAACAAGATGCCTTGATAAAGATACCGCAAGGTATTGAAACCGGCCGGCTGGGGCCATTTGGAGGAACAGTGAAGGGATCCAGGAGGACTACTCGCCAAATTCCGATATCCAGGGACGCCTGTTTTGGAAATAACATTGTATGCTTTTTTTTGTCTGCATCTTGTTTGTAGACAAAACTATATGGTGAGAGTCCCATGTATTCTGATCACTGTTCATGTGCTTTTTAACTGTTTTAATTAAAGTGTATATACTGCACCATGATGTCTCTTTTATCCTTTTGAGACACTATCGCATTTAAGAAGGAGGATAAAGTGATGATTGTATCCAGTGTGATGTGTATCGTCTCTCACATTACGCGCTGTTGTCTACGTCACTTGTAGACCAAAGCTCAGGGTACGAGTTGATTTCAATATAAAGCCAAATTGAATTAATGTCCAACAGTATTACACTATTGTAGCATTTCTTTCTTTCTTGGGTATATCATCTGGAATTAAAAACTCCCCTTTTGGATGTTTGCTAAGCGCCTGGGAAACCTGTCAAAACCCCGTATGGTATTATATTCTGTGTGCGACAGTGGCTGTACCTGCATACGGAATGCTAATACACTATTTCATATGCAGATACAGCCTCACTCACACACAGAATATAGGCATGCTGCATATCATTTTAATCAGCAGAAGCTGCTGATGCCCCTAGGCAATTGCCTAGTTTGCCTATGCCTAAGGCCGGCTCTGCTTGTAGAGGTGGAGAGTTAGCCAGATACAGTGACAGGCACCGGGACTATGTGCTTCCACGTTTATGGGTTTCGTGGGCTGGGGAAGGATATTACTGCACAGGCCGGCTCTTTGCTCCAAGAAATTGGCCCAAATCGGGTCAGTGTGATGTCCCATCATCGGATCTGAGTCGGTGCGCATCAGACCTGAGTCCGAACTCGGACCGGCATGCAGGTCCAACCTCCGACCATGGACCTCCCTACCGGCAGAGGGCGAGTGGAGAACAGGGGTCACATGTGATCCTTCAAGTATAGAACCACATGTGATGGATCTGGGCATCTCGCAGGTAATTGGCTGGGCATATACTGCTGTGAGATATCGCAGTAGTGTATGCCCAGTATAAGAGTTTCTTGGGCCAATAGATGGTATTGTTCTCTAATTTACTGACGTTTTAACCCTGGCTGTTTTTGTTATTGCAGTAAAGTACAGTCTTGACATGCTGTGCATAATAAATCCTCTGGACAAAGACTGCACTATAAGAAAAAGTAGCTCGTATTATATCTATTCGTCTTTCAAACAAACAAAAGTCCCTGAGTTCAATAAATTAATCGAATTCCTGTAATTAAATCATAATGCAGTCCAGATCTTCCGATGAACAATTGGTCCTGTCTGCTTTGTAAAAAGACAAGCGCTTGATAAGGAACCCTGGCGCCGAATCGGGGTGTAAGTCATTCTGGTACATGCGATATTAACCTTGCTTTGTATTCTGTTTGTGACTGTTGAGATAATGGCGTGTCTCAAGGCTTTATGTGATCCTGTCACCGATGTGAAGGTCTACTGCTGTGCTCCGTAACATTTGTATTCCGCACTCATACACCTTTTTCAAAGAGCAATTTTGGAACAGGCAAGATTTTAGTAATAACCTTGTATACTTTGTCCATGTTAAGTATGCTTTCAGCTGGAGACACAGCTGGGGCGAGATGCATTTGTTTGGTCCACAGCACACTTGTTCTGGTGGTAGTGGGAAGATGAAGTGTCATCACGCAATCATTATAAAGTTTTAAAAGTGTCACAAGTCCCGCATGTAATTACAGGCAATGCATCCGCAAGTATCTATCAACTGATATATTAACTGATATGTTCTTTGGACCCAGTTATGGCCATATATCTACATTACAGGGGTGATTCAGGTTGGCAGCACATTTGTGCTGGGTAAACACTGGCTGCTTTATTTTTACACTGCAATATACATATTACACACCCCACCCAAATGTAACTCTCTGCACATCTTCCCCGCTTGCAGTCCACATGGCTTTGTCCATTAGCAAACCAATGGGCCGATTCTGGTTCACTGACAGTGAACAGAAATTGGCGCTTGTCCAAACCCGACGGCAAACGGGCGCAGTGATTTGCAATGTCACCAGGCCATTTGCACGGAGCAGTGCGGGCCAGGGCCTAGGGGATGCGGACTCAGGTATAGCCCTTGGGAACACCCAGTGTTTCATGGGCCTCCAAATGAAAACGCAGGGCGTTCCCATGGGATTGTGGGAGGGATGAGGTGTCCCGGAGTCGGGCGGCTGACGTCACATGGCATCAACCCCCTGCCCAGTGTTCATTGACTTAAATTTGCAAAGGTTGGGGAAATCATTAGATGGTCGCCAATCATTGAATGATTTCTCCTGCTGTAGGCACATGCGCGGCCAGTTAGAGGTTGCTATGCCGCCAGGCGGGGGAGGAGCAGCAGGATGTAAACTGAGGCTTCTCCCCAGTCTGTGCCGGGCATCGGGTACTTGTTTTTTTTTTATTCCCTGGGATGCCTACATGGAACAAAGAGGACGTGATCTACGCCGGAGGACCCCGGTAAGTATGGTTACCTTCCACAGGTACCCAAATCACTGGATCACTACAGGACAAGTGGACGGACGGATACCTACCTATGGGCCTTATTTTGGTTCATTCTTTCTGACAAAATCCTTCTTAGATGGGCAAAACCATGTGCACTGCAGGTGGGGCAGATGTAACATGTGCAGAGAGAATTAGATTTGGGTGGGGTTTCACTTCAAAGTGAGATCTATATTGCAGTGTAAAAATAAAGCAGTCAGTATTTTCCCTGCACAGAAACAAATTTACTCACCCAAATCTAATTCTCTCTGCACATGTTACATCTGTCCCCCCTGCAGTGCACATGGTTTTGTCCATCTAAGAAGGATTTTGTCAGAAAGAATGAACCAAAATAAGGCCCTCTGTGTTAAGGTAGGTAAGTATATGTATGTATGGGATGTATGTAATAAAGTTTTACTTTACTGCTGTGTGTTTATTTAACTATTTGTACAGTTGTGGAACTACAAGTTCCAGCGGGCCCTTTAATGCCCTGCATGCTGGGACTTGTGGTTCTCCAAGTCCCTGCATGCAGTGCAGGCTTGCTGGGACTCATAGTTCCACAACAATACACAATAGTTTAATCTATTTTTTACACTTACCATCAGCCCATTGCCCACCGCCCAGGGGCACCTGGGACAGCCCCAGGCTTCAACCTGGGCAGGTAAATTCAGGAGGGGGGAACTCCTTCATTGGTCCCTACTTCACCAGGATTTCTGCTCAGGCTGACCGGTCAGGGAGTAAATGCTTTGGCCAGGGGGGACTTGTATAAAAAGCCTCCCCCGGCTGTGGCATTACCCTGCTGGCTGGTTGGGTCTGGTACTGGTTCACAAAATACGGGGGACCCCTATTTGATTTGTTACCTGATTTTTTAAAACCAGGACCGGTTCTTTGAGCCTGGGGCTGGTTATGGCTGTGTGGGGACGACGACCGTTTTTTCAAATTATTATTATTATTTTTTTATATATATATTTTATTTATTGAAGCAGAAGTATAAACATACAGGTGAATTGAGCATAGCACAAATGACAACAAAATTTCCATAAAATTTTACAGAAATAAAGTTTTGATACAATATAATGTCTCGTCTTTGTGTTCAAGTTTTAAATATACATCAATTTTTATTTATTTTTTTACACTGAAACTTGCAGAATTCTGACTGATTAGTGCAGGCTGCCGACTCGTATTTGTATTTAGCGGCCGTACTTCTTTTCTGCCATGTTTTCTGTCATTAGACAGAGTTGTTTATATTTTCTGCTCTCGGGTTTGACACAAGCCAGCTCTCTGATTATACTGATTGTACACTGCAGACAGCAGAGGTTCTATAAGCTAGGTCAGTATAAACAACAAATAACTGCTCCTAAGAGCGCTGTCTCTTTACGCTGAAGAGTAATCCATACTTCTCTAATTCAGGATTCCTTCAGGTTCGGGATCAAGCTAGGCCAGTTCCTGAACTGGATACACTGGATAAACTTCCTGTTTATGGATAGAAGGAGCTCTGAAGATAGAGATTGGTAGTGGTAGCAGCAGATAGGGACTTATGCCCCATACACACGGGGTGATTGTGCCTTTGGGCAGTATTCAATGAGGCCAATTTGCCATGTTTTATGGCAAATTTGTGTTTTTTTCCCGTTGGAAGGTGATTTTTTTGTGTCAGAAATTGAATCACTGTATTCAACGTGCAATTTTCGCCTTCTTTCTAAGTGATTTTCGCCGTGTGTCGCCGTGTAGCAAATCGTCATCTTTTCATGGTGAATTGGAAAGTGAACTTTTAATATAAAGTTTTTTTTTTTTTTTTTTACATTTGGTGTAAAAAAATCAGGAATTTTATTCTGTGAATAGGCATGTTATTTTTATTCATGTGCTTATAGCACATAAATATCTATTTAATAAAAAAATATTTTTTTTACACATAACAGCCAGCAGGGGGCCGAGAGCCGCTCATTAGATATTCATATATTCACTGCTCCCGATCATTACATATGCACGATCAGGAGCAGTGAATACCCAGTCCCCTGCTGGCTCTCCCGGGGGGCAGCTTGTGCTGCCTGGGTCCCGGGGAGCCCTCCTGCCCTCCACATACCTTCTGGGGCAGACAGGGAGACTTCCATCTCCCTGCCTGCCGCCGTCCCCCAGCTCCCTGCGGGACGCCGCAGGGGTTAAGATTCGCCGTCAGGGGAAGCAAGTCCCTGCGACGATGAATATGGGGATAGCAGGGGGACAGCGAGGCTGGTGACTGTGCACCGGAACATGGCGACTGTGCAGCGAATCCTAAACAGGATTCGCTGCACGCCGCGATTATTTTCATTGAATACTGCCCATTGTGTTGAGTGATCTACAGATCGCTCAGCACACAGCAATGCACCATTTACGTTTGCTGAGCAATCTGTCACGGCCAGTGCTCTCTGGTAAGAGAACACTTGCAATGACTAGATATATACTGCATGCAGTATAAATATAGTCAGACGATGGTGGTGCACGGGACTGCGCATCGCCGTCACCGGGGAGAATACACATGGAGTAATTCATGCTTAATTTAGAAGCGATCGAGCCAGATTGTTTAGAAATAGGGCTTACATCGCCCCGCGTGTATGCCCCATAAGCCACTTGACGGGTTTTTCACAAGTATTTTAATAATGTTGCTGAATTTCTCAGTAACAGAAAACTTTTAACCAAGGAGAGCCTTGAAAAAAAGATAATACTTTGGGGTGCTATGATTCATGAACGTGTGGAAACCACTAAACCAGGCAATAAACAAAATAATAAATTAATGCATAGCATAAGGATAGCAAAAATATAAAGCAGAACTTCAGAAGACAATAAATCAAAGTTATCAAATTATTCGTTGTTGGGTGAGTCCTTTAATGAACTCGGCGCTTGCTTTACAACATCACGGAAGATCATTAATTTTACATATAGGGTCGTGGTGCAAAATTGGCACGTGTACAACTTTCACATCTTTTGCATTTATAGCTCCTTGAGTTTGAGGAAAAATATGTTAAATATAATTTGAGTGCAAGTTTTGAAGTGCAGGAAAGTCAGACATGTAAATAAGTGTGCAGATATATTTTTGCTCTCTGCAGGACACTTAGGAGCAGCACCAGCTAAGCAGTGGAGGGTGGAATTGCTAGGCACATATATACCATACATCAAAGATTTTTATCCTTTTTTAACTCATGGCACACCAAACAAGATTTTAAAATTGCCAAAGCTCACCATCTGGCCCTCACATGAAAACAAGAGACCAGTGAATAACAGTTGATCTGGTGGAACACTTGAAAACAGATTCAGCCACACTAGTGTGTCATGGCACAGTGGTTAAAAAACGATGCCATAGATGTGATCATGTACAGTATGTAATATATTTATTTATTATTTATTTATTAACAGCTTCTTATATAGCGCACACATATTCCGCAGCGCTTTACAGAGAATATTTGAACATTCACATCAGTCCCTGCCCCAGTGGAGCTTACAATCTATACTCCCTACCACATGTACGTGCACACACAGACATTCTAGGGTTAATTTTGTTGGAAGCCAATTAACCTACCTGTATATTTTTGGATTGTGGGAGGAAAACGGAGTACCCGGAGTAAACCCACGCAAGCACATTGAGAATATACAAACTCGGCACAGTTAGCGTTATGGTGGGAATCAAACCCACGATCTCAGTGTTGTGAGACAGTAATGCTAACCATTACACCATCCATGCTGCCCCATATATCTGCTAGATCATTCCCATGGGGATCGCATCTCTAAGTGCATCAGATGCCACAGTTGCTAGGGAATCAGCAGAAACCATTATGCACTCTTAAGCCCGTGCCCAGACTCCTGTGAAACTAGCCAGTAGGAGTCCGGTTTACTCAGATCTGGCAATCCCCGGGGGATCAAACTAGCACATATATTACATACAGGATAATATGTGCATAGCTATCCCCCCCCCCCCCCCCTTCATTGCTTGGTTGGTGCTGCTTAGGAGTAACTCTGAATGCATAATAATTGGTGATAATACATTCTTACCAACAGCCTCTGAGGACATTTCAGGATATTTACACGTACTGAAGGAGCAGTGCATGTGTCTCATGGGAAAATGTGAGCCATGCCCTCTAGTCTTCATCAGGGCCACCGACAGGGGGTGCTGTGGGTACAGCTGTCCTAAGCCCCAGCCTCTGGAGGGGCCCGGGCAGCTGTCCACAGTGACACCCCCCCACCCACGCTCACCACCTCCCCCACCCGGCGACCTCCCAGCCAGGCATGCACGATACACAGTGCAGCCTGCAGAGTGCCGAGCCTAGGACACCGAGGGGCTCAGCGCTCTGCAGGCTGCAGTGCCTGTGTTGTGGCTTGTGTGTTCACCGAGAGGGAGGTCAGCTGAGGTGAGTTCCGGGGAAGGGGTGTGTGTGTGTGTGTGTGTGTGTGGGGGGGTGTTGTGTTGCAGGAGCGGAGCTGGGGGGGTGTTGTGTTGCGGAGCGGGGGGGGGGGGGCGGACTGAAGGTCCCGGGCCCCAAAATTACTAGTGGCGACCCTGGTCTTCATCATACTGTGGCCATGTCCAGCACAGAGGAAGTTCATCTTCTGGCCCCAGTCCCTCTCTCAAATGAATGAATTTCTTTTGCATGCAAATTCCATCTATTGAGCACTTTCTCTGCTAAGCAGAGCACTGGGTAAGAGGGGCATCCCCAGGGCTATAGTAACAATGGGGCAGATAAGTCTATAATCAGAACAACGTGATTATCACCAGCTGCAACCTATTTTACACATTTATGAAATTGGTGTACTTTTATATACTCAGGGAGACATCAGGGCTTATCTTGTATGGGTCTTCATACCTACATGGCATTGGTCTCACCTCCTCCACCTCCCAATTCCTCATTATCCTTGAGGACACTGCAGCCCGCATTGTCCCAGAGGACTTGAGGACACTGCAGCCCGCAGGTTAGACATTGGTACAGTGCTCAAAAATGGGACAGTCCCACAAAAAACAGGACTGTTGGGAGCAATCAGAAGTTCAAGTCTGGGGGGAATGGGGTGGTACCACCACCGGGTATGATGAGTTTGAACTAGTTCCACCTCCACCTTGGGCCCTAACAGAGAAGCATTATACAGTAGTTTGTATTGGGGAGTGTGTGTGGGGGGGACCCTTAATCCTTACACTGGTTGTGCCTAATGAGAGAGGGGAGGATCAGGAATTAGGTGGCAGAGGGAAATTAGTTCCACCACCTCCCCAGGACCACTTTAAGCCATGGGAACAATAATTATACAACTGGGCCTTATACAACTTGTGCTCTTTGATAAATAAGGTAAAAGTATTTTAAGGCAATGTAAGTGGCTAACTTACTGTAACCTTTGTCATGTAAGCCATGTTTTTCCTTTCTTAGCTTCTAGAGACTAGTTCTCAGATGTGTGACAGTCTCAGTAATGAAAAACTTGGTATCAGGAGAACATCTCCTTCTCTCTGTAATCAGCTTGCTGACGTACAGTATTTCGTCTTTGTTGTAGACTTATTCAGAGATGTATAAGCCGATAGAAAACCCAGTTTCAGATATCTTCTTCTTAGCCCCAACGTCTGCACCTAATACAAAATCTGTTTATGGGTGTCTTTTATTACGCAAAGAAATATAGCAGAATATTAAAGACATCCCAAAATAAAAATATCAAGTATTCATAAAGATTATTGTATAAAAAAAAAGATGAAAAAAATAGCCATAGTTTAAATGTCAGCTACTGCATTATGCTAGCTGACACAGTTATCTCAATCTAGATACATTGACTTCTCACTGCTAATAAATACTAGGGGTAAATATACTAAGATGGGAGTTCTATTGAAGATGGGATCTTGTCCATAGCAACCAATTAGATCATATATGTTATCTTCAAGAATGCACAAAATAAATAGAAATCGGATTGGTTGCTATCGGCAACATCCAATCTTTATTAGAACTCCCATGTTAGTAAATTTACACCCCAGAATCCACAGTTTATTACAACTGAATGCAATATAGAGCATGCAGGAATCAGGTTTTGTAAGTTTTGCTGACGATCACATTGTTGACAGTCATTATCTAATCACTATCGACAGCCATAATGTCATTTTGCAAAATATTGACATTGTCAAAATGTTGACATGTTTAAAAGGTTGACAATCACCACATTGACAGGGACATTATGTCAAAACCCAACTTTAATCCTAACCTTAAACCCTAACATTTCTATTGTTGTCCTTTGACATTTCGATGGAAATTTACTAACGAAAATAGGTATATTTGTATAAAAAAATATGCCTATTTTATGTGTATTCGTATATTCAGCATTTACAATGCCGAAAATATGTAAATTCGTATTCATGGCACATTACTATTCGTATTTATGAATACGACTGTATATGTCATCGAAAAAATACGATTAGGAATCACTGTTCATTCGAATGGTGATTCCTAATTTACTAAGTGGCCGTATACAATATATGGCCGGTCATTTTTATGTTTAAAATCTGTTTATTTTTTAATAATATTAACAATGCCATGGCTTATTATAAAAGTTTTGAAAGTTTACAACAAGCATTAAGAGTAACATAGCTCCGTGTATATATCAAACAGTTGATTTACAATATCAACGGATCTTCTGTTATAACAATTTACTCTTAATCTCTAAGGCCAACACAAACACATATATAATAAACAAAAAAAAGAAAGAAAGAAAGAAAGAAAGAAAGAAAGAGAAACGGGTTAACATACACATAACAAAGGATAAAAGGGATCTATGTGGATATAATATCGGTATTTTAATACTCTTAATTACTTATCTTAATTAAGCCCTTTATATATAACCCTTTCATATTGGAACCTCCAACTACTATTTGGACATGGGTTCAAGGAGATATGTTACTTGATTTTTAATCTTTATTGGCAATTGTTCAATATACCAACCCCATCGTTTATAGAAGTGAGCTACCTCTTCTTCAACCTCTGGTAATAAATTCCGCTTGCCATAATACATAATTTTTAACAATAGTTGGTGAACAGAGGTAGGGAGAGGTGGGGCTGTGTTTGTCCGTTGTACTAGGATGAGCTTTTTGGCCGCGGTTAAGATAATAGATAGTAAAGAGATAATTGCCTTATGATTTGGTCCTAAGTTCTAGTCCATATATTGAAGACATAACATGGCTAACGGGTCTGGGCTTATGGATAGAAAAAAAATTATTATTAATAAATAGAGCCCAGAAATTGTGATAGAATGATGCATTAGACCAGTGGTTCTCAAACTGTGGGTCCTGACCCCAAAGTGGGTCCCAACCTTCTCAGTATGGGGTCACGACTCCATGTTGCTGACCATTAGGCTGATGACTTTTCTAATCTCAGTCAGTGATTCAAAGAGTCTGAAATACCTGTTGAGTTGTCTGTTATTTTTGACTCCTCCCATCATTTTGTGCCTCCACAATGCTGCCATGCATGTGCTGTCTGCTGCTGTCTGCTGACTACACATGTGATGTGATAACCTTCTGCATCAACTTGCTGGGGGTCCTTTAATTATTTCTATTGTCTTATGGGGTCCCAGAACCCTGCATTAGACACATGACATTTTAATCAACCACCCGATTCTCCTACCACCATATGTTTGCTCTGAGCTTGTGATATATAGAACCTTATAATATGTCTCCTGTAGCATTACAGTTCAAAGGTTTCTCATTGTATTATCAAAATGTTTATGGAGA
Organism: Crinia signifera; assembly: GCF_055691185.1. Lineage (NCBI taxonomy): Eukaryota > Metazoa > Chordata > Amphibia > Anura > Myobatrachidae > Crinia > Crinia signifera. Next base: position 49,893,235 of record NC_139220.1, on the reverse strand, counting down.
ATTTCGGGTCTCGGGAAACTAGGAATATTCCTTGACCAGCTTAGACATATTTTATTCCAAGTTTTAAAAGTCCCTTCTTTGATAAATAAATCTGCTAGTAGCCTTGTATTATATATGTACAGGTTGAGTATCCCTTATCCAAAATGCTCGGGACCAGGAGAATTTTGGATAATGGATTATTCCGTATTTCGGAATATTTTAATATTTCAATGATGTATCTTGAGGTATCTTGCATTTATGTTGTACATATACATCAAACACATGAAATAAACACAAATATATTTTATTTGTGCATAAAACAAGGTTTCAAAACATGAAACAAAGTTTGTGTACAATCTCAGGCACTGAATTTAAATGCCAAACAATCATTGTCTTGCACATATATAGTGCCAGTTACAGTACATATCATTCCCTCAGTAGTGCTGTTACAGATGTCCCCAGTAAGTTTTTAGCAAAAAAAAAATTTTTGGTTCACTTTCTAGAATGTATGATTTTCGGAATAATTCGGGTAACGGATATTCGGATACGGGATACTGAACCTGTATTATGTATTTAATTTTCGATTGATCTGAGTCCAGGCTTTATATATATCTCCAAATAGAGGGTTATCACAAATACCTGTGGGGACCTTTATTATTGGAGTATAAAGTAAAGCAGACAATGAATATGGGGTTACTAATGCTGTTTCAATTAAGAATTAAGTGTATATAGATCGAAGTAGTACCCAATCAGAAATATACCAAAAAAAATAGATAAACAGAATGTCTTCAAATCTGGAATACCCAAGCCCTCTTTAGATCGGCCGGTAATTAGTGAGATACAGCCGCTAATTGCTGGTAAAATATGCCAGGTGTATTTGGCAGAAGCCTGCACGGGTCAGTTAGATCCATGCAGGCTTTAGTTTAAAAAAATAAAATAAATAAAGAAAAAATGATTTAAAAAAGCGGTGTGTCCCCCAAAGAGACCAAAGCAATAACCTCCTGACCGCTCAGCCTGGGCAGGGGTCCTGAGGAAGTGGGGACCCTCCCAACAAAGGGCTCAACCCCTCCAGAATTTACTGGCATATTGGGACTTGGAGAACCACAAGTCCCAGCATGCAGCCCATTAATGGGCTTACTGGGACTCTTAGTTCCACAACAGAACCAATAGTTAAATAAACACACACACACATCAGAAAAATAAAACTTTATTACATATAGAGCCCAAACATAAAGATACTTACCTATCTTGACATGTAGGTAGGTCTCCATCCATCTGCTGATCCTGAAGAAATCCAAGTAGGGTACCCATGGAAGGAAACCATACTTACAGGGGTCCTCCAGCGTAGATCATGTCCTCTTTTTTCCATGTAGCATCCACGGTCTTGGCAAAATAAAAAAATGAATAACGCAACAACAACAAACTGAGAAGAAAGCCGCAGGATGTGTTTCGGGTCCTCCCGAAGACCACTATTGGCGGCCTAGCGACTCCTGATTGGCCACTAGGTGGCCAATCTGATAAATCCATTCATCTGATAAAAAAATGTTTGTTGCTAATTTTTAACTTGAATATTATTAGATTATCTAACTACAGTACATGCTGCATTCATTCTTTTATATGTAAAGCATTTTCTAATAATGTAGGCTCATTAAGTAGTGGTCATTCGCTGCTTAGCAATTGGCTTAACGCCATCTGCCACCTGGCTGAATGCCCCCCAACCAAATACCCTCGGTACCATGTGAGGGGATGTGTCCACTTACACTTTCCCCTCACATGTGGCTGCTAGCAGGAGAAACTATTTGATGGCCGCCGACAGTCTAATGATTTCTGCCTCATTCGGAAATATAATTCAGTCTGAACTATCTACATCCCAAATACAGGGTGGGCGCTGATGTCCTGTGATGTTAGCCCCAACCCAAGCAGGAATCTGGCCACCTGTATAACGCCTTAGTAATATGATACTCGCCGAAGGCATTCACACAGGGAGCTTGCACATGCACAAATATGCACATAATCATGCCCAGACTGCCCACCATCGGAACAGGCCCAAATCCGGCCGTGTCCAATCCAACAACAATCAGGTCCTGCATGTGGATGGCAAAGCAGGAAAATGTCAAATGAAAAATGAAAAAAAAAAATCCCTAAAAATCTTGGTGATCTTTTCATGTCGACTATAGCTAAGTTGGCCTTTTGCTTGTGTCACATGTTTGACCATGTTGACCATAAAGTATATTTGTCAACCATATTTACTGGCCTTCTATCTTCCTCCACGATGCGCTCCGGACCTCCGCGAATGTGCCGCGCTCGACCGGAAGTTCGGGTTTGTTGACTTCCGGTATCGGCGGCGGTGTGCGGACTCGCTTCTTCCCCAGGCAGCCAACGCGTTTCGAGAGACAGGCTCTCTTTGTCGAGGATGCCTGGTTCTGTTTCCTTGCAGAATTTATTCATTTTTTTTTCTTTCTTTATTTGAAAAAACTTTATTAAAAAAAATGGAAATGTTCTTTACTTTTGGCGGCAAGCACATGTCTTAAAGGGGAATGTGTTAAAAAAAGGGAGGATATGTTTTTAACGTTATTATGCGCTGTTTAATATTGCAAAAAATGGGGGATTTTTATGAATGGATATTTATTGTAAGAAAGCAGCCAGTTCGATGTCAATATTAAGCCCTCTTGGTTGGAGAGTAGTTAGTTCGAAAATCCATTTGGTTTCTCTTTGTTGGAGGGTTTTTACGTGGTTACCTCCTCTCCAATTTATATTGATTGTTCTACAGACAGACAGTCAAAAAGTAACGTTCCTTGACTTGGAAATCTACATCTGTGAAAATGAGTTAACAACAAAGACTTTCACAAAGGAGGTGGATGGCAACAATATCCTCCCATACGACAGCAATCACCATAACAATTGGCGCAAAAATTTTCCCGGGGGTCAGCTGCGCCGAATCCGGAGAAACTGCACCCAGGACTCAACCTTCACAGAACAAAGCATCCTGATGATTAACAAATTCAAAAGAAAAGGTTACCCAGACAATTTGCTGAATAAAGAAATAGAAAAAATAAAAAATCTGGATAGAACTAACTTGATGCAATACAACACAGGGAACAAACATAATACGGAACCCCCTGTATCATTCATTACTCAATACAACTCCAATCATAAAAACATAGAAGAAATACTAAACAAACATTGGCATGTTATCCAACTGGACAATGAACTTAAACCCCTCATTCCTGACAAACCAAAAATTATCTACAAACGGGCCAGAAATCTGAAACAAGAACTCACCAACAGCTTCATCCCTATAGAAGAACCAAGCCCAGAAAACACCTCAAAAGGCTTCTTTCCCTGCCTGAACTGTGTTATCTGCAGAGCGACACGGAAAAATTCCACAAAACCACTATCCTCCTTCTTTTCAAAACAAACAACAAAGGAATACAAACAAAAACAGCACATACAGTAAATTGCAGCTCCAAAAATATAATTTACCTAATGGAATGCCCTTGTGGGCTACAGTATGTGGGACAAACAAAAAGAGAACTAAAAAAACATACAGCAGAACACATCTACAATATTAAAAAAGGACTGCAAACTCACAGTTTATCCAGCCATTTTTCTGAAAAGCATGAAAAAAATCCTGAAGGATTGAAAATAAATGCAATAGAACAAATCAATATAAATTGGAGAGGAGGTAACCACGTAAAAACCCTCAAACAAAGAGAAACCAAATGGATTTTCGAACTAAATACTCTCCAACCAAGAGGGCTTAATATTGACATTGAACTGGCTGCTTTCTTACAATAAATATCCATTCATAAAAATCCCCCATTTTTTGCAATATTACACAGCGCATAATAACGTTAAAAACATATCCTCCCTTTTTTTAACACATTCCCCTTTAAGACATGTGCTTGCCGCCAAAAGTAAAGAACATTTCCGTTTTTTTTAATAAAGTTTTTTCAAATAAAGAAAGAAAAAAAGTGAATAAATTCTGCAAGGAAACAGAACCAGGCATCCTTGACAAAGAGAGCCTGTCTCTCGAAACGCGTTGGTAGCCTGGGGAAGAAGCGAGTCCGCACACCGCCGCCGATACCGGAAGTCAACAAACCCGAACTTCCGGCCGAGCGCGGCACACTCGCGGAGGTCCGGAGCGCGGCATGGAGGAAGATAGAAGGCTAGAAGACCTAGGTAAGCTTAGGGACAGATAGGGCTACCAGGTCTCTGCAAAATAGTGCCACACTTTCACTGCCTCAGCACGGACCAGCAACCCCACCCACCAGGAAAGGGCTGTAAACATTGTTTTTACTCTCTCCTTATCTTTTTAGCGGCTAAGCACTTGTACTTATTTGTTTTATATGCTCATTACCAAACACCCCCAAGCGCTTTTTTACTCTTATTTAAAAACTGCACCTATCAAATAAAAAGCAGCTCCTTTGAGCGCAGGTTATACTTATTGTTTTTTACTCGAAACCATATTTACTGTAAACCTAGGCATTATCTATCAGCCATCCTGATACCAACTTCGTCATATACTTCATCATTAGCTTTATAGCTTAAAGTTACTTTTAAGTCTATAACATTAATTTCTCAAGATGCAAAGGTCACTTCAAACACACAGGGGTAGATTTACTATGCCAAGGCTTTTATAAGCCACTATGATTGGCAGCTTTGACCTATAGGCAGTAGTAATTAATGCTACATCAGCATGGATTAGCATTAATTACTATTTCCGTTTGAGAAACATTGGTCAGTGCTGACCAATCTACCCTAAAGTTTCTTTTTGATCTGTCAATCTGGCCTTTCCAGATGATTAATAATATAAATTAATTCATCACATAACAATTTCTAAAAAAAAAAAAAAAAGAAGGGGGAATAGTGTGATTGTTAACAGGGTTTTATATGTATCTATGCAGATCAATTCATTCTGTTTGAAAGGAACTGATCCAAAAGGGACCACTGGTCCTCCTGGGATGAGGTTATAGTATGGTGGTGCACATGGTGTAGCACTAGATGGTTGTGCACATGGTAATGGTTAAGTTTGTCTTTCAAGGAGCTTTTAGCATTCCTGCCATCTTCTGAAAAGACGCATGAAAAATAATTTTCACTAAATATATTGTATAAGATCTGGATAAAAAAATGTGGTACTTGTTTCCTAGCACGGCGCCCATCGCATCGTATACCATTATACTAAATAACGTACACGATGGTAAGCGATGCGACGCGATATTGTACAATAAAATATTGCATCGCATCGTATGCCATACAATGCCATACAATGCAATCGTATATGATTTTTTTATTGTACAAGCTCCCTGATGGGTCCTAACAATGTTAAATGCCCCCCATAGTCAATGCCACCCCCAGGATCAATGCCAACCCGAAGTGTGGCGAGCGGTGGCGGTATGTGTCCTCCGACCTTTTCATACCCCCACTATCCACGTCGGCGTGGAGTTGATTTTAGATAGTGTGGCGAGCGCACTATCTACACTTGATTTGCCAAAAGGTTTTTGGCAGATTCCGCTAACAGAAGCTAAAAGGACAAGTTAGATATAGGGGAAGCGGTCATCTATTAGAATGAACTTAGGTCTACAGTCATTAGGTCGACCCCACTAGGTCGACTAGCAGGAAGGTCGACCTGACTTAAGGTCGACATGGGCCAAGGTCGACATGACTTAAGGTCGAATTTGCATAAAGGTCGACATGAGGAAGGTCGACTGGTCATAAGGTCGACATGGGGTTTTTCACTGTTTTTTGAGCCGACATGTGCCGACAGGCGGTATTTCATGCCCTACCATCCACTAGGGCGTGGTGGGAGAATAAAATAGTGTGCCGAGCGCAGCGAGGCACCGTGCCCGAAGTATTGCGAGCGAAGCGAGCGATGCGAGGGTCCGATTCTCATTGCCAACTGTGTCCATGTCGACTGTGTCGACATTCGGATAAAAAAAACAGTGAAAAACCCATGTCGACCTTATGACCAGTCGACCTTCCTCATGTCGACCTTTATGCAAAATCGACCTTAAGTCATGTCGACCTTGGCCCATGTCGACCTTAAGTCAGGTCGACCTTCCTGCCAGTCGACCTAGTGGGGTCGACCTAATGACTGTAGACCTAAATGCAGTCTGACGAATGATCCCATTCCAGATATAGATGGTGCCGGACGGGGTCCCGACAGTCATTAACCCAACGTCGGGATCCCGACTGTTAAATCCCCGACAGACGGCCGGCGGCTTTTTTCCCTTGTGGGGGTCCACGACCCCCATAGAGGAAGAATGGAATAGGTGGCGAGCGTAGCTCGCCACCGTGCCCGCAGCGTGGCGAGCGCAGCGAGCCCGCAAGGGGCGTTGTTGCGCTGGCCACGCTGTCTGAGGCCAGGCAGTCGGGATAATGACTGTCGGGATCCCGACTGTCGGTGAGTTATACCACACCCATATAGATATACAGAGATTTTACCTCTATGCATATACCTCAGAGAGTGCCACACAGTTGGATGGACAATTAGTATAAAATGTATTAATTAGCTTGTATAAGCAATGTAAATTACATAAAAATAATACACATACTGTACATTAAAATAAATTGGAATATAAACATGCCAATTCATGCATGCTCCATGATACTGAAATTTTGGTTATAACCTGGAGTCCTGGACAGAAATCCTATGATGTTAATTCGGTGCTGAGAGCCCCAGCTGTGCAAAAGGTGCAGATGGAAATGGAAATGACTCCAACTTAATATTGCATTTAGCTCCCTCTCCTTGAGGCGAACTTCAGTGGTAGAAATAAATAGGTGTAAATAAACCTGATGTTTGTGAATAATTGTGTCTCTCCGCTAGAATCTGTACCTGCAGACAATTCTAGCTACCCCACTCAGCGGTCGCCGCCTGTTGATGAACCACCGATGTTGTCAACAGGCGGTGACCGCTGAGCGGGGTAGCTAGAGCTGAACGGGGCATGCAAGCGTCTCGTGCACGTGCACCCCTTTCTGCGGGTTGGCGAACGGCAGAGGATGGCGATAGAATCACCAGGAGCAGCTCTAATAAGAGCTGCTACATCTGTAACAAGTAATTACCCCCAAACTCTTACATCTATCAATACAAGGAAATTAAATAAGAGATTTATTTCACTGACCATAATGTTATTCCATTTATGTGTGTGGGTTTGCTCATGTACAGTAAATGGGTGAGGTATTTGTACAAATGCTTCGCTGAGCATGTCTGTATCAAGGCTTCATTGTACTTACATTACTTTCATTGTTAAACCATTTTTATGGTAAATAAACAAACAGTGGGTGTCTATTGTGACATTGAACAACGGCATCATGGTATTGTGCACAAATAAAATGGTAGCACATATTTATCCTGCGTAATGTTCTCTAGAGGGGTTCCAGTCTCCTTCTTTACAGGAACAGATGTTCCCCATTAGCAAGTATGTTTCATGCAGAGGGGGATAATTATAGTCTCATTTGCCTAATGGAATAAACTTGATAAGATTGTCTCAGTTGTATGGGATCAATAAGGATGTAGAACTTTCCTGCATTGGTAAAAGCTGCTTTCCTGTTCTCCATGCTGATGGGATTTTACCTAATTAATGTACAGATGAGCGCATTGTGCACCTGGCTTAATTAAAGAGATACAAAATGGATGAATTATTTTTTTGGGCAAAAAAAAAAAATTACTAACAAATGTAGAACCTCATAATCATTCACCTATTCTTCATCATCAGTATCATCGGAAATCTTCATTATCTGATTCTCTGGGACCAAGCTACATAGGTAAACACATGTTGAACTTCATGAATGTCATGTATCTGACCTACACCAGGAATGGATGTACTAATTACAAAGGAATATGATGGCTTTGACACATGGATTACAATGAATGTAAATCCATTATTATAAACACCTGCACATTTACTTTAACCACTTAACTGGCGATTTTCTTTTCCCCCACAAGCTGCTCAAAAATAGTAAGGTGTTTTTTATTACTTAATAAAGCTGAAAAAGGTTTTAATATTATATATATATATATATATATATATATATATATATATATATATATATATATATATATATATGGAACTGAAAATGTACTTTCTATAAGATAAGTTTTATTTTAAAGTCACCTGTGAGTGCCTTTGTTTCTAAATACAATATTTACATCTATCTCTCCCTCTCTCTATTATATATGTTTTTTTTTTATTTAACTGACTGCCCCCAGACCTGGAGTTCCTGAACCTATTTTTCCAGAAAAATAGTACTGAATATACATATGCCTGACGATAATACTTAATTGTATTGAAACGTTGCTATCTATAGCTTGACTATTAAAGAAGCTTTATTCAAGTGGCTGGAGTGCGGCACTTCTGTTGGAATATATTGCTGAAATTGCCGTGTGGGCACCCGCCGAAGATATTTCTATCAGTGGCTGTGCTGGATCACCTGGATTCTATATATATATATATATATATATATATATATATATATATATATATATATATATATATATATATATATATATATATATATATATATATATATGTAAAAAGAAATGGAGAGGGAGCGCACCATGAGCATAAAATTCAATACTTTACTTGAAAGTATAATAAAGCTCACATACATGAAAGTAAACAGAGATCTGCTTGCCAGAATAAACCTCCGCACCACGCCAACAGCTTCAGACCGGGACCAGCCGTAAACCGTCTGTGGACATCAGGTAGGTCAGGAACAGAATTGCACAGCGTCGTACCTGATGTCCACAGACGGTTTACGGCTGGTCCCGGTCTGAAGCTGTTGGCGTGGTGCGGAGGTTTATTCTGGCAAGCAGATCTCTGTTTACTTTCATGTATGTGAGCTTTATTACACTTTCAAGTAAAGTATTGAATTTTATGCTCATGGTGCGCTCCCTCTCCATTTCTTTTTACATGTTTGTGGGATATTGAACCGTGGTCTGGTTCCCTGGAGAAAGCTGCAAATACTACTAAGAAAGAAAAGGACGCACTCTTAATTACTTTTGGCTGTGCGCGGTTTGGACTCCCTTTTCTATATATATATATATATATATATATATATATATATATATATATATATATATACACACACACAGGAGAGACCCCAACTGCGCCTTTTATGTACAAGCAGCTACTCGATAAATCCCCCCCTGTTAGTGGGAGGCAGACAAAAGTACAAATGGAAAGAAATAGAGAGCTCTAGTAGGTCCACCACCTTATTAAGTCCCGCCTCCCACCCCGTCCATACGCCCTCATTACAAAATTCAGTAACTCCCATGTCCTTAGGCCTGCATTACCAAATAACTTCCCACCCCTACCAGGATAATAATAATAGTACCCCCCAAATCCATCCTTCCTTCATGGGTAATCTTGCAGTGATGGTTCTCTCAATCAGTACATGCAAACACAAACAGAAGATAACATGTGTGGTAAATTTAATTAAACAAAATGTGTCAATGTAATGAAAATCCTGTGTTTCAAAGTAAAGCATATCTAAGGCATAGCCTAACTGCTTGTGAGGACAGTTGTGTTCCCCAGGGGCTGCCGATGTCACATCCCTCCCTACAAGTTTGGGGGGTTTTGTACCCTCTTTCCTGCTTGCACAGCTTCTCATGGACTACTCTACTAGAAACCCCTGGTGAGCTCCCCATCAATACTAGTGCCTGAGGCCTACGTGGGCACCAGAAGCTGGGAATTTTATTTTGTCATCACTCCCAATGTACCCTGGATTTTTGTAATTTGCACCTAGCCCACTGGGGGCTCAACCTGGATTCCCTCACCTGCCACCAAACCCACAGCCTGCCTGTTTTTTGGACCAGTGGAAACCCTGCTCTTTTAGAGGACCATGACCCCAGCTTCCAGCAGCCACCATCTTGAAGGGAGAGCATTACTACTGGCAACTGCAGCATGCATTATACCCCTAGCTGCGGCCTCCACACTCCTAGGAGTCCTTCAGATTATCCATCTCTTTTTAACTTCATAAGCTCCACCATATAAAGTCCACCCAGATGTCCCAGAGCTCCCATCTCCAACTCAGGATATTACTCAGCATTATCTATATATTACCTCAAAGTCACTGACTGTTCCCGCTACCTACTCCCCTTGGAGACCACTAGAATAGCCAGGAAATCTGGTTTTACATCTGCGCCCCCCTTACCCCCATCACCTGTCTGCAGTACCTACCACTCTGCTAATCACCAGCAGCTGTTGAAATGCATTAATCAGGGTCCACACAGCCAACTGCAGCTGGGGTCTCATGTTACAAGGATGCAAGACAGCAAGACTCACATACCTCTGTCTCCCTGTCTAGATCCCGATCGAAGGTGCACATTAAACCTACTCAGGGTTCTAGAAGCTGGAGAAAATCTTGGTGCCTCATCCTCTACCTGCAGAAGTCTCCTGCATCATTCTCTACAGACCTACAGTATGTGGCCTATACTGCAATTGAGGACCCTTGCATCCTGTGCTGCTCTGTGGAGTGGATATATTTGGTTGTTGTAAAAAAAAAAAAAAAACATTACAACAATCAACTGGCCACCGGCTTAGTAGCGCTCTTATGCAAGTGAGCATGCTTTACACACCCCCCCCCCCTCCACACTGACACACACATCCGGTGTCAACCCCATAACACTTTCCGAATATACCTAATGACAATCCATCACTGTAGGTAGTGGCGATATAGTGGCTCTATTTGCCCTCAAGCAAAGTGGGCAAGTTCTGGGACAGCTGTCAGGGGAAAATCACTGAAATTGAGGAAGGATGTCATAGCTATTAACATTTATAAAGGGGGGAGTGGGGTGTATGGTGATCAATCCAATGCTGTGTCTATTTGTAATAGGCGGCTCTTGCTGCATTCCAAGGAAGGAGCAGTGATAAGAATTCCGAAGGCACCTAAATGGCCTCTACCATGCAGCAAGTCCACTTTATTTGTAGATATGTGAAAACTTTCCATTTTTGCGTGGAGACTTTAAAGGTCTGGCCACCCATGGGGATATGTATTCTAAATGAGTACTTTGTCAAAGTTCATTATTCTGTACATTTTACTGTATTATATCATTACTAGGCATGCATACCTCCCAACATGACCCTCTCCAGGAGGGACACAATACTCTGCTCCTGCACTTTCTTCTTAATGTATGATTGCCATCACCTGTGGTGAAACACCTTTCTTATCAATTAACTTGTTGAGAACAGGTGATGTCAATCATACATTAAGAGGGAAGTCCAGAAACAGAGCATTGTGTCCCTCCTGGAATGGATCATGTTGGGAGGTATGGGCATGTGGTAAAATGGCCAAACAATCTACAGGCAAGAAAGATATTTATAAGATAGCTATTCAGCAGAGTTCACCGCCGCTCCACTAAAGATCTTTTGGTTGAAAAGCTCTGCAGGAAGTGGCCGTTCTGCAGCAGTAACAGGAAGCAGCAGGCACATTTCAACCACTGAGTCTGAATAGTTATGTATGGGAAGATCTGACCCGGCAAGACGAGGATCATACATGCCAACGGATATAAATTATGTGTATACCACCGATGACAGGGAGGGTTATCAATGATACATCTCCTATGTGAGATATTGATTTAATAATCAATCAGTCTGAATCTATAGTGTGGTCATAATTCACCATAATCCAGTGGTTCCCAAACTTTCTGAATCATGTCACCCTACATGGCTTATGGTATGCGATGCGATGGGCGCCGTGCTAGGAAACAAGTACCGTTTATTCTGTAGGTTAGTGGATATGGGTTAGGCTCTCGGAAATGAGATTGCCGATCAAAGGATCCTTCTTCAGAAGTCTCAATGCTTCTTTATCCGTCTTTAAACAGTTCTATGTTGATTATTGAACTCAGTAATAAATGATCATTGAAACTTAAAAAAAAAATCCCCTCTTTTTTTAGTATTACATAATTAATTCCGTTCCAGGTCTTCCAAAAGAGATTTTTTTTTACTTCCCACTTATAGTTTTATCATCTACTTTGATTAATTGAATTTAATACAAATTGGTTGTCTGCTATTTGTGTTTATATTCTCTTATTGAGAGAAACATCAATTTAAGATTACCCTTGGAGAAAACATTCCAACACCTATGACAACCAAGTGATGGACTAATTACTGCATTACTAAGGGAGGTATTATTTTTGTGTATTATTGTTTTACATGAAGTACACTAATTGTGTGCTTAGCGCTGTGGGCAGCATCTTTTCACATTTTATTGTTTTTGTAGATACATAGGAGCTGGTAGGAACAGTTTAAGCCTTATTAATATGTATTGTTTGGATTTCATTCAATTAAAGCTCCCAAAAGAGTCTATAGAAATCTCAGAATTCATCAATGTAAATTGACTTCTTTTATGCAGTTCAGAAGCGGCACTTCTTTCAGCTGTTATTTAAATGCCACTTCTTATGGCATGGGAAATTCACATACAGTATGAGTAGAAGACTAAGTGATCTATAACTTCTAAGCATTACGTTTTAGGAACCCAATTCAACCAATGAATACAGATGTGTCCACGTATATCTAGCCTGCTTTCACTTTAAACAGCCCTTCTAGTCGCAGCATGCCATGGTGAGATTCAATAGTGATGGGCATCTTTATTTGCCACTTTTTTCCATTAAAATTTATCTTGTTTGCAAAAAAGCATGCACAAGCAGCTTCTACTGATTAAAATGATATGCAGCATGCCTATATTCTGTGTGCAAGTGCCGCTGTATATGCATATGAAATGCTTTGTTACACTGTTTTTCATGCCGCATATCATTTAACTAGATTGAGCATCCTACAGTACTGTATTTGCTCAATTTTGCAAATAAGATGCGATTTAATTGAAATAGTCGCAAAAAAGACAGCTTGTGCTCCAGAGTCACATGGAGCTCATGCCTTTTATATATAACAAAAGTTGGAGAACAGATGTATGTAGACACATATTAAACTCACCATCGGGTATCCCCCTGGTCCACCCTATCGGTTGATACACTTAAATACAAACTTACTTTAAACCTTATATAAACTTAGCTTAAAATAAAGACACGACACAAAGTGCTGGCGTTTCAAAAACAGAATGTCAAATTTATTTTGACAATTAACTAAGACTATGAATGGTGGCGGCACTAAAGAACGGTCATTATAGGAAAGGTGGGGTTAAAGATCACTTAAGCATACATACAACTCTGGGTGACCACTCTCCCTGGTCAGCCACCAGGCCTGGTGGTGATGGCCATCCCCCGGGCAGAAGCGTGGCCCATGACAATCGATGTCGAGGGAGAGTGCACCCCACTACCTACACACATACAGAGTTCTTTACCGCCACAGCCAGGCCCTAGGCCGCAGCCACCGCCTAGTAAAACGCTCAGCACCGTGTCGCTAACCAGGCAAAAATGTCGCCTAAAAACAGAGCCATTCCCTCTGGGCTCAAATGAACGCCATCGCTCCTGTACAGCTTGGGGCGCTGGAAGCTGATGGCGTCATGGCGAATGACACCCCGCCATTAGCTAGCAGGTATCATTCAACCATTGAGTTCACCTTCTTGCGTGAACACTCGAGGCGGGGGCATGATCTCGCGACCCTCCATACTCTCCTGGAGATCATGGGGGACAACACTATCATACATGATGGCAAAACTTTGGCAATGATGTGGAGGTCCCGGACAATCACGGAGCGCAGCTCCAGGGCGGATTCCCGCCCAAGGTCATTCCCGCCTAAATGGAATATAATGACCTCCGGGACCCCAAACTGCTTCACGGCACGTATCAGCTGGGCCTGCAGTGCACACCACTTCATGTCCCTCACTCCTAACCACCTAACCTCCCCATCTTCTGGAAACATGCATATATCAGAGGCGAGATTCGCCTGCGAGGCCCAGTATACAAAGGAATGGCCCAACATCCACACGGACTTAACGTCCCGTTGACCTGAAATATGCATACAAGAGGTTAGTTAGCCGGAGAACCATACAACAGCACTCACACACCAAACAGGTTAGAGAGAGAGGGAGGAGAAAAACCGTGGCCGACCAGCTCTTGAGGCACAAAACACACCGCCCGGAGTAAACTAACAGGTACGCCATGCCAGATTGTGATTAAAGCCAAATTTTGCCCCCAGCGAATGTGAAAAAACACCTCAAGGCCCCCACTGGAAATTGGCGAGCGCTTATGCATCCAGTCGACCATGGTGATCAGTGATAGATAAGGTCGGCCGAATGTACCTACGGAATGCTACAGAGCGCCATCGACCCAGAGATTGAATCTCTGCGTCGGAGCGGCCCTCCGCAGCCGCCGAGGTAGCAGCCCCGATCCTGAAGGAATGTGACCCAAATTCCTTTGGATCAAGGCCCATGGCCTCCAGCGCCCGTCCCAAGACATGACAAAACTGGTATTTGGTGAGAGGTGACCCATCCTCGTGCATCAACCACACGCCAGGCAGATTCGGGCGTGCCTGTGCAAAGGCCATAGCCAGCGCAACAGGGCACGCCCCCTCCACCATACATGGGAGCAGGGACAGCCATCTCCCCCTACTGGCCTGGTCTGTCTTGGATCGTCGCAGGTGACAAAGCACCGAATCCACCTGGACCACCAAATCGTCCACGGACAATGGTGAAGGCGCCCGTTTCGACTGAGCCACCAGCTCTCCAACCCAGAAGGCCCCATGATACGCCATTGCAAACGCCGTTTGGAACAAAAGGACCTCGTAGGCAGGCCAACAAATGTCCCCTAGGGCGCCCAGCAAAGCTGGTAGCAATGACAAATCAATCGGACGCCTCTGGTCTGGGAGCGCCGGCGAGGCCCTCCGCCAGCCACGCAATGCTCTTGACACCAAAAACGACCGGGACGGGTCCGCCCTACCCTGCAATGCAGAAAAAAAAGAAACCCCTGTCAGCGTCCTGCGCACGAAAGCGACAGAACGACCTAAGGAGTACAAACTCCAAACGAAGGCCACCATGGCCGCATTAGGTGTCTTACCTGCTTGAGGGGCAGACAGCCGGAACTGTTCCCACTCATGCCAACCTGCACGATAGTATTGCAGCGTCCTGCGCGCAATAGCCCGCATGGCTAGCCCCTCCATTCCGGCCTGATCATCTGCCAAACATAAGATGGACAACATTCACCAATAGGGGAGGCATCAGGTGCCAGGGTCCGGAACTTAACCCAGTCAGCCCTGGACAAGGCGTCCGCCACGGAGTTCTCCACTCCGGGAACATGTCTTGCCACAAATGTACATTAAGCAGTAGGCATTTTAAAACCAGACGCGCTAGCAGGCGAACCACCGGCAGGGAGACAGAACCCTGCTGGTTAACAGCGTGCACCACCCCCAAGTTATCACACCAGAACACTATGCTAGTGTTCTAGGTATCAAGAGGGACAGATTAGAGCCTATAAAGAGAGAAGAGAGAAGAGGGAAGGGAAAGGTAGAATTAGACAGAGTTTGTGCAAAAAATGAAAAAACCTGATATATCCCAGGGGAAGCTGCACTGCAGGTCTTGCCTAGTCAGCCAGCTTCTTGGACAGAGGGTGATCAGTGTAACTCGTGATCATTCCTACTATGTCTAAACCCTCCCCCTGCTCTGATAGGCCTTGTGCCCATCCTTATTACCATAACATGTGATCAACAGCAGAGTGTACCCTGTGAGAACCCTCAGTGCATCTCTCTCTAAAGCTGGGGTAGCCAACCCTAGTCCTCGAGAGCTACCAACAGTGCATGTTTTGCAGGTTTCCTCACAGAATCACAAGTGAGCTAATTAGCTCCATCTGTGTATCTTTTAAAATGTGTCAGTGATTACTGAGTGCAGCTGTGCAGCAGCTAGGTTGTCTTGATAATGTGCACTGTTGGTAGCTCTCGAGGGCTAGGGTTGGCTACCACTGCTCTAAAGCATCCATGTGTAATATGCTTAGCACATAGCTTTCTGGAAACATATATCTTTTACAGTGTCATCTAATGATTATTTACATCCATAGGAGAGCGCAAAGGGATGCCCCCGGCACCCACTAAAGACCACCAGCTCCCTCCTCCCCAAACTGTGGCACTGGAAGTGTCAGGGTGCTGGTGCTGCAGGCCATAACAAAGATCGCCATTGCCTTGGAGGAGACAGACACTGGAAATTTCCTATGTCTAAAAAATTACTTTTATTAACTATACAATAAAAACCAAAAATAATGTCAAAGAGTATTGGATGGGTTAGGAGAGTGCTGTGGGTGGCCATTGAATAGATGGAGGGTGTTGCTGTGTGGCAGCATTTGACGGGGAGAGTGCATTAAAATGGGGGGTGCTGTGGGATCTACATTTAAGGTGGGGATGCTGTCAGAAGAGAGTATTGAAGGGAGGAGTGAGTATTTAAAGATGGGAAGTCCGTTAGGGTGGACAGTTAAGGTTCTGATGGAAGTTCTTTTAGGTGGACATTAAGGGGGATGGAAATGCTGTGGACTGAATGTAAGAATGCTCTGGAGAAGTGAGGCTTTGTGAGGTGGATAGTTGAAGAAAGGGGATTACTGTAAGGTGGACTTTGAAAGGGGGGGGGGGGCATGTGGTGGACAGTAAAATGGAAAGTGAGTGCTGTAAGGAGGCCAGTGAGGGTATGCGGCCAGAAATTTGTTCGCTCTGCAGCTGTGTGAGCACCAGCTCCCCACCATGACTAATTAAATGCACATGCTGCCCAGCTTCCCCACGTGGATCTGGCATCACCTGGAAGACGAAGAAGATCACCACCCAAGTGGAGCTGTCTGGGCTGTACAGAGTAGTAGGGTATGTGTGGATGGGATCAGTGGGTGGTGGGCCCAGGGAACTTGCGGGTGGAGTGCCCAGGTGCAGAAAGATAATTTTGC
Organism: Crinia signifera; assembly: GCF_055691185.1. Taxonomy (NCBI): domain Eukaryota; kingdom Metazoa; phylum Chordata; class Amphibia; order Anura; family Myobatrachidae; genus Crinia; species Crinia signifera. The sequence goes on along the minus strand of NC_139220.1, from coordinate 49,876,446 downwards.
CCCCCCCCCCCCCCCTCTTTCACCCTAACTCAAGTTTCCAATATGCAACATGTCAGTGGGTGACATTGAGTGGCAGAATGTGACAGGGAAACACAGTGGGTGAAAGGAAGATGGTAACAGTGGCTGCAGTGGGCCTTTAGTTCTCAGGGGCCCCAGTTCTCTGCTCCTACTGCACCAATGATAGTTCTGCCTCTGGAAGGGATAGTAGAGTGTGTGTGTGTGTGAGTGTGTTGGGAGAAGAGGGATATAGGGTGTATGTGGTAGGACTAGGTTGTGTGTATGTGTGGGGGTAGAGTTATATGGGTGATGGGTAGTAGTTTGTGTGGCATTATGTGTATAAATGGCACTTTTGTGGGCATTATGTGCCAAGCAAACAATACTATGGGCAGTAGATTGTGTAATGGGCACTACTACTTTGGGCATTGTGCCTAAGGGGCACTACTACTGTATGTTTTATAATGTGAATAAGTGACACTAGGGAGGTTATTCTGATCGGAGCGGCCAAACGTGCATACGTTCACTATTAACGCACGCTCTCCGTACGCGGCCGTTGGGGTTAAGTCCACCCACAACTCAGCCGCATACGTACGGCCAGAAACAACGTCGAAGGGGAGTGGCGTACAATTGAGCGTACGCCAACGTACACGGACGGACCAGCCCTTACACTCCGACAACTGGCGTACAACAGAGCGTACGCCACCGTTTACGGACGTCTCTCGTGCGTCTTCCCACCGACTTCTTGCGGCTATCTGAGCGTACGCCAGCTTGCACGGACGGGTCCCTATTGTTTTCAATAGAAAACAGCTTATGTCACCGCTCGTGAGAGTGAGCGTACGTCCGTGCACGCTGGCATACCCTTCACATATATGGACCTGCAAATCTTGCCTTTCAACTATAATTATGAAAATTAATTAATTGATTGAATTAATTAATGTGCAAAATAGTGGGCATGGGCTTAAAACATTGCTGAAACATCCTTTGTAGGTGTTAGATGTGGTTTATGTTATTGTATCATAAATACAAAACCTATGTAGATTGAGTGTGCTACTGTGTAAAGTCTATGAAAGCACGTAGTGAATGTGTATAACTGTTTAACAAATACCTACCTTAGCATATATAAGCAGGTCTTAAAAAGATTCTTACCTTAAATTAAACAAACCTTTAAATGTCGAGAAGTATAGAAAGATAAGCTTCCAATGTGTTTGAGTGCTGTGTGTGGCTTGCAGGTAGTGAAATCATGGTTTTGACTTAATAGACTGCAGCATTGCTTATTACATTCAGGTGTATGTGTTTGAGTAGTAATCAGCGTAAATTCGCAAACCCAGGCGCACGCTGGCATGCGGTATCTGTAGGGGTGGTCTGAGTTGGCGGTTGGCGGCCGCCTGTTTTGTGTCCGAAATGAACGGTGCTTTAGGCGATCGTGCGGTAGTAGCACCGTTCATTTTTGGTGCACACCCCCGTGTACTCCCATATTTACGCCCATTTTCCCTCATTATTTCGGCCGCTCCCCTCAACACGCCCCTATGCCGCCCCCAATGCCCGTACTCTCGCGTACAGGTTTTTTCGCACGGAGAGACCCGTCCGTAAGCGTTGTGGAGTGTTCGCGCCTGCGCATTGGCGATTGTACGCATGCGCAGATCATGAAAAACCCCGGAACGTACGCGTACGGCCCGGCCGCACCAACCAGAATAAGGCCCTAAGTGTGGTGTAATGTGAATAGGATTGTGTGACCATGCTCCTTTCTTAGGACATCAAACCCCTTTTTTACAACATGCCCTTCAAGCACACACACACACACACACACACACGAGGGGTGACATTTATTAGAGTTCGATGTTGGGTTTTTGGCGATTTTTATCGCAAAAACGGCCGTTTTCACACTTTTTCACAAATTTGCATAATTAATTAGATGCGAAAATCGGCAAAAATGCGGTATTTGCCGCGAAATCGCACATTGTGAAAGTGCGATTTTTTTTTTATCTCCGGAACTCGCATCCAGATGTTTTCCCATTGAAAAATATACAATTTGCATATTTAATGAGATGCGAATTTGGAAATCGCCCAAAAAAATGGTCTAAACATCACAAAAAAATTAGACCTGATCCTGACTGGCGAATTTGTCAGAACCATGCACAGATCATTGCGATCTGTGTATGGTTCTTTGGTAAAATATGTGTAAAAGTAAAAACATTTTTTTTTAAAACGGCGTGGGGTCCCCCCTCATGTACATAACCAGCCCCGGGCTCATTGAGCCGGACCTGGTTCCAAAAATACGGCGGACCATAAGCGTAGGGGTCCCCCGTATTTCTGAAACCAGCCCCGGACTCTTGGACCGGTCTTGGTTCCAAAAATACGGGGGACAAAAAATCTAGGGTTCCCCCATATTTTGAAACCAGCACCAGGCTCCAACAGCCTGCAGTGTCATGCCACAGCCGGGGGACACTTGTTACATAAGATCCCCCGTACCATGAGCACCGTGGCAGGTCAGCTTTGGATTGGGTTCTTGGAGGAGTGGGGACCCCCCCAATAAAGGTGTACCCCCCCCAGGCTTCACCCGTCCAGGGCTGAAGCCCGGGGCTATCACCGGCGTCCCTGGCCAGTGGACACAACACACAACACATACAACACAGAGGGAGAATCCCCCCCTGATCTCGCGAGATCGGGCATAAAATGAGACGTGACACGCATAAGGGATGAGGATGTACAAACTGAAATGAGGCTTGAACCGGGAAACCACGCTCGTGCGCGGACTGGAAGTAAGCAGCATAAAAGGCAGAAACAGGGGAGAAGCTGCATATACCTCTTGAGGAAGCCGCTGACGTGAGTAGGCGGAGAAACGCGTAGAGGGCAACAAGGACATCTGGTGGTGACTGGAGACAAGCCTGAGGAGAGTACAGCATTCCGTGATGACCGCAGTGAACTGCTAAAGAATTGGTCGGAGCAACTCTCAGGTACCAAGAGCCGGATCCCCACTTGTCAACTACTAAACCCTCAATGAGAGTGAGTTCAATCTACTAAACATGTGCACATGAGTGGGGGACATTTACTTTTTAACAATTGTGAAACAATCAAAGTCATACTAACCGGTGTATACTAATGGACTAACAAGATGAATACCAATTAATAACATACTAACAAACGTTGGAAAAGAGCATATGTTATATGTGTGTTTGTCTTGTTTGTCACAGTGGCCACTTAACATTAATTGTACCTAAAGTTTATATATATATTTTATATTTTAATAAATTGTTTACTATTTTGCAAAGCGCAGCTCCATTGTTTCTTTCTCTTTGGTATTGCATTTCTGAAAGGGGTTTGGTAATCCCCCTTTATTGGGAGCTGCTGAAGTGCAGAATAGCCAATCACCGCTCAAACTCCTCTTTTTCTTTTTTCCAGTGGACGCCAGCCTGATAGGGTTAAATCTTTCAATCCTAACATTGCTTTATACAGGAGAACTACAAGTACCAGCGGATCTCCCCCGCAGGCTGGGACTTGGAGAACCACAAGTTCCAGCATGTGGGGCATTAATGGGCCCGCTGGGACTTGTAGTCCACCTGTTAAAAGAATGTTAAAAGAAAACACACACACAGAGAAATATAACTTTATTACATACACATCCACACACCTCACTTTTACACCCACATACTCACCGATCCAGGATCCAGCGCTGGTCTCTCTGCAGCATAGCCGGTCAGCCCGCACTGTCAGCGGGCTGAACCAGCTTTCTCCGATGGTGCTAACAGCTTCTTTCACGCTGTTCAGCGGGACATAGGCTGAGAACGTGATTGGGCGATGCGTCTCCATGGAGACGCATAGCTGAGCCCTGATTCGCTGAGCTATGCGTCTCCATGGGACAGCGCGACAGAAGCTGTTAGCTCCATCGGAAAAAGTGCGGGCTGACAGTGCGGGCTGACCGGCTATGCTGCAGAGAGACCAGCGCTGGGTCCTGGATCGGTAAATATGTGGGTGTAAACGTGAGGTGTGTGGATGTGAATGTAATAAAGTTATACTTCTCTGTGTGTGTGTTTTCTTTTAACATTCTTTTTACAGGTGGACTACAAGTCCCAGCGGACCCTTAATGCCCCGCATGCTGGGACTTGTGGTTCTCCAAGTCCCAGCCTGCGGGGGAGGTCTGCTGGTACTTGTAGTTCTCTTGTATAAAGCAATGTTAGGATTGAAAGATTTAACCCTATCAGGCCAGCATCCACTGGCAAGGGACGCCGGTGACAGCCCCGGGCTTCAGCCCTGGACGGGTGAAGCCTGGGGGGGGGACCCCTTTATCGGGGGTCCCCACTCCTCCAGGTACCCCGTCCAAGGCTGACTAGCCACGGTGCTCATGGTACGGCCGGGGGACCTTATGTAACAAGTGTCCCCCGGCTGTGGCATGACACTGCGGGTTGTTCGAGCCCGGTGCTGGTTTCAAAATACGGGGGAACCCCAGATTTTTTGTCCCCCGTATTTTTGGAACCAGGACCGGTCCAAGAGTCCGGGTCTGGATTCAGAAATACGGGGGACCCCTACGTTTTTTGTCCCCCGTATTTTTGGAACCAGGTCCGGGGCTGGTTATGTACAGGAGGGGGGACCTCACGCCGTTTTTTTTTATCACAAAATCGCACATTTGAACAAAATCGCACCTTTTCATGACTAAAATCGCCCTATATCGCACTTTATCGCACTATTCATGCCGGAATACTCACCTCATTAAATATGCGAATTCGCTGCAAAAATGTGATTTAAAAAAACGGCGATATAGGGCGATTTGAGAAAAAAAACGCATTTTCTCAAAATCAGTAAACACACTAAATCTCGCCCACTGTTTCTTTGTAGAACATGGGAGGAAAGGCACAAATTGAAAGTTTGTAGGGGGCATCAATTACCCTAGCAATTACCCTGGGTCTGCCTAATGCAGGGGAGGGGTAGGCAGCAAGGAATATGAGTTCCACCTTCTCTCGGAAACCACTTTAAGCCCTGGTTGGATAATTCTCTGAGGTGGACAGTGAGTGCTGTTGGAAGGATGGGGCCAGTGTGTGATGTGGGGGAGGTGGTCCGTGTGAGCTGTGAGGTCAGTGAGTGTTGCCAAGGGGCCCAGTGTTCTATGGTGATGTGAAAGAGAGCTATAGAGGGGGTAATGGAAGGGACAGTTAGGGAGATATGTGGGAAGGACTGGGTCTACTTGTTTTTTTATGCCCCCAAGCTGAATATTGCCTGCCAGCCCCTGCATCCATCCCAGCATTTATTAATCACGTATACATGAATAAAAGTGTTGAACAATGCAAAGGACAGCTTTTTTTGGAGGTAAATGCATATCAGCAAATCCCGGCCTCTTAGCAATCTACGGGGACTCCAGTGGTGGCGGCCCACTGCAAGATTGCTGCAAACCTCCGAAATGGCTGTTTTCTGAGATGTGACTGCACTTTTGTGGTTAGTGCATTCCATGCCAAGTGATACAGCCACTACCTCCTGGAAATACACTATGAACTGAGTACTCCACTGAAGCGTACATAGGGGTGATTCAAACCTTTGCCCTATGTTGGGTGCTGACCCTCCAAAAGTCAAACCCCCACCCCCCCCACACACACACACACGGCCTGAGTCAACTCACCAGCATGCATGTGTCTGGGTCTGAGTAATTGTTAATTCACAATTGCATATTGTATTGTTTTTTAAATATCCGGGTTAAAAACCGACTTTATGCCAGTATGAATCAATACCGATCAGTTTGGCTCTGATACTCAAAATGGCTACGAATGAAACGGTTCTTCTTTCATCCTATTACAAATCACCAACCTTGCCATAAAATGAATTGTATCTATTTGCATGCAATTGTAGAAGGCCGAGCAGATACTTGTTAGGATATTTGTTGATTAGGTAGGATAGTTGTGGATGGAGCTTAAATAATTAGCCGTTCTTTCTTGGCCACCATTAATTAATTAATAACAATCAAATTCATTAGTTTAAAGTGCTTTAATAAATACAGCTAACATTTTCTCCCAAACCTATGTCTCCTAGTCGTTATTTCAGGTTTAATTAAGTGTTAACTTTCAGGCAAACACAAGGTCACACATCAGTTGTTAGGGTGTTTAATATATTTAAGAATTTGTCATATTGACTATCATCAAACTAAAAATGAAGATTTACGAAATGGATCAAAAAGCAAATTCAGGTGTTCCACTGGAGGGCAGCATTTGCACATTACAAAATCTGGAATGCTTTTTTCATAATCTTAGCCACTAAATTGTATTTCCCGTTACACACTGTAAACACCTAGTGCCTGCAAATTTACTAAAGGAAATGTCAAAATCTTGAATAAAAAATGTATTAGTCTCACTCCACCGTCATTTAAAAATGCATGTCTTCAAGCATTTGTGATCGGAATGTACATCTTCCTCTTACAAGAGTATGCATTTATATCAAAATGACTAGTAACGATATATAAATATACCTAAAATGCTTTAATCTTGAGTATGACTAACTAACAATGTAGAAATGAATTACTGCTGAAACTTTTAAAGTATACTTTTTACCCTGTGATGACGAGTCAGTCAATGTTTTACAGATCAGTACCTTGACATTTTTTTTCTTTTTCTAAAACAAAACTCTGTACTATTGTTACATCCTGTGGTATTGATACTGGTATCAGCAGTGTGTATGACTGAGGTCAGTCCTCACGGCAGATAACTTAACCATGCTTAAAGGTTTATTAAACAATGGATAATAGGGTGAAGTGTACTACTGGATTAATGCAGGTACTGGAAAATCAGATCCAACCAGGATCTTATGGGGTTAATGCAGGTATTGTGCATTAAACCTTCAGCAATTCAATTGTGGGCGAGTTTTAGTAAGGTTATAAACCAGACATCCATTTTTTTAGAATAAGTGTGTGTGCTCCCGATACCCATGGTACCCAATAAAACCTTACAAATGCTCAAACACACACATACTCACCCACACAAGCATATTTTTAATTGGTGCACCATTTTTTCAATACTTTGGAGTCTTAAGACGACAGCAGTAGCGCTGAGGAAATCTATGGAAAAATGGCCACCACACCATTTTTCTGTAGATCTGCGCATGCACATTGGAGTCTCAGCCCTCTAGGGATCAGACTCTAGCTCTGCACAACCAGAGAAGACAGTCCGGGACTTAGTAGGCTGCACATGTGCCTCATCTCTTGGTGGCAGATTCAGACATGTTGTTTTTGCTCCGCGCATGCGCATTATCACCAATGCGCATGTATAGGCCCCCGCCTGCGAGCGCCTTTGCAAAGTTTCTCTTCGCCAAGTGACAGGCAGGGGTCAATTTAGCATTTCATGGGCCTGCGCACAAAAATGGTGGGCGTGGTCATAGAAACGTTGAACGGACCCCTGCAAACGCAGTCGTGTTCTTGGCTGATCGGGGCAAGTGGATGACGTCACATGATGTCATTGTCTGACATCATGGTGAGTAACCATCAAATGATTTCTCCTCTGTGTGGACACATGTGAGTAGGTGTGTAAGCTTACACATTCGTTTGCATTGTTGCACCTGAATTCGGGCCATGGGGTTGCATTTACAGTACCTGCTTGCTAGGCAGCAAATATACGCAACATAGCAAGCAGGTCTGAATTCCCCCCTTAAAACGCTCCTGCTTACCCTGCTATAAAAGAGCCGGCTCCCAACTCTGAATGGAGAAGATCCCACTTCAGAAGATGAGTTAATAATAATTTAGCTAATTAGGAACCCCTACGGGACCATGCCATCGGATTCCCCGAACAAGAAACACAGATTTTTTCTAAAAATAGAAATTTATTTGTAGGTGTTAAAAAAAATAAATCACTGCATCTCATTGTCAGTCCACTAACTTAATACCAAAACCCTTCTGCAGTGGGAAAAAGCCCTCTACATGGAGTTTTTCCAAATCTTCGCCTTGCAATTGAAAATGCCCCTAAGTGTAAGATGTGGTGACACATTGGGACCCTTGGTACCACCATTGTTTTATCTGATCTCCTGTGCAGGAAGACACTCAAGGGCACATCATGTCTCACCGCAGAATGGAGAGAGAAGATGTGCAGATAGACTGGGGTGCATTGGCCCGGAGGTCATGCTGTGTTATCAGTGCACCTCTGTCTTAGGTACGGAGTCTCAGCCCCAGCAATAGAAAGAGAGAGATAGCACTGATCACCTTTTGACTGTCGACCTTCCCATTGTTGACCTAATGCTTGTGTTGAACTACCAACCTTGTCAACCTTAGCCATGTTGACCTATTTCCGGTGTCGACCTGCATGTCAAGCTAATTGGGGTCGATCTAGTGACCTTATCCCATACACTCCATTCATTATTATCCTGTAAGTTTCCTACTGTGCATTTGAAATGAAGCATAGGCAGGGTGCCAGGATCTGGGGGGCGCCACCAAGTCTGCCTATCAAAAAATCAATGATGTCTGTGACGATCCTTGTTGTACTTAATGCAGATGGCTGCTGTGGAACTTCTAAGACCTCAACTCCATACTTTCTCTTGAGGCATACTTCCTTACGTTGCTGCCCTCACTTCCTGTACTCTGTGATGAGTGGCAAGGGGGAGGGTGCTGGGGGCCTCCAGAGAAAGCAGGGGTCTTGCCCACCTTTCTGGGGGGCTGCGTGGACCACACAATTTTTAGGAGGCTCCCTGCCATTCCAGAATTTTAGGCAAGTATGCATTAAGGGGTTGGAAAATAGTTATCGGTGGCAGTATGGGGGGGCAGTAGGTTGAAGTTTTGCCTAGGGTGCTGAGAAGCCTTACAACAGCCCTGAGCGTAGGCTATTGCTGGTGATGCAGAGATGTACTGTAAGCATCTCCGGGCACCTCCAATAATGGTTAGCTAAGCCTCCATGCATGGGCCCATACCACTGCATTCCCACCACTGGGCCTTTCATCCACTGGTTGCCACATATGCAATATTCAGAGAGGGCATGTCAGTGGTATAACAGGGTACACAGTGTTGTGCATTCTTCTTATGGTATATTGTCAGTAATAAAAGCTAATAGTCTGTGACACCAGACACACAAGGAAGCCAAGTGACAGATCTCATTGGCAGGGCCGCTATCGGGAGGGACTGATGGGATTCCAGTCTCGGACCCAGACAGAAGGGGGGCCCAAGAATAAAGTCTATCAAGTGTAATCTGTCATAAACAATGTACACATTTCCCATGAAGTAATGCAGAGTAGTGTGACCAGTGCTGCAGACACAGAAGGTCTCACCAGACACTGGTCTCACCAGACACTGGACACTGATAAAATGGAGAGTGATAAAATACCAGCCAATCAGCTGCTACCTGCCATGTCACAGGCTGGGTTGGAAAAATGACAGGTACGATGATTGGTTGGTGGTTAATCACTCTTATTTTTATCACTTTTCAAGGCTTAGTACATCTGGCCCATGCAATGGTTTGGAAAAATTGAGAGGGGCACTGCTTATTTTGTCGGTCCTGTGCATCATAATCTTGGAATTAATAATCAGTTTTACAAGCTGGAAATTACAAGGGCTATTGGATTTGGGTTATTAATTAGGCTCAGATCACTGAAGTGGTTTCACATATTTACACACAAATGAGCAGTCCTTTGCTATTATATCCAGAGTATACAAAGTAAACATACACCGGGTCTGATTGGAAGTCGTATGCATAGTGCCTGTAAATGTGGTCAGAAGCCTGAGGGGTAGATGTATGAAGCAGTGATAAGGGAGGAGAAGTGATAAAGTGCCTGGTACTTTATAACCGGCCAATCAGCTCCTGACTGTTCCTTTTTCAACCCAGCCGGCAACAGTCAGGAGCTGATTACCAAGCACTTTATCACTTCTCCCTTATCACTGCTTCATAAATCTACCCCTGAGTTACTACCTGATGCTAATGTTAGAGGCCATAGGGCTAATGTCAGCTTTTGTATGCCTGCTAGTGGGAAGCTGGGTTGCCTATTGATTTTATACTAATCACCGCAACTACAGTATAAACATTAGTATCTATACTTGCCCGATATATACTATACTCAGTGGCGTAACTATAGAGGGTGCACTTGCTATTGGGCCCGGCCACTCCGGGGCCCACTGGTCCAGCAAGCAATGCCCTCCACCAAGTTTTTTTTGGATCCAGTTTGGCAAAAAAATCAAGTGAGGCTGATCTGTGGCAATAGTTCCTGTACTGACGCGTTTCGACAGCTTAACTGGCTTTATCAAAGGTGATGACCTTTAATAAAGCCAGGTGAGCTGGCGAAACACATCAGGTATACAGGAACTATTGCCACAGATCAGCCTCTCTTGATTTTTTTGCCAAATTGGATCCACCTTGAGTGCCACTGCAGCCCCGGACCAGACCCATTTGTTTCCTTTCCCAGGACCCTGAGAGCTCCAATCCTGGGTTTCAAGCAATCCATTGCTGTCAAACTTCCTTTATTCCAGGATACCTCTTGCGACAAACCAGCATCCAGCGAGTGAGGATCCATCAATAGTTAGTGTTTGTGATCAGCATAAGGAAACTGTTCTTAGAATTGGAGGTCATACTGTAACCAAGCAAAAGGTAATTTAATCATTCATATCAAAAGAGACTGCAGCTTCATCAAGGCCTAACTTTATAACGGCTGCTAGAATCAATTCCTTCTCTTTTTTTATACTTTTTATTTGTATTTTTAACCATTGGTTTTTATTAAATGCATTTGTTAAAAATGATGTCAGCGATGTATGTGCAATCCAGTGTTCTGAACATTGCGCATCATACATCTCTGATATATTAATAAATGCAATTTTTCCCTGCATGGAGAAGTAGGGGGAAAATGTCCAGTACCGATTTCTGCCCTCCAGTTGTTGGAGGGTATGTAATTCCCCTTCATTGGCAGAGCCGTCTGACGTCAGCACTGGGCAGGTTTGGGGGGCAGAGACAAAGGCAGCGCATCGGGAGCAGAGGCCACTTCTCCACCAGAGAGACAATAGCTGGTGGCTCCCCTCCCTGCGGGCTTCCATTGTTGTCCCCATGTCTGTTGGAGCTGTTCAGTTGTCCCAGCCACCTTCATGTGGCTGCAGCCCTGTCCCTCATACAGGGGGAAGGGAAACGTGCAGTCTGTCAGCTGCTGCCCGCTGTGTGGAGGGGATGCGGTAATGGGCATAAAACGGGCACCGCTGTCAACTGCCCCTGAACCCCCCTCCTGCCTCTTCCCCTCTGCAATACTGCCCCCTGCTGCCTCTCCAGCCCTCAGGTGGTGTCACCCCGGGTACCATATAACAGGCACTGCCAACATTATGTGACAGGAGCATTTACTCTTGCTACGGCACCAGCACTGACCCCATTCCTTCTCTGACAATGATGATGATGATGGCAGTGGCATATTTAACTTCGCACTGGGAACTAAATAGTCTAGAAATGGCCCTGCTCGCGACTCGTGAGCCAATCGGAGCCACTGCTGCCTGATTGGCTGCTGGGCCATGAGGTTCGATTGGCTCACGAGTCAATGGACCTGCTCTGAGACAGCCGGGTTTACCAACGTTCTGCCTGGCTGTCTCCTTTACAACACATTGCAGTACACACAGGAACTTCCCCCTAGCACTGTGCATGTAACCCCTGGCACCATGCATGTAACCCCTGGTACTGTGCAGTGAGCATATAGGCAAGCGACACTTATGTGGCATAATATCTAATGGAGATTGAGGTGTGTGACATACTGTGTAATGGACATTATGGTGTGCGGCATATTGTATAATGGGCATTACAGTGTACATAATTCCCTGTCCCACAAAGCCATGGCCTAAATTTTTTCTGCTCGTCTTCGGCGCACACTGTTCTGTTGCGCCTTTAAGGTGTTGGAATGTCTTGCACTGTGGGCCAGAATTTTTATTATTGGTGGTATTATGTGTCCTGCATCATTATTTTCATTGTGTGTGGGATAGGCCATACATTTGAAGCTTGCAGGGGGCGCCAAACATCTTAGCACCCACCCTGGTTGTTCCACCACCTCACCAGGACCACTTTAAGCACTGACTCCACGGCAATGTGAGACTTCTTATGCCATCAGGAGAAATCTTCCTCTACTATGGCCATTATGAATACTACTTTCAGGTACCCCAAACTGGTCTGCAACGTACCCCAAGGGGTAGGTGTACCCCAGATTGAGAACTATTGGATTGACTTTACATACTTTTATAATATTAAAATCAAATCACAATTTAATAAACCATAGGGTTAGACAAAATAATACAATATAAAAGACAAAATATATAATAAAATATACTGTGTAAGCAGTTCATATAAGGTTATTGGACTCAGTAACTCAGTCTTTACTGTCCGTTCCTATAAACACCTGGAATTGATAAGGACCGACTCTGTATTGGAAGAGTGAGAATAATTACCATCCACCTTGTTGGACTTTGTAGAGTTTTGGATCCTAGATGGAATAAGGAATTTCCCTTTATGGTCCAGAGTTTCTTTTTGTATCCAATATCGGCGTGGAAAGCCACCACTGATGTCGGCATGAAGTATGGATATCCGGTCCGTCCAGGCTGGTTCGGGCAGATTGAAGCGATCTGAGTATTGCTGGAACTGTTGGTCCTCCTGTTGTAGAATAGATTCCAACTAACTAACGCGTTTTGCTCTGAAGCTTTGTCAAAGGTAGAATGGATGATTTTTTTTTCTCAAGCGCTGCATATTACATTTCTGCTTAATCTGGTACCTTTCTCTTCAGGTTTGACAAACCTGGTCTTTTTGCTGCTACTGAGTAAAGTAGCTCAAGCTCATTTGCGCCCCTAAGGGTATCCCTTTATATACCTCTCAGGTAGTAGGAATACCCTATTATTTCTCCAAATTGTCCCCAGATTGAGAAACACTGGTCTAGCCCATAGTCTAATCATCTCAGAAAATTAAGGACATTGGTGACAAAGAGCTACTGGCAGTAAACCTCAGCTTAGAATAGTCACTTTATAGTATAAAACAAGAGGATTCCATTGTGGGGCATTCATTTATTTAAAAATATTATTTTTTAATGGATATAGTTAAAAATATAGACAAACATTGTGATATTATGTCAGGTTTTGGAGGTCCCGGAGTTGTATCTTGAGTGTTTTGTATACTGTATCCCCAGAGTAAGATCCCACATGTTTTGGATAAACCTGGAATCTGCACTTAGGTGTTTTGGATATACCTAGATTTGTATCTTGAGTGTTTTGGTTACACCAGTAGTCAGATCTTGCATGTTTTAACAATCCTCAGAGTTAGATATCACGTGTTTTGGATAATACCGGAGTCCAATCTTGCATGTTTTGGATTGCATATAGAAGTATGTCCCTCAAGAGTATGGTATAACTTACCAACAGTCGGGATTCGGGAGGTCTTTTCTCCGACATTGGAATCCCAATGGTCAGGAGCTTGCCACCTATTCTATTCTCCCTCTGTGGGGACCCTCACAAGGAAAAATAGCCTGTGTAAGTAGGGATTCACCCTATGTCGTCTAGGAAATGATCACTTTCATCTGTCTGCTAGCTGCCCTTGTCATGCCAGTATCTTTATCCCTCAATGGTCGGGGTCAGCAGGCAACAGTCTTCTGGCAGCTAGAGCTGGTGTCTGGTGCTGGGTGACCCATGCTGCTACCTCATGCATTGGTGTACGAAGATAAAGAGTTGGCATTGGAGGGGAGGGGGGCACCAAGATTTTTCTTTCCGCTGGGCAACTGGGATGAAGTAACACCACTGCAAATGGAAGTTAACACATGTTCATGGGCATTAACACACAGAGGGCATTATTCTGGTTCACTCTTAGAGGCAAATTCCTTCTCAAATGGACAAAACCATGTGCACTGCAGGTGGGGCAGATGTAACATGTGCAAAGAGAATTCGATTTGGGTGGGATTTTTTCTTCAAAGTGAGATCTGTATTGCAAAAATAAAGCAGTCAGTATTTTCCCTGCATAGTGCTGCTGCAAAAACAATTTAAAAAATAAAAATAATAGACTCTTCTTTGTTAAAGTAACCCTACACTTTTCTGATAAAGAAAGTTATTCTGCGGAGTTCTTTGTCACTTGAGTATGATCCTGGGCATGATGATTCTCTAGTTTAAAAAAAAAAATCTTCGCTTTGTAGCTGTATCATGTGAAGAGATATTTTTGTTTTTCTGGCTGTTAAAGTAAAATAGTAGAATAAAATAAACTGTTAATTAAACATTTTTTTCCTGTTTAAAAGTCCCCAAAACCTATTCTTAACAGTGAGAAAGCCAATATAGTATATTACATTATTAGTTGGATTGTATTACAATAAACAGAGGCAGAACTCTGGGAGGCAATGGAGTCATCTGCCGGCAGGCTCCTGCTCCCAGGGGGGCACCTCTCCTCCCCTGCAAGTTTAAATCCATTAACTGAAAGCCCTCAATATTGCTTTTGTGGAAGAGTTCTAAAATATGTATGTGTTCTCTATATATTTATTTAAATCTATATATATATTTTATAAAAATATATTTTATATATGTTTGTAGGAAGGCGGAGCACCAATATAGATCTTGCCTCCGGGCACCTCAGACAAACTTACGCCACTGACAATAAATGTGAAGACATACTGTATGTATTATTCGTGGAGCCAGAGTTAAGGCCCCCATACACTATGCGATTTGGTCCCGATTTCACCCGATTCAAATGGATCGGGCAGTGAAATCGGGCGAAATCGCAGGTATAGACACCCGGTCCGACCCAATCGGGTCAGAGTCAGGAGGTCGGACCGGCTGCACATAAGATTTGCTAAATCTTATGTGCAGCCGGGCAGGGGACACAGGCGGCAGATGCTGGCGAGGGAGATGGGCAGGGGGAGCCGGAGCAGGGAGCTGTCCATGCTCCGTCCGGTGGAGGGAGCAGGGGGGGAGCGGGGGACGCTTCTAGTAGCGCAGAGGCAGCGGACGCTGCGAGGGACACAGGCGAATCACCTTTAATACATACAAAGCCCACACATACTAATACTTACCTATCTTCTTCCCGTAGGTAGCCCTGGTCCTGTGTCGTCGTCTTCTGGTCCTGTGTCGTCTTCTGCCTCCATGTCGACCGTCGCTGTCGCCGTTGCCGTCCGGATCCGACGAAATCCATTTGGGAAGCTGTGGAAGGAAACCATACTCACCTGTCCCAGCACGACGTAGTCCAGGTAAGGGTCTTGGCAAAAAAACAAACCGAACACCCCGAAACCAGCCGGACAGGGAGACGCACGGAAGACGACGACACAGGACCAGGGCTACCTACGGAAAGAAGATAGGTAAGTATTAGTATGTGTGGGCTTTGTATGTATTAAAGTTTTATTTTAAAAGTGTGTCAGTGTGTTTTGTGTACTATTTTTTTAACTGTGGAACTACAAGTGCCAGCGGGCCCTTTAATGCCCAGCAGGCTGGGACTTGTGGTTCTCCAAGTCCCAGCTTGCTGGGGAGGCTTGCTGGCACTTGTAGTGCCACAGTAAAAAACAATAGTTTAATCTATTTTTTACACCATAATCAGCCCGATGCCCACCGCCCAGGGGCATCGGGGACAGTACCAGGCTTCAGCCTGGTCAGGTAAGTCCTGGAGGGGGGGGACCCCTTCATTGGGGGGGTCCCCACTCCCCCAGGGCCCCTGGCCAGGCTGACTGGTCGGTAGGGTTAATGTTTTGGCCGCGGGACCTTATATCATAAGTGTCCCCCGGCTGTGACATTACCCTGCTGGCTGGTTGTGCCTGGGACTGGTTCTTGAAATACGGGGGACCCCTAGTCATTTTGTCCCCCGTATTTTGGGAACCAGCCCCGGACCTGGAGCCTGGGGCTGGTTGTTAAAAATCGGGGAACCCCTATTTGTCGGGTTCCCTGATTTTTAATTACCGGCCCCGGCTCTGTCAGCCTGGTGCTGGTTTCGGCTGTGGGGGGGACCCCACGCTGTTTTTTTTTTAAATTTATTTATTTTTCTATTTTTTTTTACACACTGCAGCCTGCACGGATCTGACTGATCCGTGCAGACTGCTACAAATAATTCGTATTAGCAGCCGTATATACGGCCAGCTAATATGAATTGTTACACCATCGGAGGGTTACAAAGCAGTCGTATCTGACTGCTTTGTAATTTCCCCTCCGGAACACGACTTTGCATACGACTTAAACAGTCGTATGCAACCGTAGGGGAAATAGCAATACGAAAAACTAGGTTTTTCATATTGGTAAATTTCCCCCAATATGTCATGGGCATCACGGTGTGTGGTATAATATGCAATGTGCATCACAGTATGTGGCATGTGTAATGGTAAGCATGGGGTGTGTCATAATGTGCAATGGGCAGTACGGTGTCTGGCACAATGTGTAATGGTGCAGTGTGTCTAAGGGGTTCTAGCTGGTGCACTGTGTCTAAGTGGCTGTGTGGTGTAATGTGAATCGGTACTATAATGTGGCTATGTTTTTACACTTTTATACTGTAACTGGATGGAATACTGTCCCACATACTGTGATCCCATTTTCATGAACGCCCTGATAAAACTACCTCCTAGAAACATAGAAACAGATAAGAAGCACTTGGCCCATCTAGTCTGCCCCTTTTTCTCCTCTTCAAAGAAGGTATTATATGCCCCCTTGGCCTTCTCTAAGAATAATTACGTGTCTGTAGTCCAAAGTGAATGGAGCATTGACTTTGCCCCTGCAATTCTTTGGCAACAGGAACCTAAATGAATGAGATACAGTAGTAGCAGCATATAATTCATACTGTACCTTTCCTTAGGGACTGGAAGTACTGCTTTCCTAGATCCTGATTGGTCTATTGTTTTTTAACCAGCTACAGTACCTCTTCTGGAGGACCTCTAGCTGAATCCATCTGGATGGCCAGAGCATTATGTCGTGATTCGAGGACTAACCCATGGCAAAGATAATGGGGGAAATTTACTAAAATACAAATGGCTACGTATTGGTAGCCATTCATACCCGGGATCGGCCGTATCCTGGGATGTTAGTAAATTTCCCCTGATGAGTATGTGCTATTGTGTAATGTGTGAGAAAGGTGGGGTGGTTTTGGTTCAGTGCGTGTAAAGTAGATTAATACTGTGGCTTTAGACACTGGGTAGCATGTTGTGGCACTTGTTACTCTGTATGGTATATAGGGACACCTGGCACAATTAATGACATGTACAAGTCACTGCGAGGGCACAATAATAATATCTGTATGTATTGTTAGTGGCTGGCAAGGCTTGACAGTGGACACTGGTTACACCTTTGGTGATGTTACATGGTTTATAGTCTCTGAGCACAGAACCTTTAGGATGTCAGCAACACCCCTGTATAACTTTTCAAGGAACATACATGTGTGGAAAGCGTCATTTACCACTTGCTGATGCAAGAAGGACATTTACCAGAATGTTTTAAAAGATTTAATTATTTATTATTCCTCACACCCCAGAATACAAAGTAATACAATACCACATGACTCAAGACATCTTCACATTCCTGCCCCTTCATCTCTGCTCTCTCCTCGCTTGACACTCTAGGACCTCCCCATCAGGGGCGGATTTAGGGATGACGGCGCCCCTAGGCACAACAATAATGTTCGCCCCCTACGCCTAATTGTATTATTTTTATTGATTACTTAAAATCCCTCATTTGATAATAGCCAATATAATGGATTTATAAATAAAGCCACTAACTGTGACATGTTCTTTTATTATGAATACATATTCACTAAGTAGGACAGTTTACAGGGGCATTATCTGCATGTCCTATCCATTTACATTCTATTTAAGATGGAATATAGTACAGTACAGTGGATATTTTGCAGTTATTGGTACATTTTGGGCTGACAGTACAATCACAGGCATCCAAGTGCCGCCCCCAAACATGTGCCGCCCCTAGGCATGTGCCTCACGTGCCTAATGGGAAATTCGGCTCTGCTCCCATGACAACCTGCACTTGGGTGCAGTTGTGGCTAGTTTTATAACTTATGCTGATTCGGGCAGACACTCCTAGTAATACGTCATAACCAGCATTTCCTTAGGACATACAAGTCCAAGTATGGTAATTCTAACTGCATGTAGATCTATTGGCAGGAATCATATCTTTCTATATTTCACAATATTGAGCCGGTCTTATGACTTCGTTTTAATGTGTGTAAAAGGCTAATTTTCGAAGATTATTCTGGAAGAAACATTACGTAACATATCCTGTTGTTTTATACAGAACATCTGGATTTCATTAGTTAATTATAAAATGCAAGTCATCATGATAACATGAAATCTAGTTATGAAATGATATTGAAGTAGATACATGATTATACAATGGCTAGAATCATATACCTTTAACACATGCCATACTTGCCTGCCTTCCTGCATTCTGCAGGAGACTCCCTGAAATAGCAACAATCTCCCTCTCTCCCTGATTAGTCTAGCAATCTCCCTCATTTCACCTAGCCCACATTATGTATCTGTTACATTGTTTGAAAAAAAAAAAAAAAAGGAATGAGAGACAGATACTGTACATTTACATTGAATTATCAGAGCCATTTTCCAGCATTGGTGATAAAACATAATGATCCTTATGGCTACCTACATGTCTTGTGGCCATTTATATGGAACCATGTGTAAAACACAATAGAAGACACGTTTCAGTGACTTTTCTTGGTACTTGTGTAGTTTCACGGCGCCTGATATATCGGATGCGATACCGGCCAATATATGTAATGCGATCCAAAGTAATTTTTGACCTGTTCATAACCCCACTCTCCACTACGCATGGAGTTGATTTTATATAGTGTGGCGAGCGCAGCAAGCCACCGAGCCGGAAGCGTGGCGAGCGCACTCACCATACTATATAAAATCAACTCCATGCCTAGTGGATAGTGGGGTTATGAACAGGTCAAAAATTGCTTCGGATCACATTTATATATTGGCCGATATCACATCTGATATATCGTCCAATATCGCATCCGATATATTGGGTGCCGTGAAACTACACAAGTACCCTTTTCTTTAGCAAGTAGAGTAGCTCATACTAATTGCTTTTGGGCTCATCTACATTTGGATATCTGTCATTTTAAAGGATTCCTCTTAGATATAGCCTGTACACACCCACATGTCTAGGTCTCTACATATATGGAATTAGACACGCCCTTTGGGTGGAGCATGACACGCCCCCTCAATGAGGCGCTGTGCAAAATGTTACTACCAACTTTAATCCCCCTGAAACTAGTTTTCAAAAGTAGGCAAGTATGATACATGCACTAGTGCTGTAGAACAGTGCTTACTTCTCAAACTTTTCCATTTAATTTCAGTTTACTTTCACAGCTGTAACATGACAGAGCTCAACTATAAGGATTAGCTAAGCAAACAGACTACAAACATATCTGTAAACCTTTGTTTTTGTGCCTTGGGTCTTAGAAATTGTATTTTCCCAAAATCAATTGCATTAATCTCATGATAGAAGAAAATAAGCAGTTTAAGATGCAAAGCTTGATAAAGCACTAGATTAAGGGCTGTACCCACACAGCTGTCAATTGTCTGTTCCATAGACAGTTGCAAGTTTTAAAGGTTGCTCCAGGACATTCTTCTATGGCAAATATTTCATTGCCGTCCATGTGGATAGAGGGCTTCATCCCCAACACTTGCAGTTCATTATACTGTATGATCACTAATACTTTAACTGTATGAAGTTCAGTATGATTTCCCGACAGTCAAGATACCAACCACCATTGGCGACCAACAGGTCAAAAAGTTTACATGATTTTTTTTGTGCATCTATGTCGATATAAAGACACATAATGAAACTATTGTAAAATATGTTCACTATGAACAATTGGTAATTTACTAATGTAGCATTGAAAAAAATAAATAAAGGGGTCGATTCTGATTGGCTCCATAAGCTGGGAAGATCGCAGCTTACTGAGAGCCTGTTACTCCGCCCACTGCCCATCCAACCCCCCCCCCCCCCCTCCAGTGCCAATTCCCCTTGGTAACATGCAAGGGGATGTGTAACAAAAACACATCCCCTCGCATGCCTACTCTGCAAGAGAAATCATTTGATGGGCTTTCTTCTGCCTTCGCATATAGTAGTCAGTAAAAACTAACTTTTATTTGCGTGCGCCTGGCTGAAGACAGGTTTGCCGAAGACGGGACAACCAGAAATCGCTGGGCGTTCCCATGGATGAGCCCACTTTCTGCCGCTGTCCGCCCCCACCCTGCCTGATGTTTGCGAGCGTCTCAGCGACTATGCAATTCGCCGAAGCCATTCACAAGGGGCAGCTGCACATATGCATAATAGACCATGCACATGCACAGTCCCCAAAAAAAAAGATCACCCCCAAAATATACTGAAGACTCTAATATGTCTATAACCTCTTAACACCCCCCTTTCCAGCAACATTTATTAGCATATTAATGCATTATACAGGAAGAATACCAAACAGTATTATGGTGTTTAGACACTATGATGATTTTAATGGCGTATCCGGTGTCAGCATCGTACATGTTAGAGTTGACCACACTTAGTCGAATGCGTCTAGTTAGATGTCTATAGATAGTCAACATCATCTAGATTGACAGGAACGAAAATTAGATGCAAGCGTTAGGTCAACAGGGAGGTGGTTGGCAGTCATACAGTCGACATGAGTTTTTCACTTTTTTTGCATTAGATTGACTTAGATTACTTTACCACCCAAGTGGACATAGAGTTAGATTATAATAGTGTGCCGAGCAAGACAAATTGCCCAAAGTATGTGTGAGGACTCCCGGGTTCATGGGTGCACGCAGGGACCTATCGCTCGTAACCGCCTTGAGAAAGGCAGTGTTTACAGCCGTGCACGGTGCCCCGGGGGTCATGGATTCCAGGATCACACAGTAAGGCCACAAAAGCAAGGTACAAAACGCACCTTTATTTCATATTAACAGTACATATGAAAACCATAACCACACAACTAACACTACACAATACAGGTAGCACTATTACATAACACAGTACACACTAACTATTATCAGAACCACACAAAGGCGAACACTTCCCCTTCCCCTCCACAGTCAATAATCACCTTGGGCAGTCTATGAGCTGGGGCACAGCTGGGTGATGCTCCTGCAACGTGTTGGTCGCTGGATGGGCTCCATTGAGCCGGGGCCAAATGCCCACCGCTGATTCTGCAGGTGATGAGTCCCAGCCGCTTGGCCTGTTGGTGTTGTCGGGCTCCGGGTGAGCTGGATGCAAACACTGGCTGCTGGAGGGGCTCCACTGAGCCTGGGCCGACTGCCCACCACTGATACCGCAGGTGATGAGTCCCAGCCGCTTGGCCTGTTGGTGGTTGAGGGGCCCTGGTGAGCAGGATGCGAACAAGGGCTGCTGGCCCAGAAGATGATGCTGAGGTTCTGGTGGGGTCTGGAGGGACCGCAGTCTCCGTCCGTCTGCCCCTGCCTCTCAGGCTCAGGGCTCCAAATGTTGTACCCAGAGCTGCTGTTTTCAGCCCATGAGTTCTGAGTCAGGATTGGTTGTTGCTTGAATCCTAAGATGTAAATGACCCCTGAGATCTGTGTAGGGATTGGCTGCTGCTGGAACCTTGGAAAGCTTAGTGTTTTCTGGGGCTCTTGGACTCCCTGTGGGTCTGGTGCCGGCCAGTCTATAACAAGCCCAGGGAGAAACAAAAGCCAGGTAATTTTGCTGATAAGGGGGTGGGCCAGCTGTGAAGTCAAAACAGACCCTATTGTTGGGTGTGAAGTCTCAGCCTATTCAGCTTGCTGATGCTTCCTGTGAGAGAGGGGGATGAGATAGGGTGGTGTCGGCTGTCTACATTTCCTGCTGCCCTCAGGCATCCTTAGAGAAATAGTACCATCCTGCAGGTGGCATGGCGTTCTCAGGCCTGAAAATGTCTGATAGTCACTGGGCACTGTTTAGGAATAGGTGGGTGTCCGTCACCCTGTGTTGGGGTGGAAGCCGGTAGGGCTTTAGGGGGGGTGACTACCCACTGGCGAACCAGGGTGGGGCACCCGAAGGATCGTCACAGTATGGCGAGCATATTTGGTGTCTATATTGACCTATTACGTTTTGTCTGAAAATGTAATATTCTTATTACAAAATAACGCCCCAAAATAATCCATCTGGAAGAAGAGACTATTGGATAATGGTAACATTGTTCTATTTGTAAAGTAATTTCCTAAAGGAAAACAGGGGTAGCTGCGGGTGAGTAACATTGGACAATGGAAGTAATTCTGGTCTTCACACTCCCCCGCGCATTCGCATGGGGGAGCGATGTTTTGCTACCGTGCATAAGCATGTATGCACATGTGTAGGCTCTGTTTGCGAACGGAATCTGAGATTTGTATAGTTGTCAGACTGTTCGCAGGGAGCGTCACGGGCACGGTTTACGCCCAGCATTTCATGGGCGTCCCCATGAAAAAGCTGGGAGTTCCCATGGTAATTCGGCTGTAACGCAGGTGCCGGGGACGGAGAGCTGACGTCACCAGATGTGAGCTGCCCACACTGTTCACGTACCAGGGTGCCACAAATCTGAGTCACCAGAGAGTGACTTAGATTTGCAAACACTTTAGAAATCATTGGATGGTCGATTTCTGCCCGAACGCATGCGAATGGATGTTTATGCAAAACACCCATTTGCATGCGTGCGGGGATATTCGCCGTGTGAGGGGGGGGTGACAGTTGTGTGGTGGGTGGTTTTTAGTTGGCTTGAAAAGCTGCGAAATTCACAGCTTTACGGTTCAACCAGAATGACCTCCAATATGCAGGCTGATCAGAGTGACATATCGTCCACAACGTCTATTGTGTACCCTCAACTGCGCACTACTGCATGTTGTCAGTGAAGTCGTTACTTCTGATGTTCCGCACATTAGATGTGAACCCCCGGCAGATGACTGCATGATCCTGGATCCGGCCACTGAATGATATATCATGCAGCCATGCGTTAAATCATTCTGTGTGAATGGGCGACCGATGTACTATTTCTTTACATTGGTCGGGATAATCATGTATACCCAGCCTTAGACTGGTTCACAAAAATGCTGCTGCTTTGAGACTAAGATGTTTTTTGATCATTGCGGGCGGGCAGCAGAAGTATCTCACTTTGGCACATATTTATTAATCAGTATTGGGAACCCCCAAATATTACATATCCCTGGCATTCCACATGGCGATAGGAAGATGTCTGCCTTGGGCCCTCTATTTCTGATTACAAATTCAATCCCCAGAGTGGAGCCCTATTAACATATAGACACACTGGGCAGCTGCCCAGGGCACCACCAGTCTTGAGACATTCAAGCAGGGGCAGGCGATGGTCACATAATCAGTGGCAAAGCAGCTTTGTCATTCATAGCTATCAGCATGGACAGCTGGAACTATCCACCTCACCACATCAAAGTGCTGACATCAATTGCATTTTACTATGAAGAGGCTGAGCCCCCTGTAATAACCAGAATATGTAGTAATTGATATATAACAACCTTAAAAAATGAACTGTAATTCCTCATAGAGGAAATAAGATATCAGACTCTCACAGAGAGTGACTTGAATAACAGATGCTGTTAGGTGACCTGGTTCACCCCTCAATGGTGACATATTAGACTGGTCGGACTGGATGACCAATACATATGAGCCCCGGACTATACCATTTCCCCTGCAACATAGGGGTAAACTGAAAAAGCCTCTCCAAGACATTAAAGTGACATTTGATTGTTGATAAAGTTGGGGTGCTCGAGCCCCACAACTATGTACCCATGAACTGAGGGGGTCGCGTGGGGAGACATATAAAAAGGAGTGGAGCCGTTGACAGGGCGGTTGGTGACTGAGTCAGGCAGAGTAACGCAGCTGGGGAGACGTGGAGAGCGGCTGGAAGTAGCAGAGCTAGGCAGCAGCGTGAACAGCGGTGCTGGGAGCGGACAGTATACTTACCGGAGAGTCCCGCATCTGCTGTCAGCCAGCGCTTCCCCGACAGTGCGCACAGAGCTAGTGCCGGAAGAGGAGACCTACGCGAGAGGACCGCGTCGCAGCACAAGCAGCCCAGGACCGAGCTCCGGTGATCAGGTGTCCATCACCGACTGCAGGGACACTGATCCGCCGGGCGGCGTGACACCGCCCGCTGGGCGGACCCGGAGCTGCGGACGCCAGTAGGAGGTGAGCCGGGCAGGAGAAGGACGGCGCTGGGCGGGACCCCATGGGAGTTGTGAGCCACAAAGGGAGTGCTGGGCGGCCGGAGTGACGCACTTAGGCCCTCCCCACCGCTGGTCAGGTCCAAAGAGATAGGCGTGACGGAGGCGAGGCCCAATAACAGAGAGCCAACTGCCAGCGCAGGAGATAGAAGGACAGTGCAGTGACGCATTTTGGCCCTCCCTGCGAAAATTGGAGGAGGGACAAAATCTGAGACATTTGCAGTGAGTAGACCATTGTTTGCCTACAAGGATTGAACAAAAAGGGACTCTGTGTCTAATAGCATTTGATCAGTCTCCGGAAGAGCAGTTATAATACAGCCACCTGTATAGACAATATTGCCAGATCTCTGAGCACAGATCAGATAGAGCCTGTTTACAGTGTTAGGATACAGCAAACCCTAGTTTAGGTTATAAGAGGGAGCAAGTTAATGATACAGCAGAGACAGTGAAGAGTTTAACCTGAGGAAGTAGATTTATTCCTAACCGCAGTCCAGCTGTCAAGAAGGGATACTCAGCGTATGTTGATTTAGAGCTGATAACAGAGACATATTGCAAATATCTTTAGCTATTAAAGGAGAATCTCAGTACACTTGCCTGTAAGGAAGTTCCACTCATCAATAAACAGCACTTGATCTACAAGGGAAATTAGACAGGATCAAGCAGAGTATTGCATACAGTGTTGGATTACAAATAAAAGCAGGAACAGGATACATATTTATTCATCTGTCCACAGCTAAGATTAGGGACATTTCATACTGCAACACAGGGTTATACATTGTATTGAGAATGCCCCAGCTTTCAAAGGAGAGTCATTGAGAGCACCAGAAACATTGTATGAAATTAGAATTGTACTAAGTTAGGACCTTTTGACTATATATATGAACCTCCTCAAGGACCTGCCTTATATTGTTCTACAGAGAAATATTGCGTAATGTTATAGAGCTACGTTTAACATATTACATTAGAATTGGTAGTGTATTTAACATGTTATTGATCTCAATAAGCATCTAGTTAGGTTCACCGAAGTTTAATTAACTGATCTACAAAAGCAATCCCACTGTTTTGTCTATAACTGTTAATCGTATATGAAATTGATAGCAGTGACCATTTACTATCGTATGATTTGCAAAAGTTGAAAGTTTACCCATATGTTGATACATTGTAAATTTGCTAACCAACATTTGATCCAAGAATAAAGCGAATATACTTACCAATACTGGAACCGTTTGTGAGAGGAATCTGTAAAGAGGAGGTAACCTGAAAAAATAGAAAGAAGCCGAGAATTACAATCGCATCCAGTTTATTACAAGGAAAATTTCGTGGCGTCACGAACAGGATTCGAATAGTTAATTGTGCGCAAGGGGAAAACAAAAAGAAAAAAAAATGTCTCAGGAACAAGCGTCAGCTTCTGGAGCACAAGGAGAAGGCGTACCTAACGAAAATGTGGCTGGCCCGACGATGATAACTTCACCCATCACAATGCCCTACTATTATGGAGCTCCGTGGATGCCCACATATTCAGGCAAAGTGCGACTATCTGGCACCACCACCTTTAAGGACTTCAAATCCCAATTACAAGCGATGTTTACCATCCACCCATTGAAGGAGGAGCAGAAGGTCCAAATGCTTATTGGACAGTTAAGGGGTGCGGCCAAGAGGGAGGTCAAGTCATGGCCAGACCAACAAATCAAGACCGTCGATGGGATCTTCGAAAAATTAGTCGCCATGTTTGAATCTCGAACCGTGGCGGCATTGAAGAAACGACTTTATGCAAGACAGCAACTACCCAATGAGACACTAAGAGATTTTGCGTTGAGTCTCCAAGAGTCACTCAAGACGTTACAGGCTTTGGACCCTCGTGAAAAGCAACAAGAGAACGAGACACTGATAAATGTGTTTGTAGAGGGGGCCAGGTGTAAAGATGTGAGAAAACAGCTTCGGATGTATCGATCACAGAATCCAGATGCTTCATTCTTGGAGTTTAAGGAGGCGGTACTGAAAATTTTGGAGGACGAACAGCCGGATGAGGATGAGAGTTCCGAGTCAGACGATATGAGTGAGCCAGATGTTCCACACAAAAAACACTCCGTATATAAAACCGACTTGCCAAAGGCCAAAGAGTTTCCTGTCCTCCAACAAGTGCAAGCCCCTGTTCAACCCGACAGAGTAGGGGTCTTAGAGGGACAAATGACACAGCTTACCAGGAGCCTTGACCTAGTCTGTCAAGAATTGAGAGAACTTAAGCAACACCAGATGCCTAACAAACCGCAAGAGTGGCGTTCAGATAGAAGAATGCCGCCTCGAAGATGGGATGTTCCTAGATTTACAGGAAGGCTACCTACGGATCAGTTTGACTCTCAAGGTAGGCCCATCTGCAGGAAGTGCCAGAGGAGCGGACATATTGCTCGTAATTGTCAACAGGAAGCTTTAAACACGGAGGTCCCGAGGCAGGGGACCAACCCTCGGGAGGAGACCAGGCAATAGGTCCATCGTCGGAGGAATGGTGGCCACACTACGTGGGAGAGTGTCTTTCATTGGAGATTTCGATAAGGGGAGTGAAAGTCCCTGCGTTATTGGACACGGGCTCTCAAGTGACAACAATTCAATTAGACGAATTTATGAAACACTGGAAGAAAGATGAAATTAACACACCCCCTACTAACTGGATGAATTTAGTGGCAAGTAACGGCCAGCCCATTCCATGTAGTGGTTATTGGGAAGCAGAGATGGAAATTGGAAACACTAAGTTACCAGCGCAGGGCTTTCTAATCTCCACTGATAAGAATGAGTATTTCCCACCTGTCATCGTTGGGATGAATGTTCTACGCAACTGTCCGGATGAGATTATTTACGCCCTGAGGACCAAGATATCTTTAGTCCCGCCAGGTGAAAGGAGAATCTTGCAGCAGACCATTCGTTTTCTACAAGGCCAAAGAAATTTCGCTAATAAGCTTGGGGAAATAGGAAAAGCCCGAATTGCGGACCGGAATCCTGTTATTCTTCAACCAAATTCTGAAACGGTTGTATGGTGCAAGGCTCGAATGGGACCAGGAGGGCTCGACTATGAAGCATTGATTGAACCATGTGACAATGAAGGCCAGAATCCATTTGTGGCTGCCCGGGCTCTAGTCTCAGTACATCAAGGGAGAGTGCCAGTTCGGATATTAAATCCTCAGTCTTATCCGGTGCGGATGTTTCGGTATTGTCCTGTTGCCAAGATCTCACAAGTAACGTTCCAAGAAGTATTAGGAGAAGTGTTAACGGTAGCGCAACAGGGGGCAACCTCCGAGGAGCAGGAATCTCACTCAACTGAATGTTCCTGGTTGAAAGATGTAAAGATTGGTGATGAGGGCACTTCAGAAGAACGAAGACAAGGAGTAATCCAGGTTGTGTTGAAAAATAGTGCCGCATTTAGTAAACATGCATCCGATTTTGGCAGGGCTCTGGGAGCTTGTCACCATATTCCTACTGGAACAGCTCATCCTATTAAAGAACGGCATCGTCCTTTGCCACCTGCTCTGTACCAGCCAGTACGCACAATGTTGGAGGAAATGAAAGAATCCGGGGTGATCAGGGATAGCTGTAGTCCATGGGCAGCACCGTTAGTGATAGTGAAGAAAAAAGATGGAAGTCTCCGGTGTTGTGTCGACTATAGAAAGCTCAATGCAGTAACCCATAAGGATGCTTATCCTTTACCTCGTATTGAAGAAACGTTAACCGCATTAAAAACTGCCAAGTTTTTCTCTACGTTAGACTTAACAAGCGGATACTGGCAAATCCCAATGGCCATCGAGGATCAAGAAAAGACCGCATTCACCACCCCGATGGGCCTTTTCGAATGGGACAGAATGCCATTTGGACTGTGTAATGCACCTGCGACATTCCAACGCGTAATGGAGCACTGTCTTGGGCACCGGAATTATGATATGGTCCTCTTATACTTAGATGACATCATCATTTTTTCTAAATCATATTCTGATCATCTGCAACATCTCGATGACGTACTCTCTCAACTGACTAAGTATGGACTTAAGTTAAAACCAGCAAAATGCCATCTGCTAAAACCTCGTGTACAGTATCTTGGCCATATAGTAAGCGCCGATGGAATTGAGACAGATCCTGAAAAAACCCGTGTTGTGGAAGATTGGCCGACTCCTAAAACCCTTAAAGAAGTTAGGAGTTTCCTAGGGTTTGTAGGATATTACAGACGATTTATCCAAGGGTTTGCCAAAATCGCCACGCCACTACATGAACTTTTACGCGGAAGGTCAGGTGCGGATAAGAAAAGCAATATCCCTGTGCGATGGGTTGAAGTGCATCAAGAAGCGTTCGAGCAACTGAAATCTTCATTACTGAAAGCCCCGTTATTGGCTTACCCAGACTATGAACAGCCCTTTTATGTCAGTACAGACGCTAGCCATCAAGGACTGGGGGCCGTCCTATACCAGAAAGAAAATGGAAATAATAGAGTAATCGCCTACGCCAGTAGAGGTTTAAGGAAAACTGAGAGGAACGGCGAAAATTACAGTACCTTTAAATTGGAATTCCTCGCTGTAGTTTGGGCAATCACAGAAAAGTTTAAAAATTACTTAGCCGCAGCCAAAGTAATAATAACCACCGATAACAACCCTTTGGCCCATCTTCCGTCAGCCCACCTGAATGCCCTGGAACAGAGATGGGTATCGAGGTTGGCAAACTTTAATTATACTATCCAGTATGGTAGCGGTAAAACCAACAACGCTGCAGATGCTTTATCCCGCTTACCCACAGATGAGTTAACGGAGAAAGAAGATGAATTAGAAGATATCGAGACTCCGCCATTTAGTCGTTCTAGAGTCAGGCAGAATGTCATTCAAGTCACCACCACAGAGGAGGATCAGGAGAGTCCAGGAATTGATTGGAGTGCAGTTCAGAATCAAAGCTCCATCTTACAAGAAGTAAAGCGTATGATACAGAAGGACGTCTGGTTAACCAAAGAACAGAGGAGAACCGCAGACCCCGAGTTAATAAAATTGTTGAGACATCGTGAAAGGATCTATTTCAGGAAAGGAGTAATGATTAGGAGCATTGTCGATCCAGGAACACATCAAAACCTCCAGCAAATAGTCGTACCCAGAGCACAAGTCGAACATCTGTTGACAGCATATCATAATGAATCTGGACATTTTGGGATGCAAAAGACTGAGGCTGTGTTGAGAAATCGATATTTCTGGATAGGATTAAAATCAGACGTAGAAAAGTGGTGTCAGAATTGTGCTGTCTGTTCCAGAAAAAGAAGTACCGGTTCCACACAGAAGGCCCCTTTACATCCTATCACCAGCCAATATCCTCTTGAACTAGTGGCTCTGGATCACGTAAAGTTGGATACGAGTTCGCAAGGATACCAATACATGCTCACTATAACAGACCATTACAGCAAGTTTATAGTGGCTGTCCCAGTGAAAGACATGACCGCAAAGACCACAGCAACGGTCTTTCTAAATAAGTTTGTTCGTCCTTATGGATATCCAGACCGCATCTTAACAGATCAAGGTGCTGCTTTTGAGTCACAATTGTTCAAGGAACTCTGTCAGCTGTATGAGTGCAAGAAGTTAAGGACCACAGCCTACCATCCTCAAACTAACGGATTGTGCGAGAGGGTTAATCAGACCCTGATTAGGATGATCAGAAGTCTTCCAGTTGAAAAGAGATCCAGATGGCCAAGCATGCTTCCAGAGCTTACCTAATTTATATAATAACATCGAACACTGCTCCACGGGATTCACACCGTATTATCTACTGTTTGGCAGAAGGGGCAAGCTCCCTAAAGATTTGGAACTGTTACCTGCATTAAATGACTCTTTTCCCCCCGAAACCGATTGGGTACAAGAGCACCAAAATCGGATGAAACTCGCTAAAGAAATTGTGCTACAAAAGATGGAGACAGTGCATCAGCGACAAGAGCAAAATTATAACTTAGACGCCCGAGCGATTCCCTTACCGCTAGGAAGTCGCGTGTGGAAAAGGAAAAATCATCGTTCTGGAAAGTTAGACGACAGATGGGAAGAAGAGCCCTATCAAATTGTAGGGGTCCCAGACGACAATGTATTCACGTATCGGATAGAGAGACAAACTGATGGATACAATAGTGTGGTGCATCGCAATCAACTAAAATTGTGCACAACTGAGCTGTTACCGTCTACTATGAAAGAAGAAATTGTAAGGGGGATCCGATTCCCTGAAGAAGAAAGGGGCAATCCTCGTACTGACCCCATGGCAATGTTAATGCTTATGACTGGGCCTGTTATTATGGGGACTGGTTGCCCACGCTCACAAAGTTCATGTTATAGTCGTCATGAAATTGTAGTTGATGATAATGATAGCATTGCTTTGTCAAAGATAGACATGTCTGAACCGGAGTTAAGAAGGTCAGAGAGAAGTAATAAAGGTCACTTACCTTTACGTTATAGAGAGTAGCTTTGTATGCAATTGTTATGTATCTGTTTTATAAGTTGTAATATTTTATGTAAGTATGCGTGGGGACACGCAAATTTCTAGGGGGGTTGTGTGTAATAACCAGAATATGTAGTAATTGATATATAACAACCTTAAAAAAATGAACTGTAATTCCTCATAGAGGAAATAAGATATCAGACTCTCACAGAGAGTGACTTGAATAACAGATGCTGTTAGGTGACCTGGTTCACCCCTCAATGGTGACATATTAGACTGGTCGGACTGGATGACCAATACATATGAGCCCCGGACTATACCATTTCCCCTGCAACATAGGGGTAAACTGAAAAAGCCTCTCCAAGACATTAAAGTGACATTTGATTGTTGATAAAGTTGGGGTGCTCGAGCCCCACAACTATGTACCCATGAACTGAGGGGGTCGCGTGGGGAGACATATAAAAAGGAGTGGAGCCGTTGACAGGGCGGTTGGTGACTGAGTCAGGCAGAGTAACGCAGCTGGGGAGACGTGGAGAGCGGCTGGAAGTAGCAGAGCTAGGCAGCAGCGTGAACAGCGGTGCTGGGAGCGGACAGTATACTTACCGGAGAGTCCCGCATCTGCTGTCAGCCAGCGCTTCCCCGACAGTGCGCACAGAGCTAGTGCCGGAAGAGGAGACCTACGCGAGAGGACCGCGTCGCAGCACAAGCAGCCCAGGACCGAGCTCCGGTGATCAGGTGTCCATCACCGACTGCAGGGACACTGATCCGCCGGGCGGCGTGACACCGCCCGCTGGGCGGACCCGGAGCTGCGGACGCCAGTAGGAGGTGAGCCGGGCAGGAGAAGGACGGCGCTGGGCGGGACCCCATGGGACGTGTTCAGAAAAGATGAGGGATTGATGGCGCTTGACTCGTGTATCCACAGGATGTGTTGAATTCAATGTGGAAGTGTTAAAAGAAAAAACACAATATGTGTATCAGCAACACAATATACAAACAATATATGTGGGGTAAGGGAAATCCCAATAACAATTTCGTACCAGGACTCACACTGTGGGGGTGTGTTTGAAGTGCATAAAGGTTTCTTTATGTTTAGGGGTACACCAACTGTGACAGGAACACTGACTTAATGAGCGTACCAAACTCACTCGTGCAATTTGAAGAAAAAGTGCATAAAGGTATCTTTTGAAGCTCAACAACATATGACACCAACCATGCAGTGAAGGTGGTCCAAAATGGTGGCGTACCGTACTCACTGCGAGTGCAGGCAATCAACGTCTATAAAGGTTTCTTTATAACAAGACAGTAAAACCTGGCCTCTACTCCAATGATTTCCCTCAGATGGATATTACGGAAAACAAAGGAAAAGTGCCGGTCTCAGAATAAAATATTTAATGAAAAAAATGTACAGTGACCAATTGGCCAATAGTCACTATACTTCTAAAACAAGGTAACAGGTAACTCACTTGTCCTCCAACATGTTTCGGCGGTCCCAGCCGCCTTTATCAAGGATAGATAGTGAGTGAATGATACAGGGTTTATATAACACAATGGAGGAGCCACTTCCGGTTCAGCCTAATCAGCATGAACGGGACTTATCGCTTTATATATGATCACTTTGATCACCTCAGTGCATATACCGCTTAGCGTGTGAGCTAATACTTAAATCACGTGTGGACTATGTATATAGAAAATACCTAATCGGTATCTTTCTATTTGCGGGGAAAACTACTTCCGGGACGTGGAACGCACGCCCGGAAGACAGGAAGAAGGTGAATGAAGCGCATCACGTTATATCAACGTGTGTCATCATCCGGTGCGTGGAACGCATACCCGGAAGTGGGTAAATGAGGCGCATCAAGATATCCCGGCTAATGACATCTATCGGTGCGTGGAACGCATCCTGGAAATGTCAGATGTCGGACTTCATTAACGGGACATCCAGAATGCAGATTGGATGATATCACATTCTCAATGTGAGGCATCAGTAAAGCGCGTCCATGGATCCCAATAAAAAGTGCAAATGCTGCCCGTATATGGGATTGGTTATATATAAAGTGCTAGAGGTATATATAAATAAATAAATCAATATACATAATAACACTGGTGGTTCCTCCATTTACAAAATATACAATTTACAATACAATATTATAAAAATATAAAAAGCTATATCTATCAATATACATACAAATATAAAAATATATAAAAAATCTATAAAAACCATTTCAACTCAAATTCATGGTTTAAGCCTTGTGGGGCAAGGGTAGACAAATTAAAAATCCACCTCATCTCAGTTTGGGCTAACCTGATGTCCCTATTGTTATGTCGCCAATTGCATTTAACATTTTCCAAACCCCAGAAGCCCGTGATGGCTTTTAGGGAACTGTTATGGACTTCCAAGAAATGTAAAGAGAAGGGATGATCTTTAAAACCTCTCTTTATATTTCGTACGTGTTCGGCAAGACGTATTTTCAGATTTCGCTTAGTCTTGCCGACATACATTTTATCACATGCACAACGAATGGCGTATACTACGTAATTAGAATTGCATGTAATGAATTGTTTGGGTTTGATGTTATAGTTATTTAATTTAAACTCTGTGAATTTCCTTGTAGTGGATGGATAAGCTTTGCACATGGCGCAATCTCCGCAACGGTGAAACCCATTGTTGCGTGTCGCCATAATGCCTTTTTCTGTGAAAGCGCTATTCACGAGTTTATCTTTAAGGTTAGCAGCCCTCCTGTAGATGAATTTTGGGGTAGATGGTAAGATATTAGTGAGAATAGGGTCTTCCAATAACAACTTCCAATTTCTTTTAAAAATCTGTTCTATTGATTTATGATGGGCATTGTACTGAGTACTGAATGCAATAGTATAACTTGAATTCGCAGAGGTGTTGTCATTTTTATCTTTCAGAAGATCATCTCTTACCAATGCCCTTGTTTCATCCAACGCCCCTTCAACCAACAAAGGACTATATCCTTTATTGACAAATTTCTCCTTCATTTTTGAAGCACTGGTTTCAAAGTTGGCATTATTTGAACAATTGCGTTTTAGACGTACGAACTGCCCTTTAGGGACATTCGTTATCCATCTTTTTAAGTGATTGCTAGATGGATTGATGTAGGAGTTGGAGTCAGACGGTTTATAATATACTGTGGTCTCAATCTGCATATTTTCGACATAAATCCTTAAGTCCAAAAAATTGACTCCATTTTTACTTATGTCATAGGTCAATTTAATATTAAACTCATTGGAATTTAGGTATTCACAAAATTTAAGCAGTTCCGTTTCCTGACCTCTCCATACAAATAGCACGTCGTCAATGTAGCGCCACCATTGGACCAGATTCGCCTCCCAGCCATGACCATGCCATACCATCAGGTTCTCCCATCTGGCCATGAATATGTTGGCATAGCTGGGGGCGAACCTGGTCCCCATGGCCGTGCCAACCTCCTGATTAAAAAACACACCATTGAAATTAAAATAATTGTTGGTCAAGATAAATTCGATCCCTTGTATTAACAGGTTTTGTAAATCAGGGCTGGTATCTGTTCCTAAGAAGGATTCTTTCACTGCCTGAACTCCATCTGCATGTTTAATGATCGTGTACAGGGATGTAACATCCGCAGTGACAAAGAAACAGTCTTCATCCCATTCTATCATCTTGATTTTATTCAGGACATCTTTAGTGTCTTTTAAATGAGACCTATTGGTAATAACTAGGGGTTGCAGATGGTGATCTATAAAATAGGACAAATTTGCAGTTATGCTGTTTGTGCCTGCAACTATTGGGCGGCCTGGGGGGTTACTGGAATTTTTGTGTATTTTCGGTAAGAGATAGAGCACTGGAACTGAGTACTCCTCTCTTACCAAAAATTCCGCCGTCTCCCCTGTTATGGTGCCCAGGACAACAAACCCATCAACCAATTTTTTTAAATCTAAAAGGATTCTTTGTGAAGGATCGGTTTTTAATTTCCTGTACGTAATACCGTCATTTAATTGACGCATTGCTTCAGCTATGTACATGGATTTATTCAAAACCACCACCGCCCCGCCTTTATCGGCGGGTTTAATGATGAGATTTGTATTATTCTTAAGGGATTCAATAGCCTCTTTTTCTATAATCGACATATTATGCCTCATGGTAGGTAGATTATCTTTAAGTATGTTTAATTCATTATTCACCAGTTTTTGGAATGATTCGATAAAACAACCTTTAATGTATTGAGGATTAAACACTGAGGGTTTTTTGAAAGGATTAATAATAAATTCCTGTTCAACAGAATCTTTATTTGCAAAAAATTTCTTCAAAGTTATCTTACGAATGAATTTATTTACATCCAAATATAAGTCGAAGAAATTAATGGAGTTGCTGGGAGCATATTTAAGACCTTTTTGTAAAACAAGGGTTTCCCCTTCGGACAAGGTATGGTCACTAAGGTTATAAATCTTTGTGACATGTTCTTCAGTGTCTCCATTAATGGAAGGTGTGTATTTAATATTCTTTTTCTTTTTCTTTCTAATCCTTTTACGGGTCCCACCTCTCTTACCCCTCTTAACCCTCTTTCTTATATGAATGGGAGGAAGGGGAGTAATTAATTGATTCTCCATGATTGGCGATTCTGGTCTAAAAAATTTGGCCTGGTAGGTGGGTGTTCTAGAGTATTGAACCTATTATGTGAAGTATAATGGTCAACCCAATTAGGACGATCTCCCCTTAAGGTCTCTCTATTCCTAAAACTCTGTTGTTCAGGAAAAACTGGATCATTTCTCCTTTCTTCCCAGTTTTTAAAAGGTCTCCTAAAAGGTACTCTTTTCCATGATTTGGGGTTTTGGCCCCTAGGAGTCCTTTGTGGTAAAGGAGTCCTGGGTAAATTAGTTTTAACTGCTTCACTATAAAGTGGTTTTGGTCTAATAGGTGATGGGAAGTTTTGTTGTCTTTTTCTAGAGTTCTTTCTAGGACCAGGGTTTATGGTAAGTGTGCGTCGGCGCACATCTGGTGGCCCTGGAACGGGTCTCCCAGGACGTGTGCCGTCTTTTACCCCATCAACCGATGCTTTGTCCCGTTGAAACTTTTTCTGTTTCCTTCTCATCAAGTCTTTTTCATTTTTCTGAAGTTTTAATTTAATTTTACCTTCTAATTCTTTGTATTCCGTTTGATTTTTGAACGGATCAATGAGGGACTCTAGTTTAGCAATATTAGACTCGACATCCTCCATTTCAGATTTCCTTTCCTGAATAATCAGCTCCATCAATGAGATGGAGCATAAATTCAGGATTTGTTCCCACCTCTGAGTGAATTTTTCAGAGGGGTTATTAAATGAAGCCCTTTTTTGAATCTGTAAACCCTTAGGTATCAATTTAACGGTCAGGTACTTCTCTAGAGTCGTCACTTCCCACCAAAGTCGACTCTCCTTTAATAGAATTTTCTCTAATCTAGACATGATATTATCAAGTGTATCATCTAGAATTTCTATGTCGCCTATTTCCTCTAGTGAGAATACAGTATCAATATGCTGTTGGCGTGTATTTCTATGGATAAACATTACAGCAGCCTAGAACAATATATCCAAGTGTGAAAGACAAAACAAAAAAACAAATATGAAAAAGTCCCAAGGCGCTATACAGTCCCTGCGGCCTCAATCCCGAAAAGAGGACCACTCAATAATCCTAGCTCGTAAGACGTGTTCAGAAAAGATGAGGGATTGATGGCGCTTGACTCGTGTATCCACAGGATGTGTTGAATTCAATGTGGAAGTGTTAAAAGAAAAAACACAATATGTGTATCAGCAACACAATATACAAACAATATATGTGGGGTAAGGGAAATCCCAATAACAATTTCGTACCAGGACTCACACTGTGGGGGTGTGTTTGAAGTGCATAAAGGTTTCTTTATGTTTAGGGGTACACCAACTGTGACAGGAACACTGACTTAATGAGCGTACCAAACTCACTCGTGCAATTTGAAGAAAAAGTGCATAAAGGTATCTTTTGAAGCTCAACAACATATGACACCAACCATGCAGTGAAGGTGGTCCAAAATGGTGGCGTACCGTACTCACTGCGAGTGCAGGCAATCAACGTCTATAAAGGTTTCTTTATAACAAGACAGTAAAACCTGGCCTCTACTCCAATGATTTCCCTCAGATGGATATTACGGAAAACAAAGGAAAAGTGCCGGTCTCAGAATAAAATATTTAATGAAAAAAATGTACAGTGACCAATTGGCCAATAGTCACTATACTTCTAAAACAAGGTAACAGGTAACTCACTTGTCCTCCAACATGTTTCGGCGGTCCCAGCCGCCTTTATCAAGGATAGATAGTGAGTGAATGATACAGGGTTTATATAACACAATGGAGGAGCCACTTCCGGTTCAGCCTAATCAGCATGAACGGGACTTGTCGCTTTATATATGATCACTTTGATCACCTCAGTGCATATACCGCTTAGCGTGTGAGCTAACAAAACGCAACAATGGGTTTCACCGTTGCGGAGATTGCGCCATGTGCAAAGCTTATCCATCCACTACAAGGAAATTCACAGAGTTTAAATTAAATAACTATAACATCAAACCCAAACAATTCATTACATGCAATTCTAATTACGTAGTATACGCCATTCGTTGTGCATGTGATAAAATGTATGTCGGCAAGACTAAGCGAAATCTGAAAATACGTCTTGCCGAACACGTACGAAATATAAAGAGAGGTTTTAAAGATCATCCCTTCTCTTTACATTTCTTGGAAGTCCATAACAGTTCCCTAAAAGCCATCACGGGCTTCTGGGGTTTGGAAAATGTTAAATGCAATTGGCGACATAACAATAGGGACATCAGGTTAGCCCAAACTGAGATGAGGTGGATTTTTAATTTGTCTACCCTTGCCCCACAAGGCTTAAACCATGAATTTGAGTTGAAATGGTTTTTATAGATTTTTTATATATTTTTATATTTGTATGTATATTGATAGATATAGCTTTTTATATTTTTATAATATTGTATTGTAAATTGTATATTTTGTAAATGGAGGAACCACCAGTGTTATTATGTATATTGATTTATTTATTTATATATACCTCTAGCACTTTATATATAACCAATCCCATATACGGGCAGCATTTGCACTTTTTATTGGGATCCATGGACGCGCTTTACTGATGCCTCACATTGAGAATGTGATATCATCCAATCTGCATTCTGGATGTCCCGTTAATGAAGTCCGACATCTGACATTTCCAGGATGCGTTCCACGCACCGATAGATGTCATTAGCCGGGATATCTTGATGCGCCTCATTTACCCACTTCCGGGTATGCGTTCCACGCACCGGATGATGACACACGTTGATATAACGTGATGCGCTTCATTCACCTTCTTCCTGTCTTCCGGGCGTGCGTTCCACGTCCCGGAAGTAGTTTTCCCCGCAAATAGAAAGATACCGATTAGGTATTTTCTATATACATAGTCCACACGTGATTTAAGTATTAGCTCACACGCTAAGCGGTATATGCACTGAGGTGATCAAAGTGATCATATATAAAGCGATAAGTCCCGTTCATGCTGATTAGGCTGAACCGGAAGTGGCTCCTCCATTGTGTTATATAAACCCTGTATCATTCACTCACTATCTATCCTTGATAAAGGCGGCTGGGACCGCCGAAACATGTTGGAGGACAAGTGAGTTACCTGTTACCTTGTTTTAGAAGTATAGTGACTATTGGCCAATTGGTCACTGTACATTTTTTTCATTAAATATTTTATTCTGAGACCGGCACTTTTCCTTTGTTTTCCGTAATATCCATCTGAGGGAAATCATTGGAGTAGAGGCCAGGTTTTACTGTCTTGTTATAAAGAAACCTTTATAGACGTTGATTGCCTGCACTCGCAGTGAGTACGGTACGCCACCATTTTGGACCACCTTCACTGCATGGTTGGTGTCATATGTTGTTGAGCTTCAAAAGATACCTTTATGCACTTTTTCTTCAAATTGCACGAGTGAGTTTGGTACGCTCATTAAGTCAGTGTTCCTGTCACAGTTGGTGTACCCCTAAACATAAAGAAACCTTTATGCACTTCAAACACACCCCCACAGTGTGAGTCCTGGTACGAAATTGTTATTGGGATTTCCCTTACCCCACATATATTGTTTGTATATTGTGTTGCTGATACACATATTGTGTTTTTTCTTTTAACACTTCCACATTGAATTCAACACATCCTGTGGATACACGAGTCAAGCGCCATCAATCCCTCATCTTTTCTGAACACGTCTTACGAGCTAGGATTATTGAGTGGTCCTCTTTTCGGGATTGAGGCCGCAGGGACTGTATAGCGCCTTGGGACTTTTTCATATTTGTTTTTTTGTTTTGTCTTTCACACTGGGACCCCATGGGAGTTGTGAGCCACAAAGGGAGTGCTGGGCGGCCGGAGTGACGCACTTAGGCCCTCCCCACCGCTGGTCAGGTCCAAAGAGATAGGCGTGACGGAGGCGAGGCCCAATAACAGAGAGCCAACTGCCAGCGCAGGAGATAGAAGGACAGTGCAGTGACGCATTTTGGCCCTCCCTGCGAAAATTGGAGGAGGGACAAAATCTGAGACATTTGCAGTGAGTAGACCATTGTTTGCCTACAAGGATTGAACAAAAAGGGACTCTGTGTCTAATAGCATTTGATCAGTCTCCGGAAGAGCAGTTATAATACAGCCACCTGTATAGACAATATTGCCAGATCTCTGAGCACAGATCAGATAGAGCCTGTTTACAGTGTTAGGATACAGCAAACCCTAGTTTAGGTTATAAGAGGGAGCAAGTTAATGATACAGCAGAGACAGTGAAGAGTTTAACCTGAGGAAGTAGATTTATTCCTAACCGCAGTCCAGCTGTCAAGAAGGGATACTCAGCGTATGTTGATTTAGAGCTGATAACAGAGACATATTGCAAATATCTTTAGCTATTAAAGGAGAATCTCAGTACACTTGCCTGTAAGGAAGTTCCACTCATCAATAAACAGCACTTGATCTACAAGGGAAATTAGACAGGATCAAGCAGAGTATTGCATTCAGTGTTGGATTACAAATAAAAGCAGGAACAGGATACATATTTATTCATCTGTCCACAGCTAAGATTAGGGACATTTCATACTGCAACACAGGGTTATACATTGTATTGAGAATGCCCCAGCTTTCAAAGGAGAGTCATTGAGAGCACCAGAAACATTGTATGAAATTAGAATTGTACTAAGTTAGGACCTTTTGACTATATATATGAACCTCCTCAAGGACCTGCCTTATATTGTTCTACAGAGAAATATTGCGTAATGTTATAGAGCTACGTTTAACATATTACATTAGAATTGGTAGTGTATTTAACATGTTATTGATCTCAATAAGCATCTAGTTAGGCTCACCGAAGTTTAATTAACTGATCTACAAAAGCAATCCCACTGTTTTGTCTATAACTGTTAATCGTATATGAAATTGATAGCAGTGACCATTTACTATCGTATGATTTGCAAAAGTTGAAAGTTTACCCATATGTTGATACATTGTAAATTTGCTAACCAACATTTGATCCAAGAATAAAGCGAATATACTTACCAATACTGGAACCGTTTGTGAGAGGAATCTGTAAAGAGGAGGTAACCTGAAAAAATAGAAAGAAGCCGAGAATTACAATCGCATCCAGTTTATTACAGATAGATAGATAGATAGATAGATAGATAGATAGATAGATAGATAGATAGATAGATAGATAGATAGATAGACAGACAGATAGATATAGACAGACAGATAAAGACAGACAGATAAAGACAGACAGAGAGGGAGAGACACAGACAGACAGACAGACAGATAGATAGATAGATAGATAGATAGATAGATGTAAATAGATATAGACAGCAGGGCCATCTTAACAGCAGTGCGGGCCCCTGGGCGAAGCAATGCACGGGGGCCCTTACCCATTCTCCCCTCCTAGGGATGGGGGGTGCTATAAGCAGCAGCAGCTTTGATGTCTCACGGGTGGCAGCGGTGCTCTATCTTCCACTCAACATGTAGGACCTGGAGCAGTAACTTCTGCTAATTACTCCTTTACTGCACAGGTGGTGGGAGGGAGAACACCAACGTGTGGAAGGGGGCAATGAGCTGAATGAAGGGTCCCTTGTAAATGACTTCCAGGGAGGTAGGGGTTGTTTTATACGCAGGGGAGGGTTGGATAATGGAGTGGGCTTAATATTCATCATTTTCCGGTGGAAGGGAGGTCGTTTGACAGCAAATATCGCCATTATCTGGAAATAGATTTCTTAGCCTTCAATAGTATAAAAACCTAGAGTCCCAACTTTCAGGAGGTGCTGGGAACTTGGGGATCAGAGATCAGGAGCCAGAGCAATCCATTGACAAAAATATAAAACTGTACACCAGACGTTTGGAGCTGGAGCAGGGACTAGCTGCTCGAAGGCTGATATCTCTAGTTCTGGGCATGATAGAGAAAAGCCGCTAGTGTCGACAGAAAGGGGAGAGTCCCAGCTTTTTGAATACACTCTCAGAAAACCTCTACGTCAGAGAAAACTTGAGAAATATGACTGGGAATTGCAATTAACAGGTTGGATGTGGACTGCTGCTTTGAAGTTGGATATCTCCAGTTCCCCAGGGCCGATTTTCTAAAATCTGGTATCCCTGGAAAAAGAGGATCCTCAGCTATCAGAATAGGGCCCTTATACACCTTGGGCCCCTGGGCAAGTACCCATTAAGCCCATACG
Source organism: Crinia signifera (assembly GCF_055691185.1). Lineage (NCBI taxonomy): Eukaryota > Metazoa > Chordata > Amphibia > Anura > Myobatrachidae > Crinia > Crinia signifera. The sequence continues at coordinate 49,835,170 of NC_139220.1, read as the reverse complement.
AAAAGATGGCCCTGATAGACAGAGAAAGATATAGACAGAGAGAGATATAGACAGACAGTGAGATATAGATATATACAGACAGAGATAGATATAGGCAGAGAGAGAGAAATATACAAACAGACAGTGAGATACAGCTATAGACAGACAGAGATACAGCTATAGACAGACAGAGATATAGATAGACAGACAGACAAAAACAAACTCACATCAGCCAGTTTCTCTCCAGCCGGTTCACGGGCTGTCTCTCTCCACTGATAAGGGCATAGCTCCACAGTGGGATCTGCAGGGGACATCTAGTGGCTCCTGGCAGTACTGCAGTCAGCAGTAACTCCGGAGTCATCCTCTGCAGATCTCATTACGTCTCTGCCTCCCCCAACCCTCACCCTATCCTGCACGCAAGACTTCAGCGGTGGACGGGTAAGTGCCTCATGTTGCCGGAGCCGCTGTCTGTCATGCAGTACGACAGGCAGCGGCAGCCAGCAGGAGCAGGGTGCAGAGCAGAGAGGGAGAGCGCCTCTACTGGCTAGCACCTCCCTGCTTTGCATCCCTCGCTGAATGGGTTCCGCCGGCCCTGGTTTTGTCCATTAGAGAGAGAATTTGCTTTTGCGAGTGAACCAGAATCAGGCCTTATATGTGAAGGGTCCCAGTGCATTGCTTAGCCCAGGGCTTACAATTTCTTCCATAGGTCTGTGGGGCTGAATGCTAGACTTCAAATAAAATACTTAATTCCACATTGAGAATTTTGTTAAAAAAGTATAAATAATAGATTTGTAAATGTCCGTCGCAAATTAGCTTCCTCCATCAATTAATGCTGCCACATAAAGGTCCAACCACAGACCAATGTTGTATACAAGGAAAAAGAAAAATGGAGGGTGCAAGTATTGATAAAATGTTCGTGCTTACTACATATTATATGTATATATATATATATATATATATATATATATATATATATATATTGTTTGTGGTGATTAACTTGTGTATCTATGTATATTTGACTTAGTGTATAATAATAGGGCATTGTGAAAGTTGTGCTGCTCTTTGAATTACAGTAATTGCCAGTTTTCCTTATAGATATTTTTTTGTATTATATATATATTACCTGTCTTCTGTGTTGGATCTGTTAAAAAGCAAATATGTAAGATGACATTTATGAAAATTATGTTAATGAGTATAGATATAATTTTCTGAGTTCTGTCTGTTTTGCCTACTTGTTGAATAATTCATGAGACAGTCATTACTCTTAGGTATATAAATCATGAGCTAGGGAGTAAGGCCACACCCCCTGACGAAGTCTAACCGTGATAAAACACGTTGGGCGTGGCTTTGAGAACGTTGAACGCACTGACGTTGATCTGCTTGTCCTCCTGTATGAGAAGCAGCATCTGCTGTTTGTGGATGCTGGAGTGTAACAGCAGCTTTCCGGAGGCACCGGCTACCTCTTGGCGAGGCTGAATGCTCTTTTAACTTTTATTTGATTGCGCCGTCCATTTTTCTTTTTACAAGTATAAATAATAGTTTGTGTTGATTCTTAATTATTACGTTTTGAAAAAGTGCGCTAAATGTTTGACTAAAGGTGCCCATACACACGCAGATTTATCTGCAGATCTGTCTGGTTGGAACAAAAACATGGTTATGGATGAGAGCGAATGACAGTTGACCATTTGCTTGGAAATGCTGGAAAACTGACAAACTGTCACTCATCCATAACCATGTTTTTGTTCCAACCAGCCAGATCTGAAGATAAATCTTACGAGTGTATGGGCACCTTTAGATTAAAACTGTATATTGTTGCTTATAATTTAACAGCATGTAAGGGATTTTTAAAATTGTATTAGAAATTATGGTCATGTCCGTTGCACAACATGTGGGGTGCTTTTCTCCAAACTTCCTGTAGATGGAGCTCATTTTTCACTTTTGTACTGATATCAGACAATACAAATGGTACTGCATGCAGAAAAAAACTGTAGGTTCTTCTTATATAAAACTGAGCTGCATGATTTCCTTAGAAACACTGATCCTCCTTTACATCTTTACATTTCCCTGCTCTGTATATGTCAGATTACCTCATTAGCACAATTCCGTCGGCTTCAGCCACACGTGAGTAGTACTGGGTGACATCATACAATGCAGCATCTTGCATTTCCAAGTGCTCTATGTTTCACCTCAAGGCCTTGAAAAGATGCCATTGTACAGGTGCCAAATGTACATTGTACATTTATCAAACACTTTAGGTCCATACACACTGAAAGATTTTGATTCTTTTCATCGCTGGGGGGAAAGCCGCTCAGTGCATACACACTGAGCCGCTTTCCCCCTGCCCGGCGCCAACAGCGGGGGGGCGGACGGCTTTGCATAGCGCAGCGTTATGGAAAGCCGTCCTCAAAGCCGTTCATCTGCTGGTAATACCAGCAGATGAGCGGCTTTCCCGGCGATGATGCGGGAGCGCGCAGCAGCGCTGACCACTCATCGCTAGGGCATACACACTGGGCGGCTTTAAACTGAAATGCTTCAGGCACACTAGTTTATTCTCCCGGTAGTGGATGGAAGGGCATGAAACACTACCTCTCGGCACACGAAGGCTCAAAACCCCCGAAAAACTCATATTGATTTTTTGACAGTCGACCTTCCCATTGTTGATGTAATGTTTGTGCCGACCTTCCAACCCTGTCGACCTTAACCATGTTGACTTATTTCATGTGTTGTCCTAAGCCATGTCGACCTTAAGTGGTCGACCCAATGCATGTGATCCTAAGTAGGGTCAACTAAATGACCGTATCCTGACCCCTAATGGTCGACATTGGGTAGGTCAACACCTAAAAATGTTTGACATAGGGCAGTATTCAATGAGAAAAATTCTCCGTGCATGGCGAGAGATTTTTTCTCTCGCCATGCACTCGCCCTGTTCCGGAGGGCTCGCTGCCACTCCTGCTCCCACTATTCAATGTGGTTAAGACTCGCCGCCACTCGCGGCGAGTCTTAACCCCTGCAGCGGATGAGCGTCCGCGGCAGGGAGCTGGCAGGGAGCTGGGGGATGGTGGCAGCCAGGGAGATTAAAGTCTCCCTGGCTGCCCCAGAACATATGGAGGGCTCCCCGGGACCCAGGCAGCACAAGCTGCCCCCCCCCCCCCTATAGCCAGCGGGAGACCCAGAATTCACTGCACCCGATCGTGCATATGTAATGATCAGGTGCAGTGAATATATGAATATGTAATGAGCGTCTCGAGAGCTCCGGCCCCCTGCTGGCTGCTCTGTGTAAAAAAAAAAAAAATTAAATATATATATATTTTTTAAATTAAATATTTATTCATGTGCTATAAGCACATGAATAAAAATAACATGCCCCTTCACAGAAAAAAAATCCTGATTTTTTGACACCAAATAAAAAAAAAAAACCTTTTAGTTTAAAAGTTCACATTCCAGTTCTCCATGAAAAGATGGAGAATTGCTACACGGAGAGACACGGCGAAAATCACTTAAAAAGACGGCGAAAATATCACATTGAATAGGGTGGTTCACTTTTGGAGAGCAAAATTTTCCTTCGAACGCGAAAATAGCACAAACTCGCCATAAAACAGGGCAAATTTTTCTCATTGAATACTGCCCATAATCTAGGATGACAGTGACACGGTAGGCACAAGCAAAATGTCAATATGAAATGGTCGACACGTGGAAAGGTTGACTTGTGTTTTTCATGTTTTTTTGCGTATATGTCGACATTGCACTGTATAATAGTACTGCGTCTCCTCCCATGGCTCGCTGCGCTCGCCATGCTCTGGGCACAGTGCCTCGCTGTGCACACTATTATATTCCCCCTCCATATATGAAAAACTGATGGCGACTTTTTCATGTGTCGACCTACTCTCCAAGTTGACCTAGAGTATGTCGACCCTTTTAGGTATCAACCTACTCACTATCAACCACTAGCGGTCGACCTAACGATTGTCGATCTACACCTTGTCGACCTGACGAGAGGATACCCCTTTGACAAAGCCTTTTTTCTAAAACAAGATGGCCGTATGGAATAAATTGCATTAAAATCCAAAATACTGCACATAATGTAATATTCATTCTGCAACATGGACAGATGGATTTGCAGCAGTCAGAATAACATGACAGGATGTAGGAGACTTCCAAAGGTGTTTCCCTTGTTGGTATAGCACAACCAAGTATTTGTACTGTATTTCAGATCCCTCTGCACGAAACGCGCCTGCCAACATATACTGCTTCTACAAATTCCATTCACCATCGCCGAAGGCAAACGCTAAAAATCTACTATAGGAAACCATGACAGTACTGGCTTTGATAGCAATAATAATAATAGCCTTCAACAATCTTGCATGTGTGTAGTGAAGGAAATTGTAATACCATACAAAATGGTTCCAGGAACATTCTCTGGAAATCAAGGCTGCTATCCAGAGGCTATCTCCAGTGGTGTAGAAGAGATGTGAGCTCATGGAAACTCTTCCTATTACCGTGGAGCATATTTTAGTTGCCATGGTAAACAAAATGTGTGCCAGAATGCGTTAGGTTATTTGTCTCTGTGTCGCACCATGCCCTCAGAACCCCACTGCTATAGTACTCAGTGGTTCCAAACACAGTAGCATGAATACTTTATAAAACAAATAAATAAAAAATGATTCAGCGATGAATAATTAAATGACCATGAAAAGTACGTTGCTGGCATCGTAAGCCCAGAACGGGCCTTCCCGAAAATCTGAGCCTTTTCTTTTGCAGTTAAAAGTCTTATGGTGTGTACACACGTTACTTTTTGCCTTCCGATGTTGACGATATAGTCAACATCGGATCGGAATCTGATGCAGATCGCAAGGGTTTTAACCCTTCAGATCCCGATCCGATTCCGATGCACGTTCACGTATCGCAAGGCAGAAAGTCTTGTCTGCCTTGACTATATAGTGCAGATCTGCACTATATTGTCAGACTTGTATGCAAATCTGATGTGCCTTCAGATACTATCCACCATCCGATCTGATCGGATGGTGGATAGTATCTGAAGGCACATCTGACCGTGTGTACACACCATTACATTAATTTTCATTATCTATGTCCACTGTTTTATCTGGATTAATCAGTATTTATTTATTAACAGTTTATTATATATGTAGCACAAATATTCAATAGAACTTTGCAGATGATAATTTTCAGGTATTTCTTGCCACATAAGTACAAGGACATAAATACGTCTAATTTTGCATTTAATTTTATTGGCATTTAAGATGTTGGTTTCCAAACCACCAATACTGTCTTGCGAACCAGCTTAGTAAATCTAGCCCAATGAATAGGTACTAAGCGGCGGTAACGTCGCTTGTATTTGACTTGCAGAGTCAAACAATGAGCTACTTTCTCATAAGGCGGCCCTGCCACCTCACTGTGACATCATGATGTCACCTAATCAGCGGTTGGGAATACTACGGTGTGGAGTTCAGCACTGCTACTACCCTGATGGACAAATCACAGGAGAGAACAAGACCTCTCTTTCTAAGCTATGACTGCAGTCCCAACATGGACTTTGTGAATGTTAAGGCCTATACACACTTGACAATTTTGAGATGAAAGTACTGTATATACCCGAATATAAGCTGCGGCACCTAATTGTACCCCAAAAACCTGGGAAAACGTATTGACTCAAACATAAGCCTAGGGTGGGAAATGCAGCCGATACTGGTAAATAAAAAAAAAATATATATAGATTCCAACACACAAACCTCTCCCAGTAAGTGATAAAATATGTACACTCTGTGCTGCTGTATGTTACTGTTAGCGCCCTCTCTACGTGCAGGGCATATGTCTCTCTCATTGCCCTCTCCCCCCTGGCACTGAGCCGGAGGCGTGCCCCTCCTCCTAGCTAAGTGTTGTCCCCCCTCCTCCCCTGGAGAGCTGGCAGGATTACTGTATGTTACCCCCACTTCCCCAGCGCTGTGCCTGCCCCCTCCCAGGCCGTAACTAGAACTTTGTGGGCCCCATAGCAAAATCTTTAAAGGGCCCCCTCCAACATTGGCACTACAATGTCCCTTAGGAGGGCAGAAAAATATTAGGGTAGTAGGGGGAGTGAAAGACAAAGAGGGTAAAGCATTGCCATTGCTGTCACTAATAATCACCTACCCCCCTGTCCCCCAGGGTGGCAGCTTCCGCAGTGAAAGGTTTCCTGTTCACTGGCGATGACAGCTCCCACCAGCAGCCTATGGTGGCAGCGCTGGGACCCTGCTCCCGCCTCTGATGACAGTGCCAGGTCCCTGCACCCTCTAGCAGCCTCAGATTGCAGCACCAGGTCCCTGCTACCTTAAAGCAGCCTCCACTGACAAAATGCCAGGTACCTGGCACCCTTGTATTCCCACCTGTGACCTCCAGATGTTACTGTCCCCTCCCCTGGTGCCGAGCCTCTGGCTGCACCCGCTGGGCAACTAGGCTGCTTGTTACCTTCTCCCCATCCCCCGGTTCCGAGCCTCAGGATGCCGCTGCACAGTGCTGTTTGACGGATGCCAGCTACATCATGAGTGGGGGCTTTTTCAGCATAAAAAATCAGCTAAAAAGTCGGCTTATACTGGAGTATATGAGCCCAGTGTGTATGGTCCGTGGATGAGTGGCGATCGCTGATGCATGCTCCCACATCATTGCCAGCCATTGCCATTAATCTGCTGGTTTTACCAGTAGACTGAACCACTTTCAGCAAAAATCGCTCAGTGGGTATGTGCTGAGTAATTTTCCAGCCAGCGATTTTCACATGATCGCTGACCATACACGCTGGGCAAAATCGCCTAGTGTGTATGGACCTTTAGGAACCCAACTGGGAGTTGTATCAACAGGCTCTCCTGGCTGTAGCAGTCTCACCCATACTGTTTGCACTCTCCATCAATAAGATGTGCTCACAGTTGCCTTTTCTTCAACTTATAGAACATCTGTATTACATACAGTATACTATAACTCAGCATATTACCATTATTGTCTATAGAATAAGTTTATATACTGTAATACATACTTACCTACCCATCCGGAATGGCCGGGAGGGTCCCAAAAAAACGGGTCCCCTACTGTCCCCTCCTGAAGGGTGGGCAAGACTTCCGCATTGAGCCAGGGCCCTGCACTCCCTCCCTCTGCCGGTGAAATACTTGCATTTGCGGCTCTTCAGGAAGTTGGTGGGGCTAAAATGACGCAAATTGCGTCATTTGGTACCATCCCCTCCCCTAAGAGCCACGAATAGCTGCATTTACTGTGATAAGGGAGACAGGGCTCAATGATGACAAGCCCCGCCCCCAGAAAAATGAGGACACTACAAAGGTAGGCAAGTATGATATAATGTTGTGTACTTAGTATATCAAACATTTGTTACCATATATACAGAACTGTACAGACAGAGCCACCTTCGTTTTAGCGGCTCCCAGTGCACCATTAAGCATCCCTGTCCTGGCAAGTGCTGCGTTGAGGTGGGTCGCCTCGGCGCGCCAGCTCACCAGTTCACCCATCTGTACATTACAATACTATATGGGGATAACTGTTGCACCCAAATACACACTGTATATTAGGGATATTGTTTACTAAAACTACTATGAATTTAATATGCCCATGGCTATGCCTGTAACTAAGCAGCGAAGTGTAAGCAGTTAATAAAACAGTTGCTAGATTGTCAAGTACAGCATGATTCAGTATATATATTGTTCTGACTCCTCCATAGTCCTGCTGTGCACCTGCAGGTCCGGCTCTGCTCCTGGAGCATATGTGTTTGTTTAACATCACACACTCTCTCTGGAGACCTGTAAACAATTCACATATTCAGTCACTTACGTTTTGTGCCTGTTCCCACAGGTCCACAGCTTTTAGTGTATATCATTTTTTTTCTTCCCAGCCAGGAAAAGGCTGCGTTTTAGTATTCCAGTCAGCTGCCGACCGCTCTCATTCATACAAACCATTATTGTCCTAGGTCTAATTGACTTCATGTTGAATCACTGCACTTTTCATACTTGGCTGCGCTTGCCCTATCTGAGTATGGGCTCAGAGCACAGGAAGCCTCAAGCATGCGGCTTAAGGTCGACCTTTGGTGTGCTGGAGCCCCCAAGGTGTCAACTGGTAACAGAATGAAATGTTAAGGTTCTCCATTTTATCAGCCTTTTACCACATTTATAATTAATGACCTATTAAGCTCCAAATGATGCACATTCTGCTATACAAAGAGATGGAAATCCTAAAATAATCTATTTACACCCACCAGCACACACGCAGACCAGAGGAAATTGTCCTCCGGGGAATACAAATGTTTGCAGAAGAATTTTTTATATGAGAGAAACGTTTTACATTTGCTGTGTGTTGCTGTGTGTGCATCAAAGCTTTGCCATTATTATTGACATTATTAACATTTATTTATACAGTTCCAGTATATGTTGCATATTAAAATTGAGAACAAACATACATAGTAAATGAAATAAAACTTCAAATATTCCCCAGATGTATCTACCGGAGGAACACAGCAGATAGCATAGGCAAACGCAAGGGGGGGAGGGGGGTTCTGGTTGCTCGGAAACCCCCCTCGTTTTGGCAAGTATGGCACTGGTATATAATAAGATCAATAGAGCTGCCACCACATCATGCAATGTAAGGGACAGAGCAGAGCTGTCGCACATGCCCAGCTTTTATACCTCATTAACTGTATGTGTGGATCTGAGCCCTCACACATTGCAATGGACCAGAGAGTAGCTGCCAGGAGGAAGAGACAGGAGCCTTACCATGAAGTGGGAGATTGTGAGCTTGGAAAGTACAGTACTGGTTCTATTATGTTTGTGTATTTATTTATTATAATATGTTTAACCTTTTCCTGACCACTTATATTATTTTAATGTTTGAAACAGCCTACAGTATACTATAGACCAGTGATGGCTAACCTTGACACTCCAGCTGTTCAACTTCACATCCCAGCATGCCCTGCATCAGTTTTAGCATGGCCAAATAGTAAAACTGTAACAGGGGCTAACCGCTCTGCAAAGGATGCACAGCAGGGAGGCGCCGGGCAAGAGAGGCGCTCTATCTGCTGTGCATCCCTGCTGATGGCTGCTGTTGCTGCCGGCTGCTGCGCCTGTCACACTATCTGACAGGTAGCAGCAGCGGCAGGATGAAACTCCCCTCTCCTTTAAAAGATCCAGCCGAACAGGACCTGAAAGGGGGCGTGGCTAGATGGAACTCTGGGGGTGGAGCTACACTAAAGGAGCAAGGCTAAGTCAGCACAGGATGAGTTGCCATCCAGAACTATAAGGTAATAGGGAGTGTGTGTATGTAGTGTTTGGGGTAAAGGAAGGGCAAATTATAGGTGAAACTATTACAGTGGGCAGAGTCACTTGGGGGTGCCAAGATATGGAGATGGTCCCCTCCTTCAACTATCCCTCACTGGATCCCTGATGCATGCACTTTACATGTAAAAAATAAATAAATCAGCTGGGATAAATGAGAGGGGAGGATGGCTAATCCATCCGGCACACATCAAAGTTACAGTACATATTTCCACTTACATAAGATGCCTCTGCAAATTACTGAATATGTTATATAAAAGGCCAAACTCCCAAACAGCAACTTCTGGCGGCAGCATGCGGGGGCCACCCAGCATGCTGAGACAGGGCTGTCTCTTCCATTGGGCTTAATGGGCAGTTGCCCATTGGCTCCATGATTCTAAGGGCTTACAGCAGACAGATATACTGTATTAGTCAACAGAAATCTTGCCTTTCCTTCATAACGGCTACAAGGTCAACCTTCCGCTCCTGAATGCTGAACCCGCAATTAGCCCTTTCAGAGCTGCTTCAGAGGCTTTGCAGCATTCCCAGGGATGCATTGCACGGGTGTGTGGGTGACACGGTGTGCAATGCAATGCATGGCTGGGATGTTAGGAGCCAGGGCACCAGCTTGTTAATGGCAGTGGCAGAAAGCAGCAAAGGGGACCCCAAACAGTGTGACAAAGAGTCTGTCTGCCTATGTAAGTAAGCACGTGGACTGTGGGATGGTATTCTCAGATTAGGGGCATATTGAAAGGGGTCATGCACTGGGTGGGGGAACTGTGTTTTTTTGTACTTGGGGATTTCTGTATACAGTAGGTGGGGGATTATCTCATCTGCCCAGGGGGAAATCTGCACAGAGTGGGGTATTGCACACGGGGCACTTTTATGCACTGGGAAGGGGTGGAGGTATGGAGGTTTCTACACAAGGGAATTTCTGCATAAGGGGAGGTATCTGCACAGGGGGCTGTTCTGTATTGTGAAGGGGGATCTGCACATAGGGCCTTATTCTGATTGACTCGCAAGGCTGCAAAATTCGCAACCCTGCGAGTCCATCAGACGCCGCCCTCCACCCGCAGTGCCAGTCGCCCCCCCCCTTGCACGCCATGCCCCCCCCCCCCCCCCGCATGGCTGTGAATGGATGATTTACATAATCATCCATTCGCAGGCGGGGAGAAATCATTAGAATGTTACCAACCATTGAATGATTTCTCCCGTGCACGCAGTTCAGAGTGACTAATATAGTCACTGTAAACTGCGGGTGCCCTGTGCAAGGACAGGGCGGGCAGCTGACATCCGGTGATGTCAGATGCCCGCCCTTTGCATGTCCGTCATGGCCCCATTACCATGAGAATGCCCAGAGTCCCCCATTCTTCACCGTCCCCCGCGCACCGTCTAGGGTGCGTTCACCCGGCGAACCGAAAGTTTGCCGTGGGTGCACGCACCCTGTGTCTGCACATGCACAGAAACGCACCTGCGCATGTGCAGACACTATACATCGGTCCTCCGTGCGCACGGAGGACCGAAGGAATCAGAATAGGCTCCAAAGTGGATTCTGCACAGGTGGAGAAGCCAGTAGATCCCTGGTAGTAAGCGTTCAAAAAATAGATCCCGGGACACAAAGTCTGGCCACCCCTGGCCTAGTGGGTTACTCCTGCTCCACCCTGGCCATCTCTCTGTCTTCAGAGGACTTGCTGCTGGTACAGAGAACCACTTCCTGTTAGCACTGCTGCTGTGGGCCATCCCTACCAAGGCTGCAAAAACAGTAGCATCACAGCCCGTTGTGCAGAAGGTATCATTGCTTTGCGGCTTCTCAGATTGATGTCGCCTCCCAGCACTGGGTTCCTGCTCTTGGGCCGCTGCCTATGTTTGTCCCAATGGTCAGAGTCAGAAAGCACCAACTTTTACAAAGTGCTGTCCTGTATGCCCCTCTTCCCAACAGGGCTGTGAGACACTTTCTCCTGTGACACACAGTGAACTAAAACGGCTCCTGCAGCTGCTGTCATGAAAGAGGAGGGCACTGTGCACTGGGTGAGTGGAAACAGTGTATGCGGGGGGGGGGGGGGGGGGAGCAGTGTTCAGTGTGTTCTATGCTCTTTATGTGAGGAGGGTAGCATGTGAAGGGTGCTTAATACAGGGTGGGGGAGGTGTGGTGTGTTCTGTGTGAGAGAAGGACCACCCCACCCCTGCAGGACCAAACAACTGTCCAAAGATTGGATAATAGGGGCACCAGTGAATTTTTTGCCCATGGGCCTGCACTGCTGTTAAGATGGCAATGTGCTGAGTCCCACCCTCCACTAAAATGACACCGCTTAGAGAAGTGCTTGCATATTAATGGTAGCCCCCTGCCTACACAAACTATCTGCAAAGACATGTGCCGGCCCACAATATTTATAGTCACAGCGGCTGTTTAGATGAGTATTTGCAGCATTGGGTACTCTGCTTTGACAAAGGTTGTTTGTATGAGAGACAGGGGATGGGCCACTAACATCAGGAACTTTTCAAATATTGTTTTTGTATTATTGACGATGACATACTCCACTCAAATCTAAGGAGATCCCATAAACTGAAATAGGGGAAAAGTAGAACTGAAATACAAGTGATCTGATCCATTTTTGACCAATGATACGATAACTAGTCAAACAGAACATCATCTTATAAAGGGTCAATTCAATTCTTAGCGTGGTGAATATCATCGGGAGGGAGCTTCCGGAACTATTCTAATCAACGCGCTGCTAAGTCAGAGAATTCCGATACTCATGAGGATTTAGTCGCGAGTACCTACATTTTCTGACTTTTCTGTTTGTGGCACTGGCCATTGTAGCTTATAGCAGAATCACAAAAAATGTATATTTTCCAGGATACTGTAGTTTAATATCGGAGAAAATATTCCAGCAATTTCTAATTAAATACATACAGGTGAGAGATCCGATTACCATGATACAATACATGATGATGAGATCACTATTTTATTTTGATCATTGTTACAAAGAGCCCTATATATTTGTCACACAGAGTTGGAATTATTATTACATTTATTATAAAGTCAAATGTGTACGGGTCCATTTGGGACTCATGTTGATATGATGAAAATTTTTTAAGAAAATAGGTGTGTATTGGCTGATTAAAGCTTACTATATTTGTGTTGGATAAATGTTTAATTGTAGAAGGAATTTAGGGGAGATGTACTTAAGCCCAGAGTTTCCTACCCTCCTGAAATGGCCCGGAGGCTCCTAAAAATCAGGACTGCCTCCCACCACCAGGAAAGGTGGGTAAGTCCCCCACATTGCTGTCGGTCTCCCGCACACCCCCCTCATTACTGGCATTACACGGAGGGGATGTGGTCATGATTATGCGATTGTGCTGTCCATGCCCCCAAACATAGATCTTCCCATAAGCTCTGCCCCTGCCCCACCTCTTTTATAACACCCCCCGGTGGCCCCTAATTATAGCTGGCTTCCCTCTCCCGGAGAGAGCAGCCTAAAAGTAGTCAAGCCTGATATTCTCTAAGCTAAAAATGCGGTAAAAACCCTGGTATCAGGGTTTTTACCGCATTTTGGGATGCACTAAGCATCCCCCACCGAGTTACTGTGGCAGGGGGCATCGCTAGAAAAATTGCGATGCCCTATAGAAGCCTATGGGCTTCTAACGCGACCCCCCACCGCCCGCACCAACCCACCGCCGCACCAACCCCCGCCGCCCCGCATTGCCCCCCCACCTGTGTCCGGGCAGCACAGAGCTGTGCTGCCCAGACCTGTGACCTCCTTCTCCCTTCACTGATCCTCTTCCGGGTGCAAGGAGGACGAGAGCCAGCCCCCCCCCCCCCCCCCCCCCGAAGCAGCAGAGGACAGCTCTTAACACAAGAGCTGTTCTTTGCAATAATTATCGCATATGTTAGTGCATATGCAATAATTATGAATGCGATGGGCGGTGATAGGGGGCGGAGCTGGGGTGCAGATTTTAGAACATCCCCCCCAAGCCTTGTAGAATTATGAAGTGGAGAGAAGTAGCATAATAGTCAGCCCCTAACTGCCATGTTGTACAGGCTGTGTTTGTAAAATGACAGGAAATGAATGGTTGGTAATTTATCTGTCTCCACTGTATCTCTGTTTCCTATATAGGAATATAAATGTGTTACCATTTGGTTTTTGCTTATCTGCACCTCACATAACATCCCACCACCAACACATTCATTGGGAATGTTTTCTCTGTCCAAAATTGCAAAAGTAAATGAAGAACTTATATGGCGAGCATGGGGTTAACAATGCAGCTGTCAGGCCAAATCATGAACTAAGGGAAGCTTTAGTGCATGGGGGTGGATGCATCATCTTGTTACTAGGCAACAGATTTCCAGAGGCAGCCAAACAGGGCTGGGCAGGTGAATGGAACTGCGTGATATGTGCAAATATCGGCTGATTTGGGTCTGTTGGTAGCATTCTGAGACGCTATGAAGCATGGAAGTAGTGATGCACAGTCATGTCTATTGAGAATTGTCCTTTAAGATTGTAAACTAAACCATATGTAACCTGAGGAGCTGATAAACACAGACAGCTTCCCCCATTAGTCTTATATTTCAGCTTTCTAAAAGCTAGACTAGTATGTGATCCATACAACAGGTATAGATGGGGGACTTGCCAGGTTCCAAGACCTCGGCTTAATCTATAAGAGTTTTTTACATTTTTAATTAACTTGACTGTTTGAAAAAAAGATAAGTAGGGTAGAAAATGTATAAAGAAAAATAGAAAATGTAATTGGTAGAGCTGTCCCGGCTGCAGGGGAGAAGCAGGCGGCTGGGAGGTGACGGAGACCCCCCCGCGCGCAGACCACAGTACAGGTATCGCGGGGGCCTCCGTCATCGAACCGCGATGCCAGACGCATATGTTAGTACATATGCACTGGCATCGCGGCGGGGACATGGCGAAGGGCGGCAATGTATATTAATACATCCCACCCCAGTGTGTACCCAGCTTAAGTGTGCCTAAGACTCATGTAAGTTATCTCAGAAGAGGTCATATTTAGAAAGCTAGAGAATCTGTCCCGTCATATCATTTATACACAGTCTCATGACAATAGCAGAAATGAGAAAGGATAGCACTCTGACGGTACAGTAGCCGATGAATTATAATGTTATTATAGGGTACGGATATGTGGTTAGTTTATTAAGAAACGTGAACCTGATTTTAGAGGATCCAAGTGGAATATCATGTCCTGGGCTGCATGTGGTCACATCTGAATGATGTCCATGATTGGCTGGCTCATCTGGCCATCATACAGTATGAGGTTGTGCTGCCAAGTGAACCATGAAAAATAGCTGGCACACGACAACTTGCAATTATTTAAAGGTACTACTTACAGATGTGTCCTCATACACTGTTCCTCAACTCGCAGTAAATAGCCATTACCCGGCTGACTCGGCCACTCCAAATATTTTTCCTGCTCAAAATATGCATCTCATTTGCATAAATATAACAACTGAAAGCAATAAAACTACTTTGCTGGATCACAGTGATCAGTTTCATGTGCGGCATTGTATATCTGTGTGTGACTGAATCAGTGTTTTGTGCTTTGCTGGCGTTTTTTCTGCAGTTTCATTGTGCATTATCTGCGACTTTGTATATGTACATTGTAACCACTTTAGTGGTATGCCCGGAAAATTTCCAGGCTCAGCAGTGCTGCCGCAGTGGGCTGTCCTGGAAAATTTCTGGGCATATCCCTAATATGAAGGTGTGCAGCAGTGGTGCCTGCAGCTGTGCACCACTGGCACATCACCTGTTCGGGCAACCCCCAGTGGCCGCTCTGCTCCCCCTTCCCTTCCCTCCCATCACTTCCCCTCACCTCTCCAGCGATTGTACGCCGGAGCTCCCCTACCCCAGCTAGGGGGTTTAGTAAGAAGGCGGGATGGGGGCAGGCTCAGGGATCTTCGGCGGGGCTCGGGGGACTCGGGAGTTCGGGCGTCCGAGACCTTCCGAGCCGCCCCGAACATCCCTGAGCCTGCCACCTGTTGTGAACAGCAGCTTGGGTGGCAGCAGGGCCCGGGAGCTAAGAGATAAGGGGGAGCGACAGGAGGGGGGGGGGGGGTGGCCCACAGCTCTGTGGTGGGTTTTGCTGGGGCAGGACAAACCCGGTAGGTTTGTCCTGCCCCAGCAAAAGCCACCACTCAAGGGGTTAAAAACAAGAAAACAAGTTCCTGTGTGGATAAGGTCATAGCCCAGCATATACAGATGGAGCCTTCTACAGCTAGCTTTCTCTGGATAGCTATGGTGGGCCAATGCAATACAATAAATAGAACAATACAATAGGGGTTATCATAGGATTTCGTCTGACAGCTCTGGCTCACTTAATCCTATTAAAGGGCTAGATGAGGATGGCTCTATCTGTATATATTACCTGGTGAGTGGTGTTTCACTATGCGAATAAGATACAAAATGTAAAGAATGATACAGTAGGCAACGCTGTTTGGAACATCTCAATTGTGTGTGGTGTCTTGTGCTGTATGGTGAAGAGATGCTAGGTATAGGAGGACATATCTGTAGCTGTTCCCTTATAATGACATGGTACAGATTATGAGATTTAATTAATGCAAACGAATTGCATAATAACTTTGATCATTCAATATTATGAACATCTGCATATACGCAATTATAGATACATGCACGCACAAGTACATACCAACATTAAACATGATAATGGCCCATCTGCACATCCAGCATCTGCAGTCATTACAATATTAAATGTGCTATTTCATAGCGATTGTCTCACATTAGAGAACATTACCATAATACCCAATTTACTACCACAATTAGCATACCCTTATAATTCATTTATGCTTGTACACTTTTCTTAAAATATTCTGCACGTTTGACCCTTATTAACTGTCCTATTTCTTATATAAATAAGCCTCTATTTATAGTGCCAAATCTATTTTATTTAAAACAATATTGGTTGCCCACCTGCTAATATTTTCCCGATGTGCCTTTTTTGCAATATTCAGTTCTTGGGTCAAGCAACTTTAGGCTATAATGGGTATACTAGAATGTCACAGAATGTCGAAAATGGACAAAATGTCAACATACAACTTGTCACCAATGTCACACAATGTCAACAATGATAGGACATTGCTGAAATCCATTTTTGCATTATGAGAATTTTGGCTCATTCCGTTTGGCATCATGTGTAAGGGGCAAGTATAATGGTGTCTAGTATTTTGTTGCATAATGTGTAGAAGTTGTATATGGTGTTGTACACTACACTCAAGGACATGCCCCCTTTTGAGTAGTCACACCCCCTTTTCCAGAGCGTGCCTACGATGCACGCACAACTACATCCTTCACTTTTGTCGCCAAGCTAGGTCTGTGTACTTTAACCGCCAGAGCCTATTTTTAATCCCATTCCCGCCCTCTTAGCATGTACACTGGCACCACTATCACCCCCTCCCCCTACCGATCCCTCTCCTATCGTGGTTCCCCCCCCTGTCATTTTCTCCTGGATCTGCCCTTGAGAGTGTAGGACATTCCCATGCCTAGTGATATTAGGGATATACAGACCTGTTTGCTAGGTAGCGAGCAAGTAAACCCCACCACACCAAGCGATTCCCAGCACTAGCATGCAAGCAGATGAACGCTTACACATCCGCTGGTATGCGGCCGCCAAGAGGCCATCAAATGATTTTTCCTCCCTGCATGGATAAAAGTCTATACTTACTTTTATCCTCGACAGAGACAGCCGAAATGGGGGTGGGCACAGATGTCCTGTTCCACCCCCTGCCTGTCCCAGATGAGTGTTAAACTCGCCGAAAAGACATTCGCTCTGGGGTTTGCACATGCATATATTCGCACACGCGCATGCGCAAACCCCAACAATCAACCAGGGTAGCAAATTCAGACCTGACCAATCAGCTCTGAATCGCCCTATAAGTTCATTGAGGCTTTTGGTCATTACTGTGACATGCTTATTATCTTTTGCCTAAGCAGCCTTCAGCCAGGCACTGTACGCTGCCATGTATCCCAGCTGCTCTGTCTTAACATATTAAACACCACATTAAACAAGGTCTTATGAAGGTAAAAGCGTTCATTAATAACATTGTTTGGCTCCCAAGAACCACAGCACATTTTTTTTATAGGCACATACTTGTTAGTGTTTCCAGGTTCAGTACATTTGCCACATTTGGCCTCAGATGCTAAAATACAGATGCTAAAATACAGTATATGTTTATCCTTCTGCAAAAGCTTATAATCCCCCAATTTCCCCCAGTCAGCGTTCCTATAACATTGGGAATAGTAGATATTTTTTTCTGAATTTGATTAGGAAAGCCTCCGTGTACTAAACATTGGGCCTGAGCTGGCTGAGTATTTTTCTAACTCTTTCTCCTATTTGAGCCGAAGAGAGATTTCAACAGCAGGAGTGTTCAATATTCCTTTTACTCAGGCTCTCTGCCAAAAAAAAAGAAAAATAGTGAGAATCCAATAGACAATGATTGTCTATATGAAACTCAATTGCAGCCTACAGTATATCACACAAGCCATGAATAAGTGCACGTTCACCCAACTCATATTATTATTATTATCATTGATTTATATGGTGCCACAAGGGTTCCACAGCACCTAGCAATACAGATATAGCAATACAGATATAGCGTCCCTCATTCAGGCAGGGGCTGGCAAAACTATCACCAGCCCCCACCTGGGGCAGAGCATGCACAAGATGCTTGCGCGCCCCGTGACGAAGGTGCTGCCCTCTCCCCGTTCTGATCAGTGGCTTAGCTACGTTTTGGGCGCCCCCTCGCCATTAGGGGGGGGCCCCCCCGTCGCTGCCGCCCCGCCGAGCACCCCTACCCCGCCGCCCCGCCGAGCACCCCTACCCCGCCGCCCATGCAAACCCCCCTCAATCCCCCACAGCCTTACCTATCGCGCTGGTCCCGGCGGCTCCGTTCTTCTGCTGAGGACCACCAGAAAATAGCCGCCCCCATACAGCAGACAGTTTCAGAGAACATTGTGTTATATGGGGGCAGCCATTTTGTGATGGTCCTCAGCAGAAGAACGGAGCCGCCGGGACCAGCGCGATAGGTAAGTCTGCGGGGGATTGAGGGGGGGTTTAACTATAGCACCGCAGCCCCCGGCGCCCCCACATGCACAGCGCCCCCCCGCGGTGGCGGGGGCTGCGGTGCTATAGTTACGCCCCTGGTTCTGATGCTTCCCCCCACCTCTCCGAACCCCGCCCTAACCCTGCCCGTCTCCCTGAAGCAGAGACAGGCAGGGTCCCGGCTCACAGCCGCGCGTCCCAGTTTAATGGAGACCCTGTCCGCCGGTGCTCGCCAGAGGGGGCGTTCTGGTGGGTGCCTGGCTAGGACAAGGGACGCTCCATCTGTACATAAATAAGAAAAAACAAGAAAATAATGACTTACAGTACAAAGCAATTTAGGACAAGTACATGGTAAATAAAGACTGATGTAACGTAATTATTAAGTTGGCAGTGATAGTTATAATTTAAGCACATGAGGAGGGAGGGCCCTGCTCCTGAGAGCTTAAATTCTAAAGGGGAGGGGCTGACAGACAGGAGTGTTACAGAAGGGGAAGAAGTGAGCATAAACAGCTGGATAGGATGAGAGTTGGCTGGGATTAATGAAGAAGTTGGTCTTGAGAGCCCATATTAAGTTTTCTAGGGAGGTGGAGTGTCTGAAAAGGAGGGGTAGAGAATTGCAGAGATAAGACTCGTTTGTGACGACGACCCCCCAAAAAAACACACACACACTTTATTAAATATGATGCACAAAGCTGGTATTAAGCAATTTGTTGCCCTACACTCACAGATATACCCCCACCTCTCAAATAATAATAATAATAATAATAATAATAATAATAATAATAATAATCATGCAAGGCAGGCAGCTTTTCTGGCTCCTTGCATGAGAGAGGTTGTCAGTGAGAGAGAGAGAGAGAGAGAGAGAGAGACAGTATCAAGGAAAATAAGTTTCAGGGGCATAGGTGGACAGGGGGTAAGGGGGGATGGGTATAAACAAAGGGGACACAGGTGGATATGTGGAGGGGAAGGGGGCACAGATGGAGAGAAAGGAGGTGGATGGGTGGAGGGGAATGGGGCACAGGCGGACAGGAGGAGGTGAATGGGTGGAAAGGAAGGGGCAAGGGTGGAGTAGAAGGGTGCACAGACAGATGGGTGGAGTGGAAGGGGGCACAGATGGACAGGTGGAGGGGAAGGGGGCACCGACGGACAGGTAAAGGAGAAG
The DNA here is from genome assembly GCF_055691185.1 of Crinia signifera. Classification (NCBI taxonomy): domain Eukaryota; kingdom Metazoa; phylum Chordata; class Amphibia; order Anura; family Myobatrachidae; genus Crinia; species Crinia signifera. Next base: position 49,815,661 of record NC_139220.1, on the reverse strand, counting down.
GGGGCCCAGACGGACGAGTAGAGGGGAAGGCAGTGCAGACGGACAGGTAAAGGAGAAGGGGGCACAGATGGACAGGTGGAGAGGAAGGAGGCAGATGGGTGGAGGGGAAGGGGCAAGGGTGGAGTAGAAAGGGGCATAGACAGATGGGTGGAGGGGAAGGGGGCACAGACAGATGGGTGGAGGGGAAGGGGGCGCAGATGGACAGGTAAAGGAGAAGGGGACACAGACAGGCAGGTGGAGAAGAAGGAGGCAGATGGGTGGAGGGGAAGGGGCAAGGGTGGAGTAGAAGGGGGAACAGACAGATGTGTGGTGGGGAAGGGGGCACAGACAGATGGGTGGAGGGGAAGGGGCACAGACGGACGGGTGGAGGGGAAGGGGGCGCAGATAAATGGGTGGAGGGGAAGGCAGTGCAGACAGAAAGGTAAAGGAGAAGGGGGCACAGACGGATAAGGAGAGGAAGAAGGCAGATGGGTGGAGGGAAGGGACAATGGTGGAGTAGAAGGGGGCACAGACAGATGGGTGAAGGTAAAGGGTGCACAGACAGATGGGTGGAGGGGAAGGGGGCACAAACAGATGGGTGGAAAGGAAGGAGGCAGATGGGAGGAGTGGAAGGGGCAAGGGTGGAGTAGAAGGGAGCACAGACAGATGGGTGGAGGGGAAGGGGGCACAGACGGACAGGTGGAGGGGAAAGGGGCGCAGACAGATGGGTGGAGGGGAAGGGGGCACAGACGGACGGGTGGAGGGGAAGGCGGTGCAGACAGACAGGTAAAGGAGAAGGGGGCACAGACGGACAGGTGGAGAGGAAGGAGGCAGATGAGTGGAGTGGAAGGGGAAAGGGTGGAGTAGAAGGGGGCACAGACAGATGGGTGGAGGGGAAGGGGGCACAGACAGATGGGTGGAAAGAAAGCAGGCAGATGGGAGGAGTGGAAGGGGCAAGGGTGGAGGGGAAGGGGGCACAGACAGACGGGTGGAGGGGAAGGGGGTGCAGACGGACGGGTGGAGGGGAAGGCAGTGCAGATGGACGGGTGGAGGGGAAGGGGGTGCAGATGGACAGGTAAAGGAGAAGAGGGCACAGACAGATGGGTGGAGGGGAAGGGGACACAGACGGACAGGTGGAGAGGAAGGAGGCAGATGAGTGGAGGCGAAGAGGCAAGGGTGGAGTAGAAGGGGGCACAGACAGATGGGTGGAGGGGAAGGGGGCACAGACAGATGGGTGGAAAGGAAGCAGGAAGATGGGAGGAGTGGAAGGGGCAAGGGTAGAGGGAAAGGCAGTGCAGATGGACAGGTAAAGGAGAAGTGGGCACAGACGGACAGGTGGAGAGGAAGGAGGCAGATGGGTGGAGTGGAAGGGGCAAGGGTGGAGTAGAAGGGGGTACAGACAGATGGGTGGAGGGGAAGAGGGCACAGACAGATGGGTGGAAAGGAAGCAGGCAGATGGGAGGAGTGGAAGGGGCAAGGGTGGAGGGGAAGGGGGCACAGACAGATGGGTGGAGGGGAAGGGGGCGCAGAATGACGGCTGGAGGGGAAGGGCGTGCAGACAGACGGGTGGTGGGGAAGGCAGTGCAGATGGACGGGTGGAGGGGAAGGGGGTGCAGACGGACAGGTAAAGGAGAAGAGGGCACAGACAGATGGGTGGAGGGGAAGGGGGCACAGACGGACAGGTGGAGAGGAAGGAGGTAGATGAGTGGAGGGGAAGGGGCAAGGGTGGAGTAGTAGGGGGCATAGACAGATTCATGGAGGGGAAGGGAGCACAGACAGATGGGTGGAGGGAAAGGGGGGACAGATGGACGGGTGGAGGGAAAGGGGGTGCAGACGGACAGATAAAGGAGAAGGGGGCACAGATGGACATTATCCTTTCACTGTAATGTGCAAGAAGACTAAAACTAAAATACGGCATTTTAACAATTCCTGTGCAGCCTGAGACACTTACTGTAATAAGTGCAGAGTAGTCAGTGCCGGCTGCAATATCCCCAACACAGTCCTGGACGTGGAAAGCGGCTGCCAGGCCCAGGAGACTACAGTCTCCGACCTGAAGAAAGTGAGTCCTGGAAGTGCACTAGGAGTCGTATCTGCACGGGGATCAGCAGGCGTCACATTCTCCGCGCATGCTGCACGGTATCCTCACACAGCCCTGGAGGAAGCAAGCTGCAGCCAGGGAAGTACAACTTCTGGCCTGGGTCCCCGCTCATTAGATATTCATGGGGCGTTGACCAGTCGTGCATAGCTAATGAGCGGAGACCCAGTGCAGCTGCAGTATATAATTACCGATTCACTTGTGTTGGGGACCGGGGCACTGCGGAGTCTCTGGCCCTGCTGGCTTGAAACATCAGGAGGCAATGGAGCCAGTGCCCCCCTTAAGGCTGGCACCCCGTGGCAGATGATTCCATTGCCTCCGGGAGTTCCGCCACCGGTCCTTAGAGGCATTTGTTGAGCGCATCGCCCTATTGCGTCATAAATAATCAGGCGAGAGAAATAAGGTGTTTAATTCAGTTCCTATTAAATGCTCTGTCTCTCAGCTCTCTGGTAGACATCCTGGGAAGAATTGATTTTGTAATATTATGCACTTAAGACATGTTCTTAATGCACCATTAAATTACCATCTGTAACTGGCTACATTCCACAGCACACTGAGTGTGAAGGAGACTTCTGGGACGGTAAAGTATAGCCATCTTTTCTCCCGAGATTAGCTGGGAAGACATTTAATCATATTTACTAGAAGTTTACCATTTAGGAGACGATTTTCTCTTTCATTTAAATAATTCTGACATTCTTAATGTTTTTAAGACATTTTTGTTGCTCCCCAGATATTCAAAACTGACTGTGTAACAATTAAATGGGTTCAAAGATTTAATGTTTTGACTGATTTTAGGGTTTTTACTCACATTGGTGATAAAATACTAGTGACACATTAATGCATTGGAAGGAACATGGGGTCAGATTCAGGTTGACTCAGTAAGCTGTGAACATCGCAGCTTATCGAGCACCCGAGACACTGCACGCCGCCCATCCAAATGCCTGCCATCCGCCGCTGCCAATTCTCCTCGGTAACATGCGAGGAGATGTGTAATGAGAACACATTACCTTGCATGCCTCCGCTGCAGGAGAAATCATTTGATGGTCGCAGTGAAAACTGACTTTTATTTGCATGTGACTGGATGAAGATGGAGTGGGCGGCATTCACATGGGAACACCCAGTGTTTTCCTGGGACACCCACAGTGCGTGCGCATGCTCAGTCCCCAAGACATTGGGACGGGGCCCAACTCGCTATATTGCAAGTCAACCAGAATAACCCTCATAGTACGAAAGGCAGATAAGGGCAGTAGGACATAAATTCCCCAACTAAACATAGAGTCAACAAAAAAAAACGCACTCTTAATATTATGGATAAATATAATTATTGATCTAATAATTGACTGGGAATGTATTAGGAATAGGAAATAAAACACAATATTTCAAAACAGCAGTAGAACATGGTATATGGTATGTCAGGGGCAGATTGGGATAGAAAACCAGCACAGTAGATATCTGGAAGCCGGGTCTGTTGAAGAGTTGGGTTCTGTTAAAGTGATGGGATCCTGATTAATAAGACCTGTTTCTGAGTTGGGCCGTCCTTGTATCTTTTCCTGCAGTTCTGTCTGTGACATTGCTAATTTTACTAAAATGCTCTTAAATGATTTCATGATCCTGAATTTTAATTGCCCTGTAAAATTTTCCAGAGTGGCCCCTTTGCATGCTCACATTGCCAGCCTGACAACTTCTAACCCCAAACACACCCACTCCTGTCTGCACATGACTGTTACATGTACCGGGCAATGGCTGTTACTCATTGCACAGTACTCGGTGTTCCCCTGCAAACTAAAGCTTCACCAGTAACAGCCGTTTTCCTCGGCAGGTTATTCTCGCTAATTACTGAGATGCCACCTGGACTTAATCAGGGACAAGGTGATTGACGACTACTGTGCAGAGGGAAGTGCTCACAAGGTGAATACCCGCAACTACATGCAAGGACAAAGTGTATATATGATATAAGGAACAGGGGGAGAGCAACCCCTAACTGCAACAATGCAGAGGGTGATATACTAATATACACTGAGGGAGCGACCCCTATCTACAACAATGCAGAGGATGTAATATAAAGAATGACTTAGCTGAAGGCTGCCGGACCAAAAACGCTGGTGAGAAACTGGAGCAGCTTCCAGGCAGCCAGCAGAGTAAAGCGACACCAAGGGACTGGACAGCTGACAGGAGATCCAGAGTGCTCACCACACTTCCATATAGCAGAGCCATAACCGGTGTCTGCTAGAGCATTTGTACTAGCTGCCTCGCTTTGAGTGGCCAGGCGCTGTGTAATGTCAGGCGCCGGCCGCATCCGACACCTAGTAATGGGTGGAAGTCCTCTGACTTCACCAGACACCAGAGGGGGGGTGGGTACTGTCACGTGTTCTGCTGGGTATCCGCCAACCTGGGCTCCCCTGGAGGGGTCTGTTATATCCAGAGCGCTGACTTACGACCAGCCACTGCGTCCCCAGCATGGCCGGAAGTCACTCGCCTGCATATAACAGACCCCTCCAGGGGAGCCCAGGTCTGCGGATACCCAAGCAGGACACGTGACAGTACCCACCCCCTTGTAGAGGGGTTAAGGAATCCCTAACACCAGGTGTCATGGACGGTGGTGTTTGTGGATCCGTCTCAGGTTGTAGACTTAAGGCAAGCTGCGGAGGAGGTACTTGGAGCTTTGCAGGGAGTACAGTATGTAGGTCCTACGCATATAGGAACTGACCAGGTGGTTTGGCGAAACTCCTTAACGAGGGCACGGTGTCTTACTGCCCAGCAGTTTTCGCCAGTGACCCCCGCAAGGGGGTTTGGACTTTGCTGTGTCCAGACAGCAGGTTGCAGCCCCCCATCAGAAGTACTCACTGGAGGTTAGGCTCCACCAAGGTTTGGACATAGGTCGAGACACTGGGACTTGCAGGCGTATACTTGAACTGAAAGGGCCGACTTGGCAACTGTCTGTAACGAAACTCAAAAGACCGACTTGGCTTCACAATAATGAACATAGGCAGCAGGGTAACTTAAATAGCTGACTTGGCTTAGAAAACTCCGGACGTGGGAATAATGAACTCAAATGACCTCTCAAGCTTCAGGGAGACAGGATAACTAAAACAGACCAACTAGGTATACAGGTAGCAGGAAAGCTGGAGCAGAGAACAGGAGTCACCGGATACTGGCACAAATACCGTCGGGAATGCCGAACAGCTTCCAGAACTCAGGCTATAACTCCTAAGTAGGTGCCTGCAACGTAGAAGTTGCAACAGCACAGAATCCTGCAGCCTGCTGGGATTTATTAGCCCAGCCAGGCAGCAATAGCCTGCTGTGAATGGCAGAGGGTTTAACAACAGCCCCTCTGTCAGATCACATGACCCTCCCAAGATGGCAGCGCCCAGTCACCGGAACAGGCGGCACACCGCTGGAGATGCTGCGGCAGGGAGCCAGCTGACCTCTGCCGCTTCCTAGCCCCTGATGGCTGGACCCCCGCTGACGGACCCCCCGCATGCCACCAGGAGCGATTGCGGTAGAGCAGTGAGTAGCTGCGCCCGCCACCTGCCGGTCTCCGGCGCGTGACACCAGGTTTTCATGGAAACTCTTTAAAAAAGCTAATTTTTAACAATGAGGTGTGAAGATGTTTGTAAGGGACTCAAGACCTCTCCTCCGGACCATATTTCTTCCAGTGGACCAAAAAACGCAATTGATTTCTAATAATCTTAGAATCCAGAATTTTATCTATCAGGCATTTCTTCAGCACCTGGACTAGAACTGGAGCTGGAGCCCTGTTCGTACATCTCCCACCAACAACCACGGGTTTAGGAGGCGAACAATGGAAGGAATTATTGACCTTCAATGAACCAGGTAACAACAAGTGAAAGGTCACTGGGTTAATCTGCTTCACTATCCTAAATGGACCAATAAAGCAAGGCCCCAATTTCTGGGTAGGTTGACATAACTTAATATTTTTTGTGGACAACTAAACCAAGTCACCACACTTAAACTTACAGGGTCTCATAGTTTGATCAAAGAATCTCTTAGAGCGAAAAGCTGCAATGGATAATGCCTCATGAACTGCCTTCCAAACTCTCCTGCAATGAGACACAAATGCAAGGGAATTATCCCTAGGTAGCAGAACCGAAAATGAATTCACTCTAGAATGATACCCAAAGAGACAGTAGAATGGTGATGTCTTCATAGAAATATGGCAGGCATTATTGTAAGCGAACTCCTCATCTTGAGGTAACCCATGAAGCCGCAAAGATAGCAGCCAATTCTCTACCCGAAGGTGGCATACCTTCAGCTAGAGAATAAAGAGTAAAAAGTGTGCCAACTTGCTGAAAAGGTTGACCATGACCCAAATGCAAGTGTGACCAAATGACCTGGGAAGTTCCACCACAAAGTCCATTGAGACATGTGTCCAGGGTCTAGAAGGTACCTCAAAAGTCAATAACTGACCCAACTGAGGACTTTGTGGACTTTTATTCCTGGCACAAACCTCACACCTGGCTAAAAACCTTCTGACATCCTTGGAGATAAAAGGCCACCAAACAGCCCAGGAAATTAATTCCAATGTTTTATTTACCCCGGATGACAGACAGTAATACAATCATGAGATTCAGAAAAAATATTTTGTCGGAATTTTTGGAATGAATAACCGTCCAGACAGAGTATTCTGCGGCGCTTGATCCTGCCTACCACAAAAATTTTAGAAAGTTCTGAGCCATTCCTACAATAATCCTGGAAGAGGGGAAAATAGGAACAATGCATCTATTTTAATGTTTCCAGAACCAGTAGGATAAGTGATAATAAATTTAAACCTGGAAAAAAAAGTCACCACAGGCCCAGTCCAGAATTAAGATGCTTGGCAAATTCTAAATAGGCTAAATTTTTATAGTCAGTGAGAACCGTCACTTGATGTTTAGCACCCTCAAGCCAATGCCTCCAGTCTTCTAAGGCACACTTTATGGCCAACAGTTCTCTATTTCCACATCATAATTAGCTTCAGCTGCAGAAATTTTTCTAAAATAAAATGCCCATGGATGTAGTTTACCATCAGTATGAGTCTCCTGGGACAAGACAGCCCCAATACCTAATTCTGAGGCATCCACCTCTACCACAAAAGGAATATCTGAATCAGGATGACACAAGTCTCCAGCTGAAGCCTCTTTGATTTTGAGAAATTCTTGTTGGGCTTCAGCAGACCAATTATCAGTATCAGACCCCTTCTTGGTCAAAACCACAATATGTGCCACCAAGAAGGAAAACTTGGCAATAAACCTCCTATAATAATTAGTAAACCCTAAAAAGCATTGTATGGCTTTAAGACTGGTGGGCTGTACCCATTCTAACACCACACAAAGTTTAGAAGGATCCATACAAAAGCTCTCAGGGTAGATAATGTATCCTAAAACTGTCACTTGGTGGATCTCAAACTAACACTTCTCCAATTTAGCATACAAGTGGTGTTCTTAAAGCTTTAGTAAGACTGACCTCACATGTACACAATGTTTCTTAATAGATTTGTAAAATATCAGTATATCGTCCAAATATACAACCAGAAATCTACCCAGGAATTATCTTAAAACATTATTAATGAGATCTTGGCATGGCAGGGAGTCACCTATCTGGGTAACGCAAACCTCTCCAGGGGAGCCCAGGTTTGCTGCTCCTGGATACCAAAGCTATTTTTTTTAACAATGGGGTGTGAAGATGTTTGTAAGGGACTCAAGCCCTCTCCTCCGGACCATACTCCTTACAGTGGACCAAACAAACCATAATTAGGGAGTTGTAAATACATATAGAATTGATTGGGTTCAATCAAATATTACATTTGTAGTTCAGAGAATGAATATAGTTTTCCACCAGGATCAACATTTTTTGTAATATTTGCAAGACCCCTATTCCTTCTATCTGCTGGTATATCAGAGGGGTCAGAATGTAATAGGCCTGCTGGGGAGAATCGGTGAAATTGAGCATGATCCAGTGAGGAGCATGTATATGTGGAGACATTAAGTAAACAGTCATGTATGTATCTAAAAAACTACAGAGATAGTGTATACAGTAGTTCTAGGTTTCATGCCTCCAACAGATCTGGGGAGTTGTAATTTAGTTAAAGAAAGTCTGGCTTTTTTCCCATTCCACAGGAATTTAGTGATTAGTTTGTTAAAATAGTTCATGAATTGATCAATGCTTAGTTTTGGGGTGCCCTATGATTTGTGACCACATTGTTTAAACAGACATTGTAGTGGCTCTGCACACACTAAATTAACTGATAATAAATAGTGGAGATTTGGTTCATGAATTGATCAATGCATTTAAGCCTGCAGCCCCCTTCACGGGACCCCACTTTTCTGCAGGTCCTAACACTATCGCTCAAAATGGCTACAATACACATAGCTATCACATCAATGTTTGATTCCAGGCATGCTATCTGGTCTAAAGCTCACAGCAGACTGTGCTTTTATAGGTGAGCAGTTACCAACACTATGGGCCTTATTCGAGTTCACTCTTTCTGACAAAATCCTTCTTAGATGGACAAAACCATGTGCACTGCAGGGGGGCAGATGTAACATGTGCAGATAAAAATAGATTTGGTGATTTTTTGGTGATTCTTTGCAGGGTAAATACTGGCTGCTTTATTTTAACACTGCAATATAGATCTCACTTTGAAGTAAAACCCCACCCAAATCTAATTAGATCTGCACAAGTTACATCTGCCCCCCTGCAGTGCACATGGTTTTGTCCATCTAAGATGGATTTTGTCTGAAAGAGTGAACTCGAATAAGGCCCAATGTCACTAATCATCTAAGGTTAACATAAGCTATGAAGTATACGTTAAAACACGGGGAATGAGAGAATGTGACCACAATAAGACTAATTTAAAAATGAATCTAATAAACAATATACACTAAACATCGGCACTCACCTTTCCTAGTTTTGGGGTGCCCTATGGCTTGTGACCACATTGTTTAAACAGAAATTATAGGGGCTCTGCACCCACTAAATTAACTGCTATTAATAAATAGTGGAGATTTAGTTCATGAATTGATCAATGCATTTAAGCCTGCAGCCCCCTTCACGGGACCCCACTTTTCTGCAGGTCCTAACACTATTACTCAAAAAAACATTAATTAACGTTAATAAACATTAAGATCATGACAAAACATGACAACACTAAATGCTTTCTCCGAGGCCCTACCCAAATGCAGTGAGGCACAAGAATGAGCTCACAGCAAAAATTGTGTTTTTTAATTCATTTTTTGGGTTACCTCGGCTGTGTTTTAAAATTGTGGGTATTCAGGGCAGGACTAAATTGCACAGAATCAAAAACTGTTTTTTTTTAAACTAGCTTTAATACAATTTGTTCTGTATCAGTTTATGGATTGGAGTCAGATGTAGTCTGAGTGCTACAGGAACAGAATAGAGAAACAAATTTACTGCGTTTTCATTAAAAATAGAAAATGATGCTGCGCAGAGAAATCAATAGAATGTGTTTTAATGCCACACTGAAAAGCATTTTAAGCACTGTTCCCTCTAAGCTGTGTGCTCTAGAATGTTAAACGCTTTGTTAGTAATAATAATGAATAGTTCCAGTTGCAGTGAACTGCACATTATCAGGCCTCTTCATATAGGAGTCTGGAGTCAGTACAGGGAGCGCAGCTGAGTAGTTTACAGTGTGATATTGGGACATGGCTAAGAAATGAAGAAAGTAAGTGGAATGGGGAATGGCTGCGCAATAAAGAGTATGGGGGTGTGGCTGAGCAATGGAGTGGAATGGGGTGTGGCATATAAGGTTACCACTAAAGGGGAGTGGTCAGAGATTCCACGCTGTAAACATTGTATATCCATTACCCTAGCTGATAAGTCGGGGGAAATAAGTGCCATGTCAATTCTGGAGAAGGCATGGAAACTAGATGAATGGCAAGAGTACTGAAGTCTGGATGGCAATCTAATTCTCCAAATATCAAGCAAACCAATTTCCTTGACTAATTTAGCAAACAATGTAGGGGAGAAAATCGAGGTAGGCAAGCACACTGTGATTCCCTCCATCTGTCAACCCTATCCATGATGTTATTAAAATATCAAAACAAACATAGTTATCAATCATGAGCACCATGACCACAGTCCAACTACGTGTATACCTCCCGTGGAGCCCTAGCTGGCAGACAGTTCACCCTTTCAACGGAAAATTGGGGACTAAAGTCCTCCCATCGGAACAATGAGAGAAGTCTCCAAAAATGTTGCAGGGTTAGAACCGTTCGCCCTCGATGACATCTGAGCAGATAAATCAGCAACTGTAGCTTTAAGTGGGTTGGTGACATCCTCCAGGTCTGAAATACAATGCTCTGCTTCTCCCATTTGCTCAGAAATCTTTTGCCTGTCATGCCTAAGTAGAGAAATGTCTACCTGAACCTGACCAATCTTATCAGTAACTCTTTTCTCAGAGGCCGAGATGGAAAGTATCTGTTCAGGGCTGGTGCAAGGTCCGTCTGCGCCCTAGGCAAACTAGAAAAAACATAGTAGCCCCCCCCCCCCCCCCATTCATCAACACCTGCACGTCCAATGTGTATGTATATATATATATATATATACATATATATATATACATACACATATATGTATAATATATATATTTATATAAACAAGGCTGTTCTTGCCCGGCATCCCCTCACCTCTCATAAAAGTGCGGGGATTCGCTCTGGGTGCTGGCCAGCTGCCAGACGCCCCTGTTCGTGTCAGATCTCTGGTGATCCTGGGCACTGTGGGCAGTCACACTGCTTCCAGCCCCGGCCGCCTACTGACTGTGGATCCGGGACACGCTGATAGCAGAGGCGGCCAGAGGGAAGGTAGCAGTAACAGGAGGATGGAGGCCGGAAGCCGCGGGTGGATGGAGGCAGGCGGGAGGTCGGATGGACTCGAGGCAGGCGGGCGGATGGAGGCGAGCAGGCGGGCAGGTAAATGGATTCAGGGCAGTGGACGGCTGGATGGAGGGTAGCGGGCAGGCGAATGGAGGGCGGCGGGCTACTGTTTTTTTCTGTGTGGCTTCTGTGTTTCCGCTATGCAGTGACAGCTGACCGCCCCTCAGGTTCCTGCGCCCTAGGCAGCTGCCTAAAGCTGCCTAGTGGAAGCACCGGCCCTGTATCTGTTGGGTCAACTGTAAGTTAACCTTGGGATGGGAATCCTCTGGAGGCTAAGAAGGTGAGGGGTGATTGGCAGCCTGTGAAGACTGATTAGCTGCCTGGGACCCCCTAGCAAATCTTTCAATATTGGATGCTGCAGATGCATGCCCAGTTTTCCCCATGGTAAGCAACAGGCCAGGCAGGAAAAATTATTACAGTGGAATATCAAATACAGGAGTATTAACAGGATATCTCCTATATATTTGGCTACATCTGTCACTCAAAGTGGGTGTCTGTGTCTATAACGCTCTGTTCCTGGACTTTCCTCTTAATGTGTGATTGCCTTCATCTGTGCTGAACACCTTTCTGAGAAATTAACCTGTTTAAAACAGGTGATGGCAATCATACATTAAGGGGAAGTCTAGAAACAGAGCATTGTGTCCCTCCTGGAGAGGGTCATGTTGGGAGGTATGTGACAGAGAACCAGCCCAGTGAGCCCACAGACAGTGCCAGACACCCACTGCCTTCCCATGTTGCCCAGCACTGCTACTCCACAGCCACCAGATGAGCGCCCCCCTCCCGCGATTTGCGGCAAAACCTCCCCCCCCCGCGCCCCCCGCGATTCGCGGCAAAAACACCCGCTCCCCGCGACCCCCCCTACCGCGATTCGCAGCAAAAACACCCCCGCGACCCCCCCTCCCGCGATTCGCTGCAAAAAGAACCCCCCCACGACCCCTCCCGCAATTCGCGGCATAACCACCACCCGCGACCCCCCCTCCCGCGAATCGCGGCAAACCCTCCCCCGTGACCCCCCCCCCGATTCGCGGAAAAAACACCCCCCCCCCCGCGACCTCCCTCCCGCGATTCGCGGCAAAAAGAACCCCCCCGCGACCCCCCCCTGCACGATTGGCGGCACCCCCCCTGCGACCCCCCTCCCGCGATTCGCGGCAGCCCCAGGATTAAATGGCACATGCAAAACACTGACATGGCTATGGTCGACAATGAAAAAGGTTGACATGAGTTTTTGAAGATTTATTTTTAATTTTTTTAATTTTTTCATATTCATTGTCATGTGTCAACATGGACACCAATGAAGTGGCACACATTCATTTACATTTACATTTACATTTACATGTGTTGACCTTTCTGTGTTGATTTTTTCTTGTGGCGATTCGCGTCACACCCCCCCGCAACCCCCCCTCCCGCGATTCGCGGCAACCCCCCACCGGAACCCCTGTGAACCCCGCCCTCCCGCGATTCGCGGCAGCCAACCCCGCGACCCCCCCTCCCGCAATTCACGCCACCCCCCGTGATTCGCGGCAGCTCCAGAATTAAATTGCACATGAAAAACACTGACATGGCTATGGTCGACAATGAAAAAGGTTGACATGAGTTTTTGAAGATTTTTTTTTTCATTTTTTGAATGTTTTCATATTCATTCTCATGTGTCGACATGGACACCAATGAAGTGCCACACTTATGTCAACATTTACATGTGTTGACCTTTCTGTGTTGATTTTTTCTACTGGCGATTTGCGTCACACACCCCCCCCCACCCCCCCCGCAACCCCCACTCCCACGATTCACGGCACACACACACCCCCCCGCGATTCTCGGCACCCCACCCCGTGACCCCCCCTCCCGTGATTCATGGCACACCCCCGCGAACCCCCTCCCATGATTCGCCGCAACCCCCGCCCCGTAACCCCCCTCCCGCGATTCGCAGCACCCACCCCCGCGACCCCCCCTCCCGCAATTCGCGGCACCCCCCCACGATTCGCGGCAGCTCCAGAATTAAATTGCAAATGGAAAACACTGACATGGCTATGGTCGACAATGAAAAAGGTTGACATGAGTTTTTGAAGTTTTTTTTTGCATTTTTTGAATGTTTTCATATTCATTCTCATGTGTCGACATGGACACCAATGAAGTGCCACACTTATGTCAACATTTACATGTGTTGACCTTTCTGTGTTGATTTTTTCTTGTGGCGATTCGCGTCACACCCTCCCCCCTACCCCCCCCCCGCAACCCCCACTCCCGCGATTCACGGCACACACACCCCCCCGCGATTCTCGGCACCCCACCCCGTGACCCCCCCTCCCGTGATTCACGGCACACCCTCCGCGACCCCCCCTACCATGATTCGCCGCAACCCCCGCCCCCGTAACCCCCCTCCCGCGATTTGCGGCAACCCACCCCGCGACCCCCCTCCCGCGATTCTCTGCAATCCCTCCCCTCCCGCGATTCGCAGCATCCACCCCCCCACAACCCCCCCTCCTGCAATTCGCGGCACCCTCCGCGACCCCCCCTCCCGCGATTCGCGGACACCTAAGGGGCATCTTTCATACAATTCTAACCATATTTCTCATATACCAACGTTCACAAATTAAGGGGGCGCAGCGCCTTACGACGGTGTGAAGAGCGCCCGTAGGGCGCGATGAATCACCTAGTACAATATCAGTGGCCTTCATTCTGGTTTCTTTCATCCCCAGAGAATTCGCGGTACTTGTTTCCTAACACAGCGCCCCCGATGTCCATCGTACACCAGCACATCGCATGCCATATAGCCGCATACGATGCATGCAATGCGATGCGTTTTTTAATTGTACAAGCACCCTGATGGGTGCTTAAAATGTTAAATGCACCCCCAAGCCACCCCCACTATCAACGCAAAGGTGAAGCGCAAACCCCGAAGCGTGTTGAGTGCAGCGAGCCTGCGAGGGGAGGGGGTACGCGTCCTCCAACCTTTTCATACCCCCACTATCCACGTCAGCGTGGAGTTGATTTCAGATAGTGTGGCGATCGCAGCGAGCCACCGAGCCCCGCGAGGGGACTCTGCGCTCGCCACCCTTCCGGCTTGGTGGCTCTCTGCGCTCGCCACACTATCTAAGATCAGCTCCATGCCGACGTGGATAGTGGGGGTATGAAAAGGTTGGAGGACGCGTACTGGTGCCCCGCGCGGGCTCGCATCGCTTGCCATGCTTCGGGTTGGCATTGATCCTGGGGGTGGCGTTGACTATGGGGGGGCCATTTAACATTGTAAGGACCCATCAGGGTGCTTGTACAAAAAAAAATCGTATACGATCTCATCGTATGCCACTGTATAGCATGCGATGCGATATTTTATAGTACAATATCACGTCGCATCGCATTGCATACCATCGTATACCTTATTTAGTATAATGGTATATGATGCGATGGGCGCCGTGCTAGGAAACAAGTACCGAATTCGCAATGGGGACCAATCTTTATACACTGCACATGCGTACATTCACATATGCGCATGAGCAGGGCGTCTTAGGCAACTTGCATAGTCGCCATGGCATTCACACAGGGTGGACTGAATGAAGGCAAGCAGGGGGCATTCACATGTGAACACTTTACGTTTCCTGGGTGCACTCACAAAAATGGTGGGTGGGTCAAGGAAATGCTGAGTGTCCCTGTGCGAATTTCAGGTACAGGCGGCTGATGTCATAGGAATTCAGCCGCCCATCCCGTTTTCAGACCTGGATGCTGCAAGTCTAGGTCAGTCAAGACTGACTGACGATTTGCAAACAGGGTAAAAATCATTCCATGTTGGGTGACCAACGAATGATTTCGACCCTGCAAAAATATTCATTCTCAAAGCGGCAGGATGTTCGGAGCATGGCGGGAACCAAATAAGGTTCTGTAAAAACCTTTCATTGCACATAATACCCGCACGTCACTTTGCTGTAGACAACATTAAGGAAAGGTAAAGACTACCCCCTCTGTGCACATCTCTGCTTTCATTATTCACTCTCCTCTTATTTCTGTACATGCATACTTTATCATCCAAAACTTGCCACTACACCAAATATTCACAAACCTCCACTAACATTTATTTAGCTCTGCTGCTTTTGCTGGTGATATATCCACAAATCCAGGCCATAATCACCTGCCACACTCACAATTAGCTGAGTCAAAACAATAGAGATTTCTAGCCAACCTCATAAATGTCACATGTATCCCTTCACCCTCCAAGTCACTAAAAAGTGCCTTACTAAATGCACGCTCTGTTTGCAATAAACTAACATCAGTCCACGACCTCTTTATCTCTGGCAACTTCAACCTGCCAGCTATTACAGAGACTTGGCTCACGCAATCAGACACAGCTTCCTCTGCAGCACTGTCACATGGTGGTTTCCACTTCACACACACCTCCAGGCCTGGTAACATAAAGGAGGTGGGGTTCACTCTATCAGGGTTTTCACCCCTTTCTCTCTGCGTGTCGCAGCCATCTATCGCCCACCTGGGCTTCGCAAACATCAATTTCTGGAAGATTTCTCTGCCTGGCTCCCATACTTCTTATCTTCTGACATCTCCACCATCATCCAGGGTGATTTAAATATCGCTATTGACAGCTCACTTTCTCAGAGCCCACTTTCTCCTCATGCCTCTAAACTCCTCTCTCTAAACTCCTCTCTCGGCCTCTCCCAATGGTCTGACTCCTCTACTCACAAGGAGGGACACTGACTTGAATCTTGTATTCACTAGGCTATGCTCTGTTTCTGAATTCACTAACGCCCCATTCCCTCTCTCGGATGACAACCTTATCACCTAAACTTCCTCTATTTCTCCAAACTCTATAATACCTAAATCATGGAAGTCTCCTCTAACCCGCAGAAATACTAATGCTATTGATTTTCAACAACTTTCTACCTCTCTGCAACAACTGCTCTCACCCATTTCTACACTTGCCTGTCCTGAGACAGCTGTAACCCACCTGAACCAGACTCTACAAACTGCCCTTGATGACGCTGCTCCAGCTGCTCCTCACAATCCACATAGGCTTAGATGCCAACTGTGGCACTCTAAATTAACAAGACACCTGCAAATACTCTTACATAGATTTGAACGTCAGTGGCATTAATCTCAAAATCCAAGTGACTTTGTCACATTTAAGACTACCTACCACTCCTATCGGAATGCTCTGGACACTGCTAAACAAACTTATTTTCAATCTCTCATCTCTTCTCATGCCACTAACCCCAAGCTACTTTTTAATACATTTAAATCACTTCTTTACCCTCCTTCACCCTCCCCACCTGCCAATATCAGTGTGCAAGTGCTTGTTTCCTTCTTCAAGAAAAGATTGCTAAAATCCAAGATGAAATGGCATGCTCTACCTCAGCCAGTGACTTGCTTACTTTCTTTACTGAGCCCTTTGCCAATTTCTCCTCATTTGACCCCACAAGTGAGAATTAAGTATTCACTTCTCATCTTCCTACTCCACTAATTCTTCTCTTGATCCTATATCCTTACAAGTCAGTAAAGCTCTGTCTCCTGTGCTTATTCCAAGCTTAACTAAAATCTGTAACCTCTCTCTCTACTGCATATCTTTCCTTCTGTGTTCAAGCATGCACTTATTACTCCCATTCTAAAAAAAAAAAATTCTGATCCAAACTATCTCTCTAACTACCGTCCTATCTCTCAGCTCCCATGCCTCTCCAAGCTACCTGAGAGACTTGCCTACACTGGCGTCACACACTTTCTTAACTCCTACAGCCTACTGGACCCACTTCAGTCAGGCTTTCGCTCTCAACACTCTGAGACACCACTGACTAAATCTAAAGGCCATTTCTCACTTCTTATTCTTCTAGATCTCTCAGCTGCCTTTGACACTGTCGACCACTCTCTTCCCATACAAACACTACAATCCCTAGGTCTTCAGAACATAGCCCTTTTTGGTTCTCTTCCTAACTATCTAATTGCTCTTTCAGTGTTTGTTTCTCTGATTCTACCTCCTCCTCACTACCTATGTCCATTGGAGTACCACAAGGTTCAGTCTTAGGTCCTCTGCTTTTCTCAATCTATACCTCCTCACTTGGGAAACTAATCAACTCTTTTGGATTTCAGTATCACCTGTATGCCGATGATACTCAAATGTATCTATCCTCCCTGGAATTGTCACTATTAGTATTCAGTATTCATCTTGGATGTCATCTCGCCACCTCAAACTTAACATTTGCAAAACAGAATTAATTATATTCCCACCAGCCAAGAGTACAGTAGTTACAAACCTGATATCTTTATCACTGTTGAGAACACAATTAATCCTACTCCACAAGCTCACTGCCTAGGGGTCATCCTCGACTCTGAACCGTCCTTCATTCCTCACATTCAAACTGTCTCTAAATCGTGTTACATGCATCTAAAAAACATATCCATAATTCCTCCGTACCCTACACAAGACACTGCAAAAACTGTAATCCATGCACTCATTATATCACGCATTGATTATTGCAATGGCCTCCTTACCAGTCTTCCTAAGAAAAGACACCACTACAATCCATTTTGAATGCAGCTGCAAGGCTGATCTTCCTGACTAGACGTTCATCATCTGCTGATCCGCTCTGCCAATCCCTCCATTGGTTGCCTGTATACTACCGCATTCAATATAAAATACTTCTACTTACATACAAAGCCATCACTCTGACTACACCGACTTATATCTCTTTGCTTATCTCAAAATATATCCCCACCCGACTTCTCTGCTTTGCACAAGATCTGCGCCTCTCATCCACACTCATTACTCGCTCCCACTTACACTTGCAGGATATTTGTTTGGCAGCACCCACCTTATGGAATGCCCTTCCACCCACAATAAGACTCTCCTCTAGCCTCCAAAATTTCAAGCGTTCCCTAAAAAACTCACCACTTCAGGCAAGCTTACCATATTCAGGACCCTCACACAACCTCCAGTAGCATTCATATCTAATTGCATCCCATCAGGACCGTCTAGTAATCTGATAGGACTGCCATGCTATGGAATTCTATCCTTATATATCCCTCCTATTATCCCTATAGATTGTAAGCTTGTGAGCAGGGCCCTCCAACCTCCATGTCGGTTTATCTACCCAGTTTGTTTAATCACTGTTGTTTCCAATTGTAAAGCGCAACGGAATATGCTGCACTATAGAAGAAA
Source organism: Crinia signifera (assembly GCF_055691185.1). Classification (NCBI taxonomy): domain Eukaryota; kingdom Metazoa; phylum Chordata; class Amphibia; order Anura; family Myobatrachidae; genus Crinia; species Crinia signifera. The sequence continues at coordinate 49,797,546 of NC_139220.1, read as the reverse complement.
CTGTAAATAAATCAATCAATAATGAGAAGACTCGCTAAGCAGCAGATTTTTGCTGCTCAGCCAGTCAATCAGAATAATCACCAGTATATCGAGCTCCTAGGTCTCCTAGCTTCTGCTCACCTTCTCAGCCAAGCCACACCCCTATCTCTCGAAGATTTGATACATCCCCCAGCCCTTGCCTTAAAGAAGCCATAAATGTGAACACTAACCAACAGTAGTAGATGTAAAATATTTAAACTCTGATAAACCAGTTGCCACACTATAAATGATCAGACTCTTGGCCAAATACTATGAGCTTTACAAAGCAGCAACTGCTATTACAAATGTATTTGCCATTTCCAAGACCAGATTTACAACATTGATACATGTAGGCAATGATATTTTGACAACCGGAACCCTACATCCTCTACTATCCATACTCTTTTCTCTAAAAATGTTCCCTCATTATTAATACTCAAGGAGATACCATGTTCCCGTCACAGAGCAGAGTGTGGAAGCACCAGCCCACACAATTCTACTTTTCTGTATTTCCATTGCATTTCTCCTGCTGTGGAGGAAGGCGACTGATAACAAGTTATCAGATAGAGGCGCAGGATGTAGAGCCATTTTGTCAAGCTGCAGTACGTAAATCAGGGGATGTCACTCCCCAACAACAAATACAAAGGAAAAAGAAAAATGACTGCACTGAATATATGTAGGTAAACAATTAATTGGTTAATATCGATTGCTAGTACCGAGAATGAGTATTTTGATATGATAATTAAAAACATGTACGGTAAAAAAGGGTACGAAATTAATATAAATGATGAATGATTAGTGGGGAAATTTAATAAGCCAAATTCATAAAAAATAGGCCTATTCATATCCAGAAATACACCTATCTTTTACACATTCGTATTTTCGGGATTTACTATCCCGAAAATACAGCAATTCGTATTCGTATTGAGTGGACATTCACATTTGTATTTACAAATACGAATGAATACACCATCGAAAGAGTACGACAGGAATTACCATTCCAAAGAATGGTGATTCCAAATTTACAAGCCGTCCGTATTTTCAATACGGCCGGTAATTAGTGGGATATGCCCACTAATTGCTGGCCAAATACGCCTGGAAAATACACTTCATTTTCCAGGCATATTTGGCTTCAGCCTGCATGGATCAGTCAGATCCATGGAGGCTGCAGTGTGTAAAAACAATAGAAAAATAAATAAATAAAAAAACTTTGTGGGTCCCCCCCATGGGCATAACCAGCACCAGGCTGAAAGAGCCGGGGCTGGTTCTAGAAAATCAGGGAACTGGCCAAATAGGGCTTCACTGTATTTTAAACCAGCCCATGCTTTAGGGCTGGGACTGGTTCCCAAAATATGGGGACAAATACGGGGGGTGGGGGTGGGGGGGGGGGGCACACAGTTTTCAGATTCAAAAAGTGAGAGATTTGGTGAGAATTCTCCAGTTTTTTTTAAAGCAGCAATCATTTACACTGCTAAACCAGTTTGATTTTGCAGTGTAAATGATTGCCGCTTTAAAAATAACTGGAGATTTCTCACCAAATCTCTCATTTTCTGAATCTCTCATCCCATTAAATCTCACCCTTAGTCTCTGTTTGAGACTTCATCAAACAACTCAAACAGACTGATTCCAAATGGATTTTTGAATTACAAACCCTACAGACAAAGCGAATGAACATTGACTTTGAGTTGAACGCATTTTTTTAAAACTTTTATTATAGAGACCATATTTTTATAAAATCTTTTTACCAAAATTTTTTTCTTCTTATTGTTCTTTTTTCTAAAATTCCTCAAATGCACATATATTTAAGTTGTATATTCAATCATATTCTTCATTGCATATGAAGCAGTCTTAAGTCTGACCCATAGAGATTTGCTTAACATGTGGTTCCCACCACTTTCTGGTAACCACTTCCTGTTGCTATCTATACGAATAAGAATTGCCGTATTTTCGGGATAGTAAATGTCAAAAATAAGTGTATTTCTGGATACAAATACACCTATTTTTTACAAATTTCCTTTAGTAAATTTCCCCCTATTTGTCACTTTTTTACACTCAATTTTAGCGCTATCACATCTGCATAACCTGCCATATGCCAAACAATGGTGCCTCCCCAGTGTAGTGCAACCACAAGTAAAATATATTTTTTTATGATTCAGAAAGGGGGTCTGGCCACACCTCTGCCAAAATAGACACAGCCCTCTTCCTTAACTGGGTCCTGGCCGAACTTACAGCAACCCTGTTTCTAAATCTGCACTGTGTCTCTGTATGAACACCATCGGGACACATGCGAATCAGGCCCTAAAGATTTCTGAATCATCAATAGAAGAAAGCAATTCCAAACTTTTCTCAACATTTCTCTTCTCTTAGTTTACGACTAAAGTTTTACTTTTGGCTTCAATTTTTGGATTATAGTTCTTAGCCTCCTGCTATTGTGAAATGTGTAGTGTTTCCTACCGACTTCAATTAGATACAGATACGAACAGCTGTATCTGTATCATGTCTCTTCATATCTTTGGATCACTTGTCATTGTAATTTTGTGTTCTTGCAGCAGGTTTGATATTTTTGTAATTTTATTTAATCTTTTTATCTCACAATAGCTTTTATGTGTTCTGATAATATAGTTTTGAAGTCTGTCTTTTGTAATGTAAATATCTATATCTACAAATTGAGGGATCATTTTGTTTTTACATTTGTTTTTCATAGTTTGTGTACTTCAAACACCCGAATATTTCACAAAGGGGTCAAAAACAAAATCGGAAAAAAGTAAAAAGATTTGTCCGTGTTTTTTTTTTTTTAAAGTTTATCCAGATGGGATTTAAAGTAATACATAATGATTGCTTTACTGTTTTCTGGATTTACTGTTTAGTGGTTGGGTAGCGTCAAACCACTGGTGATGTGTAGCATTTCTAAAATGGCAAAACCGCTGCCTGGTTAGACAGTTTTGCTGGGAAAAAAGTGCAGCATAACTACCAGAGGATGGGAATAATTTAAATTTATACTGTAAGTAAAGCATAAAAAGTAAGCCACCCAAATCTAAATCTTTCTGCATATGTTACATCTGTCCCACCTACAGGGCAACATGGTTTTTCCCATTTGCTTGCTATTTTTTCCCATTGTTCCATAGATTTCTGACCAAAGTAGTGCATCACTAGCACTTGTTTCAGATCACATAGGGGCCGATTCAGACACGTCCATTACAGGCCAAATTAGTCCCCTTCCCCGATGTGCATACCCCAGAAGTGGACGGCTTTGGCCAGCCATTCACTCCATAGTGGGAGGGAAGGGGGCTGTCAGGGGGCTGGAGCAGGGAAACTACATGCTCATACGCATTAGCAAAACATCGCTCCCCCATGTGTGCATATCTCGCTCTCTCTCTCTTTCTCTCTGCTGCTGAAAATTGTATTATCCCATTTGAGTCCATGCAACTTCCTGACCTCAGGGTTCTCTTAGGCCAGGCATGTACAAACTGTGGCCCTCCAGCTGTTGTGAAACTACAAGTCCCATAAAGCCTTGCCACAGTTTTGCTATTTTGGAATGCTAAAACTATGGCAAAGCATGCTGGGATGTGTAGTTTCACAACAGCTGGAGAGCCACATTTTGGACATGCCTTGCTTAGACTTTCTTCTTGCACATCATTGGATAGTATGACACTAGTAGCACATATTTTTTGACCATGACAAATATTAAGTGGGATGTAAGGAAGTACGAGTTTAGTAGAATCCATGGGGTAACAGTCGAAGTCGGACCTATATTTTTTAAGGGCAATCATTTATAAGGAAAAAAACAAGTGTCTGCGGTGCTAGGGAATAACGTAGTGTCTACTGGGCAGTGTAACTTCTGCAGCCACCGTGCTGGAGGATTGCCAACCTCCAGTGCCAGATTAAGGTCTAAATGAGCCTGGAGCTGAAAATTATCAAGGGCCTATTATGCGCAATAATAGGGGTTTGGCCATTACCTAATAATGTGGGTGGCGTGAACAGTGTTCTGTTTGGGTGGTCTACTCATGGGTGTGTCTCTGTTTGTGTAAATACTTTCAACTAATTATATTTGCCTGGAAAAGGCAGGGGGCTGGCATATGAAAAATGCAGGGAGATATATTGGCGGGTGCCCTCCAAAGGTGCACCCGCAGGACGCCGATGTCCTAAAATACTTGCGGGGTGAGGAGGCACTCTAGTCATAACAAAAATACTGAAAGCCAAAACTTGGTAGACAACATTTCAGTACCATTTATGTGGTCACCTAAGTTTGCCACACCATATACCCCTTATACAAATCATGCAACACAACCCCCTTATACTGTACTTGCCTATTACACATTATGCCACATGGAATGAGCCAAAATTCACGCCGACTGAGCCAAAATTAACACTATGGCACATGGATTGAGTCAAAATTCACGTTATGCCACACAGATTAATGCAAAATTCACATTTGCCACATGGATTGAGCCAAAATACACACTATACCAAACAGATTGAGCAATAATGCACAATATGCTTCATAAACAGGGGCATTGCACGCCAAAGGCGCGCATAAAAAATTTACACCATAATGCCCATTACATGTTAAGCCACACACCATAATGTCCATTACGTATTATGCCAAACACCATAATGCCTATTAATAATTATGCTACATACAGTATGTGCTGCTTACCTATATGCTCATTGCCTGGGGTTATATGCTCATTGCCGGGGGTTCTATGCTCATTGCCATGTGGGATTACATGCTCATTGCCAAAGGGGAATTACATGCTCGCGGTAATTGGGGGACAGCCGCCACCAGGCAGAAATGACAGCCATTGACCGCCGGGCAGAGAGCAGGGGGCTGCCCGGCTGTATTCAGAACACTGCAGGTCCCAGCTATTTGAAATAATACCCCTTTTACGCCAGAAAATGCAGGGAGTTACCCGGGAATATGGTCTCAGGACCATGCAGGGCTGGCCCCTTTTACACCAACCTAGTCCCTGCATTTTCTGGTGTGAGGGGGAGAGAACCCCCCCCCCCCTCTTTAAACAACCAGCTATATCTTTGGAATCAACTGACCCATTTACATGTGGGCTTCGAATGATTTTGGTCCCATGAAACTGGGCCATTTGGTTCCAGAGAAATCTGTCCTCAAACAACATGAACAGCCTTGAAATTACATTTCAGAAATGAAAAAATCGGTTTACCCGCAATATCTCTAGAACCAATGAACCCATATGGACCAGCCTGGTATCAGATCGAAGGCCTCAAGCTTCTGTGATGCCGGAGGGGGAACTGGCAGCCGTTGGAACCGGGTCGGGGTCAGAATTAGCGGATCCCATGTTATCCTATGGGGAAAATGTTCCAGCTTTGCCTGGCGGTATCTCTGGTTCCCGGAGATTGGAGAGTGGGCCTGGAGCTGTAGCTCCATCACGCCCATTGTTAATCCGGCTTTGCCAACCTCCACAAATTACCACAAGAAAATAAAAAGCATGGGGCGCTCAAGTAATACACTATATCAATCAATAAAATGTATTAAGTACACAGATAATACGAGGTGTGAATACACAGTAAAATATACACAGTATAAAAGAGGAATAAATATGAAAATAAAGAAAGTGAAAAAGTAAAGAAAGTAAATAAAAATAAGCATAGGCATAAACAAAGCTAAAAATGTAAGCCTTGGCAGTAAGCACATATCTCTGCTCATAAGAAATCAGTGCAATCACCAGCGTCCGGGTTTTAGTGATTAGTCCACAAGCAAATGTTATTGGGCTATAGGCTATCCTTATACAGTAGATGGTAAAGAATTTGACTTTAAAATGGCAAGCGCATCCAGCACTTAGCGATTGTGGCCAATGTGCCCAGCAAGTTGATGTGAATAATGTCAAAGTAAACAGTAAATGGTATATTACCGGTCCTTTGCAGGTCACCAATCGGCTAAGTGGTAGCCGCTTTGTGGGGGGTCTTGAAATGAGCCTTTACACCCGGGGGCACACGCCACTTAAGGTGTGGTGATGTGCGGCTGCAGCGTACGTTACACTTGGCTCATAAGCTGCTCCCTGGTCTTAGCATCTGTACTGCCTGGCTTCAATGTATCCCGGCGGCTAGAGGCCGGTTCTCTCACCAGACCCTCGTGGTGTGGCGGCACAGTGGGATGCTCTGCCACAGCTCCAGTCATGCCATGATGTTGCTTACTCACGGGGTCACTTGCAGTGCTGTATTTGTGGGCGACTCCTTGGAAAACACGTTTCTCCGCTCACAGGGCAGCTTTCTCAATTCTAGAAATTGCGAGGAGAGTACATTTGGATGCGCTGCTGGGCACCAGCAGCACTTCTATTAAGCCCCCCTGTTAGCAAGGGGCAGTGGATAGATAGGTTGAAAGAAATAATACAGTTCGCTTAAATAAATTTTTAATAATACCACAACCTTTTTAGGTTAAAACCGCATTTTTATTTGCAAAAGAATTACAATCAAATAAAAACATTCAATAAAACATACAAAGTATATACTGTAAGATTGTTCCCATAAAATGAATGCTTGATGACCCTATGTGTTTCGTCTTAACGACTTCATCAGGGGAAATTCAAAGTGAATAATTTTATTAGATTCAATGATTCCTTTTCAAAAGATCCTTCATTGATAACAATCAGGAAAAAATCCACATTGATGAAACGATAAAAATAATAAGCAAATGATCCACAGACATTTTTGTTCCCGTTAGAAAGGGGCTTTTTCCAGAGATACCCGACAGATAGTAGTCTCACATGTGCCTCCTCCAAACAGCATGCAAATATATATATATATATATATATATATATATATATATATATATATATATATATATATATAGATGGGTCTTGCATCATCATTGCAGGGATGTCCAGAGGGCTCGCGCGCCTCCTGGACAACGGAACCTGTCTCCAGTCCCCGCCACCCCGAGCACCCCCCTAACCCTGCCCGTCTCCCTGAAGCAGAGATGGTCAGGGACACGCAGCGTCCCCGCTGAGAGACTGCTGGCGCTCGCCAGCGGGGAGGGTCCTGGCGAGCCCCGGCCAAGGATGGCAGGTGCTCCATATATATATATATATATATATATATATATATATATATATATATATATATATATGTGTCGTACGGCCCGGCACTCTCCCTTAGGATTCAGCCGCCCCGGTGCCCTTCCTTAGTGAGTCAGGTACTGAAGAAAAGAGGCTGGCACTCCGAGGACTGGGTGAAAAAAACCTTTTTGTATTAGGCTATGAAACCAACGTTTCGGGGCTGCGCCCCTTTGTCAGGGTGTAGGTCTCGTTGGTTTCACAGCCTAATACAAAAAGTTTTTTTTCACCCAGTCCCTGGAGTGCCAGCCTCTTTTCTTCAGTATATGTATATGTATATATATATATATATATATATATATATGTATATATATATATATATATATATATATATATATATATATATATATATACACAAACACAGGGGGCCCAGCACTCACTACAACAAACTAACTCACCTTAACATTCAAATAATCAATAAATAAATAATGGGGTTTTAGTTCATGAATTGATCAATGCATTTAAGCTTGCAGCCCATCGCCAAGGGACCCCATTTCACTGCAAGTCCTACACTAACTGGTTTTCTTGGGAACCTGGCACCTGCTTACACATCATAGCTAAAATGAACATGTGTTTTTTCTCTGGGTTAATGCTCAACTGCCAAGTAAAATGGCTTTTATAAGGTGAGACAATCCCAAACACAGCACCTGAATTAGTATTAAAGGGGCAGCTGTCACAGGTTTCAGGTAAATGAGCTTATCAAGGGTGCATGAGAAAGCTATGATCACAGTAACAGAGGTTAATTAAAAATCAACCCAAATATATAGATACAGAAGTACCAACACACTCGCCATTCCTAGGAATGGGGTGCAAACAGCACCCACATCCCATGGTAGGGTGCGGTGGCCTGTGACCACACACTAGTAAATACAAACACAGGGGGCCCAGCACTCACTACAACAAACTAACTCACCTTAACATTCAAATAATCAATAAATAAATAATGGGGTTTTAGTTCATGAATTGATCAATGCATTTAAGCTTGCAGCCCATCGCCAAGGGACCCCATTTCACTGCAAGTCCTACACTAACTGGTTTTCTTGGGAACCTGGCACCTGCTTACACATCATAGCTAAAATGAACATGTGTTTTTTCTCTGGGTTAATGCTCAACTGCCAAGTAACATGGCTTTTATAAGGTGAGACAATCCCAAACACAGCACCTGAATTAGTATTAAAGGGGCAGCTGTCACAGGTTTCAGGTAAATGAGCTTATCAAGGGTGCATGAGAAAGCTATGATCACAGTAACAGAGGTTAATTAAAAATCAACCCAAATATATAGATACAGAAGTACCAACACACTCGCCATTCCTAGGAATGGGGTGCAAACAGCACCCACATCCCATGGTAGGGTGCGGTGGCCTGTGACCACACACTAGTAAATACAAACACAGGGGGCCCAGCACTCACTACAACAAACTAACTCACCTTAACATTCAAATAATCAATAAATAAATAATGGGGTTTTAGTTCATGAATTGATCAATGCATTTAAGCTTGCAGCCCATCGCCAAGGGACCCCATTTCACTGCAAGTCCTACACTAACTGGTTTTCTTGGGAACCTGGCACCTGCTTACACATCATAGCTAAAATGAACATGTGTTTTTTCTCTGGGTTAATGCTCAACTGCCAAGTAACATGGCTTTTATAAGGTGAGACAATCCCAAACACAGCACCTGAATTAGTATTAAAGGGGCAGCTGTCACAGGTTTCAGGTAAATGAGCTTATCAAGGGTGCATGAGAAAGCTATGATCACAGTAACAGAGGTTAATTAAAAATCAACCCAAATATATAGATACAGAAGTACCAACACACTCGCCATTCCTAGGAATGGGGTGCAAACAGCACCCACATCCCATGGTAGGGTGCGGTGGCCTGTGACCACACACTAGTAAATACAAACACAGGGGGCCCAGCACTCACTACAACAAACTAACTCACCTTAACATTCAAATAATCAATAAATAAATAATGGGGTTTTAGTTCATGAATTGATCAATGCATTTAAGCTTGCAGCCCATCGCCAAGGGACCCCATTTCACTGCAAGTCCTACACTAACTGGTTTTCTTGGGAACCTGGCACCTGCTTACACATCATAGCTAAAATGAACATGTGTTTTTTCTCTGGGTTAATGCTCAACTGCCAAGTAACATGGCTTTTATAAGGTGAGACAATCCCAAACACAGCACCTGAATTAGTATTAAAGGGGCAGCTGTCACAGGTTTCAGGTAAATGAGCTTATCAAGGGTGCATGAGAAAGCTATGATCACAGTAACAGAGGTTAATTAAAAATCAACCCAAATATATAGATACAGAAGTACCAACACACTCGCCATTCCTAGGAATGGGGTGCAAACAGCACCCACATCCCATGGTAGGGTGCGGTGGCCTGTGACCACACACTAGTAAATACAAACACAGGGGGCCCAGCACTCACTACAACAAACTAACTCACCTTAACATTCAAATAATCAATAAATAAATAATGGGGTTTTAGTTCATGAATTGATCAATGCATTTAAGCTTGCAGCCCATCGCCAAGGGACCCCATTTCACTGCAAGTCCTACACTAACTGGTTTTCTTGGGAACCTGGCACCTGCTTACACATCATAGCTAAAATGAACATGTGTTTTTTCTCTGGGTTAATGCTCAACTGCCAAGTAACATGGCTTTTATAAGGTGAGACAATCCCAAACACAGCACCTGAATTAGTATTAAAGGGGCAGCTGTCACAGGTTTCAGGTAAATGAGCTTATCAAGGGTGCATGAGAAAGCTATGATCACAGTAACAGAGGTTAATTAAAAATCAACCCAAATATATAGATACAGAAGTACCAACACACTCGCCATTCCTAGGAATGGGGTGCAAACAGCACCCACATCCCATGGTAGGGTGCGGTGGCCTGTGACCACACACTAGTAAATACAAACACAGGGGGCCCAGCACTCACTACAACAAACTAACTCACCTTAACATTCAAATAATCAATAAATAAATAATGGGGTTTTAGTTCATGAATTGATCAATGCATTTAAGCTTGCAGCCCATCGCCAAGGGACCCCATTTCACTGCACCCTTGATAAGCTCATTTACCTGAAACCTGTGACAGCTGCCCCTTTAATACTAATTCAGGTGCTGTGTTTGGGATTGTCTCACCTTATAAAAGCCATGTTACTTGGCAGTTGAGCATTAACCCAGAGAAAAAACACATGTTCATTTTAGCTATGATGTGTAAGCAGGTGCCAGGTTCCCAAGAAAACCAGTTAGTGTAGGACTTGCAGTGAAATGGGGTCCCTTGGCGATGGGCTGCAAGCTTTTTTTTTTTTTTTTTTTTATTACTTTTTATTAGGTTTTTTTTTTTCAGGTAATACAATACAATAGTGACACACAAGAGTGTCATTCTGATCAGTGTCACACAGTGGTTGTACATTGGTTATGCATTGGTTAAACATTGGATTGCACTTTACAACATTTTTTCGTATTCGGATCATACTATATATCTATGTTTTTAGGGCAATCTCTGCAACATACAAACATTTTTCTTTAATTAATCTATAGCTCTAGAAATGCTGTCTAGCTAAATAAATAGCTAAATATTAATCATGGGTAGGAAAGAAGAAATTAAAATGAGAGTATAACTTCAACAGCAACTTGATAACATAGGGCCTTATTTTGGTTCATTCTTTCTGACAAAATCCTTCTTAGATGGACAAAACCATGTGCACTGCAGGGGGGGCAGATGTAACATGTGCAGAGAGAATTAGATTTGGGTGAGTAATTTTGTTTCTGTGCAGGGAAAATACTGACTGCTTTATTTTTACACTGCAATATAGATCTCACTTTGAAGTAAAACCCCACCCAAATCTAATTCTCTCTGCACATGTTACATCTGCCCCACCTGCAGTGCACATGGTTTTGCCCATCTAAGAAGGATTTTGTCAGAAAGAATGAACCAAAATAAGGCCCATAGTTATTAAAATTATTTCCAATCGTATTGACTTGTCTATACCTATGTTAGATTGGCCTTCTCCCTCTTATTCCCTTTTCAAATCTATTTACTGGCTTGTTGTTCTTCCCATCCCCTCCTGAGCTTTTGAGGTTGGCTTTAATCTAGATGTTTTTCATACATAGTGTTGTGCATGTTAACATGGTTCACATTGTTCTATAGTGTTAGTTATATCTCCCTATCAGGGGTTATTTGGCAGAAACCCGGGTGGGGTGAGAATTCCATAGGCATCTGATAATATACTCCGCTATGGTAAAGGGATTAGTTTGGGTAGAGATCTACAAAAGGAAAAAGCCGTGAGAAGGGGGTACATTTTAAATATGGATTAGGTTAGAAGCTAACTTTCCCTTAAGCTAGAACTTAGTTCGTAGTGTTCAACGTAGTAGTTAACTGATTAATTGACACCTATGAGTTATCCTATACATACATAAACATAGACATACATTTTACAGTAACGAAGACAGAAGGGGGGAGGGGGTGGGGGGGGGTATGCAAGGTGTAGCAGTGTCTCCTTCGCCTAGATTAATTTTCCTAGTATTTAACCGAAGTCGATTAATATTTATACTTATCTGGGGTATTCTTTTCCGGTTTGCCAGTATGAGTTTACCTATCAACGTGTCATTGTGTCATCTCTCCTCCCCACAGGTCATATTCATCTTGAAGATTTATCAACTTTGGGGAGATCTATGTAGACTTTTCTGAGTCCCTACTGCTGCACCAGGTTCCAAGCCATTAGGGGATGATATTATGAGCTCTAAATCCTGTTACGTTCTCCGTGATCAAGGGGTTGACTCTATTCCATGAGGAAGTTTCAAAGTAATTCATAATAGTGTGTCTGGAGTCTTGATCTAGGGATAATATGTATTTTTGCCACTTTGATTGGAATCTGTGTGTATTTCTATGTTCTTGTACAATTATGTTCTTAAGATCGAAGTACAAGTATTGCAGCAATAAAGATTTTAATTCTTGAATACTGGGTGCTGTCTTTTTTATCCAATGTTTTAAAATTAGTTTCTTTGCTAGAGTAAATATTAAGACTAATATCGGAATATGTTGTGTTAAGGTGGGATTTAAAGAAGGGTTTACCCCAGCTTTTTGGAAGTCTAATAAGAGACAGACCTCTGGAGCCGTTGTTATTGAAGTTTGAAGAATAGCATTGGTATAATTTATAGTTTTATACCAGAATCTGCGCACTTTCGAACATTCCCAAAAGCAGTGGATGAATTTGGCGTTGCTCATAGAGCATTTGTAGCAATGTCCTGGGTCGTCTGCTACCATATGTTTCCTCTGAGCTGGGGTAATAAAGGATTTATGTATGAATTTTAAATGTGTTTCCTGGAGATATGCCGAAGTCAAGTATCTAGTTAATGCACAATAGTTTTCTATGGTGTTTACCGGGGTGTCTCTTTCGGGGGTTATTTCGGGTTGCCATTTGCTCTCCAGATTTTTGATTTGATTTTCAAATGTAATATTGGCTTCGATAAGATAGGGATATAATAAGTTTAATCTATATTTCCCTGTGGTTCTAAAAGTTAATATTTTGATAATTGGATGAGGAGGCAAGCTATTATTCTGTGAGAGGTTTAGTGTTTGTGCATAATGCCTTACTTGGAGATATAGATAAAACTGGGAATTCGGCAGTGCGTATGTTTGTGCCAATGTGCTAAAGGGCAGAATCCCTCCTCCCGGATCGAAGACCTTGGTCACGAGAGCCAAGCCACTTTGTTTCCATTTCAAGATCGTAGCATTTGTCAGTGAGGGGGGGAAGCTAGGGTTACCCCATAGCGGCATATAAGGGGAAGTGTGTGGATCTCGCTTGAGTTTCTTGTGTAAGTAGATCCAGTTGAGATACGTATCTTTGAAGATGGTATTATCTAGCAATGTTTTCGGTATGTTTGTGTATTTTTGATGGAGCAGTGCCGCTGGGGAGAATGGATAGAAGTTTGCACAGTCTAAATCATAATCAGTATATATAGATTTTTCTAGCAGCCAGTCGCTGGCATATCTAAATAGTACCGAGGCAGAGTATGCCTTGAAGTCTGGTACTCGAAGTCCTCCATGTGATTTGGGTAGCATTAATTTAGTTAGTGCAATCCTCGCTCTCTTCCCTTTCCATAAAAATTTAGTAAGTGCTGAATTTACCTTTTGTATATCTATTTGTTTAAGGGCCATAGGAAGAAGTTGAATGAAGTAGAAAATTTTGGGGAATATAATGGACTTGATTACCGCTGCTCTCCCAAGTAGTGAGAGGGGCATTTGGTTCCATGTTTCTAAAAGTGCTAAGGTTTTTGTGATAATTTGTGAGTAGTTTGCTTTATATAAGTTTTCGGTTTTGTTTGTGATGTTTACCCCTAGGTACTTTATCTGGGACTGGGCTAATTTGAATTTCTTGAAGATGGGGTCGTTGGACATGTCTGCTGTGTATTTTCCTATATAAAGTAGTTCCGATTTATCTAAATTGATTTTGTATCCAGATATTAGACTAAATCTTTGTATTAGGGAGAGAATAGCTGGTATTGATTTTTGGGGATTTGTAACGTAAAGAATCATATCATCAGCAAAGAGTGATAGCTTTAGTTCGTATTTATTTACATGGATTCCAGTGAATTCTTTGGATTGGCGTAGGGTAAGGGCCAAGGGCTCAATAGCTATGGCGAACAAAAGAGGGGATAGGGGACAGCCCTGTCTAGTTCCTTTGTATAATTGAAAATAATCTGATATCTGCCCATTGGTTACTATTTGAGAGACTGGTTTAGAATATAGTAGTTTGACATATTCAATGAACTCCACGGGGATGCCAAATTGTTCCATTGTCTTAGTTAAGTGGGGCCATAGAACAAGGTCAAAGGCCTTTTCTGCATCAATAGAGATTACTATGCCTGGTGGGAGGGAGTCTGAGGTATTTTGCATCTTTTGAATAGCTGTTATTGTTTTGCGCACATTCACTACTGATTGCCTACCCATTATAAAACCTGTCTGATCAGGATGAATTATTAAAGGCATTAAGGGTTTTAGTCGATCAGTCAGTATTTTCGCTAATATCTTGTAATCAGAATTTAACAAGGAGATCGGTCTGTAGGACCCTGGGTTTGTCAAATCTCTTCCCGTTTTCGGGAGCGTTTTAATGAAAGCTGCATTAAAAAGGGAAGGGAGGGATTTGGTTCGTAATATGTGGTTGAAAGCCTTGGTCAGGGGTTGTACAACCTGGTTTTTCATTATTTTATAAAAACTATTCCCAAATCCGTCCGGGCCCGGCGCTTTGCCTTTCTTTAGATTTTTTATCACCAGTGCCACTTCTTCTGTTGTGATGGGATCTAAGAGTGAGTTGGTTTTGTCAGCTGGGATCTTGGGGAATGTTATTGACGAGTATAGTGAAGAGGGCATGTCCTCGTGTACATCTTCTGGTGTTTTGGAGGGGGGTTTATTTGTGTATAAATGTGAGTAGAAATCTTTAAGGACCTGAGCTATTTGAACGTTGGAGGAGGTTAGTTGTCCATTTGGTAGCCTAAGGGGTTGAACTACAGTTGGTTTTCTAGTTCCGTTAAGCATATTTGTTAATAGTTTTCCCGTTTTGTTTCCAAAGTTATGGTAGCGATAATTAATGCTGTATAAGTATTTGTTGCCTCTCTTGTGTAAGTATTCATTCAAGTGTGTGTTGGCTGATGCGTAAAGTTGGCGGTTGCCTGTTGTGGGGTTTTGTTGATATTTAGTATATGCTAGCGTTAGTTTCTGCTGGAGTGATAAGAAAACAGATGAGTAACTTTTATTCAATTTAGCTACGTACGATAGAATGTTCCCTCTCAGTACCGCCTTAGCAGTAGCCCAGAACAATGCTGGGTCTGAATCAGCATGAGGTAGGTTATTTAGACAATATTCTTCCCAGTCTTTTTTTAATTTGTCTGTGAAGGTGTTAGATGTGAGGAGATGGTTCGGGAATCGCCAGGCAGATCTAGTTGATGGCTCTTCCGTCGCTATAACTTTGAACCATATGAGAGCGTGATCCGAGACTACGATTGGCTCGATTTCAGTGGCTGTGACTCTCGGGAGCAAGGTCTCCGATCCCAGAACATAATCGATCCTTGAGAATGTGTGGTGAGCCGCTGATTGGCAAGTAAATTCTCTGGTTGTGGGATTGAGCACCCTCCATATGTCCATGAGTCTTAATGTGGAGGCTAATTGTGGTACACCTAGTTTGGGGAGCGGTAAAGCCTGCGTGCTATGATTTGATCTGTCTAAGTAAGTGTCTGAGGTTAGATTAAGATCTCCACATAGTATCAGTTTAGTATCTATGTATGGGGTTAGATTTTTGATTAAGCTGTGAAAGAAAGTTTTTTTATAGGTCGTCGGGGCGTAAACATTACATAAGGTGTAAATATGTGTGTGTAAAGATATCTGGGCTATTACGTATCTTCCTTCAGTGTCTTCTATTTTATGTATTATTTCAAATGGGATATTGTTTTTGATTAGAATAACTACTCCTCTAGATTTTGAGTTATAGCTTGCTGCGGCTATCATTTTCCAGCCAAGCATTTGTAACTTGACCATTTCTGAGGGAACTAAGTGAGCTTCCTGAATAAACATGATATCTAATTTTAATTTATTTCCATATACTAAGATTTTGCGTCTTTTAGCGGGGGAGTTGAAACCGCCCACATTGAGGGATCCAATTTTTATTTCTGTCATGTTGTGTGCAAGGGGTGAGATGACCCGTCTACATACCTGGTTAGTTGTTTTCTTTTGGCTTTGGATGCATCGCTACACCTTGGAAGGGGGGGACACAAAAGGAAGGGGGTGACAAGACAACAATACATAATATAGTTACATTTACATTTAAACGTTTGGAGCTCGCTAGTCGAGCTAACTAACTTCTTGTAGCCAACTGTCAGGCCACGGCCCAAGAACAGCATTATATAGAAATCATAAGTGTGTCCTGCACACTTAATCATATAGATCCGGAGTAGAACTCCCTCCGGAATGGCTTAAACATGAACTTAAATACACCTAGCCGTCTGCATCGCATATAATGGTGTAGCATTTAAGAGAGAAGGGGGGGGGGGGGAGGGGGAGGAGGGAGAGAAATGGGATTGAGTGATAGGGAGTAATGAATGGAGGAAAAATCAGATGATTGTAAAAAGATGATGATGAAGGAGGAAAACAGTATTATACATTCTATTATAATTATTATAACTGTTAATTGCACAGAAATAGTTGTGCCAAACTTGGTTTAACATTAAGGCATCTCCTGGTAGGTAGCCGGATTTAGTATAAGTGTCCCGGTATATTCAGATATTAACCATAAGGTAAAGGATACTATCCCTATATAAGGGAGCATTAGGGGGTATCAGCGATGTTATCCCCATTGTTGTGGATTTCATTCCGAAGGTATTCAATGGCATCTGCTGGCGAGATAAAATCGCATTGAGAGTCCTTGTAGAAGATTCTCAGCTTCGCGGGGTAAAGTAGTGCGAATTTGATTTTCTCAGCTACCAATCTGCTGCATATTGGAGAAAATGTTTTACGCATTTTAATCACTTCCGCCAAAAAGTCTTGGAATAATCGTAGTTTATTGCCTTCCCATTGTAGGTTAGAAAATTTCCTTGAAGCTCTCCATAGTATCATTTTGTGCACATAGCTTAAGCATTTGAATATCAGAACTCTGGGTCTGGTATCTCCAGGACGGGGGGGGGGGGGGGCTAATCTGTGGGCTCTTTCTATGACCATTGATGTGCATTCCGCTTTGACATTAAGTAGTTGCGGAAGGGTGTTTTC
Source organism: Crinia signifera (assembly GCF_055691185.1). Taxonomy (NCBI): domain Eukaryota; kingdom Metazoa; phylum Chordata; class Amphibia; order Anura; family Myobatrachidae; genus Crinia; species Crinia signifera. Next base: position 49,780,666 of record NC_139220.1, on the reverse strand, counting down.
AACAAAAAGATCGAGGGCTGGGCCTTTGACAGATTCCGGAAGACCTATTAGTCTAAGGTTGCTCCGTCTTGACCGGTTTTCAATTTCCTCGAGTTTGTTAATGATATTATAGTTCTCCTTCTCCAATCTCTTTATCTCACACATGGCCCCAGCCAAATCATGTGCTATTGCACCCACATTGTTTTCTACAGTGTCCACCCTATGTGTGAGGTTTTGAAGTTGAGATGTAATGTCACTCACTGCTTTAGCCAACAGTGGAGCCATAGTTGATGTGATTGCATCAACCATATCATCATAGGTTAACGGTACCAGATTAGAGGGTTGATGTTTTTCTGTGTCTTCTTCTTGGTTGTCTGGGATAGCTTTTTTTTGTGCAGGGGAGGATGACTCTGTTTCAGAGGATTTAAAGTTTCCTGGGCCTCTCTTAACTTGAATTCCGCTCTGTTGTGCTGAGCGTTGGGGCGAAGGGGTTGATTTGATTTTTTCCATGGCAAAATCTACTTGGGGGGGGGGGGTAAAGTGTATGCCAGTCGGTGTCTGTACTGGTTGCTGTGATTAGTAGCCAATTCCGGATGGGATTTTAGATTGTGGTTATTCTAATACCATATCAGTACTTTTAAAGCCAAACTTGAGGAACTGACAGATCCACCTTCTTTCTGTTGTTTTGTATATGCCTCTTGTTAGTGAGTTAGCTGCTAAGTGCAGCCAATAGGTCAGAGGAGTGGAGTAAGTAGATTGCAGCCCTAGCTTTGTTAGGGACAAGCTTCTGTGCTTGTATGCTTGTGTCCCAATGCACAGTTCTTTGTGCTGGTTGATTAAGGTTTAGTGAGGTACTGAGGTACTAAGGTATTGAGGTGTTGTGAGGAGGGGGAATGGCTGTCTCTGCAGCGCTTTGTGCCTTCGTGTGCAGGTGGTTATACCTGGCCTTATGCGTGGGGGTAACGTCCTATTAGGCTGCTGAGGTGTTTGTTACCTCAGCGTGTCAGCGCGTGTGGTTGCTGGACCCACGTCTCTGTCCTGCAGCACTGCTGGGGAGGCGGCGTTCAGTACCTTGATTTTTTCCTGCTGGCCGGCTGTGCTGTCCGTGCTGCCTGTGCTGTGCGGTCTGGATGGTGCGATGGGTCCCCGCTCGGTGCTGTGACTCTGCGGGTGTCTTTTGTGATGAAGCAGAGTCCTTCTCTGCTGGTGCCGTCTGGGCCGCGGCCTTTCAAGATGGCGGGCGCTGCTGGGTGGCCTCGAGCGTCGCAGCCTGCAGGAGGGGTTTTACTCCCTCCCCGGCTCTGCAACTAGCTCGGCTGGCTCTGGGGATGTTCCGGAGGTGACAGGAGTCCCCGGGGATGCTTGTAATTGCGGTTATCTGGGGATTGAGGGCAGCGTCTCCCGGAGCTCCGTTCAGGCACTTCTTTCCAGAATGGCCGCCAAGCCACGCCCCCCGATGGGCTGCAAGCTTAAATGCATTGATCAATTCATGAACTAAAACCCCATTATTTATTTATTGATTATTTGAATGTTAAGGTGAGTTAGTTTGTTGTAGTGAGTGCTGGGCCCCCTGTGTTTGTATTTACTAGTGTGTGGTCACAGGCCACCGCACCCTACCATGGGATGTGGGTGCTGTTTGCACCCCATTCCTAGGAATGGCGAGTGTGTTGGTACTTCTGTATCTATATATTTGGGTTGATTTTTAATTAACCTCTGTTACTGTGATCATAGCTTTCTCATGCACCCTTGATAAGCTCATTTACCTGAAACCTGTGACAGCTGCCCCTTTAATACTAATTCAGGTGCTGTGTTTGGGATTGTCTCACCTTATAAAAGCCATGTTACTTGGCAGTTGAGCATTAACCCAGAGAAAAAACACATGTTCATTTTAGCTATGATGTGTAAGCAGGTGCCAGGTTCCCAAGAAAACCAGTTAGTGTAGGACTTGCAGTGAAATGGGGTCCCTTGGCGATGGGCTGCAAGCTTAAATGCATTGATCAATTCATGATCTAAAACCCCATTATTTATTTATTGATTATTTGAATGTTAAGGTGAGTTAGTTTGTTGTAGTGAGTGCTGGGCCCCCTGTGTTTGTATTTACTAGTGTGTGGTCACAGGCCACCGCACCCTACCATGGGATGTGGGTGCTGTTTGCACCCCATTCCTAGGAATGGCGAGTGTGTTGGTACTTCTGTATCTATATATTTGGGTTGATTTTTAATTAACCTCTGTTACTGTGATCATAGCTTTCTCATGCACCCTTGATAAGCTCATTTACCTGAAACCTGTGACAGCTGCCCCTTTAATACTAATTCAGGTGCTGTGTTTGGGATTGTCTCACCTTATAAAAGCCATGTTACTTGGCAGTTGAGCATTAACCCAGAGAAAAAACACATGTTCATTTTAGCTATGATGTGTAAGCAGGTGCCAGGTTCCCAAGAAAACCAGTTAGTGTAGGACTTGCAGTGAAATGGGGTCCCTTGGCGATGGGCTGCAAGCTTAAATGCATTGATCAATTCATGAACTAAAACCCCATTATTTATTTATTGATTATTTGAATGTTAAGGTGAGTTAGTTTGTTGTAGTGAGTGCTGGGCCCCCTGTGTTTGTATTTACTAGTGTGTGGTCACAGGCCACCGCACCCTACCATGGGATGTGGGTGCTGTTTGCACCCCATTCCTAGGAATGGCGAGTGTGTTGGTACTTCTGTATCTATATATTTGGGTTGATTTTTAATTAACCTCTGTTACTGTGATCATAGCTTTCTCATGCACCCTTGATAAGCTCATTTACCTGAAACCTGTGACAGCTGCCCCTTTAATACTAATTCAGGTGCTGTGTTTGGGATTGTCTCACCTTATAAAAGCCATGTTACTTGGCAGTTGAGCATTAACCCAGAGAAAAAACACATGTTCATTTTAGCTATGATGTGTAAGCAGGTGCCAGGTTCCCAAGAAAACCAGTTAGTGTAGGACTTGCAGTGAAATGGGGTCCCTTGGCGATGGGCTGCAAGCTTAAATGCATTGATCAATTCATGAACTAAAACCCCATTATTTATTTATTGATTATTTGAATGTTAAGGTGAGTTAGTTTGTTGTAGTGAGTGCTGGGCCCCCTGTGTTTGTATTTACTAGTGTGTGGTCACAGGCCACCGCACCCTACCATGGGATGTGGGTGCTGTTTGCACCCCATTCCTAGGAATGGCGAGTGTGTTGGTACTTCTGTATCTATATATTTGGGTTGATTTTTAATTAACCTCTGTTACTGTGATCATAGCTTTCTCATGCACCCTTGATAAGCTCATTTACCTGAAACCTGTGACAGCTGCCCCTTTAATACTAATTCAGGTGCTGTGTTTGGGATTGTCTCACCTTATAAAAGCCATGTTACTTGGCAGTTGAGCATTAACCCAGAGAAAAAACACATGTTCATTTTAGCTATGATGTGTAAGCAGGTGCCAGGTTCCCAAGAAAACCAGTTAGTGTAGGACTTGCAGTGAAATGGGGTCCCTTGGCGATGGGCTGCAAGCTTAAATGCATTGATCAATTCATGAACTAAAACCCCATTATTTATTTATTGATTATTTGAATGTTAAGGTGAGTTAGTTTGTTGTAGTGAGTGCTGGGCCCCCTGTGTTTGTATTTACTAGTGTGTGGTCACAGGCCACCGCACCCTACCATGGGATGTGGGTGCTGTTTGCACCCCATTCCTAGGAATGGCGAGTGTGTTGGTACTTCTGTATCTATATATTTGGGTTGATTTTTAATTAACCTCTGTTACTGTGATCATAGCTTTCTCATGCACCCTTGATAAGCTCATTTACCTGAAACCTGTGACAGCTGCCCCTTTAATACTAATTCAGGTGCTGTGTTTGGGATTGTCTCACCTTATAAAAGCCATGTTACTTGGCAGTTGAGCATTAACCCAGAGAAAAAACACATGTTCATTTTAGCTATGATGTGTAAGCAGGTGCCAGGTTCCCAAGAAAACCAGTTAGTGTAGGACTTGCAGTGAAATGGGGTCCCTTGGCGATGGGCTGCAAGCTTAAATGCATTGATCAATTCATGAACTTAAACCCCATTATTTATTGATTATTTGAATGTTAAGGTGAGTTAGTTTGTTGTAGTGAGTGCTGGGCCCCCTGTGTTTGTATTTACTAGTGTGTGGTCACAGGCCACCGCACCCTACCATGGGATGTGGGTGCTTTTTGCACCCCATTCCTAGGAATGGCGAGTGTGTTGGTACTTCTGTATCTATATATATATATATATATATATATATATATATATATATATATATATATATATATATATATATATATATATATATATAGTGCTTGGGAAGTGGCCTGCTGCATTAGGAATGTGGGACATTTGCACACTTAACACTGTGTCACATTCATCTGTAGCTTCCTGCTAGCGCCCAGCAGCAGCACCTCCTATACAAGTAAGCCAGACTGTATTCCTGTGCCCTCCTGTATACCCCAATATTTATTCCTGTGCCTCTTCCTGCAAACTACTGAGTTGTGTGGGTTTGGGATTAGGTGGGGGCCTCCAGAAATATCAGTGTACAGGTCCCCATAATTTCTCTTGCCAGTCCTAGGTGGGGGGAACAGTGTTATAAGGTGTATGTGGGGGATACAGGGAGAGTAGGGTGTGCAGGGCCGTCTTTTTGTATGGGCTTAATGGCCACTTGCCCAGGGGCCCTAGGTGTATATGGGCCCTAATCTGATAGCTGAGGATCCCCTTTTTTCAAGGATACCAGAATTTTGAAAATCGGCCATGGGGAACTGGAGATATCCAACTTCAAAGCAGCAGTCCACATCCGACCTGTTAATTGCAATTCCCAGTCATATTTCTCAGGTTTTCTCTGACTAAGGGGCAGATTTATTAAGCTTGGAGAAGAGATAAACTGGAGATAAAGCGGAGAAAAGGTAAAAGGAGATAAAGCACCAGCCAATCAGCTGTGTTTGAAAAAGACAGTTGGGAGTTGATTGGCTGGTGCTTTATCTCCTTTTACCTTTTCTCCACTTTATCTCCAGTTTATCTCTTCTCCAAGCTTAATAAATCTGCCCTTTAGAGTTTTTATGAGAGTATTGCACTAGTGGATTGTCTCTATCATGCCCAGAACCAGAGATATCAGCCTTCCAGCAGCCAGTCCCTGCTCCAACTCCAAATGTCTGGTATACAGGATTCGGTATGGAAACCCGGCGGTCGGAATCCCAGCGTTTAAAATCCCGACGCTGGAATCCTGACCACTGAAATCCCGACATGGGGGGGACGTGGAGCACCCCCCATTGCGGGCTCGCTGCGCTCGCCACGCAGTGGTCCCGGTGCCTCGCTACGCTCGGCACGTTAATTTATTCTCCCTCTATGGGTGTAGTGGACACCCACGGAGGGAGAAAGTTTCGGGATTCCGGCGTCGGGATTCTGAACGCCGGGAAATTGACTGCATCCCGGTATACAGTTTTATATTTTTGTCAATGGATTGCTCTGGCTCCTGATCTCTGATCACCAAGTTCCCAGCACCTCCTGAAAGTTGGGACTCTAGGTTTTTATACTATTGAAGGCTAAGAAATCTATTTCCAAATAATGGCGATATCGGCAGTCAAACAAGCTGCCCTTCCACCGAAAAATTACGAATATTAAGCCCACTCCATTATCCAACCCTACCCTGTGTATAAAACACCCCCTACCTCCCTGAAAGTAATTTACAAGGAACCCTTCATTCAACTCAGTGCCCCCTTACACCACATGTTAGTGTTCACCCTCCCACCACCTGTGCCGTAAAGGAGTAATTAGCAGAAGTTACTGCTCCAGGTCCTACATGTTGATTGGAAGATAGAGCACCCCCTGCCACCCGTGGGACATCAAAGCTGCTGCTGATAGCACCCTCCCACCCCTAGTAGCAGAGAATGGGTAAGGGCCCCAGTGCATTGCTTTGCCCAGGGGCCCACACTGCTGTTAAGACAGCCCTGAGGGTGTGTGGCATTATGTTTTGACCCCTAAATAAGCCTCTGGTTCTACACGTGCACAGATAATTGGAAAACTGAGGGTTGGAATGTATAAGCGATCCATTGTAAATAAGGCCCAATATACACATGCATTAACCATGCACCACTGGTATACATTAACAACTACAAACAGGTGTATAGCACATAGCAGTGGTTAATAAGATGTTTGCATTGCCTAATGAAGGACAGAGCTCCGCTGCATTTATTTTGCTAAACAAAAGAGAAAAAACCACCTTATGGGAATTTCTAATCAGCCCTCTTCTTCCTCTGCCTCCCACTGTCTCGTCTCTTTAATGCTGGGAGGAGGTGAATCAGTGACACACAGCGAAAGTCAAAATCAGTCATAACCGATCAGCAGGTTGCCATGGAGAAAAAGAGGATGGAAAGTAAATTTCAGGGCTTATGAATGCTGATTACTCAAGTATAATTATGTCAAAGGAAACAGGTTACTACGCAGTGCTTTATGTTCTAATGATTCCTTCATCATAAATTCACCAGTTGAACAGAATTTTAAAATGTGTTCTCCATAAGCATTATTTATGAAACAGAACACATGTAATCCCGCAGCACAACTGCATGAATGTGACTATTATGTGAGTGCAGTGGCGTAAGTTCGTCCCAGGCACCCGGAGGCAAGATGAATGTTGGTGCCCCCCCCCCCCCCCACATTTTAATAAATATATATATATATATATATATATTTACACACACAAGGACGTTTCTGTCGTTAAAATTATCGTATTAGCAGCAATGCATGAAGTTGGTTGTCTAGATTTTTGCAGAAAATGTCCCCCCAAAAAATGTCCGCCACCTTGAAGGTGACATCTGTAAGGGAAGGTAGTGCACTACCTTGAAGTGTAAGATTTCAGGAGTGCTAGTGCGCTGTGACCGGCCAGAAACCCCCTGGCAACAAGCAAGAAATCCCTTGGAAACATGCAAAAAAACTGGCAAAACACATATAGGTAAAAAAATTATTAATTATGTATGTATGGCAATGAGCTGGGTTTTCCGTTACTCACACTGTGTCCAGTGCACCGTAGCTTGGCTGTGGGCTTCAATCAGGGGAAAGCTGCTGGTGTAGAGCCTCAGTTCTGGAACATTTTAAAACGTTTTTTTTTTCTCTGGAGAGCATAACTTTAGAGCCCATCTCCTGTCCATCTGGGACTGGCCAGAAGGAACAGGATCTCCTAACCCAGTCAGCGGCCTGCTCCACTTATCTACAGTAGCCAGGCTCCTGCTGCATGGCTGCCGCTGGCTGACTGGTCGTGCGGCACTGTGGTGACGTCATCAGCACACAGCGCTGGAGCCGCCGGCATCTGTGCAGCTGCACAGAGAGATGAGAGGAGCCGGGCGAGCTGCTTACGTAACAACATACAGCGCAGCAGACGCCCGGCCCGGCTAGCTAGCAGAGCGGTGAGCTTGTTGGGTTGGGGCACTGGAGGCACAGTGACAGCTCTCGCATGATGGGTGGCCTAGGGAACGGACTTAATATTACTCACATTAAGTCCGTTCCCTAAGCCACCCATCAGCCAGGAGGCAATGGAGTCAGTGCCCCCTACTGGCCAGGCGCCCGGCGGCAAATGACTCCATTGCCTCCGGGAGTTCCGCCACTGCGTGAGTGCACATACACTATTCTTACATGGAATCACATAGATTTGCTGATCAGGTGGTAGGCTCTGCGGTGTTGCCAAAGACTGCATAGATTGATAGATATGATGGATCAGGAGGGTATCCGGGCCCAGTGGCGTAAATATAAATTTTGCACCCCCCTGCCAAAAAGTTTGCTCCCCCAAGCAGCAGCTGGGGCTGCCTTACAGTAGTTACGCCACTGTCCGGGCCTTTAAGTCGACAGTAATTAGGTCAACAGTCATGCTACAAGATAAAAATTGACACCCTAAAAACCTAAAAAACCCATGTTGACTTTTTCATATGTAGACCATTTTTATGTCATTCTTTTGTTTATGTTGTCCTTTTTTCCATGCAAACCTTGTTCAAGTCCACCTTTTGGCGTCAACCTAGGTGATGTCAACCTTTTCGCTGTTGACCTAACCCGAACAGGAAAATTCCTTGATAAAGACCGGATTCAGAGGTGGATGCAGTTTTTTGTCGATAAAAAAAGGAAAGGGTTGACAGCGGCGCACACAGTTATTTCAGTTAGGATAAAAAATTGATAAATAGATTGGACGATCTTTACACAAAATGTAATGAAACATGATAAGAAACATGAATTAAAACTACAATAAAATATAAGTAAAAATAATGACAGCTATAAAAATGATTGTATATGCCAGTGAGTAATTCCTATGATACCCCTGTGTAATAAAGGGAATGTGAATATGGAAATATTTACAACCCTTAATAGGGGATGTGCACCGTCTGCTTGTATCTGTGTGGTTGGTCCAATGCTGGTAAGAATAACCGAGGGTTGCCGACTTTATAATTCTCCTCTCCAGGAGAAGCCCGGAGAGGAGAGTTCCAGCAGCCGCTCAGGGGGCGGGGCTTAAGTGTGACATCACTAAGCCCCACCCCCATGATGACAAACTGATGAATTCACGGATCTCCGTGGTGGGGGCGGGGCTAAAATTACGCAATTGTTTCATTTTAGCTCCGCCCCCTCCTCTGAGACCCGAGGATTGCAGCATTTTAATGCTGCAATCCGGGGCGCAGGGGGGGTCCCCCCTGAATCCAGGAGGGTTGCCCACCCTTCCGGGGGGGGGGGGGGGCGGGAGGGGGTCACGATTTTCGGGAGACTCCCGGCCATTCCGGGAGAGTCAGCAACCCTGGAATAACCGCAGGTCCACCGGAAATTAATTGGTAATAATGATCTGCAGATGGAATTGCTGTGTGCGCTGCTGTCCCCTCCTTTTCTTGTTTACTTATGGGGGTAACTACCGGGCTTCCAAGCAGATGCAGGAGACTCCATTCATATTAAGCGCCCCCAGTTCTGCCCTCCTGGTGTCAATCCTATTAATTCACCCTCCTTTGTCAGTATTCTTTATGTAACTTTCTGCAAATGCACCTAGAAAGTCCTTCCCTGATATTGAGATCCAGCTCTGCAGAATTTACTGTAGCTTTACTATTGTTTTCACTTGCAGCAGCAGTCACTTTAACCACAGTATGCCAAATACAGTAGCTGTGCACGGAACTGTCTTGCTACATTTTGGCCACACTCTACATATGGTAAAAAGCAACTGCTAGAAGACCACTACTCAGCTACATTGGTATGGTGGGTGTCGATACAGGTATTAAAGTTCTAGGGGATTATTTACTAAGATGGGAGTTCTATTAAAGAATAAAGATGGGATGTTGCTATGGGTGACCAATCAGATTCTACCTATTATCCTCTAGATGGTGCTCCATAATTAAGGAGGATTCTGATTGGTCGCTATGGGCAACATCCCATCTTCAATAGATCTCTCATCTTAGTAAATAAACTCCATACATTTATTAGCTAGACAGTCAATAAGTAAATATCTGATGTTGACATGTATTAGTATACAGGGTCAAAAGGTCAACATGTACAAAAGGTCTTATATCCTTAGACTTATATACAAATGTAGATGAGCCCCAAAGCAGTTAGTAAGAGCTACTATACTTGGTAAAGTGCTGGGAAATTGTGCTGATGGTTTAATGTAACTGGATATATCTCTCATTCCTTATTTTCCCAAAAATTGTTATAGTCTAATGTGGGCTAGGTGACATGAGGGAGATTGCTAGACTAATGAGGGAGAGAGGGAGATTGCTGCTATTTCAGGGAGTATCCTGCAGAAGGCAGGAGGGGAGGTAACTATGCCTTGGACTGCACACCCTAATCTGAAAAATAATAAAAGTTCCCATCATAATGAGACTTGTAGTTCCTCACAGATAAAAAGGGGGCAGGCATCGGCAAGTGCATACACCGAGGTAAGTAACAGCAGGGCGCGGTGGCAGCCGTGCCGCCGCTACAGCATGGCCCTCAGTAATGATAACCTCACTCATCCGGCCATGCTTGAATGAGGGAGAGGGTGCACACCGTTAACAACAGGAGGCATACACACTAGGCGATATTGTCCACAATATTGCTCAGAAAGCCCTTTGTCACCAATACTGTCTAGCGTGTATGGGCCTTCACGTTCTTATCTGCCAGAAATTCTATATTTCTCTATTCTAGAAATAACATTTTGCAATATTTGCACTTCTCCATTTCCGCATTACATGAATCATATGATGGGCGTGCTGCAAGATGCAGAAACAAGTACAGTAGATGCACCTTTCATAAGCACCACATTTCCAAACTCTAATGTTTATTTTTATTGCAACAGAACAGAGTAAAGGAATTTCTAGTCGACATCCCAGAAACACACAAGCTCATCAATATAAACAATCTCCCTCAGAGCTGCACCAGCCGCATGCTAATTCACATAACCCCTTTTTAACCCTTCTACATCTTTGAAATGTGGCACCTGTCAGGGAACCATTTCTCCCTCTCTCTACGCTGCCTTATTGCCATATGTGTCAGGTTTTTGATAAGGCAGTGCCACTGTGCCACCTACACATTTAGAACTGTGATGTCTTTGGTTGAATTCATTATACAAAGAGAAGCCACCTGCTATTTTCAAACCTCCTTTCATTACCCTGTTCCAAGCGAGAGAGAGAGAGAGAGAGAGAGAGAGAGAGAGAGAGAAAACGAGCTCTGGAGATAACACTACAGCAGATTGAGAAGGAACAAGGAGAATATTCTCATGTACAATCCGGGACATCTGATTGGTGGGTGGGTGACAGCTGGACCCGTGAATCAAATTCACTCGCTTTGAGATTTTGGAAGGGAAAGTGAATTTTACAGTTTGCAATGTTTTATTATTTTATTCTCTCCTTGTGGCATGCTGTCCTGTGCTGATCTATTAACTAGAAGGCTATAAAAGGCAGCCTGGAGCTCATTAGCAGAAGAGAGAGGAGAACCGACAGGTAACTGACTTTGTCACCAAGCAATGAAGAAAAGTTGGATTTCTTTGACTCATCTGAAGCAGAGAAGAGAACACTCCATCTTAACTCTTTATTTTCCAACTCACAGTACATTTTAATTTTGCTGTTGTATAATGCCACCTGATCCTAATGAGGCAGTCCTCCTTTATATTTACAGATGGAGCGTCTCCCAGCCAGCCTGAGGAATCCCCAGATCCCCTGAGCTGGTGCTGGCTGGTGGTTAGGCGCTCCATCTGACGGGAACCGTGTCTCCGTCAGTACGGCAGCAGTGGGTGGATTCCCTGCCCGTCTCCACTTCAGTGCTTAGTGGGGGCTGCAGGGTGATGCGGGCGGTGACGATGGAGCAGCGTGGAGCCGGTAGAGGGTGGCGGTGGGCTCCGACAGAATGGGTCGCGTGAGCGTCTCGTGCGTGCACGCCCCCTTATGTCAAATGGCAGAAGGGGGCAGCCAGCCAGGAGCAGTGGGGGCGTGCACACGAGACGCTCACACGCCCCAGTCTGTCAGAGGCCGCCGCCGCCCTCCACCGGCTCTCCGCTGCTCCCTCATCACCGCAAGGAGCAGCTCAAATGAGAGCTGTTCCATCTGTATATCTTTATTCTTGGGGGCTGATGCTGACCTGCGGGCCGATACTGACCTGTACAGGTTCAAATTTGGCCCAGTAACTGATGTTTTGGGTCTGCGCATGTGGAGGCCTCGGTTGCCAGCGCCTTAGATGAAGTTTCTCTTTGAGTGAGTGACAGGTAGGGGGCATTAGCTGGGGTCCACTTAATGTTTTATGGGCGTGCCCACAAAAAGCGTAGCCCTGCCTTAGATGGATGATGTCACATGACATCAGTGAACCCCCCCTACCGAATTCGTCAGGAGGCGGACATATGAAAAGTAAGTCCCGGCTTACCTTTCATACCGAACAGAGGAAAAATCACTAGATGGTAAATAACCATTGAAAGATTTTCCTTATGTGCGGCCGCATGCGAGCGGATGTGTAAGCGTACATATCTGCTGGCATCGTAGTGCGGGGATTCGGGTGGCAGGGTGGGTGTGCATTCATCGGGGCGGGCGAGTTTACCTGCTCGCTAGGCAGCGAATATACATAGCCTAGCGAGTAGGTCTGAATTACCACCTTGGCCCTATAAATACTTAGTAAAATAAAGATTTGCATATAAATATGTTGTACTATTGAACATTGTTATGTTGATGTATCAAACCCTGGAGAGAATTCAAGTGGATAGAGATAAAGAACCAACCAATCAGCTTCTAACTGTCATTTTATAGACTGTTTGAAAAATGATAGGTACAAACTGATTGGCTGATACTTTTTTCTGTCCACTGTATCTCTCTCCAAGGCTTGATGTACTGTATGTTGTCTAGTGGTGATAGGGCCATCCTAATCTGCTATTGCCCGTGTACAAATGTAAGTACCAATTCCAGTTTTAACTTTTCATTCACTGATTCCTCAGATTAGAGTGAAGAGATATGAAGCCATATCTATGAGCTGTTAACCTTATACGCAGATTGCATCATACTTGCCTACTCTCTCAAAGGTAACCAACACTCCCGTTTTTTTGGGCAGCCTTCCGCACCCACAGAAAAGTCGACAGATCTCCCGCATTTTGCCCGCTTCCTAGTTAAATGAACGTGATATGGGTATTTTGCAGACAATTGTGAGTCTTTGAAGAGGGGGCGGGACGTAATGATGCAGATTTGGTTTCATCAGCGTCTCCTAAACGGGAACCTCCAAGAGAGGAGAGATGAAAGGGTGGCAACCATGGATTGCATCCATTCCCAAGAGGAAACTATACCAGTACACAAAACTGATATTACACAGCTAGGACCTTGGTTATGTCACATTCTGACTCGTTATTACTCAATGTAAGGTAACCTTCAGCCATTTAATTATAACAGAGGATCAATAGCTCATTTAGAATTACAGAGGTATCAGATGAGGTAACAAGTAGGTTTAGAAGATATCTATCCATATATTCCAGTCCAAATTGTGATCACAAAAGCAGGCAGGGGGTGGTATGCAGCCCCTCCTACATTTGCATTGCTTAAGGACTACATATAACAAGGCCCTATCAACTATGCATGCACACGGTATGCAGTGTGCAGGCGTACATATAACAAGGCCCTATCAACTATGCATGCACACAGTATGCAGTGTGCCCCCTGCAAATGAAGCCCGAAATGAGCGTTTGCAAGTTGATTGACATCCGCCAGCTGCATGTGGGCGGCAAGTTGACATTTTCTGAGAGTGCCTTGGAAAAGCCCAGGCTGCCTCCATCTCCCCCCAGCTGTCCAAATAGTATGTAAAGCAGCAGCCTGCTGCTCAGTCACTGGCTGGGCGTGCAGGCTGCAGGGAAACTCTGGGGGCGTGGCCTCTGAGACCCTGAGTATGTGAGGCCCTTAGGAGCCCTGGGATGGCTGCTCCTATCACCCTTCTCTTAATCTGGCCCTGGACAAATAAAGGCTCACCAATTTGTCCATAAAGGACGGTAAGAACATATTGACTATGTTTTCAATTGTGCTAAATGTAGGAAGCTCAGTTTAAAAGTATGAAATATGAATGTAAAATATATCTGACACAGTCACCAAAATGACATCACAAGCAGCCACTGCAACCCATAAAATGGCCGCTCCGGGACTGGCTTTGCAAGCCACTGCCCCCACAGAAGAATAGTAGCACACACTGCCCCCACAGAAGAATAGTAGCACACATTGCCCCCACAGAAGAATAGTAGCACACAATGCCCCCATAGAAGGATAGTAGCACATACTTCTTGGTTTTTTTTCTCAATTTGTCACAACATGTAAAACACGGCTTAGCTGTTTTTCCAAATGTAGCAAGTAGATGGATTCAACATTTTTTTTTGCCAATGCCATGCCATGCCAATGCCATGCCAATAAAAGACTGACTTGTTAAGAAGACAGTCAAAGTTGTGTGACATAACTTGCAGCTAGTGGAGACTGGCCATTAGCCCCATCCCTCGTCCTCAGTGGCAGTCTATTCAGTATGCACTGCACTATGAGGCGTGCGACTACATTTTGATTGATATGCTTGATGTCACAACCTTGTGCTGCATCCAGGCCCAGCAGAGTCCAGCACTTCTGGATGCCTAAACCAGTTTAAGGTAGTTTATTTGGCATTGCACTGTGGGTGTCTCATTGCCCCAAACTGTAGCATTTGCCCAGTATTGCCTATGCTTGGGCCTTGCTCTGCGTCAGAGGACATATGTGGACATTTAATTATTACCATGTTTGCCAGGTCACAAGCAATAGCCTGTGCTTGTGACCTAATGACTAGGGTAATGATTGATTCTATTTGGGTGTTGTCAGGTCCACAAATATATGAAGGTATATCAAACAGAGGTCAGAGAGGTGGCAGATACAAGTTATTAACTTTATTTAGATATTGTACAGTTAGTCAACAGGAAATGAAATATCTGCATTATCAAATATGGATATTGACTGTACTCCCAATAATAGATATCAGAATATCTGCTTCTTTGTTCCAGGTCACAGAGCATAGAAACACTGTGCTTGTACCAACATTTTTTTGTTGTAACTGTGTGTTTTCCTTTCCACATTGTTGCAATGCTAACCATTACACATCCATTAGGCAGCACGGATGGTGTAATGGTTAGCATTACTGCCTGACAACGCTGAGGTCATGGGTTCGATTCTCATCATGGCTCTAATTGTGCGGAGTTTGTATATTCTCCCCATGCTTGCTTGGGTACTCCGGTTTCCTCCTACAATCCAAAAATATACAGGTAGGTTAATTGGCTTCCAACAAACCCTAGAATGTCGGTGTGTGTGTATATGTGGTAGGGAATATATATTGTAAGCTACACTGGGGCAGGGACTGATGTGAATGTTCAAATATTCTCTCTGTAAAGCGCTGCGGAATATGTATGCGCTATATAAAAAACTGTTAATAAATAAATAATTGTCTGCTTGCCTATTTGCTGCCTCTCCTCTATTCATTCTTCTTTACTTCCTTAGGCATTGTTTTATTTGTTGCTGTTTTTCTATACCATATCATGTCCCATCACCGGCATCTACAGAAGTCCTCTGCTCAACCTGGCAGACAAGGCTGAGAATCCCACTTCCCACCAAATGCTATGACTGGGTTCAGCTACATGAATGCAATCCCAGGATGTTGTTAGGTCTGATGAAGTGCCCCCAGTTATGATAGGCCAGGCTATGCAGCTTGAGGCCCAGATGATTTGTGGATCTACTAGCTCTTGTACAAGTGTCTGTTCTTCTTGTTCTTATATGCCCAAGGTTAGTATGGATGGCTGGATTAGGTCACCCCCTGTATATCTCTGCTTCCAGCCCTACTAAGGTACATTTTGGAGGCCAGGATGATGTCTAGAACAAGCCCCCTATAAAGAGTAAGGTTTTGGTTTCTGGGTTGTGGCAGGCAGGTAGACTGACTTCACCAACTGCTGCTGCCCCATGTTTTAATCTCTGCAGTGCCGCAGTTGGTGAAGCCACAACCCAGAGACCAAAACCTTACTCTTCATAGGGGGCTTGTTCCAGACATCACTGGGGTTTTCTGGGATTATATTGCTTCTACTCCTTGGTTCCCATCCAGTTATCCTGTGTTATCTGTGGCTGTGGTGGTGCATTCTCTTTTACTGGCTTCAGCATTATCAGGTACTTCCTAAATGTCTATCCCCCCGCCAATGTCCCTTTCTCCAATTAGAGCAACTGCACTGGCATGGAAAGTTCACTCGACCCTTCAGAGGCTCTGACTGATGTTCGTACATTGGGGATTATTCTAGTTCACTCGCAAAGGCACAATCACTCTCTAATGGACAAAACCATATGCACTGCAGGTGGGGCTGATGTAACAGGTGCAGAGAGAGTTACATTTTGGGTGGGGCTTGTACTTCAATCTGATATCTATGTTGCAGTGTAAAAATAAAGCAGCCAGGATTTACCCTGCAGAGAAACAATAAAACACCCAATTCTTACTCTCTGCACATGTTAAATCAGCCCCACCTGCACTGCATATGGATTTGTTCATTAGAGAGTGAATGTGCCTTTGCGAGTGAACCAGAATAACCCCCATTGTGTCTTTGGCTGGTGTGTTAGCTTTCTTATTGCACCGTTACCTATGCAATGCCTAATACAACAGCTTCCCAGTTATTCCTGATTGCTACCATCCCCCACCAGCATCGTACAATGGAAAGTTGAGTTAGGTTTTGTGTGTGTTTGGGTTTTCTTTGGCTTTTTTTAAGGGCACAATTTAAAATGTAAATTCATATGACAGAAATGTAAAATGACAGCACTGTATCTTTTAATGTACTGCTTAAGCTATGTATATGTAGTTAAAATAAAAGGTAACAGGTACGCAAAAGGTTACATGAAAATAAACCTTTAGTGAGTTTATGGAACAATGCAAATGAAACAAAATACAATAATCCTATTCATCAGACCATTTTCTAATATAACTTTCCACAGTCCCAGAAACCCATTGTGTTGATAATGAAACTTTAAGCTGTACGAAAATGTCACAAGCAAGTTCTGTTAATTAGATTTTATTTCCTGACTAATTGATGGCTAATTAACTCCAGGTAATTATTTACAATATATTACAGAAAGTTGTTCTATCATATCCTATGTGATATTTACATCTGCTTATAATTGCTGATAATAGATAAAAAACTTTGCAAAATGTTTATTTTTCAAGTACTTGTGTTCATTATACAGATGTGAGCAATTCAATATTAGGGTTCAATCCAAGGTGTGATTTGAACCTTAGGTGTAAATTTCCTTTTCTCCACAAATTTGCATTAAAGTGCAAGATCTTTATTTTAATGTTAAAATTCTGTGTCACTGTGCAGAACCTCTTGGACATCCCCCCCCCCCCCACACACACACACACACGCACACACACACTACCACCACCAACAACAATAACAAATACCAAATTGGGCCATTGAAAACTTCAATTAGCTTAATTAGGCAAATAATTATGTCATTTTTGGAAGTAAAAAGGCACAATGGAATATCCTGCGCTATAAAAGGAACTGTAAATAAACAAATTACCCAAAAATACGCTCTTGTTAGACTATGCACCCCTTAATTATTGAAAGCATTATTTAAAATTATTGCTTTTGATAGTTTTTTAACCTTTTTGCTACTATAAAATGACCGCAAATTACCCCATTAGCAACCTTTATTTCTTCTTTTGTTTCATTTTCCGTTTAATTCATTTGTACTTAGGCAATATTCATAAGCTTTTTACACTCTTCTTACACTGTACACACTTTTTAAAAAAAGCGTCTGTTATTTTCCTTTTCCCCACTAAAGTCCTTCGACATGATTCTGCTAATGAAATTTGTCACATTTCTGCTGTTGAGGAAGGTCTCCCCACTTTTACATGCACTTCTCTCACATTGCAGATTCGCAACCCACCGCTGCGAGTAGAGTTAATGGGCATGTCATCAAGTTTCATAAAAGTCAACAAAAACACAAAAATAGACTGCACTGGAATTTGAAAAATTCAGAATTCTGATGATTTAATCAATAAAAACATAAACAATAATCACAAAATCAACACAAGAAAAAAAAGAAAATACAGATGGGGCCGGGCTCTTCTTTGCTGGCGAATCGCCAGAACGTCACCGCTGGCGATCCACCAGCAGCCTGGTCTGCCATCTGACTGAGACGCGCGTGCGTCTCACGCGCACGTGCGTCTCAGTTTCCGTCGGAGAGGTGACGGGAACCCTGTCCGTCTCCGCTTCAGGGAGACGGACAGGGTTAGGGGGGGTGCGGGGAGGCGGTCACCCGGGGAAAGCACAGTCGGAAGGGGACACACGCGCATCTCGTGCGCGCGCCTCCCCTTTCGCTGTACAGATGGCGGGTGGCGGGGGATGGCGGCTGGCATCGCCATCGCCATCCCCTGCAATGATGAGACCTGTCCCATCTGTAAACAATATATAAAATACACATAAATATAAATAATAATCAAAAGTACATGATATATGTGAAAATTCCCACACCGACTTTATTCCAGCATAGTAAACCCAATCTAATTCTCATTTGGATGGTGTCTCCTGTTCTGGACAGTATGTTAGAGAGAATGGGTTAGTGATTCTCAAGAGAGAGTCCAAAATAATACTTTGTAGACTTAATTTTTCATTTTGTTAGTACTCAGTCAATTGTTAAACTAAAAGTTCATCCTTCACAATACTGGCCTTAGCAAAAATTATGGTGTTGGTAAATAATTACCACTTTGTAAGTTGTCTGCATGCATGTCCACCTGTCACCTTTATGAGAAGCAGCTCCTGGCTGGTTATCAATTCCAATACGCCTCTTTGTGGAAAGTGATCTCTGAAATAGGGAATTACAGTGTGGATACAAATAAAGAAAGTCCTGGTACCAATGAGACTGATGCGTTTCTCCATCTTGGTAACTCGGTGGCTTCCCTAAAGTGTAATGGTAATTATTTACTAACACCATAATTCTAACAAAAAGGAAAACTAAGTTACCAAAGTACTATCCTGGACTCTCCCTTCTGTGAGAGTCACTAACCCATTCTCTCCAACATACTGACCCCAATAGGAGACCGACTATCCACATGAGACTGTAACTATGTTTTTTAATAATTTTACTAATGCCGGCATAATACACAAATATACCATGTACTTTTGATTATTATTTATATTTATAAATATTTTATATATTGTTTCTTTTTTTTATTTTCTTGTGTTCATTTTGTGATTATTGTTTATGTTTTTATTTGATTAAATGATAAGGATTCCACAGTCTATTTTTATGTTTTAGTTGGCTTTGCTTTATGAAGTCGAGTATCTATGTCAGATTGTAGCTTGAATATAGGACGGTTATTTGAAGAACTACAGTATTAGGAATTCTGATACATAGCGCAAAGCCATTTTTTCTATTTAAGGTTCATAAAAAACACTTGCAACTCGACTAACCCCTTATATGTAATGCTACGTGGTTTTCATTACATAAGCAGAAGAATGCCGATAAGCACCCTTATGTTTTTTGTAATACACATCAATGGAGAACTTTCGTAATAATTTCTGCAAATAATACATGTACAAATGGTGCATTTTGGTGTAATATATAAATATATTGAGATGACAGAAGCCAAATATCTTGAAGCTTATTTATAATTTTTATACTATAGTATTTTTCAGCCGCCCAAATGCAGTATATTTCAATTTAATAATTCAAGTATTTAAACCTGTGTTTCTGAGAAACATAGCAGATGAATTGTGGTATGCTTAATATAAAGACTATAAATGCTTGATACTGGAATGAAAGGATTAAGAACTTTTTTTAATCATCTATCTCTGGATGAGATGTACTAAGCCTTGAAAAGTGGAGAGTGTTCAACCACCAACCAATCAGCGCCTAACTCATTTTTCAAACACATCTTGTAGCATGGACAGTTAGGAACTGATTGGTGGTTAATCACTCTCCATTTTATCATATATGACCCTCTATCTTCAAACTCAGACATAAGCAGATCTCTGGACAAATGGCCTGGCGGCCATTTTACTGGTGATTTCTATACTATGCATGCACAAGATGCAAGGAAAATGGCCGCCACACCATTCTCCCATTGGTGAATGTGCTCTTGCTGCTGCCAATGGGGGACTATGGAGAGATGAGGTTTAAAATAATAGGTGCAGAGAATACAGACAGTTGAGTTCACATAATGTCATTAAGTCGATTTGATTAGCATATTACAGTAGACGGCACATATAGAGGCTCGGCCCTGGGAGTCAATTGGACAAGAACCTGAGGGATTATTATCATGAGGGCTTGGAGTTTAATTCTTAACTCCTTGTTAATTAAAGCACCAGACATATGCTCTAAAAGCTAATTTGACACAGTCAAAAATGACAAATCTAAAATAATTGGTTTGGTTTAATCCATTGCAGTGATTCTTTTTACACTAATCCCATTTTCCGTACTAATGAAAGATTACATTTGTTTATTTAGGCAATGGACACATTACACACTTACAATGCACATTTCGTGTTGCATAAGAGAATGGACAGATTAATGTTTGCTAGTGCCCATCACCTCCACCCTTTACTTCCCCTCATCTCTCTGTTTCAGTGATCACTACCATAATAATCAATACCACTACATATTTCATGGCCTATGTCTCAGGCATTTGAATCTCTTTCCCAGAGGGGATTAATAGCATAATCATGTTTTCACGCAGCCTAACTCAATATTCAAGGAAATGTTGGCTTATCGCCTAGTTTACAAGTATCCTCCAGCTACACACAGCCAAAAAATAATTGCTATGCAGATTCTAGAATCTTAAAACTTTTTCCAGATCAATAATAGGAATAGATTTTTTTTCAACCTTTGCTCATTAAAAATATATGTTTTTAATATAATTGGCATAAGTGGAAAGGTTATATAAGTATGTAAGGAAGTTTTAAGTTAATGCATTATCTATTTTAATTTAATTTAAATGAAACAAATATATTTCACTCATTCCTGGTCATTTCTGAATCAATACCACACACTTTTCACGGTGGTAATGATCCAAAAAGGAAAGAAATGGAACTGCGCAATATAGGGGGTAACAGTACATGCAATTTATTTGCTCACTAATATGAAAAACACATACAACATACATATAATTAAAAAACAAATATAAGAAAAATAATAATAAAAGGGTACATATAAATATAAAATATTTTAGCACAACCGGTTGTGTCTATTTAGTATGCAGAATTGTTAAAAAGGATTTCGCTTCCCTTGAGGTTAGTCACAGTCATATTAGTGTGTTAATTGGTTAGAATGGCTGGATTCTGATTATGGATTAGTGGTTAAACTTGCAGTAAGTTTAGGCTATACTGTCCAGGTTTTTTATGTCTGGCCAGACAATTTATATTCGGGGCACCTTACAGCTGCCACCTGTAGTTCCTCTGGTCTCCCAGTTGATGGTGCTGAATCACCTTTCGGTACAACTTTATCTGGAGTCACCTTTGGGTGGGTGGTCTGTTTGGTTCTCTGTATGGTCTCCCTCTGGTGCAATGATAGATACCAACGCGTTTCCCCGCCTCCGGTCACGGACTCAGCGGCTTTCTCAAGGACAAGGAGATAACAAACTGTTTGCTAAAATATTTTATATTTATATGTACCCTTTTATTATTATTTTTCTTATGTTTGTTTTTTAATTATATGTATGTTGTATGTGTTTTTCATATTAGTGAGCAAATAAATTGCATGTACTGTTACTCCCTATATTGCGCAGTTCCATTTCTTTTCTTTTTGCTAGCTAATTCGAGGCACTGAGCTACCCCCTCCAGAACAGCAGCAATAAACGGGGAGTGACAGTATCGGTGTATTGTAACTAAGATCTGGTATATTGGCTAAGTAAGGTCAACCCACTCACGGCGCAGGACATTGCAAATTTTGCTTTTCTGGTAATGAACCAGTTCTTATGTCAAGTGTTGGTTCCATATCATGGATGGGATTAGCTGTGTGAATGTTTAATGAGAGCTAGGCCCACATTGGTTGGGTAAGAAATGTTGACCATCATAAAGTTGACATTAAATAATTATTAAAGAGAATGTCAACATGGTCGAAACATTGATGCTGACCATGTCAACACTTTTCATGAAAACAGTGATGAAATGTCCACATATTAGAATGTCTACATTTCTTTCTGCTGACCTCGCAGTGACTTACCTTTTTCTTTATCTGCAGTGGCTCAAGTGGCTCCTTACAGTCCCAGGTGGTAGTGTGATTGTCACTTCAGTGTCGCCTGATCCCCTGGCATTCAATAAGCCAGGGGTCCTCAAACTATTTTGCTCTGCGACCCCATCAGACAACAGAAATAATCACAGGACCCCAGCAAGTTACTGCAGAAGGTCATTACATCACATGTGTAGGCAGCAGACAGCACATACATGGCAGCATTGCAGAGGCACAAAATGATGTGAGGAGTCTAAAATAAAAGACAATTCAACAGATTTTTCAGACTCCTTGAATCACTGACTGAGATTAGAAAAGTCATCAGCCTGATGGTCAGTAACATGGAGTCGCGACCCCATGCTGAGACGGTCGGGACCCACTTTGGGGTCAGGATCCACAGTTTGAGAACAGCATTTGTCCTCTATCACTAATCCCTAACCTTCCCTCTAGTGCCTAACTACAATTTCCTTCCACAGCCCACTTACTCTTCCGCTTGCTTCCTATCCCTAATATTAACATTCCGATGACATCAATATTTCACATTTTAACATTCTAAAAATGTTGACATGTGGACTGTTGACATTTTACCAAATGCATATTATCTCGTTTTCCTTTGATGAACTCATCTTGATTGAAGTCACACCACTGGGGGCAGAGTTGTATACCCTAATTTTTCTTCCCATGTGCTCGCTGTGCATGTGTGTATTTGTTGCAATTGTGGGCTGTTCTGATTATTGGCCATCCTTTCTTGGCACCATACAGTGTTTTAACCTTTGAGTGCCAACATCTCTCTGAGAGATGTGCAAAATATCCTCTAAAAATGCCACCTCCACTCGCATTTGTTATATAAATTCAAATAAAAAATAAAAAAAGTTTATATTTCCTATTACAGGTCATTTTGATGAATTAAAATGTTTATTGGAAATTTTCACATCTATTTTGACAAATTCACTTGGCACTCAAAGGCACATGTTATTCTATTCAATAAAAAGCTGACCTTTTTTTGCCAATTTATGTCTGTATTTTAGTTAAGTCAAGTTTAATTCAATGTTATGTGACTCACACAAGACACAAGACACACATCAACCATTAGTGGGTTCATGGCCATATATCACTGAAGTATTACATATACTTAATATTGCCACCAGGTGGCAGTATCATAGTATCTAGATTCCCATTAAATACACTTTTTTAATTGATAGACTTGGAATAGATAACACCTGTATTCACCGATTCCTCCTGCCACAGACTATTTCAGTTTGTTTTGTGAAAGATAAACCATTGACTCACTTGTCCGATCTATTGTTGGTCAATACAGCACCACCTTGACAGCAAGACATCTTTTTGTGTGAATGTGTATAACACACACTGTATACAGCAAAAACAACTTTTTTTCTAAAAGGGATTTCATGGCTAAGTAAAAGATAGCACACTTGTACCCATCCATTTGAGTAGTTCAGTTTTGAAGGTGCTGCTCGGTAGTTCTTTTGCCCATTCACTGTTGCATTTAATCAAACCAAGCAAGTATCTAATCCCAGAGGGCCGAACCTTATCTGGGGAAAGCAATGACTGTGTGATAGATCTGATGCTATCATTGTCATCTGTCCCATTTCATATTAACTGTGTGGCTTAAAGTAGTGCTCTCTTGGCGGGGTCTGTAAAATAAATAATTAGATGGGTATAAACTGCCGCCTCTGGGACTGGAGGCAGATAGAATCTCTGACTGCTCTACATTACAGTTACATCACCTCAGAGACTTGGCCAGGCCAGACAGCTCCAAGAAGCAGATGGAGATCAAACAATGGGAAAAAAGCAATACAGAAAAACTCAATTAAGTAGTCACCGTCCTCTCAGATTCCTGCACTTTAGTCTGAGAATAATTACAACATGCATGGTACTAATGGCTGCATTGTAATGATACCCTGTAAATGATATTGTTATCCTCATAGAATAATTACAACATGTATGGTAATGGCTATTTTGGGATACCTTCCTGTAGATTATATTGTTATAAATTGAGGATAATTGCAACATGCATGGAAATTGCTGTAATGTGCATCATTTTCTGTTAATTATATTTTTAGAATTTGAGAACAATAAGAACATGTAGGTTAATGGCTATTGGACCAGATTCTCGGGCAGGCACAGAAAGCCCGAAAATCAGTATTCTGCAATTTCCGCACTTCTGCACATGCGGGCACGCATGCACAAGTGCTTAAGCTGGGGTCTTGCCGTGACTGCAGTTTAAGTTGACTCGAGGGGCAGCAACAGGGCGGCGACGAACTGCAGCGATGGTCCATTTTGTGGGAGCGGTTCAGACAACACAGGTGTGTCTGGACCACTTGGGAGGAGGGCTGAAGCCGCTGCAAGACTTCACATGCAGCCAATGGCTGGCTAGCATGGATTCACAGCCAGGGAGCTGCCTGGGATGTGCAAGAACTTTCCAGTGTAGCGATGTGCTCACACTTCAGCAATGTGTCCAGCATGCTAGGCGGCCCCTGCAGCTTTCCGCCACAGTATGTAGTAAAGTGAGTCCTTGATAAACTACAACCCACTTTGAATCGTGCCTATACTGTGATCATTTCATGTTGATTATACTGTACTTTTGAAATTTGGGAATAATTTCATCATGAATGATAAGATTTGGGAACAATATTTTTGTTATATAAAAGGTGTGCCCAAATTAAAAGGAGACTTTTGCTGTAGCGGCGTTGTGGGTTAATGTGTTTGCTGATAGATGGCGCGGCGGTTTTCCCAGTTGCACATGTGCAGTGAACGGCTCCACCTAGGTTTCTTGATTCCTGGAAAGTTGTTTTGCACGGTGGTGAGGAGGAGGAAGAGGAGGAGGAGAAGGAGGAGGAGGAAACATTGAATGATACTTAGCAACATATATGTTCAATATTATTCAGGGCCTCATTCTCTCTTCTCAGTTTTATACAGAGTACAAAGCCCAGAAACTACTTCCTAATACGGCATAAACATGATCTTTAATATGTCTTTGGCTAAGCAAAGGTTACAGATATTGGGCCTGATTCAATTTGGTTAGCAAAGCATAAAAGCAAGCAACTGGGCAAAACCATGGTGCTCTGCAGGTGGGGGCAGATGTAACATGAGCAGAGAGAGAGTTAGATTTGGTTGGGGTGTGTTAAAACGGAAATCTAAATTGAAGTGTAAAAATAAAGCTTTATTACACTTGTGGTCTACATGAAGAAGCAGACAGTATTTACCCTGCACATAAACAATATAGATGTATTTGCTTCCCTTGTATAACAACATGATGTGTTCCAAAAGCAAAATGGCTTGCTTATTTGCTTTATTGAATACAGTATATTCCCATTATCAGCAGCTTCCACTACAATCTAAAAAGAAGAAGACATGCAACGTGTATATTTGTCATATTAAATATTCCAGTAGTTACTAAGAAAATGCTTTAGGTAAAACTGCCACCCATGAATTAAAATAAACCCACAAAAAATAAATGCTGTATAATGTATTGACCACAATTAGTTGCCCTGGTGTCTTCATTAATTTCACCTGTTGTCATTTCAACTGCCTTTTGTACTGTATACCGTCATTTATCTACATGCGCAGTGGCTTCTGCTTTACTCAGCTAACCTTCCTGAGGTACTGGAGGTACTGGCTGGTATGAAAGGTGCAGGGACATGTCCCTTCTTCCCGTGTTACCTCTGTTGATGCTGATTGGCTATGCAGGCCACAACAGATCCCAGCAGTGCTATTTAACCCCTGCAAGCCTGAAAGCCAAGAATGTCTTGGACAAATGATGAGGTGAGGGTGCTTATCAACATTAGAGGGGAAGAGGAGAACTGGCGTAAGATTACAGGCACTGTTAAGGATGCCCAGATATACCACAACATTGTGTAGATCCTGGCACCGCGGGGCATCGTTCGTAGCCTGCAGCAAGTTGTGAATAACCTAAAAAAAGCCATTTCTAATGATATTCTCATAGAAATGCAGGGTCATCCCAGGTTCAGTATGAAAGGAGCTGACCCGGATGTCCCTCCCTGCATTTCTGGTGTGAAAGGGGTAGTAGCTGAATGCCCTAGAACTGGAGAGACTGAGTTGCATGTAGGAGGAATATATGCAGTATACAGTATATTACCAGATAGGCCATTAGCTGGAAGGCCATTTACAATACATCACCAGGTAGGCCATTAGCAGAAAGACCACAAACAATCCTCACCAGGTCGGCACTCAGCAGGTAGATAACACAAAATACTTCCTCGGGTAGGCATCAGCAGGTAGATCACACACACACATACACACACACACACACACACAACATAACCAGGTAGGCCATCGGGAGGTACAGTACATCACACACAACACATCACAAGGTAGGCCATCAGCAGGTAGACCAGACACAATCCTTCACCACGTAGGCACTCAGCAGTTTGATTACACAAAACACATCCCCAGGTAGGCCATCAGCAGGTAGACCACACACACACACACACACACACACACACACACACACACACACACACACACACTACATCACCAGGTAGGCCATCAGCCGGTAGACCACACACAACACATCACAAGGTAGGCCATCAGCAGGTAGACCACACACAATCCTTCACCATGTAGGCACTCAGCAGGTAGACCACACACACACAATACATAACCAGGTAGATCATCAGCAGGCAGACCACACACAACACATCACAAGGCAGGCCATCAGCATGTAGACCACACACACACACACAATACATCACCAGGTAGACCATCAGCAGGTATACCACACACACACACACACACACACACACACTGCATAACCAGGTAAACATAACAGACCACACACTATCCCAACAAGGTTATACTTGTGGTTACATTACAAACATGAAGTACAGTACAGTACAGTAAACTTTACTACTCTCACTGCAAGTTCAGTTGGAGAAGTGTTCAGCTGTACAGTGTGCACTAAATGAGACTTATATATCAGAATGCCTCATATCGCATGCCAAATAAGCTGACAGCTTCGCGGCTTCTCCTTTCCCAAGCTGATCAGCTGTGTGCTGTGTGCCAGGTTTCCTTATATCTCAGAACAAATATGTGTTACTTTCCGAAACATTTCACCCTGCTGGCAGAAGGTTGAAATGAGAAACACACACATTCTCTTTACCCAACACAATGAATAATTTAACTTTAATAATGACATACAGATCCTTATGTAATGATGAGCGCAAGGGGGAGGGAGTGTTAAAGGAAAAGAAGGCAAGACACAGCTTGAAATGAGATACTTATAAAAGGTAATTAAATAAAATGTATTCCTAAGTAAGGTGCCATTAACTTCAGAGTTCCCTCTCCTCTCTGTTCTGAAACTGCTGCAATTATTTACTTTTAGGGAAAAAAAGGAATAAAAGGTTTTTAGTAGAATGATTTGAAATTAAAGAAAGAGTTCTGGTTTAACAAGCCTTTGTCTCTATCTGTTGATGAAGAACATGATTGTGACACAGAGACAGACTTGCTGCAGCAATAAAATAGCCAAAAGACAGCACCCTAATCAATTTGGTAACACGCATGGTTAGCCAAATTGGACGGATCTGGCTGTGCACTGTTCATACTGAGCAACCAGATCAATAGGCGGCCTGTTAATGAGGATGGCAGATGAGAACAGTCACAGGCAGATTATCATCATCTGCTGAATAGATTTAAAGATTAATCGCAGAGTTATAGTTGGAATTAGGATTATGTCCTGTCTACACTATGGGCCTAATTCAGACCGGTCGTAATTGGCGTGCGCAGCGAGATTTGCGAGGAGACGTGGCACATTCATCCATGTCAACAAAGACAATAAAAACTGTGAAAAAACAAGTGATGACCTTTTGAATGTCAACTTCTTATTGGCTGGTGGGCGGGACTAACCCCCGACATGTGGGAGGAGCCGTGAATGTAAACAAACATTTGGACTTCTCTCACTGGGGAACTGGCAGCCGGAGAAGACAGCTTTTGATCTGGGAGGCCCCTGGTGAGTGTGATTTCCCTTCACAGGTACTCGTTGGGATTCTACATGGAAAGAGGACAGGCCTACGATGGAATCCATAGGTTATGTATGTGTGAATGTATGGAATTCAAAGGAATCCATAGGTTATGTATGTGTGAATGTATGTATAATAAAGCTACAGTATACTTTTCATCTTTGTGGGTGCTTCTTTTCACTATTTGTAATGTTGTGGAACTACACGACCCAGCGGGCCCTATTACACAATAGTTTCACATATTTTTTTACCATTTGTCTGCCTGA
This sequence comes from Crinia signifera, assembly GCF_055691185.1. NCBI lineage: Eukaryota > Metazoa > Chordata > Amphibia > Anura > Myobatrachidae > Crinia > Crinia signifera. The sequence goes on along the minus strand of NC_139220.1, from coordinate 49,752,740 downwards.
TGCCCAACACCCAAGATGCATCGGGGACAGCAATTTGCATCCTATTAAGTTGGCAATTTCGGGAAAACATGCAAATTCGGACGTTTTTTGTCTACAAATCGCAAAAAGTTGAAACATCTCATCCCATTATTAAATGTCACACAAAAAGTCAGTAATTATGCCACCAACACTCCCAGATTAATCTTAATGAATCACAGGCCTCCTCTCTTTGTGGTTTATTTACTAAGATGGGAGTTCAATTGAAGATGGGGTGTTGCTATGGGCAACCAATTAGATTCTATCTATTATCTTCTAGAAGGTGCTAAATAATTGAGAAGTAGATTCTGATTGGTTGCCCGTAGCAACTGATTAGTTGATCATCTTCAATAGTAATTCTTCATAGTAAATAAACCCCTGTCTCACCTGCTCAGGGAGATAGAGATCCCATTGGTCATGATGTTTACCCATTACACCAGGGTAAAGCTTTTTTCGTTTCCATGCAAGGGATAATGGGGGTTATTCTGGTTCACTCAGTTCCCTGCTCATTCGCACGGGGAACGGATGTTTTATTACTGCACATGCGCATTTCTGTGTATGTGCATATGCTTGATGCAAGTGGGCATGGCGAACTGCCAGCTTCCAGTGCGGGTACGGGAGTTTGGGGTGGTGGCGACTGGCTGCGCCCATGGGAACTCCCAGCGTTTTATGGGTCTACCCATGAAAATGCTGGGCATTCCCATGGAAATTTCTTCCCATACTGAGAGCACGCACAGCTAAGACACCAGAGAGAGAGAGTGTCTTAGTTTTGCGTACTCCTACCAAATCATTCGATGGTCGGCGACCGCATCCAAGGCTGCGAATGGATGTTTATGAATGGGGGCAGGCACTGATGTCATGCAATGTCAGCCACCCGAACCCGGCAGGCAATGGTCACCTGCATTTGCATGGGGACGCCCAGTGTTTTCTGGGGCACACCCACCGGTTTTGTGGGCACGCCTAGAAAACACTCAGGGTCCCCATGCACCTGCTCCCCATCAGCCCCTGCCCCGCCCCGATAATTGCGAATAGCTTGGCAACTATGCAAATCACCGAAGCCATTCACAAAGAAGGGCCTCACATGTGCATAACAGTGCCCGCGCATGAGCAGTCCTTAAAACATCTGGATGGGGCTGAATTCACACAATCGCACATCATCGTGAATCAGACAATTAAGTTGAATGTGCACGTGAGGACTTTTCTCCCAGGAGTCCATGAAGACTCAATAAATATTAGAGTCTTCCTGATGTTCCAGGAATGAAGCATAGTACTACTTAAAGTTACCCATAAGTGTTGGGATGGATTCTGCAACACATAAGGTTAATTTTCCCAAAAACTTGGCGTATAGCTGTTCTTTCCTCAAACTGGTCAGGTCTCTACCCAACTCAAGGCTTAACATGTTAATGACAATGAAGGAGTGTAAAATGTCAGTTCCCCCTTGTCAGCTGTGATGAAACAGGGAATGTCTGATTTGAATATGAAATATTCCCGCAATGTACTGAGTAATTGGTGGTGCTCAGTAAGAAAATCAATAATAATCATCATTATCATAACAGTAAAATGCTTGTGTAGTAAACAGTCCTTTCACGCCCACCCTTGACCCGCTGTACCTCTGTCCTCAATGTTCTTGTGTTTGTTCTTTGAACTTTGGACTAATAAAGCTGCTGTTGAATTGTATGTGTGCTTCTAGAGTCCTGACTTGACCCCCTGCCCTCCACACCATCATTATAACTAAAGCTTATTGCTCCAGAAAATAGCGCAAAAATCTTAGGAAAATTAAAGGTATATTTAGCTTAACTGAGAGAGATAAAATTAGACGTACAGTAGCCCACTTCTAAGCCAAAAGTATTATGATGAGTTGTTTAGCTCAGCACATGAAGAATACAGGCTGTCATTATCGCAGTGGCTTTCCGTTCTCTCTTACCATAATGACAGCTACTAACTATACTATGAAAAATAGACCTCTAAAGCAGAACATTGTTTATGACCATTTTATCTAAACCAATTACAGTCTTGATTCTCATTTATTCAATAAGCAACTAAAATCAATTACATGAACAAACGCTGAGATTTAGGGGATTAGTTATTAAAACTGTGCTTATTATGACTAGGTGACATTTTTCATTGCTGCTTATAGTGCATGGTCAAACAGTGCCAGATAACTCCTCTGTACAGGGCCGGCGCCACCACTAGGCAGCTTCAGGCATTTGCCTAGGGCGCCGGCCACTGGAGGGCGGTACTGAGCTGCAGCAGCGCTCACGCCCGAGGAGAGCAGAAAGTGAAACTAAAGCAGCTGTTAAGTACAAGCAGGGAACAGGTGAGCTTACATTACAGCCGCCCGCCCTGCCCCCCCTGCCCATCATCCCCCCCCCCCTGGAGCCCACCCGTTGAAGTGATCGGCGAGTGCTGCCAGCAAACCCCCGTGCTGGTCAGCAGCTCTCTGCTGGAACATGTGAGCTTACACATGCCTGGCCCGCCCGTGGAGCCCGCCCATTGATGCTGTCAGCGGGTGTTGCCCGTATCCCACCCACCCTTGCTGGTCAGCGCTGCGGCTATCTGCAGGTGCCTGACGTGATGAGAAGTGCTGACTCCAGCAGCCTCTGAAGAAAGCCGGGGGGTGGGAGTTCCACTCCCCGGCTATGTTGAGGTGAGGGGGGGGGGGCGGCGGAGAGAAGTGTGTCCCGCAACGGGGGGGGGGGGTGGCGGTGGCGATGGGCAGGCGGGCGGGTGGGTGAAGATTTGCCTAGGGTGCTGGGACAGCTTACACCGGCCCTGCCTCTGTAATAGTATTATGAGAATTTGTTTGTGAGCACAGGAACTGGGATTACTGGTCTATATTGATGAAAGCTGGTACATAGTAATTAAGGCTGAAAAAATATGTTATTCCATCGAGTTCAACCTATCTAACTTGTAACTACTGACTTGAGTAAGCCATATCTATAGGTTTTCTTTAGTGGCCAAAAATGTATCCAGTTTTGATTTACATTCATTAACAGTAGTTGCTGTAATCACCCCCACTGGCAATGAGTTCCGGAATGTTACTGCTCTAATGGTGAAGAATCCTCTGCAGTACAGAATTTATTTTCCTTGAGCCTCAGTACATGCCCGCGTGCCCTAAGTACAGACATTCCTCACTTAACAACCGGGTTCCGTTCCTACGACTCGGTTGTTAAACAAATTGGTTGTTAAATGAACATGTATAAAAATACATAATACAAGTACAGTACACTTCTAAATAAAGAAAAGTCATACTCCTCCTATTCTCTGACATGTAGCAGAGACGCTGCAAAACGTGTGCAGCACGGGTCACAAAACAGTATGGGCAGATCGTCAGCATGAATGGGTAGGCAGGACACAAGGGCGGAGTCGTACGTCTGAACAGACGCAGTGCGTCGATAAAAGAAGGCGAGGTTGTAAGTCTGAGTGGTTTTTAAATAGGTAGGTTGTTAAGTGAGGAATGTCTGTATAGACCTGTTAGTGAACAAATCATCAGTTCCATATGATTTCCAATCCTGTATTTGAACATACTAATCATATCACCTCTCAACCACCGTTTCTCCAGTGAAAACATATTCAGCCTGGTTAACCTATCTTTGTATTCTAGTGATTTGAGACCCTACTAGCTTAGTCGCCCTTCTCTGTACCTGTTCCATGAATTATGCTACTCACTGGAGAAGACTCTGCAATAAAGAGGCAGAATGAAGAGGCTGAAAGTCAACATTGCTGGAGGCCAGACTGTAAACAGGGATGCTGAAGACTGGGCTGGAACCTCTAGAGATGATTTCCAAACTGGAATCAGTGATGCTGGAGACCAAACTGGAACCTGTGGAGCTGATAACTGGACTGAAGACCAGATGCACTAAGCTTCAAAAGTAATACAATGGAGAGTGAAAAACAACCAGCCAATCATCTCCTACCTGCCATGTCACAGACTGTGTTTGAAAAATGTCAGGCAGGAGCTGATTGGTTGGTTGTTTATCACTCTTCATTTTATACTTTTGGAGCTTAGTGCATCTGCCCTTAAAACTGTAAATGCTGGAGACCCGGTTTGGACTAGTAGTGCTTAACACTGAAATCGTGCTGGGACTGGCTATGCTTTACATTGAAACTGGCCTGGGACCAGTGATGCATAAGAACTGTACTAGGTCTAATGAAGCATAGCTGGGTCTCAGATAGCATGACAGCATCTCTATGTATAGTAAATATACTAAAGTACGGAACTGAGAAAATGAATACACTATATTATGTGCTTACTGCCGAGGAATACAGAATATAACAATAGTTAATAGCACAGGACTGAAATTATATTGTCCAGTTAAAAGGAATATACAATAGATAAGCTTAAGCTGGTAAAAGGTAAAAGATGAATAACTTGATTGTAAAAAAAACAAAGATTAATTGCGCATAGAGATCAAGGAAATCTGCTGGAGGAGGCACTATTCCAGGCGGTGGAGTCAAGTGGCTGATCAGCAGATAAGAACAGAACTCTGGAGGTCCTGAGAACAGCAGGCAGAAGCACACTGAGGATTACATTGTCTGAAGCTCCACAGGTGGATAGTACAACTATAAGAGAGATTCCCAGCAACACTAAGATGCAGGCAAATGAACAAGTCTGTAGAATTTAGGAACAGCTTCCAACAGAGTTGAGTACAGGAGAGTCTTCTAATTAGTGCAACTGCCAGTAGCTCCGAGGTGAAACTGGAGATGTGAGAGGAATGGAATCCCATCAGAGTGAAGACAAAGGAATCACAGTGAATAATTGTAGTTGAAGAACTGAAGCTCACAACAGCATTGATACAGATACTGTAAGACTGCTAATTCCAGAGAGTAATCCCAGCAATACTGAGAAACAGGAAACACAGGTGAAGTCTAAAGACTTACTGTACAACAGGAATCAGTTCCACGCCTATTTGTCCATTTGCCTTTTCTGTATCTTAAACTGCCTCCAACTCCAACATTTTCATCCCTTCCTCTTGGAGCCCACCGATGGGCTGTCCTTGGTCTTCTTCTTTCTCAATTTTACTTTCTTTAGACTGCGTATCAGCTTCTTCAGTCTCCAATGCTACCTGCATTCTTATGACAATTATTTGCCTCTCTTCCCCTAACCTTCCTTCCCCTCACCTCACTGAACCTGTCCCCCTTAACATTACAGTTAAGAGCATATTTAGCTGAGGTTGTAGTCAATATGTTGACGGTAACAAAATTACATTTTTGCCATAAAATGTTTACATTGTCAGTATGTCAAGATTTGATAATGGCCTTTGTTGAGCTGCAAGTGGAAAGTTAGGGGTTCGGCTGCAGGGAGATATAAGGGTAAGGCATTAGGTGTGACCCAGAAGTTATGTTCTTCTGGTTACTAAAACCATCAGAAGAATGTGGCCACCAGGATGAAATGTCAACATTTTAACATGTTGACATTTTTATCACTGACTACATGATAAAAGTCAACAGGGTCAACTTCAAAATTATGACTGTCAACAGTTTGCACTCAACCAATTTTGCCATCATTGGCTCTTTATGGCTTCAGAAATAGGTGAAGTTCCACGGGATGCAGTTTAAATCCCGGCGGTCGGGATCTGGCGTTCAAAATCCCGATGCCGGAATCCCGAACGCCGAAATCCCGACACTTTCTCCCCCCGTGGGTGTCCACGACACCCTCGGAGGGACAATAAATTAGTGTGCCGAGCGTAGCAAGGCACCTGGCCCACTGTGTGGAGAGCGCAGCGAGCACGCAAGGGGGGGAGATCCACGTCCCCCCCTTGTCGGGATTTCGGCATTCGGGATTCCGGCGTCGGGAGTTTGAACGCCGGGATCCCGACCGCCGGCTTTTCATGCCGAATCCAGTTCCACAAAGAGCAAATTTTGACAGTAACATATCACAGTCACATTCTATGAGGAATGCGGTGAGTATTTTGCTGGACTTTTTTAAAATGTTCCTCCCAAGAATAAAAGTGTAATAACATTAAAGTGTAAAAAACATTTTTCTGAACATGAACCTATCCATGAACTGTACATTTGCACTATTTATTTATTTATTGTTTTCTTTTTCTTTTGTTGCCTTCATTTCATACTGGTGATCTAACATTTCAATAATTAACTGTTCAAAAAGAGCGCTGCAATACTAGATTTAATTCAATAGTTTTATTGGTGCTTCTAAACTGAATTATGAAATGTAAAGTAAATGATAAAATATTGTGCTGTGACTTTTGGGGGGTATGCAATCTCCTGCCGCTATTTCCGATACGGGGGCCCTATTCAATGATGTCTTTAGCGACAGCATTGAAGAGGGATCACGGCAGAACAAGCCTGACTTTAGAAGCTGTAGTACCCGTTCTGCCAATAACGGACGTGGATTATGACGATCCTGGCCGCAGATCAACAATCCATGGGCGGTTTCGCGACCACGCCCCTTTTCGCCGATCGGCAGGCGGGAAATTGAATCCCACCTGCTGATCTGCTGTTGGTGAAACCACAAACGGGCCAGGATCACGACTGTCGGGAGGGATGGACAGCCGTGATCCTGAATTGCATAGCCCCTATGATGTTTTGCGATTAATGTATTACAAATGTGTTAATGATGTTACTTTATGCTTCTTGGTTAATCAATCTAAGAAAAATAGGTTTGTCCTTTTAATGTTATTTCTGTTTGCCTTAAATCCCTCCTCCCCCGGAACAAAATCAAATTAATGAATATTCAATTCAGCATCTCATTAAAGTCACAGTTCAACACTTAAAATTGCTAGTATACTCTCTCTGTATCAATAGCCTGCAATGGACACATCACTAGTTTTGTCCTAAGAGAGTCAACTGTACAGTAAGTTGAAAAGTAAAGTACATTTTCTTTATAGAAGTAAACCTCAGAAAATCAATTCAACACGTTTAGAGGTTGGGTGCACTCATTATTCAGACACATTTTAAAAGATCCACAGGTGGAGCTAATTATTTTGCCTGTGATTCTGTGTGGAGACCTGGAAAACGTGCACTGTTGGGGGTACTTGAGGATCAGGGTTGTGAACCTCTGGTGTAAACAGCTAGGAACTGCATGTATTTTGCAATTGTGACCCTCTGTCTTGGAAAGACAAAATAGGGGTGCTCAAATGCATGTGCAGTAAAGGAAAGGCATTAATAACTAAGATAAGGACTCCTACTGAATCAGGCGGAAAGTAATTCCACCCCAGTTCGGATGGCATACCGCACTGCCGCCAAACTCGGGCGGCATTACATACTGTATCTTTAGTTGTTGGCATTTTTAGATTCACAGGAGTACATTTTGCATGTTCATAAACCTGATTCCAGTTAACATGTTGATGATAATGATTTGCATGTCATTATTGTATGTTCATCTTCATGTATCAAAAAATATTACTGGGCTGTCGCATAGTTGAAGGTGAGTCCAGTCAAGTATTTCTTAAATCCATACTGTATATGAGACGGGTCTTCACAATAGGATTTGTCTCAGATTTATACTGTATGCCGAGATGATAAATCTGGGACCAACAAAAGATCCCCAAGGACTTGCTTAGAAATCCAATATTTGAGAGGTACTGTATGAGATGGTGAGGAATGGGCTGTGATCTGTGACCATATTTCGCCAGCGTCATTTATATAGAGATGAAAGAAAATACAGTAAATACTGTATTAATTGTTGCACTACCACACTGCTGTCAGATTGCATAGCATTTATCCTGACCTATCAGAGAGATGCTGGAGGGATGTGCAATATAAAGTTCATTCATCCATATCTGCTGGTCTCAGATCAAGCTCCAGGAGTTATGGAGAGCTATATAAGCATACTACGGAAGACCATTCAATAAGTTATGCTTCTGCTAATTCCTAAATGTTATCTCTACCCTTTGGCTTCCTCCACAATAACCAAACATCAAATTCAAATTAAGCATAGTGTCTGCTGTCACCGGATAGCTAGCAGCAAACTGGGAATCACCATTAGCTCCACTCGTGTCAGCAGTCATTAGTAGAATTTGGAATGTTCATGACATTAATTATAAATCTTTGCCTGGCTTTTCAAATCATGTGCCTCTCGCTCCGAAGATTGCCTTCCTCTTGTTTTTTAAAGTCTTCCTTCTTTTTGGATTATTATGCAAAAGCCAATGCTTGTTGCACAGTCCCCTGCTCTCTTCCTTACCCCCTTTTTGCCTTCCTTCCTGCTTTACTCCCACCCATACATGACATTCCCCACCGTGTTAATTACCATATTGTCTGTTCTGTCTCCAAAGTCATGACCATATGCTTATTTTCTTGATAGCTTTATTTTCTATCCTCGTCAGCATTATAATAAATAAAAGGTCTGATTCGGGATCAATTGGTCCCCAGCATATTCGCCCTGGGAATCGATTGTGCTGCTCTGCGCATGTTCATGCGGGCATTTGCACATGTGCAGGGCCACTGTATGAACACCTTCGGTGACTATCACAGTCGTGAGCCATTCTTACAGGTAGGGGAGGCATCTGGGGGGATGCAGTTAGAATCCCGGAGGTCGGAATCCCGGCGGTCAAAATCCCGACGCCGGAATCCTGACCGCCAAAATCCGGTCACTTTCTTCCTCTATAGAATAACTTTGTGTGCCGAGTGTAGCGAGGCACCGGGTCCGCTGCGTGGTGAGCGCAGCGAGCCCGCAAGGTGGGGGGGGGGGGCGATCCATGTCCTCCCCTTGTCGGGATTTCGGCGGTTGGGATTCCGGCGTCGGGATTTTGACTGCCGGGATTCCGACCACTGGGATTTCGTACCAATCCCATCAGCGGAATGCTCTGGAAACGCAGGTGTGCCGATGCCTACTGGGCCTGAGCAGCTGACATCTCATGACTTCAGGGCATGACACAGAGGAAAATAAAAGTCAGTTCAGACTAACTTTAATTTCCGAAGGGGAGAGAAATCAATTGATGGTTGGCGACCATATCAAATTTATTTTTCTCATCTTCGGCCAAATGCGAGGGGATGTGTTCGCGTACATGGTACCAAGGGATTCGGCGGAGGGAGGGGAGGGCAGATGTTTGGCCAGGCGGCATCTAGGGGCTCACTGAGCAGCATATGTACGCTGCTTAGCAAGCCTTGCTGAATCACCCCCAAGTTTCAAATGAAAACCTGGTACTGTATATAGCTTTAAATATGTTCTTAAATCCATAACATGGTTAGCACAAGTATATATATATATATATATATATATATATATATATATATATACACAGTAGGACCTGAATTTAGACTAAACTCGTGTCATTTTGAAAATAACAGAAGCACAATGTAAGCTGGATATTCACTAAGAAAACTATGTATTACTTACTACTACTGTACTTTCCATTATAGTAATCAAGAGATTGTACAATACTGGGTGGTAAAAATTGGAAGATTTGCTCTGTAGATGCACGTTGTATATTCAGAATATATATTTAGAACTGGAGATGTTGCCTGATTACAGGTTCCAGGTGCCCTAGGCTAATGCACATGTAGCTCCCCTTGTAATGCCGTTAAACACACGTGTATGGGCGCTCGGGGACTTGCTATTCATACTGCCCATGTGCAGGTTATAGAACTAGTATGTAGGATCTAATGCTTGCAGCATGTAAAGGAGACTTTGGCTTAAGACTGCCCAGCTGGCACTGTAGAATAATGTACATAAAGTAATGGTTCCATCAGTAAGTCACATTGGCACAGCTGGCAGTCACCTTAAGAACGTTACCCCCACAGTACTTAAGGGGACGCGTGATAGAAGCCTGGAATAAATTAGGCCTTCATTTTATTCCTCGGCTGTCATCTGCAAGGCACCCCGCCCCCAGTTCTGGCGCCCTAGGCTGCAGCCTAATCAGTCTTTTGGTTAATCTGGAACTGTGCTTATACCAATTCAGGAAGATAATATCTTGAATCTGATTGGTTGCTTTGGCCAAAATCTCCAGTTCTAAAAACCCACACCTTTGTAAATATAACACATGTTCTCTGAAGGGGAACTCTTTTTTTCACACTGTACCAGCCCCACTATCAACGCGAACCCGAAGCGTGGCGAGCGCAGCGAGCCCGCGAGGTGTGGCGGTACGCGTCCTACGACCTTTTCATACCCCCACTATCCACGACGGCGTGGAGTTGAGAATAGAAAGTGTGGCGAGCGCAGCAAGCCACCGAGCCCGAAGCGCGGCGAGCCCCGCGAGGGGACACGGATACCTGTGAAGCCCGCGAGGAGACACAGATACCTGTGAAGGTATCCGCGTCCCCTCGCCACGCTTCGGGCTCGGTGGCTCGCTGCGCTCGCCACACTTTCTATTCTCAACTCCATGCCGTTGTGGATAGTGGGGGTATGAAAAGGTCGTAGGACGCGTACCGACGCCCCTCGCGGGCTCGCTGCGCTCGCCACGCTTCGGGTTCGCGTTGATAGTGGGGGTGGTACAGTGTGAAAAATGACATTTGGGGTTCATTTTACATGATGTCAACTCATGTCCATAATTTCTGTGAAAAATGACATCGCATCGCATCAAATCACATGCGATCTCATGCGATCGCATGCAATTTGTAAAAAAAAATGCATAAAACACAGGGAAAATCGCATTGCATGTCATCGCATGCCACTACATATGGCATGAGATGGCATGCGATGGGAGCCTTGAAAGTACACAAGTACCGAATTTTGCACAGTGCCCCATTGAGGAGGTGTGTCATGCTCCACCCAAAGGGCGTTTCTAGTTCAATATATGGAGAGATTGTGAAAAGAGATAGTGAACATGGCACCTAGAAGCGTGGGTGTGTACTGCTACATCTGAGAGGAATCTTTTAAAATGACTTATATCCAAATGTAGATAAGCCCCAAAGTGGTTAGTAAGAGCTACTATACTTGCTAAAGGAAATGTTTGACACGTTGTTCCATATAAATTGCCACAAGAGATGCATGTAGCCATAGGAATCAGTGTATTTTATCACCAATGCTGAGAAATGGTGCCGATGATTCAATGTATCTAGGTCTCATTCTTTATTATTTCCCAAAAATTACCAGTGTAATGTGGGCTAGTTGAAATGAGGGAGATTGCTGGACTAATCAAGGAGAGAGGGAGATTGCTGCCATTTCAGGGAGTCTCCTGCAGAATGCAGGAGGGTAGGCAACTATGGTATGACCTGTTATATCTCTCTCTGCACTAAAGTCATTCTGTAACAAGCACCTGCCTGTCCTCTAGTATAAGTTTGTTTATATCCCATGTGGCAGACATATAAGGGACGATCTTCTCATGGAGGGAGCATGTGACCTATTGATAACAGGCTTCTGTCAGGAGTGAGGATGGCTGCAGGAAATATCTGCGAGAAGCTGACATAACCTGGGAATCTTTGTACAAAGTGTGCTGGACCTCTGTATTTATTTTATGACTCATCAAAATGAAGAAGAAATGTCACCTGTTTCATAAAATCCCTACAGTGCAATCCTTCTGTACAAGACTAGCAGATCACGCACAGCGTGCTGGAAAGTATCGGGTAACATACAATGGAAAACATAAAATCTATTCAAAGACAACGTTAAGATTAATTTGCAGTTGTCATCTCTAAACCCCATACTGATCAATATGTTAAGAAAATAGTAGTTTCTGCCTTGCAATCATTCTAGCATTCACAGCATGATCTCCATAGCAATTCCACATGCCATAAAGCTGTTTCTGGACAGTGAGATGAAAATAATGCTGCACTTTTTTAGTTTCCATTTGAAAACATGGATATTTCCTTGGAGCCTTCTGTCTGCTACATTATACATCCTTTATAGTGTAGCCTAAGGCTGGAAAATGAAAATAAAGACACTCAAGTTGTTCTACAGTTACAGAATGCCGTTGGAAGAGGACTACATGAAACTAAAACGTTTCAGAGATATCTGTAAGAGGAGATTCTCCATTCTGAGGAACGGTGAACATGGAATTTGTTTATTACAGAAGGTCACACAAATAGGATGGCAAAAAGCAAAATGTACATGGACTGCAAGTAAACATGGTGGTTTACCATGAACCTTGCCTTCTAGACATAGAAATACTGGAGACAACAATGACCTCATTTGTGATCACTATCATGGTGAATCTTGGGGCATACACTTTAGAAGCTTGCCATATTTAAACGATCAACATACTTACTGGTTTATGTAAAGCAAATTCACAGTTGTCACGATCCGGAGTCTAAAGAACACTTACCTTTCGTCTAAGTGCCTGTCCAGACTTGCTCTGAGGTATACACCTAATAAACTTCAGTGCAGTGATCTTGCTTTCTCTCACATGACATTCAGAAACCAAAACCTGTCTGCCTGATTCTGACATCATCCAGCTGGGTCCAATCAGCCCCGCCCTGATTCCTATAAGTATGCTGGGAAAATGGTCTGGAGTTGTCAGTGCAATGGTGTCTACAGCCTAAGTAGCATCTAAGGATCTGCTCCTGTGTTATTCAGCCTCCAGACCAGTGCTATTGTCATATCCAGCACAGCCTGACTCCTAGCAGTTCTGCTGCATTCTCTCCTGCTGATTCCAGTCAGTTCTGTTCCTGCAGTTACCACAGTGTTTATCTGGTTCACCATTGGTTCACTATCAGTTTGCCATCGGCTCACCAACGTTGTCATCGACCACTGCACTTCCCATCCACCTACAGCTCTACTACCCGGTACCATCTTCTATTACCAGACACCCTTCAGAGAGTCATCATCGATTACAGCCACCATCGGTGACCTAACTTCGAACAGCTATCATCATCGGTGTACTTTCTTTTAGTGACTGTGTTATTGGTACTATCCGAGCTGCATACTTACCTGCAGTGCTCCATTGTTGTCTCCGATACGCCATCGATGGTCAACATTGGTTTCTGCCAAGTGAACCTCCAGAATCAAGATCATTGTGATTGTGTTATTGAACATTTCTAGTTACTGTGTTACTGGCTCCAGTCCAGTCCTCATCATCTCAGTGATGTTTTGCTTATCTCCAGTCTACTGAAGTTATTTACTTGTCTATGTGTGCAAAATTCATTAAACAACCAAGTTTTCATTTTATCTCAGCCTCAGTGTCAAGTCAGTCCTCAAGTGTGACAACAGTTGAGTGGTAGTCAAGTGGTGACGTTGTCCATTACCATTTTCTCCTGTGAAATACAAGTTTGGAATTACATGGTCGAAAGCATGCATCATTCCAAAGCATACCCATTGAGGGTGGTTACCAACTATCTTGGACCTCTACGCTGGAAATTAATTGGCTTTTAAAAACAGATCCTATGATAAATCCTGAAATCCATGGACAGGTGTTAGAGACTACACGGAACAATCTATTGTAAAGCAAACCTCACAGATGGCTGCCAGCAATGTCTGTGGGAGATTTGCCCTCTAGTACTCTCCAATGCTCCACAATGATTTGGAGAGAACTGTGTTAAAAGTAGAGCAATGGTTGACAGCAGGATACAGATGGAGCAGCTCTCAATGCATCCGATAGAAGGGGGCGCACGCGCACAAGATGCACGCGCGCTCCATTCTGTCAGAGCCCGCGCCGCCCTCCGCCGGCTCCCTGCTGCTCCCCCTTAGCCCCTTGTAGCCCCCACTTACTCTACACATCTCCCTGAAGCGGAGACGGGCAAGGAATCTGCTCCCCGCCACTGTGCTGACGGGATACACAAGTGTGTGAGACGCTTGCGCATCCCAGTCAGATGGAGCTGCTGTCCGCCAGCCTGCACCAGCTCAGTAGATCTGGCGATTCTTCAGGCTGCCTGATAGGTGCTCCATCTGTACATATCATTTATTGGATCTGAGATACTTAGGGTCCGATTTATCACCATCCATCTAAGGATGCAGATGTGATGTAATAACATCAGCCGAACACGCAATGCGATAATTGCATACATCGCATGAATGTATCAATTATCGCATGCAGGAACATAACTTGTGATAAAGCTCTGCCCTGTGATGGGTCTCTGCAGCATTATCATAGTATTTTTTATGAAAAATACCTTGATGCTGTACTGCACATAAGCCACCATCGCTGCTCCCTCATCGTCTCGATGACCCCCACCATCGGTTGTACTCACCAGCCCCCTGATATCGGCTACTGCAGCTCTGCCGGCTTCCTTCTCCTGTAACCCATGGTGCTGTAAAGTGGCTTGCCTCTTCTCCCCTTTTTGTACATTATTTTAGTAAAAATAATGTTAATAGTCCCCCTAACCTGATGCCACTAATATAGTTACTGTCTGTTGATGAAAAATGAATGACCTTTCTCTGCAAAATGAACCATGCTTTTATATTTGTTTTTCTGCTAACACAACCATTGTTTAATACAATTTTTAGTACTATCTATAATATACACAGGTTTTCTTTAGAATCTATTATTGGACTTTTTTTATTTCAATTCCTTTTCAGTTGAAGCAATAAACAGTATAAATATTACAGCATGTCAATGGTTCAAGGTGAGGGGTAAATCCCACTGAAAGTCAACAATGATAATATGAACAACATCTGATCAAGAACAAAAAGACTAACTAGGTTAGCTGGCAAAATGTTAAGCTAACATATCAATAGATCCAAAATATCAAGCACATGCTCCCAAGTAATACTGGTTTATGCAGCGCTATCAGTGATTGAACGGTAAGAGTCTAAGGGCACCCCAGGTGTTACTTTACATAGATTTGTGAATCTGGTAATTGAGAGTAGAAATTATATCAAATTGAATATTCAGATAAAAGGGGCCAAACATGGTTTCTTTGTTAAACAGTGTCTCAACCCACTCCATAATTGAACAATTTATGTAGGTATAACCAGTGCTGGAAGTGGAAATTTGAAAGTGGGGGTATGGAAAAATAAAGGACTTAGTTATGTGTGCGCCGAAGGCGCGCACGCTCCGGAGAAGGGGGTGTGGCTACTGGAAAGAGGGCGTATCTTTAAGTTTAGTGTACCACACCACATACCCTTTACACGCATTGTACACCATAACAGTAAGACCCTTACACATGATGCCACACGGTATTAGCCAAAATGACACATAATGACCACTGTATGCCACAGTAGTAGCAATGCTTTTACGTAATGCCCACAGTTGCCCTCAGTAGTAGCGATGCCTAATGTCAACACTAGAGAGAGAGGGGGAAGTGTGGGGAAAGAGATGGGCAGATAGACAGAGAAGAAAAAGAGACTAAAGGGAGGGAGAGATTTGAGGTTTGAGAGAGGACAGAGAGAAAGAGGAGGGGAAAGAAGGAGGGGGGAGCATTGGAGGGAAAAAGATGAGAGTGGGAGCTCAGGAAAGAGATGGATGAGGAGGGGGAGCATGGGAGGGAAAAAAAGAGAAAGGGAGCACAGGAGAGAAAGTTGGGACAGGGAGAGCCAGGCTTTGACGTGCATCTTCTATTTCATATTTAATCCCCTCTACACCACAGGGTACCTTACTCTGTCTCTTGTCCTCCATCTTCAGTATCGGGTCTCTTCATCAGTGCCTCCTGATGAGACCTTCTTCCTTGCTCACCACTGCCGCCGGGCCTCCTACTCCACAGTTCGGATCAACATGTTCTGTAAGTGAGAGAGATGGAGGGGAAGTAAGAGAGGTTTGAGAGAAAGAGGGGACAGAGAGAAAGAGCAGGGGAAAGAGGGAGGGGTTGGGGAGCATTGGAGGGAGAAAAAGAGACAGACGGGGCTGTGGAAAGAGCGGTTGATTCAGACCTGTTCTTTTGGATCCAAAATTCGTCCCTTTCCCCAATGGTTGGGGTCTCCATATGCGCATGTGCAGACTCTGGGAGCTAATGGCGTCGGCAAGTATCACACTCGCCAAGCTGTTCTCTCCATAGTTGGATTGAAGGGGGTGGGAGCAGGGGAACTCCCAGCGTTTTTTGAGCATCCCCATAAAAATGCGAGGCATTCCCCTGGAAATGGAGGCATGTCAACACCTGCGTGGGGCAGACATCTGACGTCACATGGCATCAGTGCTCGCCCTGAATTTGCCAATCTGCGGTCATCTGACAAGTATTGATTTCTCTATTTATTGGCAAGCTGCTCAATCAGAGGTCTGTCATTCAGGTGCCAACAGGGAGGGGTAAATCTGGTTAGGAAAAAAAACAGTTTGTATCCCTATTGAATTCTGCCATTCTGCGAACATACACAGCCTAGATAACAGGTCTGAATCAGGACCAGAGAGAGGAGTGCAGAGAGAGAGAGAAAAGGAGCGAGGAGGGAGAAAGGTGAATGGAGAAAAGGAGAAGAAGTGGAGATAGGGAGAGAGTAGAGTGGAGGGAGTGTGGAGGGGGAGAGACAGAGAAGGAGAGGAGGAGAGAGAGATAGAAAGAGACAGGGGCTGCAACAGGCATCACTGTGTATCTCTCCCCACCCCCAGGAGAGGTATTCATAGGGTGCAAGAAAGACAGGGAGCGAGAGGGTGCAAGAAAGAGACGGAGCAAGAGGGTGCAAGAAAGACAGGGAGCGAGAGAGGGTGCAAGAAAGACAGGGAGCGAGAGAGGGTGCAAGAAAGAGACAGGGAGCGAGAGAGGGTGCAAGAAAGAGACAGGGAGCGAGAGAGGGTGCAAGAAAGAGACAGGGAGCGAGAGAGGGTGCAAGAAAGAGACAGGGAGCGAGAGAGGGTGCAAGAAAGAGACAGGGAGCGAGAGAGGGTGCAAGAAAGACGGCGCGAGAGAGGGTGCAAGAAAGAGAGAGTGTGAGGGTGAAGCAGGGATGGAGAGTGTGCAGAAGAGAGAGAGGGTGTAGTGAAGAGACAGGGAGGGTGTGAGGGAGAGACCAAGGGTGTAGGGGGATGAAAGAGACAGGAGAAGAGAAAATTATGAAAGAGACGGGGCGAGAGAAAAAGATAAAAGTGATGGGGCGAGAGAATAGAGACAGGGGGAAGATAAAGATGAAATAAATGAGAGGGGGGATGAGAATTGGGGTGGAGAATAAAGGGAGAGGCATGAGACAGGGGGAGTAAGAGGCAGGGAAAGAGAGAGAGGGGAGGCTATTCAGGGGAGAGGGATAGAGAAGAGAACACTAATTTAAAAGGGATGACTTTTCTCTCATAATCCTCCTCCACCCCCCAGTAAAAGCAGCCTGTGTACTTTTGATTCACCAGGCAGAGGCGGGCTCCAGGGCAGCGGCAGTCCTGGGGTCTGCAGGGCAGCAGCGGTCCCAGGGTCTGCAGGGTAGAGGCTGCGCCAGTGTCTGCAGGGCAGCGGTGGTCCCGTGGTCTCCAGGGTAGAGGCTGCACTGGCGTCTGCAGGGCATTGGAGGCCCCGGGGTCTCCAGCTTAGAGGCTGCGCCAGGGTCTGCAGTACAGTGCAGTTAACCCCGGCGTGGCTCCTGCCGTAAGGTCCCAAGGGCCGCAACCGGGGCCCTTAACTCAGGGGGACTTAACCAGGCCGGGTGACTCGGTCTCTGCGAGCCCTGAAGGAAGGGGGCTGTAAGTCCCTTAGTGTAAAAGGGGTGGTAATTGGTGGCAAGGTGCCCACAGTGCAGGTGCAGCGGGTATGTGGGGGCACATCTGGTCGGCCTATAGTGGGTGGCTGCTTGTGGTGGGCAGGTAACTGGTGGGCAGGGTATTGGTAACAGGAGGGTACCTGGAATCGGCCTCCGTTGCAGGCTCCTGCCTATCACGCTCTCCGGTCACTGATCCCCTCTCAGCATGGTCCCGCCGCCGGCTGTCAATCAAATGCCGGGAGGCTCCGTCTCTCCTCTTCTTGGCCACCTGCTGGCTCAGACTCTCCTCTGCCATCTGCGGGGTCACGGGCACTGGGGGTCTGCTGGTGTCTCCCATGCGGAACTTCTCCGGTCCTTCTTCATGCTGCAGCCTAGCTTCCACTCCTGCTGCCGGCTGTCAATCACCGCCTCCCGTCTCGCGGCCGCCGGAGTCTCTGTGCCACCCTCTGCCGTCTCTACCTGCTGGGTCACGGGCACCGGGATCCTCTGGCCATTCTGCCTCTACACGAGCAGTAGCAGCAGTGAGCCACACTCGTCTCTCCCTCTTCTCCCGCCATCGGCGGGGGACGTCTTTCAACCCGGAGTCAACTAGAGGGCACAATCGCTGATGTCACAGCGTTAATCAGGCGCCTCCTGCATGTCCCTCATTGCTGCCGGGTCCTGCTTGGCTGGTCACCCGCTGACTACCAGGGTGCTGTGGCTCAGGCCAAAGGGTACCCCAGGCTGGGGTGCCACACTTCCATAGGAGACCTTCTCCCCTGTGCACCGTCGCCTCCAGGCCTCCCGCTCCACCGCCTGGTCTTCTGTATCCCCGCCGACTGCCTCCCCAAACACTGCTCCACACTCCTGCTCTCCCCCGTGTACAGTCGCTGTCAGATCTCCTCCTGCACAGCGCTGCCTGAATGTGGAGAGCAGGAGATCCGACAGCGCAGCACCTGGCCTCCAGCTCCACAGCTAAAAAAAAAATCAGTGCTTGAAGAAAGTGCCGGTATGCCATACCGTTGTATACCGGCCCACTTCGAGCACTGGGTATAACTGAAAAGAGGGTGGTGTAGATTTTACCCAGTTCTGAAGTGTTGTTCTTTCTGCCAGAAGCACAAATGCATTTTAGTTGGATATTCAATCCCCTTGTCCTGTTCTCATCTGGCTCAACTGGTAATCCGCCGGTGTGAGATATACAGCCGTGGAACATCGAGCTGCAGCCGGGAGCTCGACAATCCACGTCTGTTCTCGGCAGAACTGGCCCGACTGCTTCTAGTCGGGCCCATTCTGCCGAGATCCCTGTTCAATGCTGTTGGGAAAGACAGCAATGAATAGGGCTCCGCTGCTATTTCCCCATTGGGAATAGCAGCGGGAGATTGAATTACCCCCCTTAGAGTTATTTGCATCTCGTTGTTAACCTATAACCAGTTCGAAATTTCCTCATAATGGCCAATTCCTGGGTAAAGGATATGTGATTAACAAGGGTAAACTCAGCATTACTTTGTACAATTAACTAAAACCTTTAGGCCAATGGGAATGAGTACCACATAGGGGTAGATGTACTAAGCCTTAAATAGTTCAAAAAATGAAAGGTGATAAACCTCCAACCAATCAGCTCCTACCTGTCATTTATTTAAACCCAGCCTGTAACATGGCAGTTAGGTGATGATTGGCTGATTGCTTATCACTCTCCATTTTATAACTTTCCAAGCTTAGTACATCTGGCCCATAGAGAGGATCTCCAGGCTATGATGCCATGCGTGTGTGTGTGTGTGTGTGTGTGTGTGTGTGTGTTTGTATGTTTGTGTGTGCATGCATGTGTGTGTGCAAAGGTGGTGGGAGCCAAGCAAATTATTCCAAAGTTCTAGTTCTTAATTATACATGCATATTTAATAAAGCAAATAATCTATACTCTATCTAAACACGTCACTTAGCAATCTGTTCTATATTCTATACCAAAAGCAAGTGGCTCTCTGCAAAATAGATTCTTTTGAAAAGGTAATATACTGTACTGTGCCCACTTTTCGCCCACGTGAATAAATACAAGATGACCCATATTATTTTACAGTACATGGAAACCCTGTAGGAAGACTTAATTATTTGTTATCAACTGATACTCTATATATATTTTAGTGGATCATTGTACAATATTCAATCTTCTTTATTTATCTAAGCAACATTCAATAAAAAAGATGTTTGTGAATATATGGAATTCAAAACTTTGTATAGTAGTTCATGAATTGACTCCTATTTAGTGATACAAAATTAAATTAAATTAGTATTTTTAAAATAAATATCAGAGCCCTAGAGAGCTAATGGGATATTATCTATGAAAATGTCTGTCCTATCTCCAACATGCATTCATATCAAGTGGTTAATATCCAGTGTGAGATGAGTCAGACTTGGATAGTGGAGCACTCTTCATCAGGAAGTGGAAGTACTGTATCTATACAATATGAAGGACGTGGAGTATATAGTAGAGTAGTGGAGGTTCGATGGGGCAGAGCAGTGGGCAGAACAATGGGCGGTACTTATGTAGTATCTGGGCGCCCGATTTAAAAATCGGGTCGGATCGGGCACATCGCATCGCATGCGACCAAATCGGATGCGATGCGATGCGATGGACCCGATTTTTCCATAGGATTCAATGTTAAAATGGTCTGAGTCCATTTTAAAATAGAATTCAATGGGAAAAAGGGGTCCTTTTCATACCCCTACTATCCAAGTGGGCATGGAGTTGGATATAAACCTGTGGCGAGCGTAGCGAGCCACCGAGCCCGAAGCGTGGCGAGCGAAGGGAGCCTCGCGAGGGGACGGTATTCTGTGTCCCCTCGCAGGGGCTCGCTACGCTCACCACGCTTCGGGCTCGGTGGCTCGCTACGCTCACCACAGGTTTATATCCAACTCCATGCCCACTTGGATAGTAAGGGTATGAAAAGGACCCCTTTTTCCCATTGAATTCCATGTTAAAATGGACTCAGTCCATTTTAACATTGAATCCTATGGAAAAATCGGGTCATCGCATGCGATGGTCGTATGCGATGCGATGCGATGCGATATCGCATCGCATCGCATCTGATTGTATGCCTTAACTTAAGGCATACAATCAAAAAATCGGGCGCCCAGATACTACATAAGTACCCAATAGGCCTTATTCTAGTTCACTCTTAGAGGAAATTTCCTTCTCAAATGGACAAAACCATGTGCACTGCAGGTGGGGCAGATGTAACATGTGCAGATAGAATTAGATTTGGGTGGGAGTTTTCTGCAAAGTGAGATCTATATTGCAGTGTAAAAATAAAGCAGTCAGTATTTTCCCTGCACAGAAACAAAATAACTCACCCAAATCTAATTCTATCTGCACATGTTACATCTGCCCCACCTGCAGTGCACATGGTTTTGTCCATTTGAGAAGGAATTTTCCTCTAAGAGTGAACTAGAATAAGGCCCATTGCTCTGCCCACTGCTCCGCCCCATCGAACCTCCACTACTCTATCAGTTTCTGTCATTTTTAAGCACAGGTTGTAAAATTGCATTTTGGAGCTGTTTGGTTGGTACTTTATCTCTCTCCGCTTTATGTCTCTGCAAGCTTTAATATAACTCCCCCTTAGAGAGTTGCAGCAGCAGAATCTTATTTGTCTTTTGGTGTAGAGAAAGGTTTTCATGGATCAACTTGCCTACAACTGATAGTAAATAATTGTTAAGTATGATGCAGTTTAGGAGTTAGTTAATTAGTAACATCATCGAGGTCTCAGCCTAGTTTGGAGAATACAGTCACTTACAGTTAATGGCATCCCTATCTCATTTGACAGGTGCGGGAGGGTAATAAGGTCCACACCAGTATAAAAGGGGTACGGCCACGTGGGTAGGGGGCATGGTTTTGAAGGTAGGAAGCATGGCCTAGCGACCCTTATCACCATATTCTCCACTCTGGGGGTCCCGGAGATGTAGCTGCCCCATAGACTGCCTTGTCTGCAGTGCCGGCTCCTACACTGTGACAGACACTGGCTACCACACATAATGTTGCAGTGCAGCATCTGGCTCCTGTCACTGAGCAGGAGCCATCATGTTGGAGTCAACTCTATGCAGATAACATTCAGGTGCAGGCCGCACTCACCTGCGCCCCCCCATCCCCACTAAAGACTCCACCCCGTACTGTATCCACTTAGGATGCAACTTGTATTAGCTTACTACAGTGAAAACAAAGAAGTCAATAAAGTATTAAAACCCCAACGATACCTACAGTACAGTACAATCAACTTTACCAGAATTAATCAATCTTAAATGTATAACATTTCTAATATTAAAATGACACCTGTTGCAGGTTCTGCCAAGTCTTTTTTTTACTATGAAGGATTCAAATAATTGGAATTTAGTGCAATTATTCTGAAAAATAAAAGAATTGGCTAAATCAATTAACGTACATCAGAGAAGATGGGGCATTCATATGCCAAACAGTAACCTCACTAATCTGCTTTATTACAATACTTACATGATTGGATTAATAACTAAGATAAATATGTATACACCAGCTTTAAAAAAAAAAAAACATTTAAAAAAAAAACTATTTCCTAAAAATAAGCGTTCTTTATATTTGCATGAATAAGAAATTCCAGAAGAAATACAGGACAGACTACTGATGATAACAACATTGCACATTTGGCATATACTTCTTAAACTTGGACTCCGTACTCATTGTTTGTTCTCTTACCACTTATAGACAATCTCGATTCCGCACAAAGCCATGTCCGTCGCTTTTGATAAGTCTGCAGTGAGAATTTCTTTTGATTAGCTCTATGGTGAATTTAAATGAAAACAAAACAAAAACATAGAATCTGAGTTTGAAAGAACTTCATTGCTTCCTTAAAATAAAAAAAATAAAAAATAAAAAACAGTTTTGCATTGCAGCATGTTAATTTGATTATACTACATTTGAAAACTTTGGATTCAACATATAAAAAAAATTCACAAGGATAAAATGCAAAAATGGCTGTTACAGCTTCCACACTTATAAGATGTTAAGAACCATACATACTCAGGCAGAAATTTACTACGGTGGTATATGGTCAATCCCCGTACGGAGGGGTATGAAAGGGACCGGCTGCATACGGGAGGACAATATGGCAAATTTACAAAGCTGCCATATTCTCCAGATTCGTATTAAAAGATGTCATGGTCGTTCGTATTTGTATGCCGAAAATATGGCAATAAATAAAACTTTAACCCTTTGAGTTGCAACATCTCTGTGAGAAATGTTCAAAATATCTGCTAAAAATGCCAGCGGTGCTCACATTTGTTATAAAAATTCAAATAAAAAATGTTGTGTTTAAAAAGATTATATTTCCTATATAAGGTAGTAGTAGTAGTAGTAGTAGTAGTACGTTTATTTATAAGGCGCCGCAAAGTGTCCGCAGCGCCGTACATAGCAAACAAAAAACAAATTACAAGGTAACATACAGGCTGTGTTGAAAAATACAGTATAAATAGGGGTATAGCTGGTAGAACTAAAATCAGCATCAGTTCAGAAGTAGGTGACAAAATTGTCAAGGAGACTGAAGATGAAGTAGAGGAAGGGAAGAACAGGACAGGAGCACAGGTGAGGTAAAGAGGTAGGGTGAGTACGTGAGGAAGGAGGACCCTACTCATAAGAGTTAACATACTAAAAATAGGTGGGTGGACGAACGAAAAACAATAGGATAAGTAGGAACGGAGGGGAACGGAGGCAGGATAGGAGGATCAAAAGATTACAGGTCATTATGATGAATAAAAATGTTTTAAACCTATTTTGACAAATTCACTTGGCAATCAGGGGTACATGTTTGAAGCAATGATAATGTAGGAGAAGTGATAAAGTGCCTGGTACTTTATCACTGGCCAATCAGCTTCTAACTGTCCCTTTTTAAACCCAGCCTGTAACTTAACAGTCAGGAGCTTATTGGCCGGTCATAAATTAACAGGCACTTTATAACTTCTCCTCCCTTATCACTGCTTCATACATATACAGATGTATCGGGTCTCATCTTTGCAGGGGATGGCGATGGCGTCGCCATCGCCATCCCCTGCCCTGCCGCCATCTGTATGCCAGAAGGGGACATGCGCGCACGAGGTGCACGCTCTTTTCCCCTTCCGACGATGCTGCCCTCGGTCGCCCGGTGCCCACACCGGGCGACCGCAAACCCCCCCCCCCAATGTTCTGGACTTAAATGAATGCCCTCCTCGGGTCCCCCCTGCCCCCTCGAGCGGGAGGCAGACAGTAATGCGTCCGCCTCGCCGCCGCCCGGGGGACGCACGCGCGTCTCAGTCAGATAGCGGCGCCATGTTGCTGACGATCCGCCAGCAAGGACGAGACCCGATACATCTGTACCCCTCAAAGGGCATACTACATTAATTGATATATATTTACCTATAAGTTCCAATCTAGGCCAGTCCTCTTCTCCAGTAGTAATCCATAAGTGTACCTGTGGAAATAAATTATACTCACTATCCAATCCTTTGTAGATTGCGTCCTCTTGGTCCATGTAGGCATCCATGGGCTAAAATAACAAACCAGATCCATAACGAACTGGAGGAGCCCCAAGTTTGTTTACACTTGGGGCTCCTCCCCCAAACTGGGGGATTTGCCGGTGATGCCACACACCGGGTCCTCCCCCAGCAAATCAGCAGCAGGCTCCAGGGGAGCTCCACTGCTGATTGGCTGTCCGTGGCTCCATAGAAGCCCATGTTAAATTTTAAAATGGGCTTATATGTGTGGTTGCCATCGCAGATGCCCATGTTAAATTTGTAACCAGATTTCTCTTACACAGTCTGTTGATATTCTTTTATTGTTTTGCAGTGCCTCAATAAGCTTATTATGTGAAGCTACAGGTTGGTACCTTACTTGTATAAGGGCCATCCTGACATGTTGGGCCTTTACCACAGCATGGACCGCACACAGTGGTGCAAGTAGGAAAAAGGTCTTAGTGGTACTGTGCCGCGCGCCTAAGGCGCGCGCCGAAAAATGGGCGTGGTCAGGGGGTGTGACCAGGGGCGTGGTCATATGACACTAGGGGGAGTGGCTGGAATATTGCACGCCAAAGGCACACGGCCAAAGTTTACACAGTAATGCCTGTTACGCGTCACACACCCAATACATATGACCCATACCATAATGCCCGTTACACATTATTCCCCACACCATAATGCTCATTACACCACCCAACTGATGCCAATTACTAATAGGCCCACACAGTGCCAGATATGCCCCCACAGTGCCCCAGTGCCAGATATATGCCCCCACAATGCCACACATATGCCCCCAGTGCCAGATATGCCCCCACATATGCCCCCAGTGCCAGATATTCCCCCACAGTGCCACACATATGCCCACAGTGCCACCCATATGCCTCCAGTGCCAGATATGCCCCCACAGTGCCACACATATGCCCCCAGTGCCACATATGCCCCCACAGTGCCACACATATGCCCCCAGTGCCACATATGCCCCAACAGTGCCACACATATGCCCCCAGTGCCAGATATGCCCCCAGTGCCACACATATGCCCCCAGTGCCACACATATGCCCCCACAGTGCCCCACATATGCCCCCAGTGCCAGATATATGCCCCCACAGTGCCACACATATGCCCCCAGTGCCAGATATGCCCCCAGTGCCAGATATAATATGCCCCCACAGTGCCACACATAAATGCCCCCACAGCAGCACAACTCACCAGTGCTGGCTGTGTCCGGGGCAGTCAGGTCCTCTCCCCCCTATAGTCCCCCGCTGTTCTGCTTCCCTGGGGAGGGGAGGGGGAGGGAGCGCATCTCCCGACTCTTCTGCCTGGCTCTGTCTATCTCGCGGGCTGGCTCCTGATTGGCTGCCAGCCCGCGAGCGCTGATTGGCTGTCGCCTGACAGCCTAGTTTGAGTGACACAGGGAGGGGAGGGAGAGAAGCGCAATGCGCTCCCCTCCCCTCCGCTCCGAAAGCAATCAGCTGTGGTGGGGCGGCGAAAACCACGCCCCCCGCCACTTACATATGCGCGCATGCGCATTAAACACTTTGGGGCAGATTTGTTATGGCGGTACGGGGTACCGGCAGTATTTCTTTTAATGGTACGCCGTACCACCCCGTACCGCCATACTTGCAGCGCTGACCGCACAGTAAAAAACTTTCTTTCAGTTCATGCTTGCCACCAACCTAGAGCTGCTGGGTTATTTCTGGGAAAACAACACAGTTCTGAAGATTTTATTAAAATCAGTTGTGCCTATTACACCCATTCATATAAGGTTTGGGAAGATAAGTTCGGGAACTTTGGGCCTTATTTTGGTTCATTCTTTCTGACAAAATCCTTCTTAGATGGGCAAAACCATGTGCACTGCAGGTGGGGCAGATGTAACATGTGCAGAGAGAATTAGATTTGGGTGGGGTTTTACTTCAAAGTGAGATCTATATTGCAGTGTAAAAATAAAGCAGTCAGTATTTTCCCTGCACAGAAACAAAATTACCCACCCAAATCTAATTCTCTCTGCACATGTTACATCTGCCCCCCCCCCCCTGCAGTGCACATGGTTTTGTCCTTCTAAGAAGGATTTTGTCAGAAAGAATGATCCAAAATAAGGCCCTTTGTTTTTTGTTTTTATTTTATCCTATTCATGAGTGACAAAGGTGACAACCTGCCTACTTATTAATACATAAAGAGTTGAGACCGAGGGTGACATTCTATGGGATGCGATTTCCGTTTTTTGGCGTTATTTAGACCACAAAATGGCGATATCGCATTTTTCAGAGAAATCGCAAATTTAATGTGATGCGCTAAGGGACTGAAATCGCATATTATGTGCGTAAAGGTATGCGGACCAAAAGTGCGAGATTAATTCGCACTTTTATCGCATCCAGATGTTTTCCAATGCAAAAGTATACAAACCGCTTATTTAATGCTATGCGCATTTGAAATTCGCACTTTTTAGGTGTCTATTTATCGCACTTATTTCAGACCTGGTTCTGTTTGGCGCATTTGCACAGAACTCATTTTGGTCAAGTGCACACATGGTTAATTTCAACACAGGTGCCTTCATTATCACTCACCAAACCCCCTACATTAACCCCAACATCAGTAAGGACACCTGTGAGGGTTTAAATCATGTAGATTTTTATGACTATTTTAAAGTTGCATATCTGTGATGTGTCCCATTTGGAGGAGCAACGCAGGAGGGAGGAAGGTGGGCAAAAGATGCTGGTAGCCACCCCACTACTGGGTACCCCACGTATGTATGGTGCTCACCTGTACCTGGACTACCTGTCGGATCCACAGGTTGTGGGGATGGTTACGCTGAACCCCATTACCCTGTAGGAGTTATATGAGCAGGTG
Source organism: Crinia signifera (assembly GCF_055691185.1). NCBI lineage: Eukaryota > Metazoa > Chordata > Amphibia > Anura > Myobatrachidae > Crinia > Crinia signifera. The sequence goes on along the minus strand of NC_139220.1, from coordinate 49,726,018 downwards.
AGATATGATTTGTCCCATTTTGTGGGTGCCAACTATGTAGTGTCTGGCCAGCACTAATTAATGTGTGCCCTCTCCTATTTGTCCACAGCCTCCACTCAGTCTGTGACCTCATGGGCCTTGGTGGGGTTGGGATCGTTTGGTCGAATGCATTATGGTCGAATGTCATTACATCGAATCCATTAGGTCGAATTGCTAAAAGGTCGACATGATTCTAGGTCGACATGGGAAAAGGTCGAAATGAATCTAGGTCGAAAGGTCATTAGTTCGACAGGTCATTAGGTCGACAAGGTCATTAGTTCGACATTGTCTAGGTCGACATTCACAAAGTCGACATGGGGTTTTTCACTGTTTTTTTACCTGAATGTCAACACAGTCGACATGGACACAGTTTAAAGTGCACTGCATCCCCTCGCATCGCTCGCTGCGCTCGCGATGCGTCGGGCACGGTGCCTCGCTACGCTCGGCACACTATTTTATTCTCCCACCACGCCCTAGTGGATGGTAGGGCATGAAATACCGCCTGTCAGCACATGTCGGCTCAAAAAACAGTGAAAAACCCCATGTCGACTTTGTGAATGTCGACCTAGACAATGTCGAACTAATGACCTTGTCGACCTAATGACCTGTCAAACTAATGACCTTTCGACCTAGAATCATTTCGACCTTTTCCCATGTCGACCTAGAATCATGTCGACCTTTTAGCAATTCGACCTAAAGGATTCGATGTAATGACATTCGACCATAATGCATTCGACCAAATGACCGCATCCCGCCTTGGTGGTATCACAGGCCACTTTGTCCAAGCATTTCACTCAACTGTTACTTGCTATAAAGAAGTTGTTGCGGACATACATCAGCAGGCGTAACTTATCTGCTAAGCACATGTGGCCTGTACTCCAAAATGTACCAGTGTTGTAAGTGTCCTCATTCACAAATTATTGACCAATACCATCTGTTTCCACACACATTTAACCCAACACCAGTCCACAACGTATGCACATGGTGGTGCTGACCTATCCCTTGCTGATATCTACCTTCTAAGTACTCTTGGTACATGTATGAATGAAGTTTGCAGTGAAACATGGCTCACTGGTGTTGTGGAACTACATGTGCCAGCATGCCCAGATACACTACAACCATTACAGTCCAAACCATGAGTGTCAGAGCCTGCTGGAAAATGTACATCCACAACCTTTGGCAGCCAAGGAGTTATACCACACGACTTTACTGCAATCCCATAGTCATATACCATTACAACATGTTAGAATTCACACATTAATTTATATTGAGAAAAAGACACAGACACAATGGTATGCGGTTAGCAACTTTTACTTTTTTTGGTGTAAAGCATTCTGCATTTTTACATGTGCAAAATACCAACTGTGGGGCCATGTACAATGAACTTTGCCATTTTAATAAGTATAAACACTGATGTAGCAGCTACCTTCGGCCAGCATCAGGCAGCCCTACACCAGTTCTAGAGCCGGCACTATGCCCACCACGGGTCCTCACACTACGACGGGGTGAGGAAGTGGGGGAGACACTTATTGGGGTGCTGGATACACTGCTGAGGGTTGAGGTAGTGCCACCTCCCACAATGCCTTCCTGCTGCTGCTGTATTTGGGCCTGCATAGCTAGTAGGGCATTGGTCTGCGCTGTGCATGTTTGGGTTAGTGCTGTGAGAGTTTGGGCCAGGCTCCCAATATGGCTATTCTGCTCCCTTATTGCAGTAGTTAGTTCTGCAAAACGGGTGTCAATACTGTTGGCAATGCGCACTTGAGTGCCTACACCTACCCGTACACTACGTGAAATTTTGCGTAACTGCAGGAAGGTGTCACGCATGTACCCCTGGATATTACCAATTTGGAGGCTTTGGGAGGCCATGAATTCTAGCTGTTTGTCCTTGAAATTAACCAAGGAGTTAGCTACTTGGGAAGCTGTAGCTGGTGTATGGGGTTGCTGGGTGGTTGGGGGTGGGTTGGGAGACACCCCACTTGGGGGAAGATCACTCTGGGACGAGGTCTGCATTTCTTCCTCTGCCGCAAAGGTGTCGACCGGATCAAGAATGATGTCCATTTCGTCTAGCACCACTATTGAAGAATCGGTTGTGTTGCTCCCTAGTTGTATAGCACCTGTGGATACAGATGAAGAGGTAAGTATTGATGCATATATAGGCCACACTGTCGTCTACACTTTTTTTACATAGGGCTATAGATGGCTGACGGCCATACCTAGGGGTGTTATGCAATTACACATGTACCCCGATACAGCATTTAACATTGACATTAATAATATGTCACATGCCTAGGTCAGATGACACTCATTTCCGTTGCAATGTAGCAGCAGGAGCAGAATGTAGTGTGAGATATTGTTGATGTGACATGGGTGTGTGTACTGTATGTGTAATGGGGTGTTGTTTAGTCATTTACCTGCTTCCGCAGATTCCGCAACAATGGGCCTTCTTCTCTTGGATGCCGCAGTACTTCGGGACGGACAATCTGTACAAGGAAAGATGGCCAGGCATTATGGACCTTGCAATGGACAAGCATTTTCAGAAAACATGCATTCAAATGACAATAATGGACAATACCCAATGGAAAAGGACTGCATTATATCTAGACCACCTTTTTTTGGTTTTAAGTCAAATATTTAATTTAAAACTTAGTAGTAAACTAGTGTACACATGACAACTATGGGCTAATCGGTGGTATGTTGGCATGGCAGCTAAACCACCAGTACACCACAGGGTTTTTGTACACATACATGTTAGTCTGCTGCAAAGAATAGTACACTGTTAACCCCTTCCCGACATATGACGTACATTTACGTCATATGCCGGTTGCGGGGGAATCAAGCCAGCTCACGGAGTGAGCTGGCTTGAAAGAGAGCAGGTAATGGCTGTATATTACAGCCAGGTACCTGCTCTCACGGCCACGAGCGGCGAGTTCACCGATCGTGGCCGTTTAACCCTTTAAGCACCGCGGGCAAAGCGCCCGCAGTGCTTAAATAGCTGATCGGAGGGGGGGCGCCCCCCTCCGGCGCCGATCGGGGCCCCCCGCGGCGAGTTTGGAGGGTGCCGATCGGTTGCCATGGTAGCCAGGGGTCTAATGTAGACCCCTGTGCTGGCCATGTCAGCATTCCTATTACATCCTGCCTGAGGCAGGATGTAATAGGAAGTGCTGAAAATCACTATGTTCAGCCATAGAGCTCTATGGCTGAACCTAGTACAGGCGATCGCGCCCCCTAGTGGTCAAGTACACTAGGGGGCCTTGTAGTAAAAGTAAAAAAAAAAAAAAAAAGTAAAAAAAAAATTAAAAAAAAAAAATATTAAAAGTTCAAATCACCCCCCTTTCCCCATTTCACAAATAAAAATAAATAAAAAATAAAAAAATAAACATATTTGGTATCGCCGCATTCCTAAAAGTCCGATCTATTAAAATATAACATTAGTTATCCCGCACGGTTAAAGGCGTAAACGGAAAATAATTCCCAACGCCAAAACTACGTTTTTTGGTCGCATCGCCTACCCAAAAAAATGTAACTAAAAGAGATCAGAAAGTCGCACATATCCCATAATGGTATTAATTAAAAAGTACACTTCAGCCCGCAAAAAATGAGCCCTCACCCAGGTCCGTAGGTGGAAAAATAAAAAAGTTATAAGCCGCAGAACATGGCGACGCGACGCAAATTAGAAAAACCGTAAAATTTTCTATTTTTTTTTTTAGTGGTAAAACGTAACGAAAACTATATAAGTTTGGTATCACCGGAATCGTAACGACCCATAGAATAAAGATAACCCATCATTTTAAACGAATTATGAACTCCAAAAAACCGTAACCAGCGCAAAATTGTGGAATGGCTTTTTTTTTTTTTTTTACCCCACATTGAATTATTTCCTGATTCCCCAGAATATTATACGGTATAGTAAATGGTACCATTAAAAAGTACAACTTGTCCCGCAAAAAAAAAGCCCTCATGTGTCTATATAGCCGGAAAATTAAAAAAGTTACGCTTATTTGAACGCGAGGAGGAAAAAAAAAAAAAGTTAACAAAAAAGGCCTCGTCGGGAAGGGGTTAATCAATCAGATTAGTTGTGGAACTACAAGGCCCAGCATTATCAGCAATTTCAAAGTAGGAGCAGCCATTTTCTTGTACATGACCTTGCTGGGCTATGTAGTTCCACAGCAGCACTTTACAATGCATAACAATACAAGTGCACATTACAGGTATAATACATTGGCATGTATGTTAAAGTTTGCATGGGGTCACACTTACCAGCTCGCGGTGGCGTTTGTGGCCTGTCGGAATCCGCCACATGCATGCCAGGCAGGACCTCAGGGGGGATGATGCGCTTCAGCTTCACCTCATAAGCATTGTAGCTGACAGTGGTGGGGCTTCCTCCTCCAGTCCTGGTGGCCTCCTCCATCTCCAGGGCCATTTTATGCTTTAACTGGCGTTTTATATCATTAAAGCGCTTTTTCACATTGCGCACCAGCCGCTTATGATGACTGACAGCGTTCAACGCCTGGGTGATGTCCTTCCATATAGCCCGCTTGCGCTGGGCAGTGGTCTTGTAATTACTTTTGCCAAGCAGACGCTCGAACACTGGCCGGACAAGTGCCACATTTTCTTCATAGGAGAACCTGACCATGCGGCCACTTTTGGTGCGACCAGCTACCACCTCCTCCTCCTCCTCCTCATTTTCACCACCAGCCATGTCGCCCTCCTCCTCCTCCATGCCAGTGTCTTCCTCCTCCTCACCAGCATCTTCCTCCACCTCTGACATGTGGCCCTCCTGCAGCTGGTGTGGGGTATGGTCTAGGGCTTGGCTGTAGGATGGGGATGCCAGCGGATCCTCCACCTCCTCCTGCTGGGGCTGGACGGCCAGGGTCTGGGCTGAGGCTGGCCTTGCTGTGGCCATGCTGCTTACTTCCTATCAAAGAGTGAAATGGCGCCAATGCCCCTTTATATAGGGGGTGTGATGCATAATGGAGGGGACATAGGTGGGCCAATAGGTTTGGGGGTTCTTAGTCATGCAGAGACAGTTTTGTAAATCGCACTCCGGTTGGTCCAAAACTCGCACATGACCGGCGGAACAACTCGCATTTTTTTGTTACTTTAAATCGCACTTTTTTGTTACTAAAAATCGCACCTCTTCGCCGCAATTCGCACCTCTTCGCACTTTTCAGCCTCAAATGCGCATCACATTAAATAATCGAATTGTGACTGAAAAGTGCGGTTTAGAAAAATGCGATTTGCGGCGATATGGTGCGCGAATAAAACATGCGCATTTAGCGCAAAGCATAGAATCTCACCCCGAATCTTCTTCTGCTGCTCTGAGCTAAACATTCCGTCACTTGTAGAATTCCGTCCCTCTCCGTATTAATGTCAGTAAAGACTTTGTATGCTACATAAGTCACTTCAAGTAAAAGCTTAATATGAATGGCCTTCACCTTTCCTTCTTTCTTTTTATATTATATCATCTTAAGTATGTGAATGGAGACCTGTTTCTGACGGTCAGGATATACTGTGTGCTACAAGGCGATAACCTACCTTTTTTTTAGAGCCTCTCCCTGCACTACTATAGTCTGTGTGGACTGGGGATGGTATACATGTGGATAGGTAGCTATACATTAGATGGGAATAATGTACCTCTCCTGGTGATCAGCACCTGGACAGCTCCGCTTTCATTCTGCTGGGCGGGCAGTTATTCAGCAATGCTCCCCTAACTGTCAATCACCATGCTTTTCCCTGTAGCACAGGTTTTAACATAGATACCGAGGTATCAATAGCCCTGTCTTATTGGGTGCTTTAAATGGGCCACTGACAGGAGCATCCTGAGATATCATTAGCCTCATGTAGAAACTTAAGGTTTCTTCCATTCAACACTGCTTTCTCTAAATCCTAACTGTGTGGCAGATGTACAGTATTAAGCCTGGTGCAGTGATAAAGTGGAAGGTGACAAGGCATCAGCCAATCATTTCCTTTCTCTATCACCGAAAAGTTCTGAAGCACAGGTCTGCTGCTCCTTCAGCTATTGCCTCAGCTCTCATCTCCCAATGGTCAGAGGGAGGCCCTTTTATATGGGGCGTGGTATGATGGAACAACAGTCGGGATTCCGGCAGTCAGTATGCTGACATCAAAATCCCGACCGTCGGTATTCTGACCAGGGGCTGCTAGCACAAATAAGCCCCTTGTGGCCTCACTGCAGGAGGGAAAATAGCCCCTGTCAGTCAGGATCCCGGCTGTCTGCATTTGATCAGTTGGGATTCCGATGTCGGCATACTGACCATCAAGATCCCGGCTGTCGGGCCGCCATCTGGCACCCAAGCCCCACTTTTCTTCAGTGTCTTTGTGTTGGCAAAGGTCTACTCTGGCCCACCAGTTATGGGGACATTTCATTAGGAGTTTTTGCCACCCCTCCCAGACCTACTGTATATTGAGAAAATGAGGAGCAGTGACCAGTTCTCTGTAAGTGTGAACAGTGTGGATGTGGCCAGTGCCACGTGAGTCTGTACAAACTGGTATACGGTGGCTAGGTCCACCACTGACATGCATTGGGTCGACCACTGAAGGTCGACATGAGCCAAGGTTGACATATGGGAAGACAGATAAATAAAAAATAAAGCAGCGCTGAAATTTACAATGTACCAAAATTTATTATGTACAATAAAAATAACAATTGTAAAAACACATATAAAATTGAACCAATTAATATGGATATAACTTGAATGGACCCAATGTTATAGTCACCGATATTGTGTAGTAATGAAACCTGCTCTGATCCAATGTAATGCGGAGGAGTCTTTGTATGCCACTTGATGGTATCCTAAAGTCGTGATATTGGACTACAACCGATGGCCGAAGATGAAATTAGCCGGATCGGGAGTCCTACTGCTGTGAGTGGTCAGGTGTCCAAACAAGGAATCTTGGCTTGAGACTTCCAAAGTGATGGATAAGCGATCAGAAGTAGTTAGGCAGGTAGGACAGTCCTTGATGAAAAGGCAAACGTCCTGAAGGCAATATGGGTCCAAACAGTGGTGTCACCAACGCGTTTCACAGTGCTCTGACTGCTTTTTCAAGGTGTCTATTTGGGTCTATGGGTGCCATTTTTATACCTGACTTCCCATGGGTACATTTGCATAACACATTGGTTCAATAACACAAAAAACATAAAAGTCATAAAAAGACTTGCTCGGAGACATTTATATTACTAAAGGAGGTATATCACACATTTATTAAACATTTCGATTTGTATAAAGGGTAAAAACAGAGGTTTGTAAGATAAATAATATCAAACACTTCCGGGTGTTTTTACCCTTTATACAAATCGAAATGTTTAATAAATGTGTGATATACCTCCTTTAGTAATATAAATGTCTCCGAGCAAGTCTTTTTATGACTTTTATGTTTTTTGTGTTATTGAACCAATGTGTTATGCAAATGTACCCATGGGAAGTCAGGTATAAAAATGGCACCCATAGACCCAAATAGACACCTTAAAAAAGCAGTCAGAGCACTGTGAAATGCGTTGGTGACACCACTGTTTGGACCCATATTGCCTTCAGGACGTTTGCCTTTTCATCAAGGACTGTCCTACCTGCCTAACTACTTCTGATCGCTTATCCATCACTTTGGAAGTCTCAAGCCAAGATTCCTTGTTTGGACACCTGACCACTTACAGCAGTAGGACTCCCGATCCGGCTAATTTCATCTTCGGCCATCGGTTGTAGTCCAATATCACGACTTCAGGATACCATCAAGTGGCATACAAAGACTCCTCCGCATTACATTGGATCAGAGCAGGTTTCATTACTACACAATATCGGTGACTATAACATTGGGTCCATTCAAGTTATATCCATATTAATTGGTTCAATTTTATATGTGTTTTTACAATTGTTATTTTTATTGTACATAATAAATTTTGGTACATTGTAAATTTCAGCGCTGCTTTATTTTTTATTTATCTGTTTTTCCATATTGGGAGCTGACTACTCCCTCAAGCAGCTGCTGTTCTGACAAAACCACCCCTGGTAAGCGCTCCATACCAACCTAGGTTGGCTTTCTTTCTTGACATATGGGAAGGTCAACATGTCATTAGGTCGACACAAGCATTAGGTCGACATAAGCTAGGTCGACAGTCACAAGGTCGACATAGGGGTTTTCCCATTTTTTTTTAGCCGGCATGTGCCGACAGGCGATATTTCATGCACTACCATCCACTAGGGCATCATGGGAGAATAAAATAGTGTACTGAGCATAGCAAGCCACTGTGGCCAAAGCACAAAGCTAGCCATTCGAGGCCTGTTTTGGCATTCGGGTAAAAAAGGGGAAAACCCCATGTCGACCTTTTGACTGTCAACCTAGCCCATGTCGAACTAAGCCCATGTTGACCTTCCCATGTGTTGACCTTGGCTCATGTCAACCTTCAGTGATAGACCCAATGCATGTCGACCTTAGTGTTTTCAACCCTATGACCCTTACACTTACAAACCCAACACTTTCAACCCCAATAGGAAAATTTCATGATTTTAAAAGAAAACGAGAATTAAAGGAGCTGCATTCACCTCACTGTAATGCTGTCTCCCCCTCTTCCATTATCAGTGAGATGTTTTGCAGTCTTGCGCTGGGTATTCATACATTATGACATGGTTCCCTAGTCCAATTTTTTCATTGAGATAAGTAGAAAAAAAAACAATTACAATAAGTAAAATGTGTTTATATGCCATCCATAAGATCAATGGGACGCGTTTGATAATACTGTTGAGGGAGTCGAGATTCTGGCAATTGAAATAGCGATGCCGGAATTCCTACACTGGCCACAATGCCAGTGCTGGAGCCACGACTGTCGGGCACCAAGAATGGAAGATTACGGTTAGGCACAGAGGGGTTATGGTTAGTGTTAAGATGCAGGGGCAAGAGTTAGGTAGGCAATAAGGGGATTTAGGGTTAGGCTGGTCGGGGGTTATGGTTGGACTGTGTAGGGAGGCTTATTGGGGTGGGAGGACTGTTAGTATGCTCAGGATTCTGTTCCTCAGGATGCTGCTGTCGTTTTCTGGCCACCCGCATTCCAAGCACTGGGATGCCAACATCATCCCCGCTCAATTATGTGGTAAGGCACAACATTCAATTTGGATTGTCAATATTTTATGTTTGCCAGCCACCTGCACTGGTTTTTCCTTTGACACAGACCGGGGGTTCTTAAACGGTTTTGCTCTGGGTCACCATCAGACAATAACCACCAGCAAGTTTCCGCAGAACGGTGGCACATGTATGGCAGCAATGAAGAGGCACAAAATGTAACTGATTTTCCAGACTTATTGGATCACTGACTGAGAGATCAGAGACATCAACAGCCTGATGGTCAGCAACATGGAGTGGTGACCTCATGCTAAGAAGGTCACAAACCACTTTGGGGTCAGCATCCACGGTTTGAGAACCACGGATATAGATTATAAATTTGAATTGGTCTTGGGCCACCAAGAAAAGGCACCCCCACAAGTGTCCCGACGCACCCACGATAGCATGGCACCCAGTCTGAAAACCACTACATAATGCTGTTATGTGCTCCCTTAGTGTTTCTTGCATTTTCCTTTTCCAGATGTATTTCATAGGCCTAATGCACAGTGATCTATATAAATTAAAAGTCCTGTTTTTGTTCAGTAGTTTACTGTATTTACTGCATCTGGATGTCTGTGTCCCAGGTGTGTATGCCATTCATGAATGCACTCCTGATGCGGGGACTGAGCGATGACTTTTGCTTCATTGTTTCAGCTCAGGCAGGTAACTGTCATCCCTTCAGGATTTCTGAAGCATGCAGAAATGTGTGTACTTTGCCTTTGAGACAAGCAGAGAGCCATGAATTAATTAAGCATTTCTCAGATAAAAGGTAAATGTGGAAATAGAACACATCATAAGGAATTTGGCTAATTGTCCAACAATTGTGACATTTTTATAGCAATAATTATCCCCTTCATCTATACTGTGTGGGATTTGGCGTATAACACCCTTTTCAAATTATTTAGATGTGACTCATTTGTTTATTGTTTATTATCATCATGGCTTATTGGCTTTCAAAGCCCTAAATGACTGTGTGAGCTTTGGGTTTCTTACTGTCCCACTTGAATACAGCAGTCTGTCTCAGCAGCCGCCGCTCCTCCCAGTTCCCACCACACTGCGTTCCCAGAGCCTGTACTATGATGACAGGCATCGGGACTGGTGCATGCGCAGTACAAACCTCTGTACTGCATATGCAATCAGCTTCTATGGGCTGCTTCAGCAAAAGCCCATAGAAGGGGCAGGGCCGGTGCAAGGCACCGGAGTGCCCCAGGCAAGTCGGGGTGGGGGCACTCCGGTGCCGGGGGTACCTGTTGCGCCGTCTGGGGAGCGGGCAAGGAGGTCCATGCCGGTGTCTGACAGGAGCCTGCAGTGGTGTCCTTGCCTCGCGGGTACCTGCGGTGCTGTGTATAAAGCTGGAAGCGGCGGGGGGTCCCTGCTGTGAATAAGAAATAACTAGCGCTATGTCAGCCAATCAGCGTGCGGCCAGTGTTTTCAAACCCGGCAGCACTTCGCGTGCTGCCACATAGCCTGGCGGATAGCGCTAGTTATTTCTTATTCACTGCAGGGACCCCCCATCTCCGCCAGCTTTATACACAGCGCCACAAGTACCCACACGGCAACGACACCACTGCAGGCTCCTGTCAGAAGCCGGCATGGACCCCTCTGCCCGCTCCCCAGACAGCGCAGCAGGTACCCCCTTTGCACGGGGGGGCGAGGGGCGAACTGCCTCCCTCCAGTGGCCGGCGCCCTAGGCAAATGCCTAGACCTGCCTAGTGGTGGCACCGGCCCTGAGAAGGGAAATCAGGGTCCCGGAGCCATGTAATACAGAAAAAAGGCACCGGGACCGGCGTAGGAAATATTGTGCTTGGAGTTGATCTCTACTCCTACGCTGCACCTGCCCCAACTAGAAACACCATGGCACTTACCCCTGCCCCCACCACACAAACAACACGTCAGACCCCCACATGCATGCGTCCTGTAGGGGCGTACCTATATAACCGAGCTCCGCCCACTCTCCTCTACTCCAGCGCCACCAGTGACAGGCGACAGCAACACATGCCTGCAGAGCAGCACTATAATGTGCCTTGCTTGCTGTACTATTGCACCACACCGGCCCCCACTGGAAAGCCCACTTACTGTACTACTATACTGCCTCTCATGGTTCTGCTCACAGCCTCCTGTTATACTGCGGCGCAACTGGGAGGAGACGCTGACTGTATGACACTGTCCTGTACTCCGGCGCTGGCATGCTTCATGTTCCCCCACTGGCAGCAGCCGGACAGTGTCCCCAACCCTCCTCTGCACAAGCCCCGCACTTTTAATAGCCCTTTTGGACAGACCTGGTGTGGCCCTTGCCGTTACCCTTATAGGGCCCCTTCTAAGCAATATGTAACGTCATGCCGCCCGCATAACGTTACATAGGCTTTGCTGTTCAGAGCTCTGCGTGGGTGCTACTGATGGACAGGAGGCGGCAGCAATAGGGATGGCCATTGTTGCAATTGTCATCGATGGTTGCCATCGATGGCAATTCTGCAACTGGCCATCAATAGTACTAAACTATGCAATGGCTGACCATCAATATTTTTACATATCGATGGTCAGCCATTTTGTTTGATTGATTGGCCTGTGGGCCAAACAAAACATGGGGGTGGGGCTTCATGGGTTTTGGGGGCGGAGCTATGCTCTGTGTCATGGCACTTTGAAAAAATAAATAAAGCAAAACATTGTTTTGCTGTTCCATCGATGTAGGGAAACCATCTGGTTCTCCCCCATTGATGGCAAATGTATTCGACATCGGCCATGAACCATCGATGATTTCGAATCATCGATGGTCGATGGCCATCCCTAGGCAGCGGCGGTACCAGATACTCTGAGTCCTTTCTAGGACTCATATTCCTGTCACTGCCTCTAAAAAAGGGAAGACCCTTAAAACGCCTAGACGAGGAGTCATATAACAGAGAAGGTCAGCTGTCAATCACAGGGTGGAGAGTCCAAGCATTAAGCATTCAACATACAGAAAGAGGAGGGAAGGAACAGCAGTGTTAGAGGACATAATAGTTGACACAATGGGACCAGAGAGGTGCATAATAAGGGGGAAGGGAGGGGGGCTGCCTGGAAATAATAGATATGGGGATAATAATGGACAGAGCGGGAGGCATAATTGTGGACATGGGGAGGTAATAATGGACAGAGGGTGATAACATAATAATGGTCTGCAGTATATGTATATGTGGATTTTCTGTATAAACCCTTATATGTGGGTGAAACCATTTACTCCCTATATCAATAAGCTAACTTAGTTCAAAAGGACTTTAATATTTATGTATATGTGTAAATATAGATCTTCTAAATTAATTTTGTCTACATTTAATTGTCCAATTTTGCCTGTTTTTTGGGGCGACACAATGTGCTGGGAAAGGTGTGAGCACAATACAGGACACATAGGTGAGGGGGAGTACAATACGGGAAACACATGTGAGGGGGGAGCACAATACGAAACGCACAGGCGATGGGGGAGCACAATATGGGACCCACAGGTGAGGGGGGAGCACAATACGGGACACACAGGTGAGGGGGGGAGCACAATACGGGACACACAGGTGAGGGGGGAGCGCAATACGGAACGCATAGGTGAGGGGGAGCACAATACGGGACACACAGGTGAGGGGGGGAGCACAATACGGGACACACAGGTGAGGGGGGGAAGACAACTACCCTACTAGTATATGTTTAGACTGTGGTAGGAAACCGGAGTACCCGGATGACACCCATGCAAGAATAGGAAAAATATACAAACTCCACACAGAACTCCTGCAATGCTGACAATAGAAACCTGTTCACTAAACTATTAGGCCCATGCTTTGAACAAGCCCATGCTGCTTGCCTTCTGCGCACCAACTACAAGACACGAAGGTGCAACACAAGATACAAGACATAACAAGCAACACACACAGCACCGTTGCCCCCTGCCCTCCTAACCTGCAGCCCAGAAAAACACCTATAACATAGGCAAGTACAACACTGAGTAACCCCTTGCTCTTTTACTTTGCACCTACTACAGGGTTGCCGACTTATAATATATATATATTATAATTCTCCTCTCTGGGCTTCTCCAGCAGCCGCTCAGGGGTGGGGCTTAAGTGTGCCGCCACTAAGCCCCGCCCCCATGATGACAAACTGCCGAATTCACGGATCTCCGTGGAGGGGGCTGGGCTAAAATGACGCGATTGTGTCATTTTAGCTCCGCCCCCTCCTCTGAGACCCGAGGATTGCAACCCTGACCTACTACACTTTCTACGTTATTAAAAATTCACTTCCTCTGTATTTATCTTATAGCATGTATAGCAATAGAACGCATCCATTATCAAACTGTAACCATATTGCACACAAAACAAACGTTCACAAATTAAGGGGGCACAGCCCCTTACACCGGTGTGAAGAGCGCCTGTAGGGCATGATGAATCACCTAGTTATTATTATTATTATTGTCTACATATAATAATAATATTAATAGAGAATCACATGTCCTAATATGGGCATGACCTGTATACCTAAAAGGGGTTGATTCTGGTTGATTTTGCAGCCTTGAAAGTCCCCCAGACGCTGCCCGCCAAATGCCAGTGCGCCGGGCCCCCCTCTCACACCGCGTATGTCTTTCTAAAAAAAAAAATTGTTTAAATAGGATTTTTTTTTTCCATTAAATTTCAATCTTTGGGTCAGATGTATTAAGCCTGAAGAAGTGATAAACTGGAGGTAAAATGGAGATAATGTAAAAGGAGATAAAGCACCAGCCAATCAACTCCCAAATGTCATTTTCAAACACAGCTCATTGGCTGGTGCTTTATCTCCTTTCACTTTATCTCCAGTTTATCTCTTCTCCAGGCTTAATACATCTGGCCTTGTGTGCTATAAATACATACTGTATAGGAACTGATACAGGGGAAAATGTAGAACCAATCAGTGCAGCTAATATGGTTATCACACTGCGTTAGCTGTGGAAACAAATATAGAAAAATAGGGTGCTGGATGACAGTCGAGATTCCAACGGTCAGTATACCGACATGGGAATCCCGACTGTTTAAATGCCCGACAGTCGGGTTCCTGACTGACAGGGGCTATTCTCCCTTGAGGGGGACCACAACTCCCATAGGGCAAGATGTACCAAGCCTTGAAAAGTGATAACATGGAGAGTGATAAAATACTAACCAATCAGCTCCTACCTGTCATATTTCAAACACAGCCTGTGACATGGCAGGAAGAAGCTGATTGGCTGGTGGTTTATCACGCTTAGTACATCTGGTCCACAGAGAGAGAATACAACCTGTGCCGTGCGAACTTTGGGGTTTCTTTGCGCTCACCCCACCTGTCAGAGTACAGCATTCAGGATTCTGATGTCGATATACTGGCCATAGGAATCCTGACTGTTGGGCTGGCATACCACACCCACCAAAAGTATTGGCTATGTCAATTATAGACATTTCAGTCACAACTCCACTTGTGACTGAGGTATAATGGGGCATTCTCCTACTGTATATGCAATATTGAGTGAAAAATTATGACATATCTGGTGATAGTATAGGCCATTGCATAGGGATGCCAATCCCGGGGCATTTTTAAAATCCCGGAATTCGGGATTGAAAAATGCCCAATCCCTGGATACCCTGGAACCCATTGTTGGCTTCCCTAATAAAAAAAATGCCCTGCCATTACCTCTATGGCAGGGTGTGGCCGGGAGCAGCCGGGATCTGTGCGAGCGGGCGACCAGGCAGCTGGAAACCCGGCGCCGGGTAGTTGGGAGCCGGACCGCCGACCAGGGAGCTGGAGGCATGTCTGGAAGATGGGCAGTGCAGCTGTGGGCGGGCAGTGCAGTTCTGTTTTCCGGGCATTGGGGCCAGCTGGGCATAATCTGAGTGAGTGCTCAGCCGCTTCCCGTCATTAGAGTGCGCATGCGCAGTCTAATCACAAAATCCCGGGATTGTACACTCCAATCTGGGAATTGGAAACTCTAATCCCCGGAGTGAAATCCTGGTGTTTTTGGGGCCAAATCCTGGGATCCCAATCCCATGATTGGCCACAGCTATCAAACTAAGAGAATGGATAGGGCGGTCTGGCCACAAAGATACACACAAGTCTATATACAGACATATCTGCAGATGAGAACTGGAAAAAAAAAAGTGTATTGTTCTATTTGTCTCTCTTATTTCCCATAGTATTGTACACGTGTCAAAGGAAATAGAATGATTGTCCATGTACGATAATGACAGACTTGGGCACTACATGATTTGGTGCTGAGCTTTATTATGCACTGATGCTCCTCTCAGCAAATGAACAATGCTCTTCATACCCTGTTTCCTTGCTGCTCACCTCATGCGTCTCTGCTTTACGCTCATCTCTCGCCCTTAGGCTCTGCAGCTGGCTGAGGGTTATTGCACTTGGGAATAACTGGCGATAGTATCTTTGTAATGAAAACAGCAAGCATATGTTGTAAACACAACAACTAAGTGTCTGCCGCTATGCCTTATGGCAAGAATTAATTAAAGTTCCAAGATCCGAAATTCCCATGAAGACTGCACTTTGAGCTGTTGTGCGGCAGTGACATCCAGGCCTGGTAATAGCAGGATGTTGAACATGTAATGGTGTTCTAGCTGTGGGGCTTTCATGTGCCTCTTCCGAGGACACTACATGTTTTTATTTACATTGAAATCCTTGTATTTCATTATAAGGACAGAGTACTGGTGAACATTATGTGCCCCATGTATTCACACCAATATTGGACTGCTCTCCCCAACTCTGCATTTATCTCCTTAAGGCCTTCTTATTTATAATAGTAATATAGTATTGACTGAAGGATGTCTCCAAGATTTCAGGTTCATTAACTGTGATAAAATACAGATCCAGCAATATGAAGCTATTCTCTAGACCAGTGGTTCTCAAACTTGGTCTTCAGGACCCCACACAGTTCACATTTTCCAGGTCACCTGGCTGGTGCACAGGTGCACTCATTACTGACTGACACATTTTAAAAGATTCACAGGTGGAGATAATTATTTCACTGGATTCTGTGAGGAGACCTGCAAAACAAGCACTGTGTGGGGTCCTGAGGGTCGAATTTGAGAACCTGTGCTCTAGACCTTGCAATAGAAATGTTATCAGTAATAAAACAAAACTTGTAGTCTAAAGTTATATGGAGTAAAGCTGGGTACACGCTATATCATTTTATAAAAAAATGCCTGATAATGACTTGATCCCAGCTTACCGAGCACCTGAGATGCCGCCTGTCCAAACGTCCACCCCTCCGCCAGTTCCACCCGTCAACATGCAAGGGGATGTTTAACGAAGACACAGCCCCTCGAATTACTTCTCCTGTCTCCGCAAATTAGTCAGCGGAAACTGACTGTTATTTGCGAGCACCGTGATGAAGACGGGGCGGGCGGCTGCCACACTGTGACGTATTGGCACTAGTTTGTGTGTGTGTGTGTGTGTGTGGGGGGGGTGTTAGGGTCACTGCTATATCTAGCAGAACACTGGTTAAGCAGTGGGTGAATAAATGCATGTGTACTGCATCTATTCACTGTACCTGAAGATGATTCCTCCCAGCATGCTCCGCATGGCAAGAGCTATCCTTTGCGTTAATAATTGCATATGTTAGTGCATATGCGATTATTATGGATGAGGTAGGCGGTGAATGCCGGCTATGTGAGGCCGCATATATTAGAGCATCGCACCTCTTGTCACACTATTTAAGCTGAACCTTCAACCTCTGAGCTTCCTGACCACAGTGTTACTTGCCATTACAAACTCTGCTCTCATTTATCTCATCAGGCCTCACTGATGTCACTTTAAATTTAAGAGCGTTTATTAATAAAAAAAAAGTCAAATTCAAGCAAAATATATTTAAAAAATAAATTCAAGCTTTTATTTCAAGTAAAATGTAAGTATTCATTTTACTCTGCATTATAAAATAGGGGATTCTGAGAAAGAATTGGTCCAGAATTCTAACAAACTTGTCCTATAAGAGGAACAAGATGGTTGAAGCCTCATGACTCACGAAGAGTCATCCATCAGCACTCAGAAGAGGAAACCACCTATGGGGGAAACCTCTGGGGACACATGGCTGAAGGACTGACCGTCCCTCAAGACATTAATAGACTATGCAGAGTTTGGTCCAACCCACTAACCTTGTATACCCCAGTCATCCCTTCTGTCACCCCAAATCTGCAGTTTTAATTTTTTTCTTAACCACTTCCCGACATTTGACGTACATTTACGTCATGGCCGGGATGTACTTCCCGACACATGGCGTAAATGTACGTCATGGCTTTAAACTGTCACCGCGTCTATAGACGCGGTGACAGTTTAAACATGTCTGCTGTCCCTGACAGCAGACATGTCCCTGCATGCCCAGGGGGGGCTGCGATGCCGCCCCCCCCGTCGGCGATCGCTGTGATTGGCTGTTCAGTGTGAACAGCCAATTACAGCGTTTTCTGTGTCACCGGCGAATAACGTTCGCCGGTGACACAGGGATCGGTGGTGATTGGTGCTGTAAAGTACAGCACCAATCACCACGGGGTGTAAGGGTGACACTGGTGTCACCCCACCTCACCCCACCCGCTCCCAAAGGCCGTGATTGGTTCGTCGGACCGACGAACCAATCACAGCCATGGAGGGTGATTTAAACTAACAGTGACTGCACTGCAGACGCCATTCCGGTCTGGAATTGCGTGCAGTGCGGTCACCGTGCCTATCTGCCGCGATATACTGACCTGATCCTTGCAAACACTTACCTGATCACTGCTTGTAGCGTTCCTGGATCTTGTTACTTCTTGTGACTTCCTGTGTTGTGCTGTGCTGTGTTGTGCTGCTGCAGTGTGTTCGAGTTATAGATAGAGAGATAGAGAGAGAGATAGAGAGAGATAGAGAGAGCTAGTGACAGAGAGTGCTATATTTTGTGCTGCTGCAGTGTGATAGAGTTATAGATAGAGAGATAGAGAGAGATAGAGAGAGATAGAGAGATAGTGACAGATTGTGCTATATATTTTTTATATATATACAGCTGTACTGCGTGTGCAACTGACTGCTGCCCCCCCCCCTTTTGTGCTGATCAGTATAAATTAACTGATCAGCAACTTTTTGGGGGCGCAGGTTTTTTTTTATATATATACCTGTCAGTGCTGCTGCTGCAGTGTCATAGAGTGATAGATAGTGAGAGATAGAGAGATAGAGAGAGATAGTGATAGAAAGTGCTATATTTTGTGTCTGCTGCCCCCCTTTTGTGCACCCCCAGCAACTTTTTGGGGGTGCAGGGGTTATTTTTTATATATATATAACTGTCAGTGCTGCTGCTGCAGTGTCATAGAGTGATAGATAGTGATAGATAGTGATAGATAGTGAGAGATAGAGAGAGATAGAGAGAGATAGAGAGAGATAGTGACAGAGAGTGATAGAGAGTGCTATATTTTGTGTCTGCTGCCCCCCCCCCTTTTGTGCTGATCACTATATCTGAGGTGATCAGCAACTTTTTGGGGGTGCAGAGGTTTTTTTTTAATATATACCTGCCAGTTGCACTGTCAGTTGCACCAAAGGTTGTGCACCTGCTGCCCCTCACTGGTAATCAGTGTCGCATCACTGATCACCTTTTTTTTTTTTTTTGAGGGTGCTGTGGGGTCTTTTTTTAATTTTTTTGATCAAATTTTTTTGATCAAATTCCTGTTGCCTTTGAGCGCTGTTCAGTGACGGACGTTACTGACCAACATCTGTGCTCAATTTTTGGCGCAGGACCTTTTTTTTTTTTTTTTTTTCTGCACTACATACACACTACACACTACATACTACATTGAAATAAAGTTTGTACCCCCCCTACACTATACACGTGTTGAAACATTTCACTACCAGAAACACAAAAATAAAAATGGCATCCCAAATGTCATCCCAAATGTCATCCCAAATGGCATCCCAGTCATCCAGAAGAATGTATTCAGCGGAGGAGGCATATGCCATGCTTGCCTCTGACTCTGACACAGCCAGTGAGGCAAGCGGGGAATTTGAAGGATTCATCTTAAGCTCCTCTTCCTCCTCTAGTGATGAGGGACCCCCTCAAAGACGCCCCCGTAGAGCAGCTGAGACCCCCCCCCAATAATTGATCTCATATGGACCCCACCACCAGACAATTTTGAGCCCCAGGTTCCTGAGTTTTTGGCCATCCCAGGAATCCAATTTGATTCCACAGGTCTCAGAGAAATTGACTTTTTCAAATTATTTTTCTCTGATGATTTTATAAATTTAATGGTGGACCAAACTAATTTATATGCCCAGCAGTTTATTGCTCAAAACCCCACGTCATCATTTGCTAGGTGGACCCCTGTAGATGCAGTAGAGATGATGACGTTTTGGGGTCTGGTGTTTCATATGGGCATAGTAAAAAAGCCAGAAATTAGGCAATATTGGAGTACAGATGTTCTGTACAGCACCCCACTTTACCGTATGGCCATGACCCGGACTCGTTTTGAGTTAATCCTTAAATTTTTGCATTACAACGATAATGCACAGTGCCCACCCAGAGATGATCCCACCTTTGACCGGCTATTCAAAGTCAGGCCGGTCATTGATCACTTCAGTGCCAAATTTGAAGAGATGTACATCCCATATAAATTCATTTGCATAGACGAGTCCCTTATACATTTTAAAGGAAGGGTTAAATTCCGCCAGTACCTTCCCAGTAAGAGGGCAAGGTATGGCATAAAAATGTATAAGCTGTGTGAAAGCACCTCAGGGTACACTCACAGGTTTAGGGTATATGAAGGGAAGGATTCAAGAATTGAACCGCCAGAATGCCCCCCCTCCCTCGTAGGTGTTAGTGGAAAAATTGTCTGGGATTTAGTGCACCCCTTCCTGGATAAAGGTTATCACGTCTATGTGGATAACTTTTACACTAGCATCCCCCTGTTTAAGGCCCTTGGTTCAAGAGGTACAGCAGCTTGCGGTACTGTGCGCAAGAACCAAAGAGGCCTCCCAAAAACGCACATTGCCCAAGTAATGAGAAGGGGTGAAAGCAGGGGAATATGCACCAAAAATATGTTGTTGGTCAAATATAAGGACAAGAGGGATGTCCTTATACTGACAACAATTCACGGAGACAGTACCACCTCCGTCCCTGTACGAGGTACCAGTACCCACACCTCAAAACCTAATTGTATCCTGGATTACAATAGGTACATGGGCGGAGTGGATCTTTCAGATCAGGTACTGAAGCCGTACAGTGCCCTGCGGAAAACAAAAATCTGGTACAAGAAGCTGGCCGTGTATATCATCCAGATGGCACTGTATAACGCTTACGTGCTATTCCGTTCTACCAGCCAGAGGGGGACATTTATGCACTTTCAAGAGGAAGTCATAAAGGGCCTAATATTTGGGAACCAGCAGGCAGAGGGCCCCAGTACTTCTAGTACTGGCCCCCGTATTGTACCAGGGCAGCATTTTCCTGATGAAATCCCCTCCACTGGAAAAAAGGGCAGGACACAAAAAAGGTGCAAAGTTTGCTATAAAAAGGGAATAAGAAAGCAAACTATTTTCCAGTGTGACACTTGCCCCGACAAACCCGGCCTATGTATAAAGGAGTGTTTTAAAATATACCACACATCTATGGATTATTAGGTTCATAATTTCACCGTGCTTCGGGGGTCTTGCTAATGCCACATAGCACCCACCATTCATTCCACCAGAATCTGAGCCGCAAAATCCAAAAATCACTCCTTCCCTTCTGAGTCCTGCCATGCACCCAACTGGTATTTTTTGGTCACATGTGAGGCATTGCCGTACTCGGGAGAAATTGGGGCACATATTTTGGGGTGCTTTTTCTCCTTCATACCTTCTGAAAATGAAAAATTTTGAGCCAGAACTGCATTTTTGTGTAAAAAAATGTAATTTTTCATTTTCACTGCCCAGTTGTATCAAAATTGGTGAAACCCCTGGGGGTTTGAAATGTACACTATACCCCTAGATGAATTCCCTGAGGGGTGTAGTTTGCACAATGGGGTCACTTGTGGGGGGGATCCACTGTATTGGTGCTTTGGGGGTCTTGCTAATGTGACATAGCACCCACCAACATTCCACCAGAATCTGTGCTGCAAAATCCAAATATCACTCCTTCCCTTCTGAGTCCTGCCACTTTTTGGTCACACATGAGGCATTGCCGTACTCGGGAGAAATTGGGGCACAGATTTTGGGGTGCTTTTTCTCCTTCATACCTTCTGAAAATGAAAAATTTTGAGCCAGAACTGCATTTTTGTGTAAAAAAATGTAATTTTTCATTTTCACTGCCCAGTTGTATCAAAATTGGTGAAACCCCTGGGGGTTTGAAATGTACACTATACCCCTAGATTAATTCCCTGAGGGGTGTAGTTTGCACAATGGGGTCACTTGTGGGGGGTTCCACTGTATTGGTGCTTTGGGGGTCTTGCTAATGCGACATAGCACCCACCAACATTCCAACAGAATCTGTGCTGCAAAATCCAAATATCACTCCTTCCCTTCTGAGTCCTGCCACTTTTTGTTCACACATGAGGCATTGCCGTACTCGGGAGATATTGGGGCACAGATTTTGGGGTGCTTTTTCTCCTTCATACCTTCTGAAAATAAAAAATTTTGAGCCAGAACTGCATTTTTGTGTAAAAAAATGTAATTTTTCATTTTCACTGCCCAGTTGTATCAAAATTGGTGAAACCCCTGGGGGTTTGAAATGTACACTATACCCCTAGATGAATTCCCTGAGGGGTGTAGTTTGCAAAATGGGGTCACTTGTGGGGGGGTTCCACTGTATTGGTGCTTGGGGGGTCTTGCTAATGCGACATAGCACCCACCAACATTCCACCAGAATCTGAGCTGCAAAATCCAAAAATCACTCCTTCCCTTCTGAGTCCTGCCATGCACCCAAATGGTATTTTTTGGTCACATGTGAGGCATTGCCGTACTCGGGAGAAATTGGGGCACAGATTTTGGGGTGCTTTGTCTCCTTCATTCCTTGTGAAAATGAAAAATTTTGAGCCAGAACTCCATTTTTGTGTAAAAAATGTAATTTTTCATTTGCACAGCCCAGTTGTATCAAAATTGGTGAAACCCCTGGGGGTTTGAAATGTACACTATACCCCTAGATGAATTCCCTGAGGGGTGTAGTTTGCAAAATGGGGTCACTTGTGGGGGGGTTCCACTGTATTGGTGCTTGGGGGGTCTTGCTAATGCGACATAGCACCCACCAACATTCCACCAGAATCTGAGCTGCAAAATCCAAAAATCACTCCTTCCCTTCTGAGTCCTGCCATGCACCCAGGGGCGGATTGGGGACTAAAAGTGGCCCTGGAATATTTCTGGAAGTGGCCTCATGTGGGCAGCAACAAATTAATAATGGGCGGAGCCAACATAACAGTAGGCGGGATTACCACATCACTATGCTTTGACAGGCAAAACTAAAGCATCAATAATGCAATCTGTTGGGACCGCCATGCTATGGAATTATATATTATATAGCGCACACATATTCCGCTGTGCTGTACAGAGATTATTACCAGTTATTATATAGCGCACACATATTCCGCAGCGCTGTACAGAGATTATTATTACCAGTTATTTATATAGCGCACACATATTCCGCAGCGCTGTACAGAGATTATTATTACCAGTTATTTATATAGCGCACATATATTCCGCAGCGCTGTACAGAGATTATTATTACCAGTTATTATATAGCGCACACATATTCTGCAGCGCTGTACAGAGATTATTATTACCAGTTATTATATAGCGCACACATATTCCGCAGCGCTGTACAGAGATTATTATTACCAGTTATTTATATAGCGCACACATATTCCGCAGCGCTGTACAGAGAATATTATTAGCAGTTATATTATATAGCGCACACATATTCCGCAGCGCTGTAAAGAGTATAGTTGAACAGTCACATCAGTCCCTGCCCCAGTGGAGCTTACAATCTATATTCCCTACCACATATACACACGCACACACAGACAGTCTAGGGTTAATTTGTTGGAAGCCAATGAACCGACCAGTATATTTCTGATTGTGGGAGTAAACCGGAGTACTCGAAGTAAACTCACAAAAAAACGGGGAGAATATACAAATTTAATGGGCAGCATATAGCCAATGAGAATGATGCAGCATACACTGAAAGCCAGCATCACAGAGCCAATGAGATGAGATTACAACAAAAAGACAGGACGTTAAATAAGTGGCAGAAAATTTAAACTGGAGGGTTTTTTTTGTTTATCAAAGTCCATTACAAGATTATCAATACAATTCTTGGTACTCTTTACTTAGAAGGGCGCCCATCTCGGGCATCTCGGGGATTGAATGCACTAAAAAATCAGGTGCGATCAACCGACGAGATGCCCGAGATTTCCCATAGGGAACAATGTTAAATGTCTCAATTGACCCGATTTTCCTGTTCAATGCCTCAATTGACCCAATTTTTCCATAGGAAACAATGTTAAATAGGCCAAATAGGCACCCTGAAGTGAATAATGGCCACCCGAATTGTTAACGCCACCCCACGATCAACGTCAACCCGAAGCGTGGCGAGCGCAGCGAGCCCGCGAGGGGCGGGGGTACGCGTCCTACGACCTTTTCATACCCCCACTATCCACGTCGGCGTGGAGTTTAGAATAGAAAGTGTGGCGAGCGCAGCGAGCCACCGAGCCCGAAGCGTGGCGAGCGCAGCGAGCCCCGCGAGGGGACGCGGATACCTTCACAGGTATCCGCGTCCCCTCGCGGGCTTCACAGCTGTCCGCGTGCGCTCGCCACGCTTCGGGCTCGGTGGCTCGCTGCGCTCGCCACACTTTCTATTCTCAACTCCACGCCGACGTGGATAGTGGGGGTATGAAAAGGTCATAGGACGCGTACCGCCGCCCCTCGCGGGCTCGCTGCGCTCGCCACGCATCGGGTTGACGTTGATCGTGGGGTGGCGTTAACAATTCGGGTGGCCATTATACACTTCAGGGTGCCTATTTGGCCTCTGTGGCCCATTTAACATTGTTTCCTATGGAAAAATCGGGTCAATTGAGGCATTGAACAGGAAAATTGGGTCAATTGAGACATTTAACATTGTTCCCTATGGGAAATCTCGGGCATCTCGTCGGTTGATCGCACCCGATTTTTTAGTGCATTCAATCCCCGAGATGCCCGAGATTTTTTACTAACGATCCCCACGATCAAAATCGTGGGCGCCCTTCTAAGTAAAGAGTACCCAATTCTTATTACTGGATAAAGGGAAAACAAAAACGAAACACACACTGCAGCCTGGCAGGCAGTGCTTACTTACAGGTGAATTGCTGCAGGCCTGGTAGGTAGTGTAATTAGTCTGCACACTGCACTCTGTTGATTTTGCTGCGCAACAGACACTCTAGGGCAGGGGTTCCCAAAGTTTTTGAATGACGGCACCCCAATGCATCAGAAATGTTTTCGCGGCACCCTTAGGCTAAAAGTTTCTCGTTTAGAAAGTCAGAAACAAATATTAAGTTAAATAAATTGTGTTAATATCTCATCCTTAGGATCAGTTATGTGGTAATGGCCAGGTTTTCCACAATTTGACTATTATAATGGACATAAAAAACTTGAATTGCTCCTGGACCACCAATCCAGGGCACCCCTGCAAGTCTCCCAAGGCACCCCAGGGTGCCACGGCACACAGTTTGGGAACCACTGCTCTAGGGGTTTGGCAGCTTCCTCCCATCCTGCCCCAGCACAGGTTGCACTTCTAATGTACGCAGTGACGTCATGACGTCACCACGCACGTGTCACATAGACACACAGTGACAGTCAGAGCAGAGTCTGTCTGTCAGTGTCACCTGACCACTCCACTGAGGACATAGCCTCCTCCCACTCCCAGGCCACAGTGCCTGGCCTGCCCTGCTGAATGCAGCCCCACCTCCTCCCATCCTCTGAGCGGAGCTGTCCATTGCCCCACCTCCTCGAGTCCTCTCAGACTCGGTAGCAGTGTTTTAAAGATGTTTTAAATATAAAACCCAGATCCTCATTATAAAATAAAAATGTGAGTCCCGGCCCATCGTCGCCATGTTGATGTTGTCATCAATCAGTCAAATAAAAATATGAGCACCACCAGTCCCGGGTCCCCACCTGCCGCCGAACCCACGGCAGACGGGGACCCGGGACTGGACATGCTCATATTTTTATTTGATTGATTGATGACAACATTAACCTGGTGGCGATGTACAGGATCCTCTCGGGGCAGGCAGTAGCAGATCTAGACTTTACTTTTAGGGGGGCAGTTTAAGAATTCTGACCCCTCTACTCATAGCTCCTCCTACTTAGTTTTGCCCCCCCCCCATTTTGAATAAGAAAATAAACAATATTCAGTGCTAGACACACATTATATGCTCCCCACAGTGCCAGATACACATTATAGGTCCTTCAGTGCCAGATACACATTATTTGCCCACAGCAGTGCAAGTTACACATTATATGCTCCCAGCAGTACCAGATGGGAAAAAAATCCAGTGGCACTGTATGCGTACCAACTCCCCTTGGTGTGGACACATTACATGGAGCTTGGCCAATGAAAAGGGGGGGGGGGGGGGTGATACACATGGGGGCCACATACAAATATGGCAATAGAGCAGTACCAGATGCACATATACCCCTAGTAGTGCAAGACAGGGGCGTGGCTAAGAGAGAAGTGGAGAGGCGGCACCAGGTGAGGTGTCAGTGGTGTATATATATATATATTTATTTTTACAAATTTATGTCACTCCTTCAATAAACTTGCCCACGTGCCCTCCAGGGAAACATGTTACCTAATGCAGTATGCAAAAAATGGCAGTACTCTCAGGTCTT
Organism: Crinia signifera; assembly: GCF_055691185.1. Classification (NCBI taxonomy): domain Eukaryota; kingdom Metazoa; phylum Chordata; class Amphibia; order Anura; family Myobatrachidae; genus Crinia; species Crinia signifera. The sequence continues at coordinate 49,700,095 of NC_139220.1, read as the reverse complement.
ATGAATAAATCACACCAATCTCGACCAAAACATTGAAGTGAACATCTGAGCTTGGTGTGATTTATTCATAAGACCTGAGAGTACTGCCATTTTTTGTGTATATATATATATATATATATATATATATATATATATATATATATGCATATGCGCTCTGGACAAAGAGCTGATATAGAGTGTAGGAACATCCATGCTGCAAGATTCCAGGGTTGCCGACCCTCCCGCATATTGATTCTAACTCCCGGTCTAAATAGAGGTTATCCTCCCGGATTTTTACGCTTACGCCGAGATCCCTGTGACTGCGCATGTGCGAGTGCCGGGGGCAGGCTCTGTAAGTGCGCTGTCCTATTAAATGGCAATGCTGGCCGCCGTGGGCTCTCTGGGTAGCGATGTCCACAGCAGCAGCTACCGTGACTATGGGCCAGATGTATCAAGCTTCAAAAAGTGAAAAAAATGGAGAGGGATAAACAACTAGCCAATCATCTCCTACATACAATGTCACTGGCTGGGTTTTAAAAATGACAGGTAGCAGCTGATTGGCTGGTTGTTTATCACTCTCCAGTTTATCACTTTTGAAGCTTGATACATCTGGCCCTATGCATCATAGAGGGCGGGAGCAGTGAAGCGGAACAGATGAGGAGACTACACTGCAAAGTTAAAAGTAACTCACAAGTTAAGCCTCACTACACAGCGGCAGGCAGTACACTACGGGGAGCGGGGGGTGAGACTTTCATTGCGGACAGCTTATACTTCTTGCAGTCTGCCATCTCCACTATACAGGATTCACTTGGCTGCAGCAGTGTGGCATAATAAGATCTCTCCACCTGCCTGCTTCTTTAAAACTCTGCTTCATAATTTTTTGGGGGAAGCACTGCAGTGGGGAGATGAACAATAATGAGGCAGGGGGAGAGGATCAATTATTATGAAGCTGCAGCAGCGTGGAGGGGTGAGACAGAATACTTTTCATGAATATCTGGGGAGAAGGCAGGGGGATAGGATTCATTTACCCTTTTACCTAGGGTAAAAAGGGTGGCACAGGACACAGTCAGGGGGCACAGTCAGAGGGGAAAAGGGTTCAGTCAAGGTGAAAATAGACACGCCCATAGGTAGACAGTAGACACTCCCTGAAACTGATTTTGAAAAGTAGGCAACCCTGTGCAAGATGGAGGGTTTAGGTGGCAGGGCGTGTGGGAGGGTTAGGTTTGTACATGGAAGAGTAAAGTATAGATTCAGAAGACTATACATTAGTAGGACAGTTAAAATACACAGTGTTTCAATACCTTCTTCCCCTGCACATGGCGTCCAGCACCCTCTGTCTCCTGCCCCACACAAACACCAGAAAGCCGGAATAAACATTACAGGCTCAGCATAAGAAATTAGCTACCAATGGTCCCCTCACCTGAACCAGCAAGCATATGTCCTCCTTCCCACCTGCACAGAACAACATTCATTAGGTTGGTGCCGGCCACGCTCTACAGCACAGCCAGGAGCGGAGCGGAGCCTTATGTGCCAATGCACATGCACACTGCGGGCGGGGCGCTGAAGTACAGCGCAGCGCAGGCAGGAGTGAGCGTGGTGTGCCGGGCTGTGCCCAAAGCACGTCACATCGCGAGCCAGCCTGCCCGCAGGCAGGACACCGCAGGAGGACAGCACAGGGCGGGTGAGAGGGAGCGCAGTCTGACGCCGGCCGGGAGATAACGCTCGGGGAGGAGGCGGGGCCGGGCCACTATATAATCCAGCAGTGACAGTAGGAGCGGAGGCAGGGCCACACGTCACGGGGACGGACTTCACTGTCCTGACTCCTGAGCCTGCCACTAGTGACGCCGCGGCGCGGCCTCCTACTGCTCAGCGGCTGAGCCGGCCTGAGGTGAGCTCAGAGCTGCTGTTTATTTCTGCTCTGTGCTCCCCTTTAAATTCGGCCTCACTACCATCGGCCTCCCGGGAAAGTTCCCGGTAGATCTAATGGCCAATCCGCCCCTGCATGCACCCAAATGGTATTTTTTGGTCACATGTGAGGCATTGCCGTACTCGGGAGAAATTGGGGCACAGATTTTGGAGTGCTTTGTCTCCTTCATTCCTTGTGAAAATGAAAAATTTTGAGCCAGAACTGCATTTTTGTGTAAAAAATGTAATTTTTCATTTGCACAGCCCAGTTGTATCAAAATTGGTGAAACCCCTGGGGGTTTGAAATGTACACTATGCCCCTAGATGAATTCCCTGAGGGGTGTAGTTTGCAAAATGGGGTCACTTGTGGGGGGGTTCCACTGTATTGGTGCTTGGGGGGTCTTGCTAATGCGACATAGCACCCACCAACATTCCACCAGAATCTGAGCTGCAAAATCCAAAAATCACTCCTTCCCTTCTGAGTCCTGCCATGCACCCAAATGGTATTTTTTGGTCACATGTGAGGCATTGCCGTACTCGGGAGAAATTGGGGCACAGCTTTTGGTGTGCTTTGTCTCCTTCATTCCTTGTGAAAATGAAAAATTTTGAGCCAGAACTGCATTTTTGTGTAAAAAATGTAATTTTTCATTTGCACAGCCCAGTTGTATCAAAATTTGTGAAACCCCTGGGGGTTTGAAATGTACACTATACCCCTAGATGAATTCCCTGAGGGGTGTAGTTTGCAAAATGGGGTCACTTGTGGGGGGGTTCCACTGTATTGGTGCTTGGGGGGTCTTGCTAATGCGACATAGCACCCACCAACATTCCACCAGAATCTGAGCTGCAAAATCCAAAAATCACTCCTTCCCTTCTGAGTCCTGTCATGCACCCAAATGGTATTTTTTGGTCACATGTGAGGCATTGCCGTACTCGGGAGAAATTGGGGCACAGATTTTGGGGTGCTTTGTCTCCTTCATTCCTTCTGAAAATGAAAAATTTTGAGCCAGAACTGCATTTTTGTGTAAAAAATTTAATTTTTCATTTTCACTGCCCAGTTGTACCACAATTGGTGAAACCCCTGGGGGTTTGAAATGTACACTATACCCCTAGATGAATTCCCTGAGGGGTGTAGTTTGCAAAATGGGGTCACTTGTGGGGGGGGTTCCTAAATTTTAGCATCTTATGGTGCCTAGAAACCTACATGGTGCCTAAAAAATAATCTCATAAAAAGGAGGCTCCAAAATCAAGTAGGTGCTCCTTCTATTATGAAGCCTGTGGTTTGGTCAACGTGCACACTAGGGCCACATATAGGATATTTATGAAAACAAAAGAATTGGGGGAATCAATTTTTAGTCACATTTCTCTAGTAAAATCTACTGTGTTCCTTAGAAAAATGTATTAAAATTGCAAATCTGCAAAAAAAATGAAATTTTGAAATTTCACCTACACTTTGTTTTAATTCCTGTGAAACACCTAAAGGGTTAACAAACTTCCAAAATGCTGTTTTGAATACTGTGAGGGGTGCAGTTTTTGAAATGGCATCATTTATGGGAGTGTCTCACATACAAGTCCCTCAAAGTCACATCAGAACTGAACTGGTCCCTAAAAAAATCAGTGTTTGAAATTTTCTTGAAAATTTGAAAATTTGCTATTCATATTGTAAGCCTCCTAGTGTCCAAAAAAATTAAAAGGAAGTTGAAATAATGATGGAAACATAAAGTAGACATATGGTCTATGTTAGTTATTAACTATTTTGAGTGGTATGATTATTTGTCTCACAAGCAGAAAATTTAACATTTTGCAAATTGCTATATTTTCCATTTTTTTACGACATTTTGGTATTTTTCACAAAAAAACACAGACTGTATCGACCCAAATTTACCACTAATTTGAAGTACAATGTGTCACGAGAAAACAATCTCAAAATCACTGGGATAAGTAAAAGCAAAAAAAAGTTATCCCCACTTAAGTGATACGTGTCAGATTTGAAAAAAAGGGCTCTGTCAGGAAGGCAAAAACATGCTGTGTCAGGAAGGGGTTAAAGAATGCATCTGTCACACCCGATGGCACATGCATGTCCACAGAGATAGAAACATGATATGGATGGTGTAATGGTTAGCATTACTGCCTCACAGCTCTGAGGTCATAGGTTCAATTCCCACTGTGCGGAGTTTGTATATTCTCCCCATACTTGCGTGGGTTTCCTCCGGGTACTCTGGTTTCCTCACACAATCCAAAAATATACTGGTAGGCTAATTGATTCCAAACAAAAATTAACCCTAGAATGTCTGTGTGGGTGCGTGTATATTTGGTAGGGAATATAGATTGTAAGCTCCACTGGGGCAGGGACTGATGTGAATGTTCAAATATTCCCTGTAAAGTGCTGCGGAATATGTGTGGGCTATATAAGAAACTGTAAATAAATAATAATAAAAATAATAGTGAGTGAGGGAGTAAGTTGGTAGTATAGAGGGAGAGAAAGATATGGAGATAGCAAGGAAGTGGGTAGGGGAGAAAGAGACGGTAGGGGAAGAGAGGGGGAAGTTGGTAGGGGAGAGAGAGAGAAAGATATGGAGATAGGAAGGAAGTGGGTAGGGTAGAAAGAGACATGGGAGGGGGAGAGAGGGGAAGTTGGTAGGGGAGAGAGAGAGAAAGATATGGAGATAGGAAGGAAGTGGGTAGGGGAGAAAGAGACACGGTAGGGGGAGAGAGGAGAAGTTGGTAGGGGAGAGAGAGAGAGAAAGATATGGAGATAGGAAGGAAGTGGGTAGGGGAGAAAGAGACATGGTAGGCGGAGAGAGGGGAAGTTGGTAGGGGAGAGACAGAGACAAGCTAAATTTTGCAGGCCATTTGCAGCCTTGCACAAGGTGGGATTTCACTCTGACGGGGCAGCGTATACCTGAGTGCAGGGCTCGGCAATTTAGCATAAATAACCCGCAATATGACCACTGGTATTCTGATTGAGCTGAGCCCAGAAACAATGGCATATATAGAGTATTGTGAGGCTCTTTTTCAATGGTGATGGCATGACATTACATACGCAATGCTGTTGGGATCTGGAGAGGAGACAAACACTGCCTGAAAGACAAAGCGTGTGGAATACCAGGAGGGGTTCTTCGCAAGTTGAACAAACCCATGGAGCTGCCAGAATATGAGAAAGTCGGAGGAGGCTGCAGCTCGTCAGTGATACTAAACCCGCCTGCACCTATTGACATGGGTGGTGGGGGCAATGTTTCTGTTGGAATTACTGTGCAGGGCCATGGTGGAGGTGAAGCTAGTTCCACCTACCATTACAGGTGGTGGAGCTCAGTTCCAACCCGTTCCCCCCTATTTTAACCCCTGCTTAATAAAGTTGTCATTTTTCTTTGTCTGTTTGTTCCAGCATCACGACAATGACTACTGGATGAATTTGGGTTGGTGTTTACATTATTGTATAGTTTAGTGGCCTAGAAACGTATGTATTATCTCAATGTAAAATCAGGGAGACAAGCAATAAAGGAAAAACCGAAGCTTGACACTCGATATGTGCAGTGTGCAGGCTTATCATGTCCTAAATGACAATATGTATATAGAAATATATATATTTTTTTTTCCCCGGAAAACATCCACACGAGTGAAGTCGTGAGCAAAATCTATAATATTAGTACTGAATATGAGTGGCTGGGATTAGATATAAAAATAACTGTGAAATGTAGCTTTAGATTTGGTGACCAAATGCAATTATAATAAGGAGAAGAAGTAGAAAAAAAAGAACAACCGCAACAACAACAACAATATTAAAGTATTAATTTTATTTTTCTTTATAAACCTAATTTTTATACTGGGTATTATAAGGATTAGAGCCCCCCCACACACACACACGCACGCACACACACGCACACACACACACACGTATAGATGATGTATAAAGAAAAAAGAAATGTTGCAATACAAATTAATACCATTTAAATGTGTTGGTAATGTTATTTGTTTCACTTATTTATAGAGGTCGAATAAATAACAAAACAATTAAAATGTACCTTAAGATCACATACAGTCATTTGACTAATTATAAGCATCGTATGTGATTATTTCACATTTAAACATATACTTGTATTTGTGTCGTGTTGTAAATTTAAAGTTATTTTACTAATTTCATTGGAATAAACTGCAACATAATACAAATCCATTTTACTGATGCAGTACACTCTAATGTATTCTGTCCTAAACATAGAATCAGTGGGGGCGAGGGTTATGTTAAGAGAACCATAAGAAACAACTCTTGGTTTAACTACATTGCTCTGACATTTAGTAACTCTTTTATGAGTTTTAAAACTGAGTGTGCTGCTATTTGATACATTATATTGCAAAAACATAAAAATAAACAAGCATAGTGAACGTAATGATGTGTTCAAACAATCATACCGCTTTCACACTGCCAAAACGTTTCAAAAACCGGTATTTTTAAATGGTATTTAAAATGGGTCTGAGCCTTCACATTGCAGTAGATTACCGTTTTAAATACCATTTAAATACCATTCACATCAGTTAACCCGTTTAATCCCCTGAACACTTTTCAAGGTAGAACACAGGGGACAGCCTATCACAGGTCTGTAATCTGTTGTTTTTACTAAATACCGTTTCAGAGCCATTCTCACTGCATAAAAAACGGCTCTGAAACATGTAGGACTCTGCTTTTTAAACGTTTTGAAATACCGGTTATCTTTAACCAGTAAATTAACTCCGGCACTTTCCCACTGCAGCCTTAAACATTTTGAAATGGGAAAAAAACGGCAATATACCGTTTAACAAGTGGGTGTGAAAGGGGTATCACCTTTGCTCCTGCTGCGGCAATTGTGAGTTGTTAGGCATGGATAGCCGTGTGCATATACAGAATACGCACCTATGATCCATAGGTTTGCAGATTAGACTCACTCAACTTGCAGCAGATAAACAATCCGACTGATGACCGTGATGGTTATCTGAATTTTGCATTGCCGTTTTTGTAATCACAAATGCAGGTTGGGGGTTGCATGCGCCTCCTACTACATCAAATTGCTAAGGATCTCGGTACAGATGCACTAAGCTTTAAAAGAGATACAATGGAGAGTGATAAACAGCCAGCCAATCAGCTCCTGCCTGACATTTTTCAAACACAGTCTGTGACATGGCAGTTAGGAGCTGATTGGATGGCTGTTTATCACTATCCATTTTATCACTTTTAAAGCTTAGTGCATCTGGCCCCTCATATACCATGCTGCTGCAAGCAACTTAGCATATATGAATTAACCTAAGCGAGAACCATATTGCACTATTGGAAGTGCATCTTCTTCTTTATTGTTGAGAATTGTTTGGCACTAGAACCAGGACTGTGGGGAGATAATGGGCTAATTCAGACCTGATTGCACGGCTGTGAGTTTGCAGCAGCCAGCGTTCAGTTAAAACACCACCCCCATTGAGTGAAATGGATGTCTATGGCAGCTCAGTGCATATATCCAAAACCCATTGTAAAAGGCTCACCATCGAAGCCTGCTTTTCCAAGATTGCGGGAGCTCCGCAAAAAATAGTTAGCCTCCAGGTGTAAAACTATGTACAGTTCAGTCCAACTAAAAACGTAACTACATTTTTAGTATATGATGCTCTAAAATGTCTGTCCCTGACCTGCCGTGGTATGTGAGAGTCAGTAGAACTACCCTCATTCACCTGTTGTTTTATCCTGCCACTGCCACCAGGAATATACTGCTTCCACTATTATCTTCCCATGGAGGAGCAAGAATGATAGGAGAAAAAAAAGATAGAGAAAGGGTATAAAGAGAGTGAGGTAGGATTAGACAGGTGTAGAGAGAAGACAGGCAGAATGGGAAAGTGAGATGAGAATTATAATTATCGTTTATTTATATGGCGCCCCAAGGGTTCTGCATACATAGATGAGCAAAGAACAAAACAAGAGAATTAGTGATCTACAGTCCAAATGCAAATTAGGACAAGTACATGGTAAATAAAAAAGACAGTTGCAGCAGTGGACACTGATGCAATTATAACAGTGGCAGAGATATGTTCTAAAAAAAAGCACACGAGGAGAGAGGGCCCTGCTCGTTAGAGCTTACATTCTAAAGAATAGGGGGTGGAGGGTGTAATACTGTACTTGTGTTAATTAATGTATATATATATATATATATATATATATATATATATTCGTTTTGTTTTTTTTGTTTCTCCCACACACCTTGTCCCTCGGTATCCACGATGGCCTCTTCAGCGGCACCCCCGGTCCCAAGTATGCATTGCGTGGGTGGTGACACCTGGGGGCACCGTGAACATCAGGGGACCATCGAGGGACCAGGTGAGTATGTAACAAAAAAATATATTATATCATCTATATATCATCTATATATGTCTAGTATTTGTGTATCTCCTAGACACTGCCATATGTTGGCATTGAGTGGAACTACATTTCTTTCTCTCTCACACATGTACAACACAGAGGCAATCACAAGGTAGCAGACTAGATTTTAAAGCAATATACTAGCTGGCTTACTAGTATATAAATATATAGTTTAATACTATTCATAACCTTTATTTACAATATCTCGGCCATAGACAAAACACTGAGGATTATGGTGATTGTATTTCTCTTGCTGTGTTACAAACTAATTACACTATGTTAAAGTTACAGTAAATTAATATATTTGTCAAATAAATCAATCTGAATTCATTCTGAATTGGTTTTGCTGGGTGCGATACAATCAGCAAATGCCGTCGTGTGTAATGGCTTTGTAACAGCAAAGTTATTGAAATAATATCACTGTTCCATCGTATTTCCACAGAGACTCTTCCACAATAGTGAATGGCAAGAGCTTCCATTCATCAAAGAGATCAGAGAACAATTAGAGTTGTTCTCCTTTTGAAGGCGTTTGACTTAATAACAAAACCAATGCAATAATAACTGTACCAACATTCATTTAACCTAGCCTTTGTCCAGGTCCACCATTATCTTGAGATGTCAGACATGGTTTATTGCCTCTCATTATTTGAAAATGTACAATGCATTGGTTGGAAAACAACATTGTCCTTGTCTGTCCCTAAATTCATTTGTTCTTATTCTAAACTCAAAATTTACGTTATTTCCATTGTTCTTGTATGTACTCTGTGGTGGGTTGGATTGGCCCAAGGGGTACTTGGGAAACCCCCAGTGGGCCTCAGCTCATGGGGCCCCACATCCACCTCTAGGGATAATATTTCAAACTGAATTATACATTTTACATATATAACCTTATAAAGTACAGGACTTTGGTGTATTTTCTACAGTGCATTGCTGTTATTAATCTGGCACATTATCATATATGCACTAGCAGTATTTACTATACATATTTATGAAGGGACCCACACCATGCATCTCTAATGTCTAGCCTAGCCTTTATGACAGCTGGTCACGCCCCCTGAAGACTGGCTAAGCCCCCAAACATGGGCCCCTAACCCTGTACTTTCCCAGGTGGGCCCTTCATGTCCCAGTCCGACACTGGTGGCAAAAGACAGGAAGTGAGGCTGAAATGCCTTCTCAAAATCTTAACAATTAAACACATATGCATTCATGAAGATCCTGATTTCACCAAAGATTGACTGTTCTTGGTGGCAATGATTTCATTTCTGACCCTATAATTTCTGAGCCGGAAATGCTCATGGAGAAGGTGCTTGATGCCATTCTTGAAAGTCCATATATCAAAAATGATTCTAAAATTCATTATATTTACAAACATTATAGTATGTTGTTACTATAGTAGGTTATACAGATACGCTATTGGCCCTTTATGCAGAGGAAGAATTTTTTTTTTCTCTTTTGTAAATGTGACATAACATTCAGGGCTAGATTTACTAAAGTGGTGGTGTTGACAGTATCACCCAGTGGCATCCCCGGTCCCACAGCTGTCTCATGGCCAGGGCTGGCAACAGAAATCTTGGGGCCCTGTACACTGGTATTTCTGGGCCCCCCCGCCCTTCACACCCCCCCCCTCTCCCCCGTAATCCAAATGAATGAAAGTGTAGATTTTGCAGACATTTATAACTTACACCAGGGGATCTTTATTACTATTGCTCCAAATAAAAAAATAAGACTTAACAACACCACTAGCACACTGCCATGCGGCCATGCCTGTCTCTCTCTGAGAAGAGCTCCAGGCAGCTCCTTGCCTCCCTTCCCTCCTAGGTCTACTAGCTACCTATTCCATTGAGGATCCAAGGGGGGCCTTTTATTTAGAATAGAATGTCCGTCTGGCGTCTGCAGGAGGACCAAAGCAGCAGGGCAGAACTGAACTCTAAAGGGCAAGGCAGCCACCACAGACAGTGTGGAACACAGATTGAGGGTGCCACGCATGCGCAGTGCAGCATAGCAGGCATGGACGGCGAAGTGACAATCAGCACTGCAGGCCTGCGGCAGGAGAAACCCGGCGGCGCGCACAACACAAGTGAGTCGGCCGGACAGAGCCAGCCCACCACAGACACTACACTGCCGCGGCCCGGGCCACAGCATCGGGGGTGGCACAGACGGGGCCCTTCAGATTGCCGGGGCCCGTCACACATGTCCCCCTTAACCCCCCCCATGTCGCCGGCCCTGCTCACGGCACTGAGGTCATGTGTTTGATTCCCACCATAGCCCTAACTGAGCTGAGTTTGCATATTCTCCCCGTACTGGTTTCCTCCAACAATCCAAAAATATACTGGTAGGCTAATTGGCTACCAACAAATTAACCCTAGAATGTCTGTATGTGTGTGTTCGTGTGGTAGGGAATATAGATTGTAAGCTCCACTGGGGCAGGGACTGATGTGAATATTCAAATATTCTCTGTAAAGCCCTAGGGAATATTGTGCACTATTTAAGAAACTGTTAATAAATAATAAATATAATCTGATTGGTTGCTTTGGACAACGCCCCCAACCTTTAACTATAGAAGTGACAGGTTGAGGCATGAAAGACCCACTAGGGAAAAATAAGTGCAATGTCTTTTTTTTCTGGCTACACATGTCACCTTCAGCGTAAAATTAAAATACAGAACTCGTGAATGTGAAATGAGAACCTGTTTTCTTTTATTCTGATACACAATGGGAATTAATCTCCTTTATTGCATCTTTCCATATGCTTCTAGCTAATGTGCTCTGTGCAGTCACGGTGCATGCAGAGCCTGGATGTGTGCAAGAAACAAGCAAATTATAATAGATAATTATCTAAATAATATATTATTATTATTATTATTATTATTATTATTATTCAATAGGTTGACCACTATTTGTCGACAGGCAATGGTCGGCATAGTCAAAAGGTCAACATGCACTAGATTGACCTTGACAAAAGGTCAACACAGGCAATAGGTCAATATGGCAAGAGTCAACACATGCACACGTCGACATGATTCTTTCTTGATTTTTTTTTATTAACATCACTTGCTCATAATTTACAATCCATGTGGACTTCATTTGGGAAAGGTAAAGCGTACAGGGAAAAGCAAGGCAGCATGCCCACAGCATGGGGAGCGAAGCAAGGATATGCATTACACTAATTGGGATATGTGTCAACAGATGTTGACCCAAAAAATAAGAAAAACTCATGCTGTTCCTTTCATGTGTCGTCTATATCCATGTTGACTATTTGCTTGTAGACATTTTGACCATTTCAACCTCGTTCATGTTGATGCCTAATGACTGTCCACCTTCTTACTGTAGGCCTAAAGATCCACACCTGGTTAGGCCTAAAGATCCACACCTGGGGGGTTATTCTAGTCCATTCTTTCTGACAAAATCCTTCTTAGATGGACAAAACCATGTGCACTGTGGGTGGGGCAGATGTAACTTGTGCAGAGAGAATTAGATTTGGGTGGGGTTTTTCTTCAAAGTGAGATCTATATTGAAGTGTAAAATCATGCAGTCAGTATTTTCCCTGCACAGAAACAAAATAACTCACCCAAATCTAATTCTCTCTGCACATGTTACATCTGCCCCCCTGCAGTGCACGTGGTTTTGTCCATCTAAGAAGGATTTTGTCAGAAAGAATGAACTAGAATAAACCCCCTGGTTAGGCCTAAAGATCCACACCTGGTTAGGCCTAAAGATCCACACCTGGTTAGGCCTAAAGATCCACACCTGGTTTTGCTTAATAACCAATTACAGCTTTAATTGCACCAACATCACCTGATTCTATCATCTTGGTACCTACAGATGGAGCAGCCATCAGCCAGCCAGCTCGATCGCCAAATCTCATGTGCTGGCACGGGCTGGTGGACAACAGCTCCATCTGACAGGGACGCGCAAGCATCTCACTCGCCCATGTGTCCCCGTCAGCAAGGCGGCGGGGAGCAGCATTCCTGCCTGTCTCCGCTTCAGGTAGATGGGCAGGGAGCGAGGGCAGGCTGTGGCAGAGCGAGCGGAGGGGCAGAGTGGGCAGAGGGGCAGATCGGCAGATCCAGGCGGAGGGCTGCTACAGCCTCCAGCAGAAGGGGGCACTACAGCGTCTAGTGCACGCGCACCCCTTCTGTCAGAGGATGGCAGCTGACGGGTGGGGGGTTAGTGATAGAATCGCCAGGAGCAGCTCACATAAAAACTGCCTCCATCTGTATGATATAACATGTTGTGTGTTAAGGTGCGTACCCAAACACATACAGATGTGTCATTTTCTATTGCAGTCACCCTAATATATTGGCCAGCATGTATTTTGAAAATGTTTCTTTGCTAGTTCTGATAGTAATGCAGCACTATTGATTGAAGATGCCATGGAATCATTATCAATTTCTCATGGGCATTTGGCCACTGGGTGGCAGTGTTTCATTGGTTTCTTTAGATTACCTATTTCAAAAGTGAAATCAATATGGCAACTCTCACCCTTGTCAGACAAGTTTTTCGGTCATTGCAACTTTTCCAGTGTATGTTTTACTAAGTATTGTATTTCAAAAAATGTTTAGCAGAAAAAAGACTTTCCTATTTAAGATGAATCTGTATTGAAAAATTGCTTTGTATGTGCAGTTCCAGACTGCCGATTGTGTTCTTTGACAAGACGTTTGAAGGATACATTAAACAAAATGTATGACTTAATCTATAGGAAATAAATATATTAATTAAATTGTAATATACATTTAGCTTTTTTTTTTAAATCTCTGCCTCTAGTAACACATTCAGCATTAGCAATATTTTTATTATATTATATTAAAACAGAAAAACATAGCTTGATGTGTAGGTGTAGGTGACTCAAGCCTCTAATTTATTTTAGTACCTAGATAATCACCTTGAGTCTGATTAGCTTTTTCCAATAATACTGCAATAAAGACTGAAAAAGCAAAATGTGTTCAAGTCAGATGTAATACTAAATACTTCATATACGAATCGGTACATCTGTCAGAATGAACTTAGGTCTACAGTCATTAGGTCGACCCCACTAGGTCGACTGGCAGGAAGGTCGACCTGACTTAAGGTCGACATGGGCCAAGGTCGACATGACTTAAGGTCTAATTTGCATAAAGGTCGACATGAGGAAGGTCGACTGGTCATAAGGTCGACATGGGTTTTTCACTGTTTTTTTATCCGAACATGGACACAGTTGGCAATGAGAATCGGACCCTCGCATCACTCGCTTCGCTCGCTTAGCTCGCTTCGCTCGCAATGCATCTGGCACGGTGGCTCGCCACAGCTTTAATAACCTCCTCCACGCCCTAGTGGATGGTAGGGCATGAAATACCGCCTGTCGGCACATGTCAGCTCAAAAAACAGTGAAAAATCTCATGTCGACCTTATGACCAGTCGACCTTCCTCATGTCGACCTTTATGCAAATTCGACCTTAAGTCATGTCGACCAGTGCCCATGTCGACCTTAAGTCAGGTCAACCTTCCTGCCAGTCGACCTAGTGGGGTCGACCTAATGACTGTAGACCTAAGTCCATTCTAATAGATGACCGCTTCCCTACTGAAAGGCCTTTAATGCATTAATTAGTATTTATTTTTTTAGTTACGCATTTACTAAATATGTTAATATGTCTAGCATTATTAAGGGTCGTAATTAATATTATGGTTGAAGAAAATATATAAATTAATTATTTTAGTATATTATGCTGTCATAATACTGTCATCAGTAGGATTTTTTTTTGTGATGAACCCTTCGAGTGTCAAGTGAATTTGTCAAAATAGGTGTGAAAACTGTCAAATATTTTTTATTCATCATGGTAACCTGTAATATTTATCTTATATAGGAAATCTAATCTTTTTTTTTTTTTTACACATTTTTTATTTTGAATTTATATAACAGTTTTTAGAGGATATTTTTCCAGGGCTGAAACTAGGGGTGAGATTTAATGTCGCCCGAGTTCAGCGGCAGTACAAGATGTCCACCGAATTCAGACATTTTTTTAAATGGTGTTGCCTTGTAAGTTAATTCCCATTAAAAAAAACGTTCGAGTTCGGCGGAAATTTCGCACTGCCACTGAACTCGGGCGGCATTAAATCTCGCCCAAGGCTTTCTGTTGGTCGGGTTGACGCAGTGATTTTATTGCCCCCCCTCCCCTTGAAAAAAAAAACACCACCACAATAAAATTATTAATATAATAAATAAAAATACAAATATATACTGCTCCCAGACTGGACATACAGATTATTTCTATCTCCTGAATATACTGCTGGGTACAAGCTATCTGGAGGAATTCTCCTAAACTTGAGTTTATACCCATGTTTCAACATTAGGATTTTTTTTTTAATCTATTTTATGGCATCGTATGCCACATATTGCTCTTAAGACCATCATTTATCCTCTCTGGTTTTGAGAAAAACTATATTCTTCATGTTAATAGATCCCAACCACCTCTGATGAAGTCCACTCAGGACGAAACGTGTAGGGTCTCCTTTCTGAATTGAAATCATTCAGGTGTTGGATCAGAAATTGAATTCTCTTGAAAAACTGACAATTTTACTTACCTGTTACAGTTGCTGAATAAACTATTCTTTTATTTGCCTACATTTAATTTTTTCTAATAATGTTCACTCCTGTACTTTTTTTTTTTTCTAATAATGCGCACTCCTGTACTTTTATTTCTTGCCACGTCCAATTCCCAGATGTATTTTAATGCCCTCCACCCTCTCCTTCATAGCCCACAAAAAATGGCACCATATGTACTATACAAATTGCATTGCGAGGTACTACAGTACAGAGCCAGCAGCCAGCACTCATGGACAGCTTTCCCCTTGACCCACTTGTGCTGCACGGCAGTGGCACTTGTTACTGGCATGTACCTTTCCTTTGTTAGACAGTGCACACAGCCAACATCACCTCCCTGTATGTCCCGCCTTGCCGAATAAACATCTGCTCTTCCCGCCTTCTCTGTCGGACGGATCTTCCCTCTCCCACATCCCACACATGTGCGAATGCGACCACGTCAGGACACTACCCATGAGGCTTGACAGGGGTAAGGGAAGCACAAGTCTGGTAAGTCCCCCACCCGGCACCCAAAATGCACCATGGGCAGCGATGGCCCGCCAGGAAGGAGTTGTGCTGCTTTAGAGGAGCAGGACTAGGAGTTGGGCACAAATTTAATTTAATAGCCCCATAATTCACATAGATGTTGGCACTCAAACGGATAAGAAACGAGACTAGTAATAAACATTTAATAAAAGGCTTATGGCACATTTTTCCCATCAGTATTAATTGCCTGCTCCTTTGGATGGGCCTAGAATGTGTGCCAGCTAGGATTGAACATCCTGTAAGAAAGATAAGCGCAATATTTGGTTACTAGAAAATGAATATACAGACCATGTGAGAGATAGTGACCAATCAATGGACTTGACTCAGAGCAGCAGGCAATACTGATTTTCATGATGTTCAGCAATGCCTTTCTACTGAGCATGTGCAAAAAGACTCATACGGTGCATGCGTTACACAGAGTATACTGTCTGCACAAAGATGCTGTTGGGATTGATATACATGGGGACAGAAACATCCTGGAAGATGTTGGGTGACCCTGGGTGATGACTGTAAGCCAGAGGCAGATTTGAACTTCATGGGGCCCTGGGCAAAATACCAATTTGGGGCCCTTCTCAGACAATCTATAGCAATACATTTTTGCTGCTGACTGCAGCCGACATCGATAGATTACCTTGGTGCATGCACAGCCTACCAATAAATGCTTAGCTGTGTGAACATCAGCATTACATAAAAATCTGAATCAGGCTCTAGGTCTTTTGGATGAAGGCCTAATACCTAAAGCAAGCTGACTGCCCACATACAGTGGATGCAACCATTTTGTGTTTCCAATTTTTTTTTATCCTATCAAAGAGCATCAATAGACTTTGGGAGTGTGGACAGGTCTATGTGATGTCATGATACCACGTGGTAGTCGCAAAATGCTCCTCTGGGAAATTTTGGGATGGCCAGGATGTCTTTATGGGGCCCCTTGGGACCTGTTGCGCCCTAGGCAGACACCTAGATTGTATTTTGGAAAATCCACCTCTGCTGTGAGGTGGCTGAACAGTGCAGCTTTATGGGATTGTCGCAGATGGAGAATCTGCACCTGCTAAGGGCCAGTGCAAGCCTTGATGGTAACACCTATGGTGACAATTAAAGAAGCACCAGGCAGTTTGAGGGTCCCATAACAACATTTTGAAAGAGCTCCCACTGCCTCCATAGTCTCTACAATGCCCCTTAGGGGGGAGAGGAAAGAGTGAGAGAAGTGAGCAACAAAGGCCTTGTTCTCGTCTGTGGTCTCCTCTGCCTTATGTCCCCTCATCTGACTACTTCACTCGCAAAGTGAGCGGCTGGGTGATGAAGTGCAGTTGGTATCAGGAGGCTTGCTCATTATGGGAGAATATGCAATTATGAGGTGACTAAGGATTGAGGCATATGCCTCTATAAGTACAGTATAAGCATTTCCTGCATTTTTAATGCTGTATGTGTCCATGGGCGGATTCAAGGGGGCTTTCCAACGAGCCCGGCCCCGTGTTGCTAGCCTCCCGGGAACCGGAGATACTGGACAAAGCTGGAACTTTTCCCCATATGATAACATGGGACCCGTTAATTCCGACCCCCACCCGGTTCCGATGGCTGCCAGCCCCCCCACGGCATCACAGAAACTCACAATTCATCTCATTCTAACTCAAATCGCTGGGCCTTCAATTTGATACCAGGCTGGTCCACATGGTTCCGGAGATATTGCGGGTAAACCCATTTGTTTATGTCTGAAATGTAATTTCATGGCTGTTCATGTTCTTTGAGGTTAGATTACTCTGGAACCAAACGGCCCAGTTTCACGGGACCAAAATAATTTAAAACCCACTCAAAAGTTCTTCAATATGATACATGTAAATGGGTCAGTTGGTTCTGTGGATATAGCTGGTTAAACAATATAGCTGGTTAAAGGGGGGGGGGGGGGTTTCTCACACCAGAAAATGCAGGGACTAGGCTGGTGTAGAAGGGGCCAACCCGGGAATGTCCCTGCATGATCCTGGGACAATATTCCTGGGTAAGTCCCTGCATTTTCTGGTGTGAAAGGGGTATTATTTCACTTCTGCCCAGCAGAGGCTGTCCCCCAGTTACCGTGAGCAAGTATTCCCCCTTGGCAATGAGCATCTTATCCCACATGGCAATGAGTATGGAACCCTTGACAATGAGCATGTAGGTTAGCAGCACTTATGTAGCATAATTTTTAGTAGGCATTATGGTGTTTGGCATAATACGTTTTTAATGCGCGCCTTTGGCGCACAATGTCCCTGTTTATGCTACAGGTTGAGTATCCCGTATCCGAGTATCCGTTATCCGAATTATTCCGAAAACCATACATTCCAGAAAGTGAAAAAAAAATATTTTTTTGCTAAAAACTCACTGGGGACATTTGTAACAGCACTATTGGTGACATGATATGTAACTGGCACTATATATGTGCAAGAAAATGATTGCTTGGCATTCAAATTCAATATCAAATTTTGTTTCATGTTTTGAAACCTTGTTTTTTGAACAAAAAAAAAATATTTGTGTGTATTTTATGTGGTAATAAAATATATTTGTGTGTATTTTATGTGTTTATACAGCATACATGCAAGATACTTCAAAATACATAATTGAAATATAAAAATATTCCGAAATACGGAATAATCCGTTATCCAAAATTCTCCTGATCCCGAGCATTTTGGATACGGGATACTCAACCTGTATTGTGAATTTTGGCTTAATCTGTGTGGCATTATGTAAAGTTCAGCTCCATCCGTGTGGCATTATTTGAATTTTGGCTCAATCCATGTGCATTATGTGAATTTTGGCTCAATCCATGTAGCATTATGTGAATTTTGGCTTAATCTGTGTAGCATTATGGGAATTTTGGTCCAATTCGTGCAGCATTTTGTGAATTTTAACTCAATCGGTATTATGTGAATTTTGGCGCCTTCCATTTGGCATCATGTGTAAGGGGAAAGTATAATGGGGTCTAGTATTTTGTTGCATAATGTGTAGAAGTGGTATAGGGTGTGGTACACTACACTCAAGGACAAACCCCCTTTTGAGTGACCACACCCCCTTTTCCAGAGTGTACCTTCGGCGTGCGCACAACTACTTCCTTCACTTTTGTCACCAAAATGGGCCTGTGTACTAAACGCCAGGGCCTAATTTTAATCCCATCCCCACCCTCTCTCTGCTCTACTCTCTCTCGCTGATCTCTTAGCATGTACACTGGCATAACTAACAGCCCCCCTCCACCTCCCAAACCCTCTCCTATCATGGTGCATCCCCTGTCATTTTCTCTTGGATCCACCCCTGTATTTGTCTACTTTTCACTCATTTGTACATCAAACTGCTCATTGTAGCATCCTAGGGCTGTAGCACAACTTGGCTGTTCTAAAGATCATTGTTTGAAAATGCTCCTAGCAACTAATCAGCTTCTAACTATTTTTTCTAGCACAGCCTGTTACAATGACAGAATATGATTGATTGGCAGTTTATCTCTATATTAGATCATACTGTACTGCCTTCTTTTCCTATATAAATAGAGGCTGAAAAACTCAAGCAAGCTAAAATGTCTGGGCATCCGGTGAGTGTGAAAAAACAATTTTTTTTTCTGACTTTTGGCTAAGATCCATTGTAGCATCAGTTCTTACCAAAAAAAGATACTGCGCCCCCCACCCCTCCCCTTCATGGCATACTGGTAAAACAAACAGGGATGTTTCTAGACATTTTGGCCCCCAGTGTGAATGGATAAAATGCCACCATAGACATTTTAATAATAACAAATTTACATGCAGCTATGGCAAATGCGTTCAAAGAAAGGTGTGTTCTCTTACAAGAAAAGACTACCTCTTTACACATAACACCACACACTGTAATGCCCCTTACACAATACGCCACACACCGTAATCAGAGCTACGCTGACAGGACGGGTACTCAGGGCTGGATTAAGCATTAGGGGGCCCAGAGCACTTAAGATATGGGACTTCCAACCTGCATAGAGATTTCTATGCAGGTTGGAAGTCATGGAGTGCAATACAGTATGCAGACACACAGGCAGTTGCAAGATTTTCAGTAAGTGCCTATCTAACTGTACAACGGTAACATCCTTCATTTAATCAATTGTAGCTCATGTGTGAGCAACTTTGTCCTGTAGGTCCCTTTAGAGAGGGTAACCCAGGGGTACTAACCCCCTGAATCCCCCTTAACCCAATTATGTGGGTACCTGCATGTGAAAGAAAGACTCCACGCCACTGTTGCAGTCCTTCGTTGCAGCAGGCAGAGGATACAGAGAAATACATCACCTCCAGCGGCGCTCACTCCATCGGGTCAGCGGTCGGCCTCCAGGAGATATGATTACAGCGCCCCTATGCTCACTACTACATTGGGAATAATGGGATGAATGGCAACAGGCGGTACCCCAGGATGACACAGATGCCGCCTGCAGTGACACCTCAGCAGCATGTGCCACCGATGGAAGACAGTACCAGCAGGTGAATCAGACAATCTGGTAGCTGTAATACCCCCAGTATAAGTCACCCCAAGGGTCGGTAAAGGGAAGGAGAGGGGCTAGAGGTTAATAATTGGGGCCTACAACTGTGAGATTCCCTCAGGGCAGAGTGAGGGCTAACTCCATCACATAGATAACCCGGTACACAGCCCGCTCACTCAACCCCACAAACAAGATGGAAGCACGGCACAGGCAGCGTGCGAGCTGCAGCCACACAAGGTGAGAGAGCTGCATGGGTGGGTGCACTTGTCTCCTGTTACAATCATGAAAAATTAAAAGTTAAATCAATAATTAAAACCTTGTGTGGCAGTTGTGGGACCCCTGGTAGTGTGTCTGCACTTTTTTGCACTACACTTCACATTTTATTTTTTTATTGTATGGGTCACTTTTGTTCTGGGCTTTGGGGCATGACCCTTATGGACTGCCTTTTCCCCTCATAGAAAATGCTCTCGCCTTACGTCAATTGGCAAGGAGGGACCCAGAGACCCTTTTTCCCCTCAGAGGACCTTTTGGCTCTGAGGCTTTGGGAGTAATGGGGCCCTTGTCCTTTTGGAGATGGTTCAAAGTCCTACACCCCCAGCACAGTTTACTGAGTGATGAGGATACACACCTCGTGCTCCAAGGAAGGAAAAAAAAAAGAACTCCTTTGTTTGTAAATCCAAAAGAGCATTGAAGCTCACCATAATAAGTGGTCTCTTAATTGAGTGTTGGTCATACCTATCTCCTGCGTGGTCCTCTGACTACAATAATTTATAAACATATAAAGTACCAGCCAATCAGCACTTGACTGCCATATTACAGACTGTGTTACAGACCTATCGCTGGCCCTAATACACTAACCTTTGATCCCAACCTAACCCTAACCTCTACCTACTCATAACCCCTAACCCTAATGCCAACCTGATAGCACAACCCTAATATTCATCCCTAATCCCCTAAACCCATCATGCAAATTTATCCTAATACCCTCACCCTTAAACCAAATAACTGTCAAAGTCGAAAAATATTGCATGCACACATATACACATATTGCGTATAATTTATACACACATTGTCAACTCAGTTAAAACACAATATCAGATTGCTTAAACAGCCATAGTGAACATACAATGTAGTGTTCTTTACTCATAGGCTTTTCTTTGTTTAGAATGTTAATACCTTATGTGTGCCTAACTGTAAGCACGAACCATTGAGAGTTGTGTGAATAGATCCTCGACTGTCATTGTTACACCATGGGTGACATTAAAAAGGATGAGAGTTTAAGTAAGTTTTCAAAATCGCCCATTATCGCACTTTTTAAAATCCCATTTTTGCCGCATATTTAATGAGCTGCGTTTTCTGGGGAAAAATGTGCAATTAAGTGCGATAATGTGCGATTTTGTGTCATGAAAATGTGCGAATTTGAGAAAATGTGCGAATTTGTGTTGAAAAAAATGGCGCAAGGTTCCCCGTCATGAGCATCACCAGCCCCGGGCTCATTGAGCCAGACCTGGTTCCAAAAATATGGGGGACTAAAAGCGTAGTGGTGCCCCGTATTTCTGAAACCAGCCCCTGACTCTTGGACCGGTCCTGGTTCCAAAAATACGGGGGACAAAAAATCTGCCCCCCCCCCCATTTTGAAACCAGCACCGGGCTCCAACAGCCCGCGTTGTCATGCCACAGCCGGGGGACACTTTTTACATAAGGTCCCCCAGCCGTACCATGAGCACCGTGGCTGGTCAGCCTTGGATGGGGTACCTGGAGAAGTGGGGACCCCCCCCAATAAAGGGGTCCCCCCCAGGCTTCACCCATCCAGGGCTGAAGCCCGAAGCTGTCACCCGCGTCCCATGGCTTTGGACGCCGGCCTGATAGGGTTAAAAAATTCATTCATAACATTGCTTTATACAGGTGAACTACAAGTGCCAGCAGGCCTTCCCCGCATGCTGGGACTTGGCGACCCACAAGTCCCAACATGCAGGGCATTAAGGGGCCCGCTGGGACATGTAGTCCACCTGTAAAAAGAATGTTAGCATAAAACACACACAGAAAAGTATAACTTTAATACACACACAAACACACACCTCACTTTTACACCAATATACTTACCAACCCAGGGTCCAGCGCTGGCATCCCTCCTCCAGAGCCAGCTAACTCTGCACTGACAGCGGGGTGAGCTGGCTTTCTCCGGAGCTGCTAACAGCTTCTATATAGAGGCTGCAAGCGTCTTTGGCTTATGCATCTCCATTGAGATGCATAGCTCAGCCCTGATTGGCTCAATGAGCCTGGGGCTGTTTATGCTCAGGAGGGGGGACCTCACGCCATTTATAAAAGCAGGGCGCCCACTAAGCAAATAGCTTAGCGGGCGATTCTGCGTAAGAAAATCGCATCGCATGCTGCTTTTGCATGCGATGCGATTTTCCTATGTAATGTATTCACTGCTATTTTTTCCTCCTGGGCGGTGCAATCGCATCGCATGCGATCGCATTGCACCGCGAAATATGTGATCTGTGATCTGTGCAGGGTTCTGGCCAATTCGCCTATCAGAACCTGGTCTGCATGTGTGGCGATTTTTAGACACATTTTCCCGAATTTGCATGTCATTAGATATGCGATTTGTATACTTTTCAATGGGAAAACATCTGGATGCGAGTTCCGGAGGTACTAAAAATCGCACTTTCAGAATGTGCAATTTCGCTGCAAAAAAACTTGATTATTGCAAATTCAGAAAAATGTGCAGTTTCGCTAATTTTTTGCCTAAAAATTGCTCAAATCACATTTTCGCATCTCATTAAATGTCACCCCATAGGTCAGTGATATGTCAAATGTAAAATATATACAGTATATTTTCCTACACAGTAGTTTTAAACACATCTAACCCACGGTTTATATATAGTATAGTTCATATCGTAATTGTAATAGCAAACCCTGTTTGGGTAATGAAGTCACTCTATGTCCACAAATAGGACCGCAGCTCCTCTATGGGGGGGTCTCAAAATCCAAAAGACCAAAAGGAATCTGTTCAAAATAGGAGATACAGAGGGCGCCTCATAGTGCAGATTAAAACAATTTATTGGACATACAAACACACATAATCCTTGTACAGCACACAGATGCTTGTACCAATGAAATGATCTCTGTGGGCTGGATACCACAAGGTTTTATAAACAGATTACCGGCAGTGCCGAATTTCCCATTAGGCACGTGAGGCACGTGCCTAGGGGTGGCACATGTTTGGGGGCGGCACTTGGATGCTTCTGTTGGTGCTGTCAGCCTTAAATGTACCAGTAACTGCACAATATCCACTGTACTGTTCCATATTCCATCTTGTATAGAGTGTACATGGATAGGGAATGCAGATACTGTCCCTGTAATCTGTCCTACTTATTCTATTCTATCAAATGAGGGCTTATAAATAATCAATAAAAATAATACACTTAGGCAGGGGGGGCAGCCATTATTGTTGTGCCTACGGGCGCCCTCACTCCTAAATCCGCCCCTGATTACCGGGCACAATTCCTCCACTCGTCCGGGGCACCACCTGCTGTACACGATCTCCCACCGCCGCACCTGGACCGATGCTGATGGTGTGTCGGACTCCACTAGCGGGAACAGAAAGAGCAAGAGGCAGCTGGACTCACTCAGGTGAGCGTGACCAAGCCACGCCCTAACGCGTTTCGTCAGGGACTCTGGCGAAGTTACTTTTCTGAAGTAATACTGTAAATCAGTGGCTCCCAAACTGTGTGCCGTGGCACCCTGGGGTGCCTAGGAGGAATTGCTGGGGTACCCTGGTTTGGTGGTCCAGGACCAATTCATATTATTTATGACCAATGTAAATAGGCAAATTATGTACAACCAGAAGTGAATCCTGTCCATTACCACATAATTGACCCTAAGGATGAGATATAAACACAGTTTACTTCATTTAATATTTTTTCTGATGTTATCAATGAGAACATTTTTCCCCAGGGGCGCCGTGAAAAAATTTCTGATACTCACAGGATACTTGGGAGCCACTGCTGTAAATCATAGTTGTCCCAAATTAAAGGGATATTATGGCAAGCCTAAGAACTACAGTATAATGGTATCACCGATATTTTAATACATGAATGCTCCAGAAGAGAAATCCTGAGCACAATCTAACAAGGGAAAAATACTTCTATTACGTTTGTAAGTGCTCACATTTGTAGAAACTGCAAATCCTAACCAGCAAGTGATGTTTCTGTCATTTTCAAAGCAGGAGTTAAATGTGTGCTGCTTTTTGGTTTGTCATTCCTTTTAAAAGGCATTGATGCTTCTCTTCCCCCCATAATTTTTTACTCAGTTCTCAGATTTGTGCTTACAAAATGCAGGACATTTTTTCAGCACAGCAAATTACCATGGCAACAGCTTCCTGTGGTGCAGGGCCTATTGTGTCTACTTCTCTATGGCATAAAAGAGACCCCTGGACTTGGGACCTTATTCAGGTCATTTCGCTCCCCTAAATAATGTTTTCTGCGTATGTGCAGACGCAGGGTGCATGTGGCCATGGCAAACAGGGTCGCCATCGTCCAGTGACACGGGTTTGGGGGGGGGGGCAGGCCAGCTGGCATCACCTGATGTCAGCTGCCTGCCCACTTCCTCCCGAGGGTGCATGCATATCTAAGTGCACTGTCGCCATCATTCGATTTATGTCAAACATCTATTCGCAGCCGGTGTGGGCGTACCCACGCTGCTTGGGGGGGCGGGTATCCCAGCAACCTGAATAACCCCCTGAGTGCGAAGCCAGATTCCCACTAACTTGCTATATATCATATTTACCTCTAGCATTTAAATTGCCCCAAACTGCAGGAGTCAGGAATCCACCATTACTGATAATAGCTTGCTTTATACAGTATATACAGACACGCACACACATAGGGCAGTAGATAGCCTGGATGGACCCAGGTACATTTGAGGGGGTCCATGTCCTATTTGTGGGAGGCATGACCATGCATAATTAGAATAAAATACAAAACAAAATAGACACAGGAGTCTCATGATGGTCTAAAGTGGGATTCCTCCTCAAAGATGGTACATTACATTACAGTCTATGTGTAGAACAGTTCCATGAAAAAATGGGACTGTACCATGACGTTTGTAGTGAGTGCATTTGTATATACAAAGTAAGGCTTCATATACTCTTTTTTTGCAATGGCAACCACAGCAATGGTATATTGGAAAGATATGAGATATTATTCTGTGTTAGTAAATCACATCTATAGATCTTAGGGGTGATTCATCACTGCTTGTTAAGCAGGGTCACTAATTGCTTAGCGAGTGGCTTAATTCCCAGTGAGCCCCTCTTTCACCCGTCCTGTATTAAAAAAAGCTGCATTGGACCAGCGAAACGCGTCGGTGAAGGGGGCTCTAGCACACTACAGGCACCCATTTATTAACCCCAGACGAACTTGGCAAACATCCAACCCAAATGCTGAATCAACAGTGGGAAAAACTGCATTCTAGTGAGGAAGGCTTGGAAATCCCTGTAACATGCATCACTCCAGCGGCTAAAACCACCTACGCCTTGCTGCAAAATCTTTGGAGAAGATACCAGGGTTGTCACTTGTGGAGACTTCAGTGGTAACCATCATTGTCCTCGAAACCAAGAGGACTCTCACTCAAATTACCATATACCAAATCCTCCAGCGGTGACATATACAGTATTTCAGTTTAAAGACGTTCTGTTACAACATATGCCAATAACTGAGGAACAATTACGCCAGATAAATTGTGCCATCCCCCCATGCCAATGTGCTGCTCACTTCAGACTTAATGCTGAAAACAGTAACTATTTTTCTTGCTATATTTTAATTGTTATTAATATTTTTTAATAATAAAATATTAATTCATATGTAGACAGTCCTCTTGTTTATATATATATATATATATATATATATATATATATGGAAAAAAAAGGGGGGGGCCACACAGTGCGCTCAATAGAAGTAATGGAGAAAGCTGCAACCCTGAAAGGATCCCCTGTTAGATGGGACCCGGGTAAAGAAATGGAGAAGAATGGGGTATTCAGGGTGCGCTTCAAAGACCTTATGCAATTAGACTGTACAATTCAAATGTTAAAAAACAATTTATTAAAAAAATAGCTCACAGGAGCGTAGCAGTATTATAAACAAGGTCCAATTACAGATACTATGAACTGGTGGTATAACAATCTGTATATTCAAAAGGTAGATGGATGTCCATAAACGACAGTTAAGCCCGTATAACAATCTGTATATTCAAAAGGTAGATGGATGTCCATAAACGACAGTTAAGCCCAACGCGTTTCGTCGTTCACACGACTTCCTCAGGGGCATGGCATAATGTGATTGTTAAACGGATTTCCAGTAGAACTCTAGGATACTCCTAGGAAGCGCAATATTTTGGCTGTACAGACTTGATGGGTCTACAAATATAGGCGTAGTGTCCACTAGCCGTAGTGTATATGGGTGTGGGAATAGAGATTCTCGATGTGAAAAAAAGATATTTGGTCTTCCAGTCAAAAGTAACGTGTACTGCTAGGCTCCACTACACATTTTTTCAGCAAACCTACAGTACAATGTGCATCTGCTGAAACAATCTGAAAAAAAATCAATTTGGCTGTTAGGGAAAGGGGATATATAATGTGGTGGGGAAATGGGGGTATTTATTATTAATGATGGTAAAGGATATTATGATCATGGGGGATGGAGGCAGGGGATTTTAATGTCTGCCATATAAAAAAAGGAAAGTCTCCCCACAGAAATCAATAACCAGTTCTGGTCTCGAGCCTGATCTGGTAAGGGAAATTAGGGAGACAATCCATATTGGGGTTTTCACTGATTTCCAATAACCAGCACCAGGCTGAACCAGACTAAGTGATCTCCCATTGCCATAACCATTAACCTTCTCCAACAATGGTCTTCTGAGGGATGGAATTCCTCAAAGTGTGGTAACAGCAAAAGATAAAATTGGGACCCCCTCCTAAGCAACAACCACCGGTGGTTTAGAGTATGGTAATATTGTTCTTTACAAGCTGCCTACAGTTCCCAGTAAGCCAGCCCCAGCACTTGGAGAACCACAAGCACTGCCCTAGTGCTTGCGACATCTTCTTCCATCTTCGCCTTGGGGGGCAGCTGCCTGTAAGCGCCGCCTCCCTAGGGCTTTTGATGTCTTCCGTCTTTTGGAGCTTTTGACTGTTCTTCTGCCATCTGTCTGACACCCACTCCCTCCCGCTGGATAATTTTAGCCAGCACAAAGGATTGGGCTGATGACACAGTAATCTTTGATTTGATCTCCATGACCATCTTCAATTTTAAAAATGCCACCACTTTTAAACTGCAAAAAACGCTACTAAACTCTGCAGCAATGGCTGACAAGGAGTGGATTCTATAGTTTCCATGCCTACAGCCTTTAACGGGTCCCTCTGACATTGCCGCTGGGTCTCACCGCATTCTAAGAAGATGCCAGGATCCCTCCATAGCCGCTCCGTCTCCATGCTGATGGTGTACATAGCTAAAGTGACTAGAGATTTTCAAGGAATTTTAAAAACCAGTAGGCTCAATAATTTATTGGGATTGGGTTTACTGGTTGGTCAGCCT
This sequence comes from Crinia signifera, assembly GCF_055691185.1. Taxonomy (NCBI): domain Eukaryota; kingdom Metazoa; phylum Chordata; class Amphibia; order Anura; family Myobatrachidae; genus Crinia; species Crinia signifera. Next base: position 49,672,698 of record NC_139220.1, on the reverse strand, counting down.
AGAGTGAACACTTATCCAATGGCAGACAAACCAATCAGTCAGGAGTCCTATCTCTGGAGGATTGGATAATGTTGTACCCAGCATAAGACCAGTCTAAACTGTCTAATGAGAGTCCAAAAGAAAATGATGAATACACTTGCGCTGTCCCAAGATGGACTTCACTTGTCTTTACAAGATGCGGCTTGCCAGACGTTTCTCAAATATAAAACAGACATAGGCGTGCGCACGGGGGGTGCCGGGGGTGCACAGGCACCTCCTAATAGCCGGCACCCCCACACAATTGCAGCACCTCCTTGACCGGCAGCCAAGCGAGAGCAATCTGTCACATTTTTTTGATGTGCGCACACCGCGCCACACCGCGACCCGGGTTCCTGTGTGCAGTCACAGTGCAGTACCCAGAAGACACAGCAGGTTCCACTGCCGCCCCCGCAGCAGGAACTCCGACTCGCCGAACAGACCAGCAGCGGGACTAAGGAGCCGGAAGCAGTGCCCCATCAGAATAAGCAACAGCGGCAGTGCAATAAGAAGCAGGAAGATGGAAGCACTGCAGGCATCCAGCGGTAACGGTAATGAGCCCTTTCTGCGAACTGAGGCCCGCCCCGGAGTAGTGGCTGATGAAGTCACCACCCAGGGCAGGTGGTACAGTATCTGCGAATGTGGTCAGTGGCCAGTGGGGTGGGGGTTTACAATATTCATATGGCGCCGCACTATAGTTTGTAATAATGGGATGGGGGGGGGGGAGGAGGAGAGAGAAGAGGGAGTTGGTGTTTGCAATTGCGTATGGAGCTGCACTGGGGATTTGTTGTATTGTTGGGGACTCGGGAGGGGGGGGGGGGTTGTATATATTTATTGAGCAGGAGGAGGTGTATATATGTTTGCATATATATATGTATGATGAGAGTGGCGGTGGGTGTGTATATATATATATATATATATATATATATATATATATATAACCACAATCTGTGTATGTATATATGTATGAGAGCAGAAGGGTATGTATGTATAAAAATGGTGGTGTGAGCAACAGGGTGTATGTATGTATGAGAGCGACAGGGTAGTGACAGGGTGTATGTATATGTATGAGAGCAGCAGGGTTTATGTATGTATGAGAGAGGCAGGGTGTATGTATGAGAGCGACAGGAATGGATGCATGTATGTATGTATGTATGTATGAGAGCGGCAGGGTGTATGTATGTATGTATGTATGAGAGAGGCAGGGTGTATGTATGAGAGCGACAGGAATGGATGCATGTATGTTTGTATGTATGAGAGTGGCAGGGTGTATGTATGTATGAGAGCGGCAGGGTGTATGTATGTGAGTATGAGAGCGGCAGGGTGTATGTATGTATGAGAGCGGCAGGGTGTATGTATGTATGAGAGCGGCAGGGTGTATATCTATGTATAAGAGCGGCAGGGTGTATGTTTGTATGTATGAGAGCGGCAGGGTGTATGTATGTATGAGAGCGGCAGGGTGTATATCTATGTATAAGAGCGGCAGGGTGTATGTTTGTATGTATGAGAGCGGCAGGGTGTATGTATGTATGAGAGCTGCAGGGTGTATGTATGTATGAGAGTGGCAGGGTGTATATCTATGTATGAGAGCGGCAGGGTGTATGTATGTATGAGAGCGGCAGGGTGTATTTATCTATGTATGTATGAGAGCGGCAGGGTGTATGTATGTATGAGAGCGGCAGGGTGTATGTATGTATGAGAGCGGCAGGGTGTATGTATGTATGAGAGCGGCAGGGTGTATATCTATGTATGAGAGCGGCAGGGTGTATGTATGTATGAGAGCGGCAGGGTGTATGTGTGTTTGTATGAGAGCGGCAGGGTGTATATCTATGTATGAGAGTGGCAGGGTGTATGTATGTATGTATGAGAGCGGCAGGGTGTATGTATGTATGAGAGCGGCAGGGTGTATGTATGTATGAGAGCGGCAGGGTGTATGTATGTATGTATGTATGAGAGCGGCAGGGTGTATGTATGTATGTATGTATGAGAGCGGCAGGGTGTATGTATGTATGAGAGCGGCAGGGTGTATGTATGTATGAGAGCGGCAGGGTGTATGTATGTATGTATGAGAGCGGCAGGGTGTATGTATGTATTAGAGTGAAGGTGTATGTATGTACAGTATGTATGAGAGCGGCAGGGTGTATGTATGTATTAGAGTGAAGGTGTATGTATGTACAGTATGTATGAGAGCGGCAGGGTGTATGTATGTATTAGAGTGAAGGTGTATGTATGTACAGTATGTATGAGAGCGGCAGGGTGTATGTATGTATTAGAGTGAAGGTGTATGTATGTACAGTATGTATGAGAGCGGCAGGGTGTATGTATGTATTAGAGTGAAGGTGTATGTATGTACAGTATGTATGAGAGCAGCAGGGTGTATGTATGTATTAGAGTGAAGGTGTATGTATGTACAGTATGTATGAGAGCGGCAGGGTGTATGTATGTATTAGAGTAAAGGTGTATGTATGTACAGTATGTATGAGAGCAGCAGGGTGTATGTATGTATGAGAGCGACAGGGTTTATGTATATATGTATGAGGGTGATGGTGTATGTATGTATGTATGTATGTATGTATGTATGTATGAGCAATGAGCATGTCTGTGCAGGTACTGTATGTATGAGAGTGCCGGTGTACGTATGAAAGTGGTGCTCACAGTGTGTGTGTCAGAAATGAAAGGATATAGTATGTGTGTAAAAAAAAAAAAAAAAAAAAAAAAAAAAAGAGAGCAAAAATGAGAGACAAAGAAAAAGGAGAGAAGTGAAGGAATATCAGAGGGAGGAAGAAGAAAACCTATGTAAGAAACTGTAAATAAATAAATGAGAGAGATGAGAGCCCTAGCCCTCTGTGAACCACATAGTCCTGGTGACCTCCATCCTCAATCCCACCCACGACACCCACTGCCCAAATCACCCAGAATTTTTATAAAGAATAACAGTGAAAAAAATCTGGATCCGGAGAAGTGCGGGTGCCACAGTGTGGTATCTCTCTCTTCCTGGGTCGGTGCTTCAGAGAGACTCTCACCTTCCTCCTCACTGCTCCTGTATCTTGGTGCTAGACTCTGGTTGTGTGGGTCACAGCATTGCTAGTCCAGGTCGAGACAGAAGAGGTGGCATTTCCCCTCGGGTTCCCTGTCCTATTCTGCTCATGTCTGTGTGGTTCTCTCTCTCCTACTGTAGATGTGACTGCAGAATGGGAATAAAATGGCGGTATGCCTTACTGGTTTTATTGCCCCAGTTTAAGCACTGTATATGATAGATAGATGCAAGTTGTAGATGGGGACGGGACAGGGTGCCACGTGGTTTGTCCTATACCTCTTGGAAAAATGCGAAAGACTCCTTGGAAGTAATTCAGTTATCATTACTGCTACTGTACCTCTGCAAGTTACATTTCCTAAAAAATATTGACACAATTGCGCTTTATATATTTATGTTATTAAATGTTAAATTCTGATTATATACTGTATCTGGGGATGGTATTACCAGAAAACAGAATACCATCTTTATCGTTTAAAACGAGGTATTGCCCAAGGTTTTTTCTTTTGAAGACGGGCTGACACTCATGGGCCTGTCCTTTGTGCATGCCCCCCAGGCTAAACTTTGCCAGCCAGCCCCTGCCCCCGCCCCCTTCCTTCTATCATAGTCGGTGTCCCCGCCGGGCATAGAGCCGCCTGCCTACAGAGTGCAGCTTTATCGTGAATGAGTCAAACAGACTGCACAGCTGAGCACACTCTGCTGGCACCACGTTTCGGGCAGTCAGGAGGAGGAGGCGGAGCTACCCTCTCATCTTTCCCCAGCTCCTCTCCTCTGCTTCCTGTATGGCTGCTGGGGAGTCGGGACTTGTTGGGTGATTCTGCAGTGCTGGCTGTGCTGCCGGGGATGATGATTGTGGCCAGGTGGATGCAGTAACAGCTGAACTCTTTCCCTGCCTACAAAAAGAGCCAGTCCATCTCATCCTGCCTAAGATGTAAGTAAACCTATCAATGTCACAGCCTGTTGCCATCTCACAGCTTTCATCCAATGCCCCCCAGTCACCCAATATCTCACCATCACCCAATATGTCTATTTCACCCACTATCTGTGTCACCCACTATACAGTATGTCACCCACTATCTCTGTGTCATCCACTATATTTCACCCACTATCTAGCTCTGTGTCACCCACAATATAGTATATCACCCACTACCTTTGTGTCACCCATTATATGTCACCCACTATCGCTGTGTCACCCACTATGTGTCACCCTCTATCTCTGTGTCACCCTCTATCTCTGTGTCACCCTCTATCTCTGTGTCACCCTCTATCTCTGTGTCACCCTCTATCTCTGTGTCACCCTCTATCTGTGTCACCCTCTATCTCCATGTCACCCACTATTTTCCTGTCTCTCTCTATCTGTCACGCACTATATTGTCGCTCACTATCTCCCTTTCACCCACTATCTCCTTGTGATTCACAATCAACGCCCAAAAGACGTTGATTGACACGCCCAGTAGGCGGTGATGGACACGCCCAGTAAGCGGTGATGGACACGCCCAGTAGGTGGTGATGGACATGCCCCTCCAATGGTGCACCCCCTAAGAAAATGGGCTGCGCACGCCTATGAAAACAGAAATAAGGCAGCAATAGTCAGTGGTTATCCCAATGCTCCAACATTCTCAGGGGATATCACCCTGTAACACTGACCTCTCTGCTGGGCCCTATAGGCACGTAAAGGTATCTTTGACTTGAATTATCCACTCTATCAATCTTATTGGATTAGAGCTCACCTTAAGGCTGTGCCCTGTGGGCTTTGAAAGGTTTCTTTTTCACCACGGTCAGTTGAAAGATATCCCAATCATCACGATCCAGAGTGATAAAAAACTTTTATTCAGGTCACAGCAGATGCAAAATATCCAGGTACCATAAAAGGGTAACAATAAAAAATTCCTTTAAAAAATAGCTAAAAAGTCCATACACAATGGGGATGCAAAAAGAACCAGTCCTCCAACTCTCACTCACCCGGGTTAGAGACGAGAGTGGGTGTCAGCCAGATGGAAAAGGTTGACACTGGAACCCCAAAAGTGCTCAGACGATACTCCTCCTCACCAACGCGTTTCGGGCCTCACATATGGCCCTTTTTCAAGGTATGGAGGAAGTGTGGTCTGAGCAGGTATATATACCTACTCTAATTACCATAAAATGGGCTCCTTAAAAAACATGTACCGGGTTGCCCCTAATACACCAGCACTAATACAAAACGACAATGCTATCGCTAACATATAATGCTCCATCATTGATTCAATATACAAGTACAATTTCTATACAGAGTATAAAGGCAATAAAATATTTATAACAAGGGCTGGTGTTATCCGTGTTTTCCGAGTCTCCAAGCGCTTGCGGTATCAGCCGGGTCTCAGAGCTTAATTCCCCACGCCGGAAGCGGAAGTGACGTATCGGGGTCCCGTGGATGCGTCTCACGTCCTCTGTACAGAGCGGATGTGACTTCAGTGGAACGCAACCCGGAAGTAACGGAGTTGTACTGTTATCTCGGAACACAGCTGACCCTTGCTTTTATCCGTAGGTTGTCATGGCGACGTTTATACCAACGGAAGTGCCCACGATCATACAAGGAAAAAAGGAAGGTATTAGTACAAAGTCAGATATTCGTTCTAAATTACAAACAACTTTATAAAAAGCATTTCAGTTCGAAATCCATATTGATTCCTCTTGGCTCAAGGGTTTTCAAATCATATATAGATTTCATTTCTAATTGTGATAATCTCAGATCTCTATTATCGATCCTCCAATGGGTTTTGACAGTGCGGATACCGCAAAAGGATCTTAGGTGAGAAATATCACATCCATGAGACTGTTTGAAATGCGCAGAAACATTATGGGACTCCAAGCCCTTCTTTATGTTTCTGACATGTTCTGCCATTCTGACTTTAAGTACTCGCTTGGTTTTCCCTATGTATTGTTTTGAACAGTCACATTCCAACAAATAAATACAGTACTTGCTATTGCAGGAAATGAATTCATCAATATTATACACTTTGCCTGTACTGGCAGAGTGATATTGGTGAATTACTGATGTGGGGCTTTTACACAATCTGCAGAGATTGATCGTGGGCACTTCCGTTGGTATAAACGTCGCCATGACAACCTACGGATAAAAGCAAGGGTCAGCTGTGTTCCGAGATAACAGTACAACTCCGTTACTTCCGGGTTGCGTTCCACTGAAGTCACATCCGCTCTGTACAGAGGACGTGAGACGCATCCACGGGACCCCGATACGTCACTTCCGCTTCCGGCGTGGGGAATTAAGCTCTGAGACCTGGCTGATACCGCAAGCGCTTGGAGACTCGGAAAACACGGATAACACCAGCCCTTGTTATAAATATTTTATTGCCTTTATACTCTGTATAGAAATTGTACTTGTATATTGAATCAATGATGGAGCATTATATGTTAGCGATAGCATTGTCGTTTTGTATTAGTGCTGGTGTATTAGGGGCAACCCGGTACATGTTTTTTAAGGAGCCCATTTTATGGTAATTAGAGTAGGTATATATACCTGCTCAGACCACACTTCCTCCATACCTTGAAAAAGAGCCATATGTGAGGCCCGAAACGCGTTGGTGAGGAGGAGTATCGTCTGAGCACTTTTGGGGTTCCAGTGTCAACCTTTTCCATCTGGCTGACACCCACTCTCGTCTCTAACCCGGGTGAGTGAGAGGTGGAGGACTGGTTCTTTTTGCATCCCCATTGTGTATGGACTTTTTAGCTATTTTTTAAAGGAATTTTTTATTGTTACCCTTTTATGGTACCTGGATATTTTGCATCTGCTGTGACCTGAATAAAAGTTTTTTATCACTCTGGATCGTGATGATTGGGATATCTTTCAACTGACCGTGGTGAAAAAGAAACCTTTCAAGGCCCATAGGGCACAGCCTTAAGGTGAGCTCTAATCCAATAAGATTGATAGAGTGGATAATTCAAGTCAAAGATACCTTTACGTGCCTATAGGGCCCAGCAGAGAGGTCAGTGTTACAGGGTGATATCCCCTGAGAATGTTGGAGCATTGGGATAACCACTGACTATTGCTGCCTTATTTCTGTTTTATATTTGAGAAACGTCTGGCAAGCCGCATCTTGTAAAGACAAGTGAAGTCCATCTTGGGACAGCGCAAGTGTATTCATCATTTTCTTTTGGACATTGTATTGTGGGATTGGTGATCCCTGGTGTGTATGCTGCTGCAGTCCTGTGGCGCGGATCTCTGATACAAATATTTTCTTTGCATCTGTAATTCTTGTAACCACTGTTCAGTAATCCGCTGCCTATTATGTTTGCCCATAGGGGACAGAGATGTGTCCTGGTAAAAGATATTTTTGGTCCTAGTGATCAATGTGTTCTAATTGATGAAAACATGGAAGGAGCCATGTATAAATTAGAAAAAGCCCTCTTAAAAGAGGGGAGATTATGGTGGGAAATCACCTCATTAGAGAAATATTGTTCTGACAAAATAATTCCAAGAGGGCTACGGATAGACAAATCACCTTCCTTTGAGACGGAGTCAGAGGACTTTAAAAAGGAGTGGTTGATGATCCTAGACTCTTGTTCCACACAACTCATGGAATTAATTATTAAATACAAAAATAAAGAACTAAGAAAAAATGAGGAGGAAATATCAATGTATAAATCATTAGTAGACCCACACTCAAAAACTAAAGAGTTTAAAGAAATAGAGGAGAGGATCACTAATAAAATTGAGAAAAACGAGAGGGACCTAAGAAATAAAAAAAGAAAGAAATATCTTAGAGATGTTGAGGACTATAAAACAGGGTCGCAACATAGTTCATACAAAAATAATAAAAATAAGAAAATCACCCATCCAATTAACATCAATGTAGTGGACACCAATAAACCCACACCTCAGATAGTTAGGAAAAAAGAAATCAAAACCCCTTATCGCCCCAAATGGAGCCATAAACCACCTATTCGTCAGGAGAGAAATTATGAGGATAACTCTGACTATAGATTCAATAGAAGAGATAATAGGGGTCCCTTTACACCTAGGAACAACCACAATCATCGCCCGTACCCTCAGAGAGGAGAAGAAAATGACTGGAGGGCACATAACCAAGTTGAGACCCCAATAATTAGAAGGGAACATCGTCATCATTTTTTAGAGAGGGAGAATCATCAATCCAACAGACGGTAGCTGAACCCAAAAATAAGAAAAGGGGTAAACGTGGTTCTGGTAAATCAGAAGCATCCAAATTAGCCCGTAAAGAGAAAAAGAAAGAGAGTAGAACCCCCATTAATGTTCCCGATGATAATGAGGTTAATCAACCAGTGGAAACACTGGGTAAAAATAAAAATTTTAACCTGAGTAGTTACACCCTCAATGAGGACGAAACTAGTGTCCTCCAGAAGGGTTTAAAATTTGCGCCAGATAATAAAATTAATGATTTCGAAGTGTTTATAGACCTGCAAAAATTTGTCAGGAAATTAACACTAAAAAGATTCTTTGAGGATAAAGAGGCCACAAATCCACAAACTACAGAATCAGATAACGGCAGTTTTTTAGTGTTCAGAAAAAAATCCACATTCTTTCCAAAGCACAAGAAAGGGTGTTTTGTGGAAACTTTTGAACGCTTGGTCAGAGACGACCTAGAAAAAATGGAATTTAAACCTAATAAAAAGGTCAATATGAGCAAAAAAGAAAGAATGGCCATTAAATCCCTTAGAGACAATGCTGACATAGTAATTAAACCCGCTGACAAGGGGGGCAGCATTGTCATCCTAAATACCGCTGATTATAATGGGGAAATTGTCAGGCAGCTGGAAGACAGAGCCACATATAAGAAATTAAGAGGAGACCCTACAGAAACTATAAACAAGAAATTGGAGGTCTTTTTAAACCTGTATACCAACAAAGGGGTGATAGATGAAAAAATTAAAGATTACATTAATATTGAAAGTCCATCAAAACCTGTAATCTATATTTTACCCAAGGTGCATAAATGCCAGGAGAAACCCCCTGGCCGCCCAATCGTGGCAGGCACAAATTCTGTACTGTCCAATTTATCACACTATTTGGACAGTATATTACAGCCTCTTGCCCAAGCCACTAAATCTTACCTTAAGGACACCATAGCCACACTTGGAGTCATGAATGAATTAGCTTGGCAATCCAACTATACACTGGTCACTTCTGATGTAACATCGTTATACACTATCATCAGCCATGAGTTGGGATTAAGAGCAGTGTCATACTTTTTAGATAAAGAGGCCATGTCAGAAGACAAAAAGAAATTCGTGCTAGAAGGGATTTCCCTCATACTCACAAATAACTACTTCTGGTTTGAGGGCACCTTTTATTTGCAGCTCATGGGCACCGCTATGGGCACCAGACTGGCACCTAGCTACGCCAATTTATTCATGGCGTGGTGGGAGGAGCAATCTGTATGGACCGGACATCCATATGGTGCCAGTCTGGTGCTGTGGCGTCGTTATATCGATGATGTCATCATGGTATAGCAAGGTGATGAGCAGCATTTGGAATTATTTTGTAACCAACTTAATGCCAATGAGTACAATATCAAACTTACGTTCACCATAAGTAAGGAATTTGTGGACTTTCTGGATGTGACCTTCTATGTTGATGGCAGCGAGTTAAAAACCAGAAACTTCATAAAAACCACCGATTGTAATTCATTTATAGGGGCTGATAGTAATCATCATCAGAATTGGCTGAGAAGTGTGCCTAGCAGCCAATTCCAACGCATCAGCAGAAATTGTACTGATGTGGAAATATATGATAATCAGGCCAGTAACCTTGAAGATCAGTTCATCAGTAAAGGATATGATGGACGCATGGTCACGAAGGCCAAGAAGAAGGGAAGGGATCTCCTCTCGAATAGGGGGAGAGAACCAACCCTGATGAGGTCCAAAAATGAGAACATCGATGTGGCCTTTATCACACAATTTACCAGTCAGCACAAACAACTTGAACAGATTATTGGTAAACATTGGCAAATTCTTTCCAATGATCCCCTTTTGAATAAGTACATTTCACACAAACCGAAATTTGTATACAGAAGAGCGAGAAATCTAAAGGATACCATTGTGAATAGCGCTATTAATACACCGGTGCCGCACAACCCGATTAAATCTAAAGGGTTTTATCGATGTGGAACATGTAGTCTCTGCAGATTGTGTAAAAGCCCCACATCAGTAATTCACCAATATCACTCTGCCAGTACAGGCAAAGTGTATAATATTGATGAATTCATTTCCTGCAATAGCAAGTACTGTATTTATTTGTTGGAATGTGACTGTTCAAAACAATACATAGGGAAAACCAAGCGAGAACTTAAAGTCAGAATGGCAGAACATGTCAGAAACATAAAGAAGGGCTTGGAGTCCCATAATGTTTCTGCGCATTTCAAACAGTCTCATGGATGTGATATTTCTCACCTAAGATCCTTTTGCGGTATCCGCACTGTCAAAACCCATTGGAGGATCGATAATAGAGATCTGAGATTATCACAATTAGAAATTAAATCCATATATGATTTGAAAACCCTCGAGCCAAGAGGAATCAATATGGATTTCGAACTGAAATGCTTTTTATAAAGTTGTTTGTAATTCAGAACGAATATCTGACTTTGTACTAATACCTTCCTTTTTTCCTTGTATGATCGTGGGCACTTCCGTTGGTATAAACGTCGCCATGACAACCTACGGATAAAAGCAAGGGTCAGCTGTGTTCCGAGATAACAGTACAACTCCGTTACTTCCGGGTTGCGTTCCACTGAAGTCACATCCGCTCTGTACAGAGGACGTGAGACGCATCCACGGGACCCCGATACGTCACTTCCGCTTCTGGCGTGGGGAATTAAGCTCTGAGACCCGGCTGATACCGCAAGCGCTTGGAGACTCGGAAAACACGGATAGGTACTCATTACCTAGAAGGGCGCCCGTCGTGGTGATCGCGGGTACATTTATGTCTGGCCGCGACGCGACCGACGCGATGCCCGCGATTTCCCATTGAAACCCATGTTAAACATGGAAATCGCGTCGGTCGCGTCGCGGCCGTCCATAAATGTACCCGCGATGCCCGCGACGCGATGCACCCGATTTCCCATAGGAATCAATGTTAAATGGCCCGACCGACGCGATTTTACTGTTAAATGCCTCAATGGACCCGATTTGGCCATAGGAATCAATGTTAAATGGGCTACAGAGCCCAAATAGGCACAATTAACCCTTAAATGTCCCCCCAAATTTTTAACGCCACCCCACGATCCACGCCAACCCGAAGCGTGGCGAGCGCAGCAAGCCCGCGAGGGGCGGCGGTACGCGTCCTCCGACCTTTTCATGCCCTACTATCCACGTCAGCGTGGAGTTGAGAATAGAATAGTGTGGCGAGCGCAGCGAGCCACCGAGCCCGAAGCGTGGCGAGCGCAGCGAGCCCCGCGAGGGGACGCGGATACCTTCACAGTTATACGCGTCCCCTCGCAGGCTTCACAGGTGTCCGTGGCGACGCGGACACCTGTGAAGCCCGCGAGGGGACGCGTTTACCTGTGAAGGTATCCGCGTCCCCTCGCGGGGCTCGCTGCGCTTGCCACGCTTCGGGCTCGGTGGCTCGCTGCGCTCGCCACACTATTCTATTCTCAACTCCACGCCGACGTGGATAGTAGGGCATGAAAAGGTCGGAGGAAGCGAACCGCCGCCCCTCGCGGGCTCGCTGCGCTCGCCACGCTTCGGGTTGGCGTGGATCGTGGTGTGGCGTTAAAAATTTGGGGGGACATTTAAGGGTTAATTGTGCCTATTTGGGCTCTGTAGCCCATTTAACATTGATTCCTATGGCCAAATCGCGGGCATTGAGGCATTTTACATGAAAATCGCGCTCAATCAGCCTTTTTAACATTGTTCCCTATGGGAAAATCGCGGTCATCGCGGGTAGCAGATTTTTATGTACCCGCGATTTACCCGCGATGCCCGCGATGACCGCGATTTTTACCCCCGACGCCCTCGATTCCAATCGCTGGCGCCCTTCTAGGTAAAGAGTACCCACGGATAACACCAGCCCTTGTTATAAATATTTTATTGCCTTTATACTCTGTATAGAAATTGTACTTGTATATTGAATCAATGATGGAGCATTATATGTTAGCGATAGCATTGTCGTTTTGTATTAGTGCTGGTGTATTAGGGGCAACCCGGTACATGTTTTTTAAGGAGCCCATTTTATGGTAATTAGAGTAGGTATATATACCTGCTCAGACCACACTTCCTCCATACCTTGAAAAAGGGCCATATGTGAGGCCCGAAACGCGTTGGTGAGGAGGAGTATCGTCTGAGCACTTTTGGGGTTCCAGTGTCAACCTTTTCCATCTGGCTGACACCCACTCTCGTCTCTAACCCGGGTGAGTGAGAGGTGGAGGACTGGTTCTTTTTGCATCCCCATTGTGTATGGACTTTTTAGCTATTTTTTAAAGGAATTTTTTATTGTTACCCTTTTATGGTACCTGGATATTTTGCATCTGCTGTGACCTGAATAAAAGTTTTTTATCACTCTGGATCGTGATGATTGGTATATCTTTCAACTGACCGTGGTGAAAAAGAAACCTTTCAAGGCCCATAGGGCACAGCCTTAAGGTGAGCTCTAATCCAATAAGATTGATAGAGTGGATAATTCAAGTCAAAGATACCTTTACGTGCCTATAGGGCCCAGCAGAGAGGTCAGTGTTACAGGGTGATATCCCCTGAGAATGTTGGAGCATTGGGATAACCACTGACTATTGCTGCCTTATTTCTGTTTTATATTTGAGAAACGTCTGGCAAGCCGCATCTTATAAAGACAAGTGAAGTCCATCTTGGGACAGCGCAAGTGTATTCATCATTTTCTTTTGGACATTGTATTGTGGGATTGGTGATCCCTGGTGTGTATGCTGCTGCAGTCCTGTGGCGCGGATCTCTGATACAAATATTTTCTTTGCATCTGTAATTCTTGTAACCACTGTTCAGTAATCCGCTGCCTATTATGTTTGCCCATAGGGGACAGAGATGTGTCCTGGTAAAAGATATTTTTGGTCCTAGTGATCAATGTGATCTAATTGATGAAAACATGGAAGTAGCCATGTATAAATTAGAAAAAGCCCTCTTAAAAGAGGGGAGATTATGGTGGGAAATCACCTCATTAGAGAAATATTGTTCTGACAAAATAATTCCAAGAGGGCTACGGATAGACAAATCACCTTCCTTTGAGACGGAGTCAGAGGACTTTAAAAAGGAGTGGTTGATGATCCTAGACTCTTGTTCCACACAACTCATGGAATTAATTATTAAATACAAAAATAAAGAACTAAGAAAAAATGAGGAGGAAATATCAATGTATAAATCATTAGTAGACCCACACTCAAAAACTAAAGAGTTTAAAGAAATAGAGGAGAGGATCACTAATAAAATTGAGAAAAACGAGAGGGACCTAAGGAATAAAAAAAGAAAGAAATATCTTAGAGATGTTGAGGACTATAAAACAGGGTCGCAACATAGTTCATACAAAAATAATACAAATAAGAAAATCACCCATCCAATTAACATCAATGTAGTGGACACCAATAAACACACACCTAAGATAATTAGGAAAAAAGAAATCAAAACCCCTTATCGCCCCAAATGGAGCCATAAACCACCTATTCGTCAGGAGAGAAATTATGAGGATAACTCTGACTATAGATTCAATAGAAGAGATAATAGGGGTCCCTTTACACCTAGGAACAACCACAATCATCGCCCGTACCCTCAGAGAGGAGAAGAAAATGACTGGAGGGCACATAACCAAGTTGAGACCCCAATAATTAGAAGGGAACATCGTCATCATTTTTTAGAGAGGGAGAATCATCAATCCAACAGACGGTAGCTGAACCCAAAAATAAGAAAAGGGGTAAACGTGGTTCTGGTAAATCAGAAGCATCCAAATTAGCCCGTAAAGAGAAAAAGAAAGAGAGTAGAACCCCCATTAATGTTCCCGATGATAATGAGGTTAATCAACCAGTGGAAACACTGGGTAAAAATAAAAATTTTAACCTGAGTAGTTACACCCTCAATGAGGACGAAACTAGTGTCCTCCAGAAGGGTTTAAAATTTGCGCCAGATAATAAAATTAATGATTTCGAAGTGTTTATAGACCTGCAAAAATTTGTCAGGAAATTAACACTAAAAAGATTCTTTGAGGATAAAGAGGCCACAAATCCACAAACTACAGAATCAGATAACGGCAGTTTTTTAGTGTTCAGAAAAAAATCCACATTCTTTCCAAAGCACAAGAAAGGGTGTTTTGTGGAAACTTTTGAACGCTTGGTCAGAGACGACCTAGAAAAAATGGAATTTAAACCTAATAAAAAGGTCAATATGAGCAAAAAAGAAAGAATGGCCATTAAATCCCTTAGAGACAATGCTGACATAGTAATTAAACCCGCTGACAAGGGGGGCAGCATTGTCATCCTAAATACCGCTGATTATAATGGGGAAATTGTCAGGCAGCTGGAAGACAGAGCCACATATAAGAAATTAAGAGGAGACCCTACAGAAACTATAAACAAGAAATTGGAGGTCTTTTTAAACCTGTATACCAACAAAGGGGTGATAGATGAAAAAATTAAAGATTACATTAAAATTGAAAGTCCATCAAAACCTGTAATCTATATTTTACCCAAGGTGCATAAATGCCAGGAGAAACCCCCTGGCCGCCCAATCGTGGCAGGCACAAATTCTGTACTGTCCAATTTATCACACTATTTGGACAGTATATTACAGCCTCTTGCCCAAGCCACTAAATCTTACCTTAAGGACACCATAGCCACACTTGGAGTCATGAATGTATTAGCTTGGCAATCCAACTATACACTGGTCACTTCTGATGTAACATCGTTATATACTATCATCAGCCATGAGTTGGGATTAAGAGCAGTGTCATACTTTTTAGATAAAGAGGCCATGTCAGAAGACAAAAAGAAATTCGTGCTAGAAGGGATTTCCCTCATACTCACAAATAACTACTTCTGGTTTGAGGGCACCTTTTATTTGCAGCTCATGGGCACCGCTATGGGCACCAGACTGGCACCTAGCTACGCCAATTTATTCATGGCGTGGTGGGAGGAGCAATCTGTATGGACCGGACATCCATATGGTGCCAGTCTGGTGCTGTGGCGTCGTTATATCGATGATGTCATCATGGTATAGCAAGGTGATGAGCAGCATTTGGAATTATTTTGTAACCAACTTAATGCCAATGAGTACAATATCAAACTTACGTTCACCATAAGTAAGGAATTTGTGGACTTTCTGGATGTGACCTTCTATGTTGATGGCAGCGAGTTAAAAACCAGAAACTTCATAAAAACCACCGATTGTAATTCATTTATAGGGGCTGATAGTAATCATCATCAGAATTGGCTGAGAAGTGTGCCTAGCAGCCAATTCCAACGCATCAGCAGGAATTGTACTGATGTGGAAATATATGATAATCAGGCCAGTAACCTTGAAGATCAGTTCATCAGTAAAGGATATGATGGACGCATGGTCACGAAGGCCAAGAAGAAGGGAAGGGATCTCCTCTCGAATAGGGGGAGAGAACCAACCCTGATGAGGTCCAAAAATGAGAACATCGATGTGGCCTTTATCACACAATTTACCAGTCAGCACAAACAACTTGAACAGATTATTGGTAAACATTGGCAAATTCTTTCCAATGATCCCCTTTTGAATAAGTACATTTCACACAAACCGAAATTTGTATACAGAAGAGCGAGAAATCTAAAGGATACCATTGTGAATAGCGCTATTAATACACCGGTGCCGCACAACCCGATTAAATCTAAAGGGTTTTATCGATGTGGAACATGTAGTCTCTGCAGATTGTGTAAAAGCCCCACATCAGTAATTCACCAATATCACTCTGCCAGTACAGGCAAAGTGTATAATATTGATGAATTCATTTCCTGCAATAGCAAGTACTGTATTTATTTGTTGGAATGTGACTGTTCAAAACAATACATAGGGAAAACCAAGCGAGTACTTAAAGTCAGAATGGCAGAACATGTCAGAAACATAAAGAAGGGCTTGGAGTCCCATAATGTTTCTGCGCATTTCAAACAGTCTCATGGATGTGATATTTCTCACCTAAGATCCTTTTGCGGTATCCGCACTGTCAAAACCCATTGGAGGATCGATAATAGAGATCTGAGATTATCACAATTAGAAATGAAATCCATATATGATTTGAAAACCCTCGAGCCAAGAGGAATCAATATGGATTTCGAACTGAAATCCTTTTTATAAAGTTGTTTGTAATTCAGAACGAATATCTGACTTTGTACTAATACCTTCCTTTTTTCCTTGTATGATCGTGGGCACTTCCGTTGGTATAAACGTCGCCATGACAACCTACGGATAAAAGCAAGGGTCAGCTGTGTTCCGAGATAACAGTACAACTCCGTTACTTCCGGGTTGCGTTCCACTGAAGTCACATCCGCTCTGTACAGAGGACGTGAGACGCATCCACGGGACCCCGATACGTCACTTCCGCTTCTGGCGTGGGGAATTAAGCTCTGAGACCCGGCTGATACCGCAAGCGCTTGGAGACTCGGAAAACACGGATAGGTACTCATTACCTAGAAGGGCGCCCGTCGTGGTGATCGCGGGTACATTTATGTCTGGCCGCGACGCGACCGACGCGATGCCCGCGATTTCCCATTGAAACCCATGTTAAACATGGAAATCGCGTCGGTCGCGTCGCGGCCGTCCATAAATGTACCCGCGATGCCCGCGACGCAATGCACCCGATTTCCCATAGGAATCAATGTTAAATGGCCCGACCGACGCGATTTTACTGTTAAATGCCTCAATGGACCCGATTTGGCCATAGGAATCAATGTTAAATGGGCTACAGAGCCCAAATAGGCACAATTAACCCTTAAATGTCCCCCCAAATTTTTAACGCCACCCCACGATCCACGCCAACCCGAAGCGTGGCGAGCGCAGCGAGCCCGCGAGGGGCGGCGGTACGCGTCCTCCGACCTTTTCATGCCCTACTATCCACGTCAGCGTGGAGTTGAGAATAGAATAGTGTGGCGAGCGCAGCGAGCCACCGAGCCCAAAGCGTGGCGAGCGCAGCGAGCCCCGCGAGGGGACGCGGATACCTTCACAGTTATACGCGTCCCCTCGCGGGCTTCACAGGTGTCCGTGGCGACGCGGACACCTGTGAAGCCCGCGAGGGGACGCGTTTACCTGTGAAGGTATCCGCGTCCCCTCGCGGGGCTCGCTGCGCTTGCCACGCTTCGGGCTCGGTGGCTCGCTGCGCTCGCCACACTATTCTATTCTCAACTCCACGCCGACGTGGATAGTAGGGCATGAAAAGGTCGGAGGAAGCGAACCGCCGCCCCTCGCGGGCTCGCTGCGCTCGCCACGCTTCGGGTTGGCGTGGATCGTGGTGTGGCGTTAAAAATTTGGGGGGACATTTAAGGGTTAATTGTGCCTATTTGGGCTCTGTAGCCCATTTAACATTGATTCCTATGGCCAAATCGCGGGCATTGAGGCATTTTACATGAAAATCGCGCTCAATCAGCCTTTTTAACATTGTTCCCTATGGGAAAATCGCGGTCATCGCGGGTAGCAGATTTTTATGTACCCGCGATTTACCCGCGATGCCCGCGATGACCGCGATTTTTACCCCCGACGCCCGCGATTCCAATCGCTGGCGCCCTTCTAGGTAAAGAGTACCCACGGATAACACCAGCCCTTGTTATAAATATTTTATTGCCTTTATACTCTGTATAGAAATTGTACTTGTATATTGAATCAATGATGGAGCATTATATGTTAGCGATAGCATTGTCGTTTTGTATTAGTGCTGGTGTATTAGGGGCAACCCGGTACATGTTTTTTAAGGAGCCCATTTTATGGTAATTAGAGTAGGTATATATACCTGCTCAGACCACACTTCCTCCATACCTTGAAAAAGGGCCATATGTGAGGCCCGAAACGCGTTGGTGAGGAGGAGTATCGTCTGAACACTTTTGGGGTTCCAGTGTCAACCTTTTCCATCTGGCTGACACCCACTCTCGTCTCTAACCCGGGTGAGTGAGAGGTGGAGGACTGGTTCTTTTTGCATCCCCATTGTGTATGGACTTTTTAGCTATTTTTTAAAGGAATTTTTTATTGTTACCCTTTTATGGTACCTGGATATTTTGCATCTGCTGTGACCTGAATAAAAGTTTTTTATCACTCTGGATCGTGATGATTGGTATATCTTTCAACTGACCGTGGTGAAAAAGAAACCTTTCAAGGCCCATAGGGCACAGCCTTAAGGTGAGCTCTAATCCAATAAGATTGATAGAGTGGATAATTCAAGTCAAAGATACCTTTACGTGCCTATAGGGCCCAGCAGAGAGGTCAGTGTTACAGGGTGATATCCCTGAGAATGTTGGAGCATTGGGATAACCACTGACTATTGCTGCCTTATTTCTGTTTTATATTTGAGAAACGTCTTGCAAGCCGCATCTTGTAAAGACAAGTGAAGTCCATCTTGGGACAGCGCAAGTGTATTCATCATTTTCTTTTGGACATTGTATTGTGGGATTGGTGATCCCTGGTGTGTATGCTGCTGCAGTCCTGTGGCGCGGATCTCTGATACAAATATTTTCTTTGTGTCTAATGAGAGTCTGCACACTTTTCCCATCAATACTGTACATAGGTGGGCATGTTTCTTGCTTGATCCGCAAAACCCCAACACCCCCTTCCCCGCTGACACAAATACCGTAATTTGCGGATTTCGGAGAGGCGGCGGGGCTAAAATGAAACAAATAGCCTAATTTATCGTCATTGCGGTGGATGCGTGAATCGCAGAGTTTGTGTGGCATGTGGGTGGGGCTTGGTGACATTAGCCTTGTCCTTGCCCCATTTGTTTACTTTTCCTTGCTTAAGCGATACGCATTGGTCCCTATAAAATGTTGCTTTGGGGTTGCAAATGTCTTGCACTTATACGGTATGTCTAAATAATGTCTAACATGGTTGATCCGACAACCAGGATGGTTTACCATGGAAACTTCAGGACTCCTTAGGTTTTTATGACACATCTAATGTTCTTATGATTTAACATTTTATAAACATTTTCTTATGTTGAAATGACAGCATAAAACCGTATTTGCCATTCAATAACTTTGTTTAACTCTGTCAATTGAAGAAGACAGTTGTACATCATGTTTTTTTTTTAATGTACTTGTGCACTTCCAGGCAGAAATTATATGTATACAGTAATTCCAATTGTAAAGCGCAACAGAATATGCTGCGCTATATAAGAAACTGTAAATAAATAAAGAAATAATGTTTAAATGAGGGAATAGGCAATGTAAATGGTGTGTTTTTTTGGTCTTAAAAACACAAATAACGTTGTCAGAGATCCAATCAGCACCTGCCATTTTTCTAACACAGCCTGTAACATAGTAATTATTAGCTTTTTTGGCAGGTACTTTATCTCTGTCCACATCATCTCTCTCCAAGACTTATGGGGCAGATGAAGTGCTCAGAACTCTTCAGCAAGATCGTTAAGCACACAGCTATGTGCCAGTGCTGTGTGTTGAGCGATCTGTCAAGGCCAATGTTTTCCGCTGAGAATACCGACTCTTACACCGGCGATTATAGATTTACCAGCATGCTGTTTAGAAATCGTCAGAGCGATAGCGATGTACTGGGAAGTGCATCGCTGTCGCTATGGCCCTATACATGGGTCCTAATTCTGGTTGGCTCAGTAAGTAGCAAAATTTGCTGTTAACTGAACATTGAAATGCCGCCCCACCGCCCCTCCGAATGCCAGGCCTTCACCCGCTGCTTGTTCCCCTTGCGAGGGGAGCTGTTTGCTAACACATCCCCTCGCATGCATAGGCTAGCAGGAGAAATCTTTCGATGGTAGAGACCATCGAATGATTTCTCCTGCCTTCCGAAATAAATCATTCTCAACTCCCTTTCATTTCCTTTGGTGTCCGCTGAAGAGGGGGCAGGCGCTGTCAACCTGTGACATCAGCCGCCCACCCCCGGCAGGTATCATCCCACCTGCATACCCATTGGAACACCCAGCGCTTTCATGGGGGTGCCCATAAAATGTTGGATGAGCCCATGGTACAGCCCCGTTTCCACCTCCATTTGTCCCCGGCCCTCCCTCCTTGCAACGAACGGCCCGGCGAGTGTGTATTATACTTAAATATTGTCAACTCTACTCGTAACAGTACATAAGCATAGCAAACATATAGTAGAAGACATGTTTTGAATTACTGTATACAATATTTAAAATTTTGTCTCAAAAGTAGTTTGGAATTAATGTTGAATGAATATGAATTTTTAAGTAGATGACATTGCCTGGAGCAAAGTCAATAGTCAGAGAAGAAAAGGCTACAACCTCAGGATCAGTGAACAGTGTCTATGAAATGTAAAGAACCATCAGCAGTGACCTTCCAATTTGAACTTTCTGTAGCCAGCATTTCAGTAGCATATCATTGTGTCTTTTTTCTGTCTTAACTTGTCCTTTGTTGGAGAACTGTTGCTTTTTTGTTTTTACCAGGGAGCCAAACATATAGTCTACATTTTAACCTCCTCTGTATTGTCCCCTGTAATGGAAAACGTGCAACATCTCCTTACTATGTCATCAACTGAGATCTTAAAGGCTCCATGGGGATTATTTACTAAAGCCTATACTCTGTACAGCTTGAACTAAATGTAGCAATTCTATCTTACACCAGGAACTAAGTAAAACAACTGGAGTTCTCTGATTAAGGGCAAGTAATTTAGCTGTATGAGCTCTTCCAACATTATTTTTTTTTTAGCTTTTCTGAATTGATCTTCAATACAGTCAAACCTGGATAAGTGGGATGCTCTATCACTGGGACTAATTGTGAGGTCCCATTATTTTTGCGCCATAAAACCTCTTTAAAGGCCCATATACACTAGGCAACTTTGAGCTGAAAGCAGCACAGTTCACTTGTCTGAGCTGCTTTCAGCTGGAAAATCACCAGTGTGTTCGGGGCTGTGTTGAGCGGTGAGCACTAGTGCACGCTCCCCCTTCATCACTGGCCCAGCTGCTCATCTGCTGGTATTACCAGCAGATGAGTGAGGGAGTGGATGGCTTTCCATAGCGTCCTGCTATGAAAAGTCATCCACCCAAGGGAAAAATTGCCAAAACGGGCAAAAATGCTCAATGTGTATGCACTGAGCATTTTCACCATCATTGGCATCATACAAAAACGCCCAGTGTGTATGGACCTTAAGTAAGACAGTCAAACCTCCGTAAGTGAGACTGATATTTTTTTTAAAAAAGTCTCATATATAACTGAGAGGATTGCTGTTAGGACCACTTTAAGAGGCCGATTCAGACACGTTTATTAGGGTCCGAATTTGTCTCCATCCCCGGGGCTTCGGGGTTTGTGCATGCATATGTGCGAATATATTCATAAGTCAGAATAGCACTTCTTGAATGGGTAAGTGAGAGACCAGATAAGTGAGATGCCTCTTTAAGAGAGACACTCACATACTTAAGTACTCAACCACATCAAAAAAGTTGTAGTTGAGGAGGATTAACCCATTTATCGACTGTAGACCATAGCCCAAAAATAGCAACAACTTGGACGTGTCAAAGTTTTGGTTCCAGCCATGATTTGGTTTTGGAACTTTTAAACAATAAGGCGCAAGGTATACTCAATAATTTCTTTAGTTCTTCTTCTTCAAAGGTGTCTCTAATAGTGTTTGGTTTTAATGTCCGTTTCTCCGTCAAAGTAGGTGTCCGTGAGCAGAAAAAATAAAGATGAGAAAACCGTAAATTATAACGTGTGTGTGGTTATTTATTATGCATCAACGTGATCAAAAAAAATTTAGATGTTTTTTCAGTGAAGTGAAGATATATTAGGCGTACCAAACTCACGTTAGACAAGTTGGTACGAAGCTTATAAAGGTATCTTTTTCCTTTGGTGGCGGTTTCTGTGGTTATTTCTTTCTTTGGTTTAGGTGGGGAAGGTGTTTTTCCAGAGTGCTCAAGAAAAGAAAAGAGTACAACACATGTGTGGATTCATCTGGTGAAAAGGGTGATTTTTAATCTATGAAGGACCAATAGTTGATGGCGTACCAAACTCACGTTAGGCAAGTTGATACGAAGCTCATCAAGGTATCTTTACGTGGTGGCAATCTCTTTCTTTTCCTGGGGTGTGGGGGGTGTTTGTCCAGTGTACTCAAAAGAGGAGAAAAATACAATACATGTGTAGATTCTTTAAGATGTGAGGGATTATTTTGATTTGTGAGGAGCCGAAGAAGATTGATGGCGTACCTCACTCACCAAAATTGTGCAGAAGTTACATATATAAAGGTATCTTTGGGTTTGTGGGCGTACCCTTACTCACGGAGTTTGTTTGATGTTTACGCTCAAAAAGGTTTCTTTAGAATGTCCCTGGTTTTTACAGATTTCTGTTGGGGTTCACCATTCAGGCATTGCTCGAAAGAGAAGGGGGAATCAAATATACCATATATCAGAATTTTTCATGTGACCAGTTTAGTTCAAAGGGTGAAGGTTTTATTACACCGGTTTATGGTGTACCTTACCCTTAGTTTTAATATTTTGTGAAAGATTAATTGGTGGGCGTACCCTAACTCACACTCGTGTGTTCGGGGGTCCGCTCATCAAGGTTTCTTTTGTGGAGGTAAATTTTTCTTTAACAAACTTTTTCCATCCAGTTTACATACAAGGGAGAATATGCCAGAATGTAATGACAGTCATATATATACTGCTAGCAATATGGGATGTTATTGAATCACCAAACAGCGTACCTTACTCACCGTTTAACACGGTGGTGCAAAGCCTGTAGCGGTTTCTTTTATCCCAAATTTTCCATATGAAAAAACTTCAAGCCCAATCCGTATTTATCAAAAATATCAAAAATATAGTCTTTAATCCACAGGGTAAAAAATCTCCCATACAGGGGATCAACACAAAGCAGCAAGTTCAATATAAAATCCGACAGTTGTTTTTAAAAAAACAATGCATATAGAAAAACCATGAAGAAAATATAAAACAAGAAAAAAATCAGAAAAAATAAATAAAAATATCTTTAAAAGTCCGATACATACATCTGAGGAATTTGTGGCTGTTCACTCCTCTCCAGTGGCATCAGCGCGTTTCGGTCTAGTACCTTTTTCAAGATGTACTGGAGCTGAATAAGCAGCTCGTATTTAACTGGTGAACAGCCAATCATAGAACAACAGGAAGTGAGGTGGGTGTACAGTGTGTAGTGGTATTTCCACCCACCAAACTTGTCTGTGTTTATAAATATTTAATCCTAACATGCATGTATAGCATAATACATGGCACAAATTCGTAAAATTAAGAAGTCTCTAGAAATTGATAAGTGTCCCGGAGCCGTTGTCATGGGAACCCGTATCACTTCCGGTTTTTGAGAATGTTCTCAAAAACCGGAAGTGATACGGGTTCCCATGACAACGGCTCCGGGACACTTATCAATTTCTAGAGACTTCTTAATTTTACGAATTTGTGCCATGTATTATGCTATACATGCATGTTAGGATTAAATATTTATAAACACAGACAAGTTTGGTGGGTGGAAATACCACTACACACTGTACACCCACCTCACTTCCTGTTGTTCTATGATTGTCTGTTCACCAGTTAAATACGAGCTGCTCACTCAGCTCCAGTACATCTTGAAAAAGGTCCTAGACCGAAACGCGTTGATGCCACTGGAGAGGAGTGAACAGCCACAAATTCCTCAGATGTATGTATCGGACTTTTAAAGATATTTTTATTTATTTTTTCTGATTTTTTCTTGTTTTATATTTTCTTCATGGTTTTTCTATATGCATTGTTTTTTTAAAAACAACTGTCGGATTTTATATTGAACTTGCTGCTTTGTGTTGATCCCCTGTATGGAAGATTTTTTACCCTGTGGATTAAAGACTATATTTTTGATATTTTTGATAAATACGGATTGGGCTTGAAGTTTTTTCATATGGAAAATTTGGGATAAAAGAAACCGCTACAGGCTTTGCACCACCGTGTTAAACGGTGAGTAAGGTACGCTGTTTGGTGATTCAATAACATCCCATATTGCTAGCAGTATATATATGACTGTCATTACATTCTGGCATATTCTCCCTTATATGTAAACTGGATGGAAAAAGTTCGTTAAAGAAAAATTTACCTCCACAAAAGAAACCTTGATGAGCGGACCCCCGAACACACGAGTGTGAGTTATTGTACGCCCACCAATTAATCTTTCACAAAATATTAAAACTAAGGGTAAGGTACACCATAAACCGGTGTAATAAAACCTTCACCCTTTGAACTAAACTGGTCACATGAAAAATTCTGATATATGGTATATTTGATTCCCCCTTCTCTTTCGAGCAATGCCTGAATGGTGAACCCCAACAGAAATCTGTAAAAACCAGGGACATTCTAAAGAAACCTTTTTGAGCGTAAACATCAAACAAACTCAGTGAGTAAGGGTACGCCCACAAACCCAAAGATACCTTTATATATGTAACTTCTGCACAATTTTGGTGAGTGAGGTACGCCATCAATCTTCTTCGGCTCCTCACAAATCAAAATAATCCCTCACATCTTAAAGAATCTACACATGTATTGTATTTTTCTCCTCTTTTAAATACACTGGACAAACACCCCCCACACCCCAGGAAAAGAAAGAGATTGCCACCACGTAAAGATACCTTGATGAGCTTCGTATCAACTTGCCTAACGTGAGTTTGGTACGCCATCAACTATTGGTCCTTCATATATTAAAAATCACCCTTTTTACCAGATGAATCCACACATGTGTTGTACTCTTTTCTTTTCTTGAGCACTCTGGAAAAACACCTTCCCCACCTAAACCAAAGAAAGAAATAACCACAGAAACCGCCACCAAAGGAAAAAGATACCTTTATAAGCTTCGTACCAACTTGTCTAACGTGAGTTTGGTACGCCTAATATATCTTCACTTCACTGAAAAAACATCAAATTTTTTTTTGATCACGTTGATGCATAATAAATAACCACACACACGTTATAATTTACGGTTTTCTCATCTTTATTTTTTCTGCTCACGGACACCTACTTTGACGGAGAAACGGACATTAAAACCAAACACTATCAGAGACACCTTTGAAGAAGAAGAACTAAAGAAATTATTGAGTATACCTTGCGCCTTATTGTTTAAAAGTTCCAAATTGTTTTTTTGTTGTTGTATAAGTGTAAGGTGTTGGTGACACTTTAGGAACTTCAAAACTGGGGCTGCATTGCGCCATATAGAATCCATTCGCACATGATTTGGTTTTGGTTTATTATTTACAATTGATTGATAACATATTCTGTAGTAGAAGCCAAGTTTTTATAATTAAATATTAATTATCATAAAGTATAATATATAATATATATACACAGCAGTATATATATATATATATATTTATATATATATATATATATATATATATATATATATATATATATATATAGGTACTTGTGAGTTATCTGGACGCCCGATTTTTTGATTGTATGCCTTAAGTTAAGGCATACAATCAGATACGATGCGATGCGATATCGCATCGCATCGCATCGCATCGCATGCGACCATCGGATGCGATGACCCGATTTTTCCATAGGAATCAATGTTAAAATGATTCCTATGGAAAAAGGGGTCCTTTTCATACCCCTACTATCCAAGTGGGCATGGAGTTGGATATAAACCTGTGGCGAGCGTAGCGAGCCACCGAGCCCGAAGCGTGGCGAGCGAAGCGAGCCCCGCGAGGGGACGGTATTCCGTGTCCCCTCGCGGGGCTCGCTACGCTCGCCACGCTTCGGGCTCGGTGGCTCGCTACGCTCGCCACAGGTTTATATCCAACTCCATGCCCACTTGGATAGTAGGGGTATGAAAAGGACCCCTTTTTCCCATTGAATTCCATGTTAAAATGGACTCAGTCCATTTTAACATTGATTCCTATGGAAAAATCGGGTCATCGCATCGCATCGCATCGCATCCGATGGTCGCATGCGATGCGATGCGATGTGCCCGATCCGACCCGATTTTGAAATCGGGCGTCCGGATAACTCACAAGTACCTATATATATATATATATATATATATATATATAAAGCAGAACAATACAATTATAAAAATAACACACTACCTGTCAAATGTTTTTCCAATTTTCATTTCAATTTAATCAATTCAATCCAGAGAATTGCCTGAAATGATACAAAGTTAGCAATAAACTCATACAGGTAAAATGCAAAAAAAAAAGTCTAGATTAGCAAAAGTAAAAAATAATACAAATTTCAGAGTAATAAAAAAATTAAAAAAATGAGAAATTTTAGAGAACAAATAATGGTTTAAGAACTTGAAACTGTTCAACAGCAAAGGAAGTAAATAAATCGTTTAAGGTTGATGCAAACAATTCCTACAGGTGTCCCAACATCTGTTGATTACTTCAATCACCTATACAGTATATATAAAATCAGTTTTGGAACAGACTGTCATTACAACCTCTGAAGCATTATTTAGATCATTTTGTCCTGAAGGAAGTAGAATATTGCTATCATAATGGTGTGAAAAAGGCAATTAAAAAGGCAATGAACAAAGGAAGATAAAGAGACCAATTTAACCTTAAAAATGAATGTCAAGGCTCTTGGAAACTGGAGGAAACTCTAACATTAAGAAGTCTGGCAGAACCAAAGCTGTACAAAGGAGAGGGGGGGGGGGGGGGGGGGGGAATGGAAACCAAAGCTGCAACAGAATAAGAGGGCAGTTGTCTGAGAGTAAACAGATTACAGATCATGAGTAAACAGTTTTAAGCCCGGTTTAACACTTAACAAATGTAAGCAAGTCTGTTTCAACCTACAGGTTTCATAGATCGAAAGCCATTCCAAAACTGAAGGCTAGCCGTAGGTCTAATTCATCAAAATGTGAAATCTTTGTGGTTTATCACACAGGTGTTTTGCATGTTGTTGAGTAGGTGAAAGGATGGTTCCTCAGGGTGTGATACTTGCAGAGCGTGACTGGTACCTTGAACAGCATTTTGCATTACAATGTCTTACCCTGGTGTTAGGTTAAATGAATGTTTCAATCATGCATGGACAGGGATATTTGACCAAATACACCATCAGCCAAACTCATAGACAACACTGAAACACAAGAATGTATACAGAATTATTTCTGAAAACACACCAGTGAAATGTGCAAACTCAGAGGAAAATGCACTTTTTCAAATATATGTCAAGCTCAGCAGTGTGTTTAGAGTCATATTAGCGAGATCAGGGATAAGCACTGCACAGATCATAGAGCAGCACTGCACAGATCAGTAAGATCAAAGAGTAGCACTGCACAGATCAGTCAGATTAGAGAGTAGCACTGCACAGATCAGTGAGTTTAGAGTGAAGAAATGCACAGATCAGTGAGTTTAGAGTGAAGCACTGCACAGATCAGTGAGTTTAGAGTGAAGCACTGCACAGATCAGTGAGTTTAGAGTGAAGCACTGCACTGATCAGTCAGATCAGAGATTAGCACTGCACAGTTCAGTCAGAATAGAGAAGCACTGCACAGATCAGTGAGTTAGAGTGAAGCACTGCACAGATCAGTGAGATTAGAGAAGCACTGCACAGATCAGAGAGTGCACTGCACAGATGGTTGGCAGCAGTGGGCACCTTAGTCCTCAGGTGTAATGCACCTTCTGCACCAATGGTAGTGCATTTTGCACCTTGAGGTGCCCAGGAATCAGCATAAGTCATTACACACTGTTAAACCTACCCTGGACTGCACCTGGCTAATTTCTCTGGAGTCCAAGAGCTGCGGATCAATCCAGAACATACTGTATATTATATGCATGATTGCACGATAACATGAAAACGTGTATGTACAGTATAAGTGTGCATATCGATTCCCCAGGACCGCACAACATGGCCGGCGCTCAAGAGTCAACTTGAAATCCTTGCATCGTGATAATGACATATGCATTTTCCTGAATTGGCACAGTAAAATATAGAACAAGTGATTCTTTAAAAATGCTTAAATGAACTGTCCATTGCTCTTCTTTAGTCCAATTTGCAGAGGAAGCAAAATATGTGAATTGAAATATTTGCTTTTTTTTAATACACATGAGATCCCAGAAGATCAATTATGAAAATATTATTCCATATCTTCCAGCTAATGTGATAAAAGTTATCACACTCCGTGAGGCACATAATGTATGGGCTGTGCAAGCCCGTAAGCCTCATTAAGTTTCATTTTGGTACACTGTTTGCATAACACTAGAATCATGACTGGATTCCCGGGGGACACAAGTTAAATTGTGGTTCCACTCCAGAGTATTTCATTTTGAGGACTACGCCATAGGGCTCAATTTGTTACTATACTCACATTTGATAGTTAAGCCCCTTTCAATAGATTCTCTGTGGCATCATTAGAACTATCCAATTTTATTCCCCCTGTGACTCGTACAAACATAATTATGATTTTATTTAACTGAAAAGCAATCTAACGTTTTCTTTTTCTCATAATTCTGAAACAAAAGGAGGAAAATCTATTCTCCCATTATGAAGTACATGGTAGCTAGCGATTCAATGTATTATTTACATCACAGCTTGTTCCTGGATTTACAGCATAGATCAGTAACATCTCTGTACCATCTGAATGGTCACTTATTGCCCACCCCTGATCTAGAATCACTGCTGCTCAGAGTTTTCTCTTTATTTGCACTAGCAATTTGCAGACTGTTAGGTTATTAACCTCCCTGGAGATCTCAGAATCCTACCCTGTTACAGTTACCCTTTGACTGATACAAATTGTTTTACTTTGTTGAACGTCTTATTACTTAGAAACCAAGAATTGAGTAAAGACTGTACAGTATATGCTGAAAGGCTTGGTCTTCACCTTAAACACACAATTCTTGCAGCAGAGGAATGGTTCAAATGTATTTTGCTATGTACTCCCCCTATTGTTCTGAATGTATTGTTATTGATGCATGAATTCATTTGAACAGTAATAAATTATTGAACACCTAATTTGTTTAATTCCCCTTTACCTATTAGCACTTCCTTCACTCCTTTTTTCTAATAAAACTGTAGTTGGAAAAGAACAGTAATAGTAAAATTTACTATAACAACACATTAAACTGAAAAAAACACATGTAAAATAATAAATCATGCATATCATTATTAAATGTATTATACAAGTAAATAAATGATATACTGAATACTCTGGTGGGTTTCTCCTTTATAAGGTAACATGGTTGGTTATGAAGGGGCATGTGAGCAGCAGCGGATTCAGATCTCATGGGACCATAGGTGCCGATTTATGTTTTTGCTGGTGGGTGCTCAAGCCAAAAATATAGAGGAGTGGCTTCATGGGGAAGGGGTGTGGCCACAAAATAATACCAATTTATATTATGGAGCACAGTTGTCTCCAATATTCAAATGACGGCAACAGAGTTCCACATACATAAATGCCCCCACAGTGCAGGTACATAAATGCCCCCACAGTGCAGGTACATAAATGTTCCACAGTGCAGGTACATAAATGTTCCACAGTGCAGGTATATAAATGCCCCCACAGTGCAGGTACTCAGCGGACAGAATACACTCTTCCCGTCATATTGTTTCACAGGTGGTGGGTCCGGCGATGTGGGTGCTGCAGCCGCAAATTAGCAAGTTAATATGGCGGCCCAGCAGCGGGACTCGGGCCCTTGAGCACCCACAGAATCGGCACCAATGCATGGGACCCTAGGTAAGATGTTGGACCCCTCAAACAATCCATAGCACTATAATGTTGTTGCTGATTGCAGTCAGCATTGATAGAGTACCTTGGCGCATGTACAGGGGAAAATTTTATCTCCCGCCGCTATTCCCGATGGGGGAAATAGCGGTAGGGCCCTATGCCCTATCTCTCTGCACATGTTACTTCTGCCTTACCTGCTGTGCACATGGTTTTGTCCATTGGAGAAGGAATTTTCCTTTGTGAGTGAACCAGATTAAGGGGCAGATTTATTAAGCTTGGAGAAGAGATAAACTGGAGATAAAGCGGAGAAAAGGTAAAAGGAGATAAAGCACCAGCCAATCAACTCCCAACTGTCTTTTTCAAACACAGCTGATTGGCTGGTGCTTTATCTCCTTTTACCTTCTTTTACCTTTTCTCCGCTTTATCTCCAGTTTATCTCTTCTCCAAGCTTAATAAATCTGCCCCTAAGGGCCATAGGGGCAGATGTATTAAGCCTGGTGAAGAGATAAAGTGGAGAAAAGGTGGATATAAAGTGGAAGGTGATAACGCACCAGCCAATTAACTCTCAACTGTCATTATTCAAACACAGCTGATTGGCTGGTGCATTATCTCCACTTTATCTCTTCGCCATGCTTAATACATCTGCCCCATAGTGAGAAATATTGGGCCTTATTCAATCCTGATTGCTTCTCTCGGAAATTGCAGAGCCCCGCAATAAGATTGGTTCCAGTATATAGACTATGCAGTGTCTACAGTGTCTAGATAGTTAATAGGTCTACCCCAAAAGGGCAACATGCAATAGGTCAAAAGGGTCAAAAAGTCGACATGAAAAAGGTTGGCACATGAAAAGGTCAACTTAATGATTTTTTTCTCAAATCATCTTGTTCTTACTTCACCATAGATGTCGGCATAGTTGTTGGCTTGCTGCAAATCCATACTCAACTCGCCATCAAATGATTTTCCCTGAAAATGTATGGGCATGCCTGTGTTTTCCCTGACACTCCCAGATAATGGGCGGTTACCACCACCAACAGTAGCGCACGCAGGGGGGTTTTCTGAGTACCCAGAAACCCCCATAGGAATCTGAGGGCGCTAGTATGAAAGCTGAGGGTCCCCTCTTTCCATGGGTACAAGAATTTTAAAAATCGGCCCTGGGGAACCGGAGATATCTGACTTCAAACAGTGGTCCCCATCCAAGCCTGTTAATTGCTCTCCCCAGTCAGATATTTCAGTTTCTGTCTGACTTAGAGTTTTTCTGAGGGTATATTCCAAAAGCTGGGACTCTCCCCTTTTGAGGGACACTAATAGCTTGTCTCTACTTTGCCCAGAACCAGAGATATCAGCCTTCAAGCAGCTAGTTACTGCTCCAGTTCCACACACCTGGTATGTAGTTTTATATACTCGTTGGCGGATTGCTCTGCCTCCTGAACTCTGATCCCCTAGTCCCCAATACCATTTGGTAGGTGGGATTCTCTAGCTTTTAATTCCATTAAAAGATAAGAAATCTAGTTCTGGGAACTGGAGATATCTGCAGTCAAGCAAGCTGTCCTCCAACCAGAAAATTATGAACAATAAGCCCACTCCACTATACACCCCTCCTCTGCATATTAAACATCCTCTACCACCCTGGAAGTTATGTGTCAGGGCCCCTTCATTCAGCCCAATGCCCCCTTCTCCCACCTCATCTCCCACCATCTGTGCAGTAAAGGGGTAATTAGTGGAAATTACTTATCCAGGCCCTACATGCTGAGCGGTTGATATAATACCCCCTACCACCCGCAGGACATCAAAGCTTCCCCCACCCCTACCGCTGGAGGATCGGTAGGTGCCCCAATACATTGCTATGCCCAGGGGTCTTACACTGCTGTTATGTATATACATTTATTATTATTATTATTATCATTATTATTATTTATATACATTTGGTCTATCTATAATACTTTAACTGACCCAGCATATACTGGGTCACCTAAGTGTCCATCTCCGTGCTTTGCTCCGCCCCTCTGGAAACCCCCTTCTGAAAATCCTGCGTTTGCCCCTGACCAAATGCTGGCTTCCTGTCAGTCACTCATCGTCCAGTTTGCGATTAAAAAAAAATATTGCTGTCACTGTTTTGCATCGCGCATGCATGCCGAGATCCGTACCCATGCACAGTCATTCATTAATTGGTCGCCCTGCAAATTTGCAGAACAGTGATCAGCTCTGAACATCCCCCCATAGCCTTGCAATAATCCTGTCAAAATTAATCTTTTCACATTTACCCAGCCAATCAACAGTATTGTACCTAGAGATTTTTCTATCAAATGTTGGCATCCATGACCTCACTTGAAACCAATGTCTTAGATCAATGGTCAGGGAACAGGGATAAATGACCCCAAATGGGGTAAAAATGAAATTCCTGGGGGCAATGGACGGTCGCGCTGCCGAGACACAGACCGGCTGTGTCTCGGCAGCGCGGCCGTTCATTACCCCCAGGAATTTCATTTTATTGCATCTAGAATCTATATATAGATTCTACAGTATATGCATGTCCAGGCTGTGTTTGTTACAGTACTGTAGTGTACACGGACCTGACGCAGTGCAGTGCGTCAGGCCCTTGTGTATATCATGCTTCCTTGCGTGGTGCCCTGGACCCTGCCTCAAAGTCCGCCTGCTTCTTCAGTAAAGTTGACTAGTTTCTGCACCATCTCAGCAGAGCGCAGTCTGTACTACAGCTGTCGACCTTGTTAATTCCACTATCCACGCCAACCCGAAGCGTGGCGAGCACAGCGAGCCGGCGAGGGGCGGTGGTACGCGTCCTACGACCATTTCATACCCCCACTATCCACGTCGGCGTGGAGTTGATTTTATAAAGTGTGGCGAGCGCAGCAAGCCACCGAGCCCGAAGTGTGGCGAGCACCGTGAAACTACACAAGTACCAATATATTTTGAGGTAAAAGGTAAAAAAGTTCCCTCACCCCAGATTTAGATGAACTATAATACACAAGAACGTGCATCTATTAAATTACAGTGACATGTTTATGATGCGCTTCCTTTATTTCTAAGGCTGCTTACAATCAACATGAATCAATGCTTGTTTGTGCAAGGTGGAAGGTATTCAACAGCTGTGGCAATGCACACTGACTTGAGGAAATGGAAAAATATATATTTTAGCATCTATTCTGTGGAAAACTGCCATGTTTAGCATTTAATGTGCAGCTTAAAGAATGAGAAATTATTCAGGGAAACTTTGGCTGCTGTCATCAAGTGACGTGAGTTCTTCCATCTCGCTTCTCATTAAGCAATCACAGATCATTGTGTGCTGATTGCTGCCAATCAGGGCATTTGTGTCTTTTGGTTATGACTTCTATACGTCGAGCGCTGTGAAATAATTTATTTCTATCACTTTTGGAACAGAAAGGTTATTCTTTGCATGGCGTACTGCTGTGTCTTTGATGCTCTTCCCCTCTGCTGTATTGCACGTCAAGGGTCTAAGGTTCTAAATAACTTTTTATTAAAGACATAGTTTGTCATTCTTTCAATTTTTTTATTGCTGTTTGCAATGTAAATATTTATCGTCTCATGGAAAACCATAGTATATATAACTGATCGTTTGCAAAATGTGATTGAAGAAGATTAAACTGCCCAGAGAGAAGGAAATAACACATAATTACAAACATCAAATAAAATACCATAGCCTTGATCTTAAAATATCCGTGCGCTACATTAACCCCAGAGACCACATTATATCAGGGCTGGCCAAACCGATCTTTTTGATATACCATGGGTGAAATTTAAAAGGATGAGAGATTCAGAAAATGAGAGATTTGGTAAAACATCTCCAGTTTCAAAATCAAAGTGGTTTTGGCATTGGACAATTATCTAACAATATGTAATTTCTCTTGGGTCATCCTAATGAGTGTTCTGCATGCTCAATTAAATGACCCATAGAAAAGGTGGTGGTCAATGATACATGAAGCCATCATCAATCACATTGTGCAGAGTGTATGGGTGGCGCAATATATTGTTCATTTGGTCATGTCATCTGCTAGGGGATACATTGTTCTGGTGTGTACCAGTCCTTGTCTATGTTAAAGGTAAATAATAAAGGAAATACCACAAATGTTGCTTATGCAAAATATGTACAATGGATGACAGTGCAGCATATAACCACAGTAATTAGGATTGCCTGAGTAATTTATTAATATTCACATGCAGTTACAGGGGTTCCGATAACATCCCTGCATTGGGCCTTATTCAGATCTGAGCTCAGTACAAATTTGTTTGGAAAATGGGCAAAACCATGTGGAAGAGTGGAAGCCAATGATGTGGGTGCAATACCTTATTTGTTTTTGTCAAATATACATGACTCCGAATCTGCTGTGAAGAAATACAAATTATTTTGCATAAACAGGATAAAAAATAAAATTCAACAAAAAATAATTAATATGTAAGGGACATGCCATGATCATATATACAGTGCTGTCTATATTTTCATATGAAAAAATCCATGCATATACTGGCTTTCACTTCTAAAGCTTCTATTTTCACTTCTAAAAGTGAAAATAGATGTTGCCCATAGCAACTAATGATAGACAGAATCGAATTGGTTGCTATGGGCAACAATACCTTTTATATTATTTTTATAATCTTTAGTAAATTTACACATACATGTTAGTTCAGTTTTTATAGGGCTATCGAAGCCCTCCTAAATACAGTAATCAATACACACGGCACTGATATTATCTGATAACATATACTGTATATACCCTAATCAAAGTAATGCAGAAAATACATAATAAAATAATGTGGTCATGATCTATTTTAAAATCAGTAAGTACTTTAGACAACATGGTATCATCAAATCATATGGTGAATATGTAGGTTATCATTATATATATATATATATATATATATATATATATATATATATATATATATATGGTAACCCCTGTCTGTTGTGTATTTCTTTACGAGTGCCCCGCC
The DNA here is from genome assembly GCF_055691185.1 of Crinia signifera. Lineage (NCBI taxonomy): Eukaryota > Metazoa > Chordata > Amphibia > Anura > Myobatrachidae > Crinia > Crinia signifera. The sequence goes on along the minus strand of NC_139220.1, from coordinate 49,637,913 downwards.
GTCCCTCCTACACGCTATATATATATTAGAGATGAGCGGGTCCGGATCTCCGGTATCCGACATCTGCGGAATAAAAGTACTTTGTTCACGTATGGGGCTCCGTAGATTAACTGTTGGTCCACCTCATTCATGTAGGCGTTGGCGTAGGATGGGGCCACATTGGATCCCATCGCTACACCAAGCCGCTGGCCATACACCACACCGTTGAACAAAAAATAATTACGATTTAGTACCAAATGCAGTAGATCCATGAAGAAAGGGATAGGCGGGCCTTTGTACATTGCATTATTGCTGATGAGGTTCTCCACAGCTCGCATCCCTTCTGTGTGGGGGATGCATGTGTAGAGCCCTGTAACATCAGCGCTACACATGACTACATCATCAGGGATGGTACCTAAGGCATTGAGCAATTCCAATAAGTGATTAGTGTCCTTAAGGTACGAATTTGTTTGTTGTACGCATGGATTTAATATAGCGTCTAGGTAAGTGGACACAGACTGGAACAAGGAACCCCTGGCTGAAATTATAGGCCTGCCAGGGGGCTTGTCCAGGCACTTATGTACCTTAGGTAACATATATAATAAAGGAGTGATGGGATATTCAGTGCTCAATGCCCTGCCCAACTCACCCGAAATGATGCCATCACGTGTGGCTACGCCAATTAAATTGTCCAACTCTTTTTTATAGACCTGAGTGGGGTCTTTGCGCAAAACTTCATATACCTGTGTATCTGCTAATTGTCGCATGCATTCAGTGACATAGTCTGATAAGTCCTGCACAACCACTGACCCACCTTTATCTGCCTTGTGGATCACGATATCTGTCCTGGCTTTAAGTCCCTTCAAGGCTTCCCTCTCTTGCCCCGATAAATTGTTGCGCTGTAAGTCAGCGGGGGCAGGTGTGGCTTGACCTGCAGCCTCCATCATACGTATAAAGGTCTTTATTGATGGATTGGAAACCTGGGGATCGAATGTTGATTTGGGCAATAATTTCTTTAATTGGGCTGGTATGTCAACACCTACAGGGTCGACCGTGGGTTTGTCCTTGAAATGTTCTCTCAATCTGAGAGTTACATACATAGTTACATAGTAGGTAAGGCTGAAAAAAGACTTGCGTCCATCTAGTTCAACCTGGTATAGATATCCATTGCTGATTTGGTAGGTTCTGGTATTTTACAGACAAATTATATTTCTTATTTGTACCCATGGATGTTTTTCTCCAGTAAATGTTTGTCCAACTTTGCCTTGAACGCATTTAATGAGCCAGCCATTACCACCTCTCTGGGAAGAGAGTTCCAGAGTTTGACTGTTCTGACCGTAAAGAAATTCTTTCTACTAGCTGAATGAAATCTTTTTTCTTCTAATCTATACTCATGCCCTCGCGTCCTAGATTCCTTTCTAGTAGAAAATAGGGTGTGTGACAGTTCCTTATATTGGCCCTTGATATACTTGTACATGTTGAGCATGTCCCCCCTTAAACGTCTCTTTTCTAATGTAAATAGTCCCAAATTGCTTAATCTCTCCCCGTAGCTTAAATTCTCCATTCCCCTAATAAGCTTTGTTGCTCGCCTTTGGACTTTTTCTAATTCTATGATGTCCTTTTTATAGTGTGGGGCCCAGAACTGTACTCCGTACTCTAGGTGAGGTCGCACCAATGCTTTATATAGTGGCATAATTACCCTTGAGTCCCTAGTTTCCATTCCCCTCTTAATACATGCCAGAATTTTGTTGGCCTTTTTTGTAGCTACATTACAATGGGCACTACATCCTAGATTGCTGTCTATTTGGACTCCTAGATCCTTTTCAAGTATGGAATTACCCAGTTCCTCTCCGCTAAGGTTGTAACTTGCACACTGGTTGTGTCTCCCAAGGTGCATAACCTTACATTTATCTACATTGAACCTCATCTTCCATTTTTTAGCCCACTCATCTAGAATTGCAAGATCATTTTGAAGCATGGTGACATCTTCTGGTGATTTGATGACTTTGCTAAGTTTTGTATCGTCCGCAAAGATGGATACATTGCTGAGTAACCCTATCCCAATATCGTTAATAAAAATGTTAAACAAAATGGGCCCCAAAACCGAGCCCTGGGGCACTCCACTTAGTACCGGTATCATATCTGATACGGCACCATTCACAACCACTCTTTGTTCTCTATTACATAGCCAATTCCCTACCCATCTGCAGATATTTTCACCCAATCCTAGGTTCTCCATTTTATTAATCAATCTCTTGTGTGGGACAGTATCAAATGCTTTAGCGAAATCTATGAAAATCACATCTACAGCATTTCCATTATCGAGGTTTTTGCTAACCTCTTCATAGAACCCTAGTAGATTAGTTTGGCATGAACGATTTTTCACGAACCCATGTTGGTTAGTACTGAGTAGACGGTGATTATCTAAATATTCCTGGATACCATCCCTTAAAAATCCTTCAAATAGTTTACCCACAATTGATGTTAAACTAACGGGTCTGTAATTAGCGGGATCTTCCTTTTTTCCTTTTTTGAATATTGGCACTACCTCTGCTATTCTCCAATCTTTTGGTACTATACCTGACGATAGTGACTTGCTAAAAATATAATGTAGGGGGGTAGCTAGTTCATCCCTTAATTCCATTAATACCCTCGGATGAATCCCATCTGGCCCTGGTGACTTATTTGTTTTGAGTTTGCTTAGCCTCAGTATTATTTCCTTCGGCGTGAAATCCACAATGAGATCTGGCTTATTTGTCCCGTTTGTGGTAAATGTTCGTTCCACAGTCTGCTCTCCCTTAGTAAATACTGATGAGAAGAACTCATTTAACAGTTTTGCTTTTCCCTTGTCCTCAGTAACACTTTTTCCACTAGTATCAGTTAGTGGGCCTATGTTTTCCTTAATTAAACGTTTACTATTTATGTATTTAAAAAACTTCTTTGGGTTGGTTTTGCTTTCAGTGGCTATGCACTCTTCATATAATATTTTAGCTGCTTTGATTACCCCTTTACAAGTTTTGTTTGATTCTTTGTATTTTGCGAACGCCTCCTCATTCAAGTTATTTTTATAGAATTTAAAGGCTCTGGTTTTATTGTTGATAGCTGACCTTACTTCTTTGTCCAACCATGGTGGCTTTTTTTTGTTGAATTTACCTTTAATTACTTTAGGAATGTATTCAATAGTTAGTGAATCAAGCACCTTTTTTAGAGTATCCCACATTTCCTCTGCATTTTTTCCCTCCATAACCGTTTCCCACCCAATTCCTGTAAGGGCTTCCCTGAATAATTCAAAGTTCGCTTTTCTGAAGTTTAGTATTTTTGCAGATCCATTTTGATGTAATTTACTGAAGTTGATTTCCAGTGAAACCATATTGTGATCACTATTCCCTAATTGTTCAATTACTTTTGTGTTTGAAACTAAGTCTGTGTTATTTGTTAATACTAAGTCCAAGAGCGCCTCATCACGAGTTGGAGTTTCTACCGTTTGTGTAATAAACTGGTCTTTAAGTAAGCTTAAGAACCCATTGCTTCTTGCTGATTTACCTGTTTCGTTTTCCCAATCAATGTCGGGTAAATTAAAATCCCCCATAATTAATACCTGACCCTGATTTGATGCTTGTTTGATTTGGTTTAAAAGAAGAGACTCTTCCCTTTCATTTATATTTGGTGGTCTATAGCATACCCCTATTATAAATTTGTTTTTTGGTTTCTTATTATTGTCGGTTATCTCTGCCCACACTGTCTCTGAGTTGTCGTCTTCCAGGTCTGTGCTCATATTTTTCTCACATGATGTTAAGTTATTATTTACATATAGGCACACACCCCCGCCCCTTCTATTTTCCCTGTCTTTTCTGTAGAGTGTATATCCCTCCATGTTTAATGCCCAGTCATGCGACTCATTACACCATGTTTCTGTAATACCAATGATGTCGTAGTCATCCCTACTGATCACCGTTTCAAGCTCCCCGATTTTACTCACTAAGCTTCTTGCATTAGCCAGTAAGCATTTTAATTTATGTTTATTTTTAGATATGGCTCTAATATTGTGCTTAGTTTCACCCCAGGACCCATTTGAATTCTTTACTAGCTTCCTCTTGCCCCTCTCCCCTTCAATAGACTCTCTACAGGCCTCCCCACCATGCACACTGCCTGCCCTCTCCATAGTTCCGGGAATTCTTCCTCTGTCATTCCCTCCTTCCCGTATACTAAGATCATCTGTACCTAAGAACTGTAATGGGGTAACGTGACTGTTACAACATAACATTTTATTACATGACATTCCTGATGCACCCTGAGAGTTACCCCCGATTATACCCTTGTTATGTCCCAGGGCTTTGTCTATGTCTCCGTCCCCCCCCCCCATCTCCTTCCCCCATATGATTCCTGATCCCAGTCCGGCTTCTCTCCCTGATGGTCCCATAATGTCTTGCTGCCCCCACCCCCCCGTCGCCTAGTTTAAAATCTCCTCCAACCCTCTAACCATCCTTCCCCCCAGCACCGCAGCCCCCTCCTCGTTCAGGTGCAATCCATCACGGCAAAAAAGATGGCGCCTGACCGAGAAGTCCGCCCAGTGTTCCATGAACACGAATCCCTCTTTCCTACACCAATCCTTAAGCCACACATTTACCTCCCTGATCTCCCTCTGCCTCCCTGAGCTAGCGCGTGGCACTGGTAATATTTCCGAGAAAATTACCCTAGATGTCCTCGCCTTTAATTTCTTACCTAATTCCCTATACTCTTTCTTGAGGACATCCCACCTACCATTGACTTTGTCGTTGGTGCCGATGTGCACCAAGACCGCCGGGTTGCTCCCAGCCCCTCCCAACAATCTGTCGACTCGGTCCGCGATGTGCCGTACCCGAGCACCCGGGAGGCAACAGACCGTGCGGCGATCGCGGTCCCGATAGCAGATTGCCCTGTCTGTTCTCCTAATGATGGAATCCCCTACCACCACTATCTGCCTTGGTACCTCACTAACTGTCATCCCGTTTGAGCTAGAGGGACCGCTCCTCTGGTTGCTAGAGGGAGCCGTCTCCTCCAGCTCCGTCATTTCGTCTCCATCCTCCCCCGAAACTTCGTCCAACCGGGCAAATTTGTTCGGGTGTGATAGATCCGAGATGTCGTTCCTGTCCCTCCTGTCCCTCTTGTTTCCCCTTCTAACCGTGACCCAGCTGGCTACCTGATCCTCCTCCTCTACCAGTGACCCCATCTGCAACTCCTCCACCGTTCTATTTAGGCTTTGCTCAAGATTGGAAATATCCCTCAGTCGCTGAACGGTCCGCTCTAGATCAGTGACCTGGGCTTCCAGGGCGAACGTTCGCTCACATCTTGTGCAGATGTATTCGCACTGGGACTCTTGCTCCAGGTGCGCATACATCTTGCACAACATGCACTGAGTGAGATTCTCAATCAGGGCCCCACCCATTTTATCTACCTCCCTGCGACTAACCCCCTAGTATACAGTAGAGAGTTAAATTACAATGCAATTACACACTACAAGTTAATTTTTATCAAAATATAAGAAAGTTGATACTTATCTGTTCCTGCAGCTGTGTCACACTCCTGGTGTCCTCACACCTGTATCTGTCCGCTTCCTCTGTAATTTCTTCCAGTTGCACTTTTTCCTCAGTGGCCCCACTCTCAGATCATGCAGCACACTATTTGCACTTTGTGGACCCTTTAACAGGTCAGGCACCTGGGCTTCAAGCAAGAGGAAAAAAAAAAAAAAAACCCAGAAGGGACAGAGTTCTCCCAAACTTGTAACAGTCTAGTGTCCAATCAAATGAAACAGGAGAATGGCTTGGTACAAATGATAGTCCTTTAGATAATACGGATATTTCTGCTTCTGATAGAGGTGTAGAGGATAGATTGAACACCAATTCTTTCAGCGGCGGCTGCCTTTGCGGCTTGTTTTGCCTCGCGGTCTGCCCACCGCGCCTCGTCCGCCTCCTCTGACGGTGGGTATTTTTAGACCCGCCCGGGTCGTAACCCCTAAAGGGGGATTACTTTCGGCTGATGCTTGTGTGCCGAGATCCGCTTCACTTGCGGAGGTGCTCGTGTCGTCCTCTTCTCTATGTCGATTTCTCTGTCGGCGCTGTCTAATCGGCGCTCGAGTGTTGGCAGATGGTCCTCCTGTACTTAGCCAATGGTATACTCGATTAGCCTCGTAGTCTGCTTGTACCTTCCTGCGCTTCTCCCTTTTGTACTTAAGAAGCTCTTTTTGGTATGTTTCAATTTGTGTCTTGAGTTTTGTACTCCAATCAGTGAGTGTGTCGACTGTTAGAGTAGACACATGCGTGGATTCAAAAGTTGCCAATTTTTCTTTAACGGCTGTCAACTCCTTAGTTGATTCATCCACAACCAGCAATATTAGGTCCATGGAGCATTTATTTAATATGCTCACCCACCTTTTGCAAAAGGATACGTTGTTTCTTCCTATGGTAGGGACATTGCGGACCCGGAATCCCCTCGGGATTTGCTTGTCTTGGTAATATTCTGCTAGTGTGGATGCATGCAGCATATAGTCCACTTCGCGTTTTTTTAAATAATACCAATCTTTGTACAGGTCTTCATTATCGACAGCTGGTAATTGGGATTGGACAAATGCTGCTTTAATAATACCTTCGGCGTCACTGTCCGAGTAACTGAACCGGTCGCCTGTGTCGATCTGTGCGATGTTGACACCTGCCAAAACTGGCTCCATGGTCCGGAACCGACGTGGACACACCTGTCGACACTGGATAATCACACCTGTGTTCTGCAGATGGGTGGATGGGGTTGTCCCTTGTTCAGAGGAATAAAGATCTCATCGTTGGGTGCCTTGCTGGATTATGCTGCTGAATATTTCACAGCGTGCAATACCTTCAATATGCTGCGTAAGCCGGCACTCCCAGGTGGATGATGCAGTCGATACTGACCCGGTGCCTTCCAGCATGGACTGGCTGGTCCTTGTATAGGGTCAATGAATCAGGCGGCACTCACGGATTTGCAGAACGTGAACAAACTTATTTATTCATCCAACATGTTTCGGGCACTCGGCCCATCCTCAGGGATAAACAACAGTGACTTTACAACACACTTATATTCTGTAACAAGTGAAAAACTCCCTCCCCCTGATCAATCAGCGCCGCCCCTCTTACCTGTGTTCACCAGATTGTGTCCCCGCTTCCGCTCACCTCCAGCATGTGTCTACCTGTATTCTGCCATTGAGGAGGCTGTACTTCCGTGCAGCACTTCCTCTGATGTCATCAGGCTTCATCCATGCTGTGGTTCAGCTGGATAGCCAAGCCTCTCTCTGGATTCCACAGGGAGGTCAGTTGCTAGGTGACCATACAAACATTAGAAACGTGATCTACAAGAGAAATAATTCATGTGATGAATACAAATACATTAAAAACGTGCAATAAGAGGCTGTATAACAACCATTTAAGAGGCAATATAATGCCAGTGCTAGGTGTAAAACAAAATAAATGTAATACATAAAAAATGCATACATTAAAATACATAAAATAATGAATAGACAATAGACAATTTTTAAACATCTGCAGAGGGATGCTGCATCTATTGGGTTCCATGTGACTAAACAATTTTTTATTTATGTTTTTATTTTATTTTGTTTTATGTTGTTATTAATCCAAAAGATTATCACTATGGTAGCCTGATACAGCATTGTATATCTTACTTATAGATGTGTGCATCCACTGATGGTAGGCTGTAAATTTGAGCAATATATTTTTTAAAAAATTATTATCATATTAGATACTTATTGCCCCGATATAATTTATCGGGGCAAGAGAGGGAAGCCTTGAAGGGACTTAAAGCCAGGATAGATATCGTGATCCACAAGGCAGATAAAGGTGGGTCAGTGGTTGTGCAGGACTTATCAGACTATGTCACTGAATGCATGCGACAATTAGCAGATACACAGGTATATGAAGTTTTGCGCAAAGACCCCACTCAGGTCTATAAAAAAGAGTTGGACAATTTAATTGGTGTAGCCACACGTGATGGCATCATTTCGGGTGAGTTGGGCAGGGCATTGAGCACTGAATATCCCATCACTCCTTTATTATATATGTTACCTAAGGTACATAAGTGCCTGGACAAGCCCCCTGGCAGGCCTATAATTTCAGCCAGGGGTTCCTTGTTCCAGTCTGTGTCCACTTACCTAGACGCTATATTAAATCCATGCGTACAACAAACAAATTCGTACCTTAAGGACACTAATCACTTATTGGAATTGCTCAATGCCTTAGGTACCATCCCTGATGATGTAGTCATGTGTAGCGCTGATGTTACAGGGCTCTACACATGCATCCCCCACACAGAAGGGATGCGAGCTGTGGAGAACCTCATCAGCAATAATGCAATGTACAAAGGCCCGCCTATCCCTTTCTTCATGGATCTACTGCATTTGGTACTAAATCGTAATTATTTTTTGTTCAACGGTGTGGTGTATGGCCAGCGGCTTGGTGTAGCGATGGGATCCAATGTGGCCCCATCCTACGCCAACGCCTACATGAATGAGGTGGACCAACAGTTAATCTACGGAGCCCCATACGTGAACAAAGTTTTTTTATTCCGCAGATATATAGATGATCTGCTCATCTTTTGGAGGGGCAGCATAGATGAGCTAAAAAGCATTTTTGAAACACACAATGCTTTGATCCACCCAGTCAAACTCACGTACAACATGAGTAAAGAGGTCATTAATTTTTTAGATGTAAAAATTAATCTCAAAAACAACCACATTGAGACCTCCTTGTACATCAAGGAAACTGACCGCAACACCCTCCTCAGATATGAAAGTTGTCACCCTAGAGCACTGCGTGAGGGGTTGCCCTACTCGCAAATGCTAAGAGTACGGAGGATAGTAAGTGAGGAAGCCCAAGTGCACATTGAATTGGATGCCATGCAGGCCAGGTTTGAAGAAAGGGGATACAAAAAGAAAGAGTTGTCCAAAATTAAAGAGAAGGTTCTCAACACCTCGCGGGAAACTGCTTTAAACACCATTAGTACCAAAAAAGAATTAGGCGCCAGGATTCCTTGGGTCACACAGCATGCCATGGGGAGCTGTGAGACCACAAAAAAAGTTAAGAAATTATGGCCCCTGATAACCTCTGACAGAGATCTCAAAAGTCTGCACAACACACAGATCATGCCAGCCTATAAAAGAGGCAGAAATTTGGCAGATTTGTTAGTAAAGAACGACATAGCCAAGCTAACTAAAATCAGCAAACCTAGCCACTTTTTATCTCGCCCCAAGGGATGCTACAAATGTGTGGGGTGCACGACCTGTAGCTCCATGATTACAGGAGATACGGTGAGTCACCCACACACAGGTAGAAAATTTAAAATCCAGCACTCTGTCACTTGTTCCAGCCGGTATGTTGTGTACATTCTGTCTTGTCCATGTGGACTTTACTACGTGGGCAAGACAGAGTGTCAATTTAAAGAAAGGATGGCGAACCACCGCCTTGCCATAAGGCAAGCATTAACCTCCGGCCAGAGCGAACAACCAGTGGCACGACATTGTGCAGAAAGAAAGCACAACTTGTCGAGTATAAGATCTAAAATTATAGACCACATACCTGTCCCAGCAAGAGGTGGCAATAGAAAGAAACAGCTCCTGCAGGCGGAGGCGAGGTGGATACACCAGCTCGACACTCTCGCACCCAAGGGGCTGAACGAGCAACATGGATTGTACCATTTCCTATAGGCATTTTATGTCCTGTAGGGTAACAAGTTCTTTAATCTAGGATATATCCATGATAAATCAGTATCTAATATGATAATAATTTTTTTAAAAATATATTGCTCAAATTTACAGCCTACCATCAGTGGATGCACACATCTATAAGTAAGATATACAATGCTGTATCAGGCTACCATAGTGATAATCTTTTGGATTAATAACAACATAAAACAAAATAAAATAAAAACATAAATAAAAAATTGTTTAGTCACATGGAACCCAATAGATGCAGCATCCCTCTGCAGATGTTTAAAAATTGTCTATTGTCTATTCATTATTTTATGTATTTTAATGTATGCATTTTTTATGTATTACATTTATTTTGTTTTACACCTAGCACTGGCATTATATTGCCTCTTAAATGGTTGTTATACAGCCTCTTATTGCACGTTTTTAATGTATTTGTATTCATCACATGAATTATTTCTCTTGTAGATCACGTTTCTAATGTTTGTATGGTCACCTAGCAACTGACCTCCCTGTGGAATCCAGAGAGAGGCTTGGCTATCCAGCTGAACCACAGCATGGATGAAGCCTGATGACATCAGAGGAAGTGCTGCACGGAAGTACAGCCTCCTCAATGGCAGAATACAGGTAGACACATGCTGGAGGTGAGCGGAAGCGGGGACACAATCTGGTGAACACAGGTAAGAGGGGCGGCGCTGATTGATCAGGGGGAGGGAGTTTTTCACTTGTTACAGAATATAAGTGTGTTGTAAAGTCACTGTTGTTTATCCTTGAGGACGGGCCGAGTGCCCGAAACATGTTGGATGAAAAAATAATTTTGTTCACGTTTTGCAAATCCGTGAGTGCCGCCTGATTCATTGACCCTATACAAGGACCAGCCAGTCCATGCTGGAAGGCACCGGGTCAGTATCGACTGCATCATCCACCTGGGAGTGCCGGCTTACGCAGCATATATATATATATATATATATATATATATATATATATATATAAAGATTTGTCTTGATAAAGGGCTTAACAGCTCTAAACATTGACTTCAAACTTACACTTGTATAGTGTCTTATTGGATCTCTTTGAGTGCCAGCCAGCAATAACAATATATATACTCCTCACCTCTATAAAGTGAAGTACCACCACTGACCACTAAAAGCTACTCAACGGACCAAATTACTCCTTTCAGAATAGATATTGATCTGTTTCAAACTTGGTGGATATGGAAAGAGGGAGCTTTGAAGACAAAGATTGGAGGTGGGAGCAGATAGATACTGGGGTTGAGTGGAGTTTGTGGGCTATAAACTGTCAAAGTTTAAGTAAAAGTACATTACAGAAGCCATCAATTTGATGGGCTTTTAACTAGTAGAAAGCATAATTCCTCAAACAGTATTTTTCCATAATAGAGTTTAAGAAGATCTCAGATTTCAGAACCATTGCGAACATAAAAATGTATCTCCCCAAAGAACTAATATAACATTACATGTTGAGTATCCCTTATCCAAAATGCTCGGGACCAGAACAACTTTGGATAACGGATTATTCTGTATTTCAGAATATTTTTATATTTGAATGATGTATCTTGAGGTATCTTGCATTTATGTTGTACAAACACATCAAACACATGACATACACACAAATATATTTTATTTGTGCATAAAACAAGGTTTCATTCCTGTGTTTTTTTTTTTTTCATCCGCTATAAGTCTCCATTCCGGTGTTGATAAAACAAGGTTTCAAAACATGAAACAAAGTTTGTGTACAATCTCAGGTACTGAATTTGCAATCATTTTCTTGCACATACTGTATTTAGTGCCAATTACATATCATGTCCGCAGTAGTGCCAGTTACATATCATGTCCCCAGTAGTGCCAGTTACATATCATGTCCCCAGTAGTGCCAGTTACATATCATGTCCCCAGTAGTGCCAGTTACTGTACATAGCATGTCCCCAGTAGTGTCAGTTACATATCATGTCCCCAGTAGTGCCAGTTACATATCATGTCCCCAGTAGTGCCAGTTACAGATCATGTCCTCAGTAGTGCCAGTTACAGATCATGTTCCCAGTAGTGCCAGTTACATATCATGTCCCCAGTAGTGCCAGTTACAGATCATGCCCCCAGTAGTGCCAGTTACATATCATGTCCCCAGTAGTGCCAGTTACATATCATGTCCCCAGTAGTGCCAGTTACAGATCATGTCCTCAGTAGTGCCAGTTACAGATCATGTTCCCAGTAGTGCCAGTTACATATCATGTCCCCAGTAGTGCCAGTTACAGATCATGCCCCCAGTAGTGCCAGTTACATATCATGTCCCCAGTAGTGCCAGTTACATATCATGTCCCCAGTAGTGCCAGTTACATATCATGTCCTCAGTAGTGCCATTTACATATAATGTCCTCAGTAGTGCTGGTACATATGTCCCCAGTAGTGCTTTCTGGAATGTATGTGTAACACCCTACTAAGTGTGTGAGATGTAATGCACTCACCGGGGTCACTTGTGTTAATTACCCCACCACACAGGTTCTTCTTTTTCCTTGAAGAGTTAGTAGAAGGAATACAGGCTCAAGAAAAAGGGACGGTCCCGCCAAAAATGGGACTGTTGGGAGGTATGCAACTCCAGTAGTACTTTTTAATACACAGTCATGCTGGCACAGCTACTTTATGCCTGCAGGCCTTTACAGTGTTTCCACATGCAGTGTCCCAGCTTCTGCGGTGCCACATATGGTTTTCAGAATAATTTGGATAACAGATATTTGGATAAGGGATACTCAACCTGTATCATGTTTTACATGTGTATACAGTATGTGAAAAAACATATGTTCAGTAGAGATGAGCGAGTCCGGATCCCAGAGATCCGCCAGATCCGAATATCGGGGATCCGGGTCAGATCCGAGTCGGCTCGGGAGTTCCCGCCTGAATTCCGGACCAATAACGAGGCCGAACGTCATCATCGCGCTGTCGGATTCTCGCGGGAGCGGGATCTTATAAAAGACGCATGCGCGCCCCTCCATCTTCACTCCAATCTTGGAGAGGGAAGAGGGCGGTTGGGAAGCTCCGTGTGCCCTGTGCTGTGCACTGTGACCTATGCCATGTGCTCCGTGACCTGCCCTGTGCTCCGTGACCTGCCCTGTGCCCTCACTGCCCTGTGCTGTGCTCCGTGCCATGTGCTCCGTGCTGTGCTGTGCTCCGTGACCTGCCCTGTGCCCGACCTGCCCTGTGCTGTGCTGTGCTCCGTGACCTGCCCTGTGCCCGACCTGCCCTGTGTTGTAAACTTGTATTGAGAGTCAGTGACTGTTTATAGGCCTGAGCCCTGTAGTGTGATTTAACTAACTAGGTGCTGCAGTGCTCACACGCAGGGGCTGCAGTGTCCACTGTCCAGGGGCTGTCCTGTGGCCTGTGCCCTGTTGTGATTTATTTAGCCCTAAGCCCTGTGTTGTGATTTATTTAGCCCTGAACCCTGTGTTTTTTGTGATTTAACTAACTAACTCAGTGCTGCAGTGCTGCTGATTAGTACACTGTGTACAGGGGCTGCAGTAATACAAGGGGCTGTGTCCAGTGTGACGGCCTATATCTTATCCATTGTCCAGTGTCACGAGTCACTCACGACATATGTCCTGTGTCCTGTGTGACGACATATATCCTGTGTCCAGTGTGACGACATATATCCTGTGTCCAGTGTGACGACATATATCCTGTGTCCAGTGTGACGACAATATATCCTGTGTCCAGTGTCACAAGTCACAACATATATCCTGTGTCCAGTGTGACATGTAATGTGTGCCGGCATATATCCTGTGTCCAGCGTGACATATATCCATTGTCCAGTGTGACGACATATATCCAGTGTCCAGTGTGACGACATATATCCAGTGTCCAGTGCGACGACATATATCCAGTGTCCAGTGTGACAACATATATCCTGTGTCCAGTGTGACGACATATATCCAGTGTCCAGTGTGACGACATATATCCTGTGTTCAGTGTGACGACATATATCCTGTGTCCAGTGTGACGACATATATCCTGTGTCCCGTGTGACGACATATATCCAGTGGCCAGTGTGACGACAATATATCCTGTGTCCAGTGTCACAAGTCACAACATATATCCTGTGTCCAGTGTGACATGTAATGTGTGCCGGCATATATCCTGTGTCCAGCGTGACATATATCCATTGTCCAGTGTGACAACATATATCCAGTGTCCACTGTGATGACATATATCCTGTGTCCAGTGTGACGACATATATCCTGTGTCCAGTGTGACGACATATATCCAGTGGCCAGTGTGACGACAATATATCCTGTGTCCAGTGTCACAAGTCACAACATATATCCTGTGTCCAGTGTGACGACATATATCCTGTGTCCACTGTGATGACATATATCCAGTGTCCAGTGTGACGACATATATCCTGTGTCCAGTGTGACGACATGTATCCTGTGTCCAGTGTGACGACATATATCCAGTGGCCAGTGTGACGACAATATATCCTGTGTCCAGTGTCACAAGTCACAACATATATCCTGTGTCCAGTGTGACATGTAATGTGTGCCGGCATATATCCTGTGTCCAGCGTGACATATATCCATTGTCCAGTGTGACGACATATATCCAGTATCCAATGTGACGACATATATCCAGTGTCCAGTGTGACGACATATATCCAGTCTCCAGTGTGACGACATATATCCTGTGTCCAGTGTGACGACATATATCCTGTGTCCACTGTGACGACATATATCCAGTGTCCAGTGTGACGACATATATCCTGTGTCCAGTGTGACGACATATATCCTGTGTCCCGTGTGACGACATATATCCAGTGGCCAGTGTGACGACAATATATCCTGTGTCCAATGTCACAAGTCACAACATATATCCTGTGTCCAGTGTGACGACATATATCCAGTGTCCAGTGTGACGACATATATCCAGTGTCCAGTGTGACGACATATATCCTGTGTCCAGTGTGACGACATATATCCAGTGTCCAGTGTGACGACATATATCCAGTGTCCAGTGTGACGACATATATCCTGTGTCCAGTGTGATGACATATATCCCGTGTCCACTGTGACAACATATATCCAGTGTCCAGTGTGACGACATATATTCTGTGTCCAGTGGGACGACATATATCCAGTGTCCAGTGTGACGACATATATCCAGTGTCCAGTGTGACGACATATATCCTGTGTCCAGTGTGACGACATATATCCTGTGTCCAGTGGGACAACATATATCCTGTGTCCACTGTGACGACATATATCCATTGTCCAGTGTGACGACATATATCCAATGTAACGGGCTGTGTCCAGGGGCAGTGTCCAGTGACCAGGGGCAGTGTCCAGTGTCACAGGCTGTGTCCAGTGTAAAAAATAAGAAAAATAAATAAAAGTATTAAAAAAAAAAACATGGAGGAGGAAATAGTGGGAGATCAGCAACCTGATAGAACTTCTGAAGCTGCTACCACCAGTCAGATTCATGATGACAAGGCCGATGGTCAAAGGCCTAGAGGCCATGTAAAAGCAAAGCAGAAATCTCATTTTACAATGGTCCATAAAAAAAAAATTAAGTCATGTGCGGAGAAAAATAAAATTGGCAATATGCCGTTCACCACACGCAGTGGGAAGGAAAGGCTACGGCCTTGGCCTTTGTTTCTGACTGATGGTACAGCGTCTCAGAAGAATGATGGTAGCCCTTCTGCTACTACAAAAAAAGAATGAAAGTTTTTAAGACAAAGGCGAGTTCACAAATGTCACAAATCCCAGAGGAGAGTCTAAGTGTGTCCGCGGATGCCATATGTGAGCCGGACCTTTCAAATACTGTTTGTGAAGAGGAGGTTCATTCCACCATTTGCATGCCCTCTGCAAGTGTGTGCCAGAGCATCCCCAGTCAAGATTTTGACCTGGTTATTGAGGATGCTTCTGAGGAATTGGATGAGGATGTGGATTCTGTTGGTGAAGCTAGCACACAGAGGGATGCGGATGATGACGATGTTGAGGATGATGTTGTTTGTTTTAAGGCACCGACGGAGACAGTTGTTGTCCGGGGTGTGGAAAAGCCCATTGTCATGCCAGGGCAAAAGACCAAAAAATCCACCTCGTATGTATGGAAGTATTTCTACCCAAATCCGGACAACAACTGTCAAGCCGTGTGTAGCGTTTGCAAAGCTATTGTAAGTAGAGGTAAGGACGTGCAGCACCTTGGGACCTCCTCACTGTTACGTCATTTGCAGCGCATCCATCAGAAGTTTTTGTCAAAAGAAACTGTGAACAAACATGTAGCAGCCCGCCCAGCGTCACCGTCCTGCTCCCCTTTCTCTGTTAAATCCAAGGTCCTGCAATCTCCTCAAACACCTGCATCATCCCCATCCTCAGAGATTATGGGATTGGGAAGTAGTCCTGCACCCAATGTCATGATCCTGACTGAATCCTCTCCTATCCTGGATTCCTCAGAAGCATCCTTAACAGCTACACCTGTTGCTTCTGCAGCTGCTGCTGGTGCTGCTGCTTCCAGGAAGGGGACCAGGAATGCTAGTCCTGATCACTTAGCCAAGCAACTGACTGTAAGTCAATCCTTTGAAAGGGGGATGAAGTATGCCAGCAGTCACCCCGTTGCACAGCGTATTACTGACGCCATAACAACTATGTTGGTAATAGACGTGCGTCCAGTATCCGCAATTAATTCTGTGGGTTTTATCCAGTTGCTAGAGATCCTGTGTCCCCGTTACCAAATTCCATCTAGGTTCCACTTCTCCAGGAAGGCAATACCCAGACTGTACATGGACATTAAAAAAAGCGTTGTTACTGTCCTTAAAAATGCCTCTGTACCCACTGTCCACTTAACCACGGATATGTGGAAAAGCGGAACAGGGCAAACAAAAGACTACATGTCTGTGACTGCTCACTGGGTGGATGTATTGCCTTCAGCAGCAGCACCAACAGCAGCAGCAGCAACATCATCTCCCATTGCTATTCAGAGGCAGGCTACACTGTGTATCACCGGTTTCAGTAAAAGGCACACAGCGGAAAACCTCCTAGAAAAACTACGGGAAGTCATTGCGCAATGGCTTACCCCACTTGGACTCTCCTCGGGATTTGTGGTATCCGACAATGCCACCAATATTGTGAGTGCATTACATGTGGGCGAATTCCAACATGTCCCAAACAGTAAATTTGGTGGTGCACCATTTCTTGAAAAAGGACAGGGGTGTTCAAGAGATGTTGTCAGTTGTTCGGAAAATTTGTGGACATTTTCGCCATTCTGCAAGTGCGTGCAGGAGATTGCAAGACTTGCAAGAAAAGCTAAATTTGCCCTGCCATTAGCTGAAGCAAGAGGTGGTCACAAGGTGGAATTCCACCCTCTATATGCTTCAGCGGATGGAGGAGCAGCAAAAGGCCATCCAAACCTACACCTCGACCTATGACATAGGGAGAGTAACGGGAATGCACCTGAGTCAAGCTCAGTGGAGAATAATTTCCGCGGTGTGCAAGATCCTGCAGCCCTTTGAGGCTGCTACACGCGAAGTTAGTTCTGACACTGCCAGCTTGAGCCAGGTCATTCCCTTGATAGACCTTTTGCAAAAGCAGTTGGCGAAATTGAAGGAGGAGTTGAAGCAGAGTGAATCTGCTAAATATGTAGGACTAGTGGATCACGCTATTAGTTCACTTAGTAAGGATCCAAGGGTCGTCGATCTCTTACAAATAGATCATTATATTTTGGCGACAATACTGGATCCTAGGTTTAAGTCTTACATTGTGTCTTTGTTACCAATGGGAACAAATCTGCAGAGGTGCAAAGACCTCTTGCTCCAAAATTTGTCAGCTGAAGCGGAAAGTGGCAGGCACACAACTTCTCCTTCAATTTCTACCACTGGGGTTGCGAGGAAAAAGCTAAATTTTCCTAAGAGACCCACTGCTATTCAGTCCGGAAATATATTTGACATCTGGTCCGGACTGAAGGAGCTTCCTAGCATAATGGACATGTCGACTGCTACTGACTATGATGCTATCACAATTGAAAGAATGGTGGATGACTACTTTGCCGATAGCATCGATATAGGTATGTCAGATTGTCCATTCCATTATTGGCAAGAAAAAAAGGCAATGTGGCGTCCTTTGCACAAACTGGCTTTGCTTTACTTAAGTTGTCCACCCTCCAGTGTATATTCTGAGAGAGTCTTCAGCGCAGCTGGGAACCTTGTTAGCGATCGGCGTAGTAGGTTACTTCCACAAAACGTGGAGAAGATGATGTTCATAAAAATGAATCTCAAATTCCACGAACTTGACCTCCTTCACTAGCACTTACATCCTCCTAATACACACAGTCCTCCTGTATTGGTTGATTCCAGCGACGACGAATTAATTGTGTGTGAAGAAGAGGATGAGGCTGAGGAATCTGATGCTGAGGATGACATCTTGTAAAGCCAGTTTGTGCAATGCCCATTGCCATTTATTTTTCGTGGGGGCCCAAACAAACCAATCATTTCAGCCACAGTTGACAGACCCTGCCGCTGAAGTCCCTGTCGCTGAAATGATTGGTTTGTTAAACTGTGCATGTCCTGTATACAACGTAAGGGTGGGTGGGAGGGCCCAAGGACAATGTCATCTTGCACCTCTTTCTGCGTCGTTTTGTTGGCTGTTGTAGCGTCCTAAATTTTTAAATCTTTGATGGATGAATGGTGGGGAGATGGGTGGTTTCTCTCTCCACATCATCCATGATGGATGAAAATATGTCCTCATGGACATCCATGGTCTCATCCATTCCTATCGTACTTCTTTTTGGATGGGATGTCCCGGATGGATGGATTGCTGGGTGGCAGGGCCCCAGCAATTCTTTTACTTGCACCTCTTTCTGCGTCATTTGTTGGCTCTTTGTAGCGTCCTAAATTTTTAAATCTTTGATGGATGAATGGAGGGGAGATGGGTGATTTTTTCTCTCCACATCATCCATTATGGATGAAAATATGTCCTCATGGACATCCATGGTCTTATCCGTTCCTATCGTACTTCTTTTTTTGGATGGGATGTCCCGGATGGATGGCTGGGTGGGAGGGCCCCAGCAAATATTTTTCTTGCACCTCTTTCTGCGTCATTTGTTGGCTCTTTGTAGCGTCCTAAATTTATAAATCTTTGATGGATGAATGGTGGGGAGATGGGTGGTTTCTCTCTCCACATCATCTATGATGGATGAAAATATGTCCTCATGGACATCCATGGTCTTATCCATTCCTATCGTACTTCTTTTTTTGGATGGGATGTCCCGGATGGATGGCTGGGTGGGAGGGCCCCAGCAAATCTTTCTTGCACCTCTTTCTGCGTCATTTGTTGGCTCTTTGTAGCGTCCTAAATTTTTAAATCTTTGATGGATGAATGGAGGGTAGATGGGTGATTTTTTCTCTCCACATCATCCATTATGGATGAAAATATGTCCTCATGGACATCCATGGTCTTATCCATTCCTATCGTACTTCTTTTTTTGGATGGGATGTCCCGGATGGATGGCTGGGTGGGAGGGCCCCAGCAAATCTTTTTCTTGCACCTCTTTCTGCGTCATTTGTTGGCTCTTTGTAGCGTCCTAAATTTTTAAATCTTTGATGGATGAATGGAGGGGAGATGGGTGATTTTTTCTCTCCACATCATCCATTATGGATGAAAATATGTCCTCATGGACATCCATGGTCTTATCCATTCCTATCGTACTTCTTTTTTTGGATGGGATGTCCCGGATGGATGGCTGGGTGGGAGGGCCCCAGCAAATCTTTTTCTTGCACCTCTTTCTGCGTCATTTGTTGGCTCTTTGTAGCGTCCTAAATTTATAAATCTTTGATGGATGAATGGTGGGGAGATGGGTGGTTTCTCTCTCCACATCATCTATGATGGATGAAAATATGTCCTCATGGACATCCATGGTCTTATCCATTCCTATCGTACTTCTTTTTTTGGATGGGATGTCCCGGATGGATGGCTGGGTGGGAGGGCCCTAACAAATCTTTCTTGCACCTCTTTCTGCGTCATTTGTTGGCTCTTTGTAGCGTCCTAAATTTTTAAATCTTTGATGGATGAATGGAGGGTAGATGGGTGATTTTTTCTCTCCACATCATCCATTATGGATGAAAATATGTCCTCATGGACATCCATGGTCTTATCCATTCCTATCGTACTTCTTTTTTTGGATGGGATGTCCCGGATGGATGGCTGGGTGGGAGGGCCCCAGCAAATCTTTTTCTTGCACCTCTTTCTGCGTCATTTGTTGGCTCTTTGTAGCGTCCTAAATTTTTAAATCTTTGATGGATGAATGGAGGGGAGATGGGTGATTTTTTCTCTCCACATCATCCATTATGGATGAAAATATGTCCTCATGAACATCCATGGTCTTATCCATTCCTATCGTACTTCTTTTTTTGGATGGGATGTCCCGGATGGATGGCTGGGTGGGAGGGCCCCAGCAAATATTTTTCTTGCACCTCTTTCTGCGTCATTTGTTGGCTCTTTGTAGCGTCCTAAATTTTTAAATCTTTGTTGGATGAATGGAGGGGAGATGGGTGATTTTTTCTCTCCACATCATCCATTATGGATGAAAATATGTCCTCATGGACATCCATGGTCTTATCCATTCCTATCATACTTCTTTTTTTGGATGGGATGTCCCGAATGGATGGCTGGGTGGGAGGGCCCCAGCAAATCTTTTTCTTGCACCTCTTTCTGCATCATTTGTTGGCTCTTTGTAGCGTCATAAATTTTTAAATCTTTGATGGATGAATGGTGGGTAGATGGGTGATTCGCTCTCCACCCCATCCATAATGGATGAAAACATGTCATCAGGGACATCCATGGTCTTATCCATTCCTAGACCGAGTGCGTGGCTTCGGGAGGAACACACGTGATTTGGTGAAGTGGTGAGGGAGGTAAGGGAAAACACACCTAGCCAGCCAGCTCAAACAAATTAACCTTAGCGGTGAATTGGGTGACAGATGTCGCAGACAAATTGACCCTACTACCTAGATAGTGGTCTATAAGGGTAGACTATATAGGGATCTCTTAACCTGGGGTCCTAGAGAGGTGGAGGCCACCAATTACCCCACCCCTGCCACCAATTACCCCACCCCCCTCCACCCATTAGGTGATGGATGAGGAGGCAACTGGTAATGCTCCCAGCGTTCAGAAACCACGTGACCTCACGCCAGATAGGGGTCTTGTTAGATATTAAACTGATCTAATCAGATACTACCTTGCAGACTAAATAAGTGCTGCACGAAACGCCCACTGCTCCTTGGCTGAACACGAGGAAGAGTGCACAATCAAGCCAAACAGGGGTTTTGGTACTTGATTGGATCTTCTACCAGAGGAGCGCAGCTACTAGTATAGCTTTGAACGAAGATCGGTCCTTCTCTATTGGGGAAGAATATATGTCATCAGTGACATCCAGAGTATTTATCCTCCTTTTGGGATAGTATGGATGGATTGATAAATGTTTGGGAAGAAAAGTCCCAACAGCTGCTGATGGTCAGCGTACTAGACCAAGTGCGCGGCTTCGGGAGGAACACATGTAAAGTGGTGAAGTGGTGAGGGAGGAAATGGAACGCACGCCTAGCCAGTCTGATCAAACTGGATAAGGAGGTAACTTGTAATGCTCCCAGCGTTCACAAACCACGTGACCTCACGCCAGATAGGGGTCTTTTGGATATTAAACTGATCCAAACAGATACTACCTTGCAGACACAGTCAATGCTGCACCAAAAGCCCACTGTTCCTTGGCTGCACATGCCAAACTGCAAAATCAATCCACATTGGGCTCTTGGTACTTGTGTGGAGGTTCTAACAGAGGAGCACAGCTACAAGGACAATTTCAACTTGCACATCTTTGTATTCTTTGCTCTTTTTTTGGGGGGGGGGGGGGGGTTATTAAACTGCCACCCTGTCTGCCCCTGTAGTGCTGCTCTGCTTCCAACATGTGCCAGGTTGGAAGTGTAAGGTCCACATGTATGTGATGCCCACGGCTGTCGCCTTGCTTAGTCATCCAGCTACCTCGGGATAACCTTATGGCCCTACTACAGTAAATGAAAAGCTGTGAAGTGATCAAAATTGACTAGAAATGAGTGGAAACTAATGTTATTGAGCTTAATAACACTTTAGGGGCAAAAACAGGCCCGAAATCTATTATTTTAGCAATTTTTAGCATTTTTCCAAAAAAATCCAGATCCAAAACCAAAACCCGCAAGGGTGGTTTTGCCAAAACCAATCCAGATCCAAAACCCGAAGGGAGATCCAGATCCAAAACCAAAACCCGAAAAAGTGCCCGCCGCACATCTCTAATGTTCAGTGAAATTTGTGAAATGATCGCTGCTATGATCCAGAGGAATATTATCATATATTTGTTGAACCTATTACTAGAACTGTTATGGTGCATTGGGTAATAAAACAGTAGTTATCAGATTAGCATACCACTGCAGTTCTTGTATGATGGAACTGTGCTGTAAATATGCTGTACACACATCCACAATAAACTATGACAAGATAAAAGTATAAGTACTGTATAGAGCACTAGAGTAAGTGATAATGATCTGCTCTGCCCAAATACACTGTTACTGCAATGCTGTCAGGTGACAAGAAAAGGATTGGATATGAATGTCACACAGTCTTCTC
The DNA here is from genome assembly GCF_055691185.1 of Crinia signifera. Lineage (NCBI taxonomy): Eukaryota > Metazoa > Chordata > Amphibia > Anura > Myobatrachidae > Crinia > Crinia signifera. Next base: position 49,615,570 of record NC_139220.1, on the reverse strand, counting down.
ACATTCTATTCTGGGACATACGTTCTGACAGCTACGACCTGCTAATGCTCCTTTCTCTGGCTACATTGCTAAACATTTTGAGACCTGGTTGGTCATTTTTAAACCATTAACGACTGTTCATATAAATAAATCGTAGTCTATTTCATGTACACCTGTCAGTTACACACTGCAAGGTAGCCATCATTTGGGCTGTACTTTCCAGTTTGCGAGGTTCAGGTGATATCAACAATGAATTCCATAACCAGGGCAAAATTCATGGTATTTGTTTCCTAGGACGGCCACAATCGCAGGCATCGTGTACCTTTAAGTTAAGGTACACGATGCCCGCGATGGACCCGATTTCCTTTGAAATCAGGTCCATTTTGCCGGCAAAGGGAAAATCGCGGGCATCGCGTCGGTCGCGACCATTAACATTGGCCCCGACGCGACCGACGCGATGCCCGCGATTTTGCCATAGGCATCAATTTTAAAATATTTTTTAACATTGAAATCGGGAAATTAAGTCCATCTCACATAGTAAAAAATGTGAAATGGGCCAATATGACCCATTTCACATTATATATGTCCCCGTCGTCACCCCACAATTGACGTGAACCCGAAGCGTGGCGAGCGCAGCGAGCCCGCGAGGGGCGGCGGTGCGCGTCCTCCGACCTTTTCATTCCCCAACTATCCACGTTGGCGTGGAGTTGAGAATATAAAGTGTGGCGAGCGCAGCGAGCCACCGAGCCCGAAGCGTGGCGAGCGCACGCGTATACCTGTGAAGTTATACGCGTCCCTTCGCGGGGCACGCTACGCTCGCCACGCTTCGGGCTCGGTGGCTCGCTGCGCTCGCCACACTTTATATTCTCAACTCCACGCCGACGTGGATAGTAGGGGAATGAAAAGGTCGGAGGACACGCACCGCCGCCCCTCGCAGGCTCGCTGCGCTCGCCACGCTTCGGGTTGGTGTCAATCGTGGGGTGGGGTTTACGGTGTAAAATTGGGGGTCTAGAGAATATTTTACATTGAATCCAATGTAAAATCGGGTCCCAGGGACCCTATTCACATTTGATTCAATAAAAAAAATCGGGTCGGTCACGTCAGTCGCATCGCATGCGACCAAATCGCAAGCGATGCGACCGACGCAATTTTTCCGACACGACCACCCCGATGGAAATCGGTGTGGCCGTGCTAGGAAACAAGTACCAAATTCATTACTGCGATGGCTCCATCACCAACTCTGGAGCAGAGCGCCTGGAGCATGCAAAGGACTTTTCAGACAGCTCTGGGGTGGCAGCAAATGCTGGTGAGATGTGGAGGGATGAATGTTCCTGCCCCCGAGGTGTTGTGAGGAGCGCTCTACTCCTCAGACTCAAGTCTTACTGTTTTCCAGGGAGGCTTTATGCCCTATCCCAAGATGGCCATTGAAATGCCTACTGAGCATGTGGAGCATCACAGTGGAAGACAACAGTCTTCCACTTACAGTAGCTGCGAGTACCTGCAATCCACAATGATTCCATTGTTTCTGCACCAGTACCCAGTGCCTACATACACTTATCTGCTGGTGAAGTGTCTGACACCCTTCTAAGCTGAAGCTCCACTCCAAGAGATTGATTTTGGCTTAAATCAGATTGAATGGCACATAGACCAAATATCATGTGTTATTTGTAAACTGTATTCTGTAATAACTAAAAAAGAAAAATAATAAAAAATCAAACAGATCATTAAACATTCAGTAATATGGGATTTCTATCTCCAATGAAAGATGAACTTAAGACATTATTTACAATGATAACAGAAGCATACCAGCTATTGACCTCCAAATATTGATGAACTAAAAGGCCCAGCATTCATAGTTCAACAACAGCTGAGTGTCAAAGATTCCATTCAGCCGCATTATACTGCCAATGAAGGCATTCTCATTAACCAAATACAGGTTAGAATTGTCTGATAAGGAAAATACATTCATCAAATTAATAATAACAATATTCCTGGATAAGTTTAGATCAAACGTGATCTGACACGGTTTAATTTGCAGTCTGTACAGGTTGCTCATTTATCATGTGAAAAACTGACATCACAGCGACAGATGACATTTGACAGTAATTGGCATGGCAACCAACAGCTATGCTGAGTTACATGATAAGTAGGACAGGGTTACCCCCCTAGTCCGATGCAATATTTCTTCCGAGAAACAGCACAGCAGGACCTGCGGAGACAGTTACTCAGTGACTGCAGCACAAATGGCTGCCCAGTCTGTGATGATAGTAAATCATTGTGAAGTGTCTTCACTGCATAGAGATTGTAGAGGTGTAGCCTGTGCAGCAAGTGAAGGAAGACACGTTTTCTGTTTTTCTTTTTGATGCATTTTTTTTTGCCAGAAGCATAACTCTGGGAGGCAATGGAATCATCTGCCACCGGGCTCCTGCTCCCAGGGGGGCACCTCCCTGTAAATTTGAATCAGTTCATTGAAAACTGTTGATATCGCTTCTCTGGATCACTCCCCTCCTAGCAGGACCATAGACTTAGCATACTTTCTTTATTCTAAACATACTACTGTATATACACACACACACACACACGCTTGCTTACATGTATTTATATAAGGTGGTGTCTGTATAATGCATCTGGGATTTGTTTTGTAAACAAAGATAGTTTTATAGATTTAAATCAATACTCTTAATGAACCTAAACCTTATTTAACAGGTTTAATTTCCCACTGACCCAAGAAGGCAAAATGAATGACATTAATACATCTAGAAATCGTAGTTAAAATAACCAGCAGATAAAATCAGCAAAACACATAAACTTAGCATGGCAAAAGAAACAGAGAAAAGTAAAATAAAGATATATTGAAGAATAAAAAACACAGAAATCTGGCATAAAAACAGTTTTGGCTAAGTCCTGCGCTGTAAGTGGGTTGACCCTACTAATCCGTTGAAACAGTTAGTATAGCAGAAACTATCACACCCCGTTAATTGCTGCTGTTCTATAAGGGGTAGCTCAGTTCCCCAATTGATTACCAGAGAAAAAAGAAAAGAATAGAACTGCGCAATAAAGGGGGAAATAGCACATGCAATTTATTTACGTACTAATATGAAAACATATAAAACATACACAGATTTAAGAAACAATTATAAAAATTAATAAAATGGGGTACATAAAATATTTTAGCACAACCGGTCGTGTCTGATTAGTATGCAAGTTTAAAAACATATACGTTTTGCTTCCCTTGAATTAGTCACAGACATATTAGTGTATTCGTTGATTAGAATGCTGGTTTAGTAACAGTCTTGTTTATGGATTAGTGAAATAAACTGTCCAGGTTTTTATGTCTGGCCAGACATTTTGTATTCGGGGTACCTTACAGCTGCCACCTGTAATTCCTCCGGTCTCCCAGTGGATGGTGCTGAATCACCTTTCTTGGTCCAACTATATCTGGAGTCACCTTTGGGCTGGTGGTCTGGTAGTTTAACCTGTATGGTTTCCCCTCTGGTGCAAAAAGAATTTTGGGTAACCAACGCGTTTCCCCGCCTCCGATAACGGTCTCAGCGGCTTTTTCAAGGAAAAAGAGGAAGATTAGCAAGAAGATGTTTGCATATTGAATCCCATATTTATACTTCAGGATGGTCTGAGCGGCGTGGCTTAGCGCCGTCTGGCCGTTTCCGGCTGTGCGGCGACTTCCCATTGTTTGTAGCTCTGTTTCCGGTCCGTGCGTTCCACTGAACCGGAAACACGTCATATTGCGTTCCATTCGGCGGCAGTTGGAGTGTCCGCCATTTATGCTCCCTCAGTTATGCCTTCACAGATTCTTTTAGATATCTGTGGGATAGTATATACGGCGGCCATTTTTATTAATGGAATAGGCATCTTCTATAGATAATTTCTTCTGTTTAATGTATTACAGAGTACGCAGTGGCCATTTTCAGGGAAGCAATTATATTCATTTAGTAAACGGACTTTTGGCATTGCATTATTCTTGACATTATTATGCAAATTATGTCCGTTTTATGTATCATACTATATATCTATGTAGCCACATATACAGCTTTTACAAGCTGCGTTACAGATATTATTACACATTTTATCACAACCGCATTTTATCACATTATAAATAAATCAATAAACTATCCACTATCTTCCTGCTAATAAGTGTGGAGGAGTCCATATCTCCAAAGGGAAAATCGTTAAGCATATAGTAATTCATCCTAAAAACCTATTATAATGAAAAAAAAAGGAAAAAACTAATTATGGTTAAAAACAGATCTTAGTAATTGTTGAGAGTGGAACAGGTCTTCCTATAATCACTGACATAGATGAATCCATATATCCACACAACCATATTCCATGGATCCAAATATCTCAGCAGGGAAGATATTTGTAAGAGGGTAAATACATACACTCCTAAATAGACATAATTAGAGAGTGTACATATAAAAACATCAAATATATATGCATATATACATAAAAAATATATACACATACATACACACATATAGAAAAATACGTAAAGAATAAATTGTTCTTTCATCTCTCACACATATATGTATATATGTGTGTGTGTTTAGGACAGTAGCATCTTCTTTTCTATCTTCAGCGGCAGTATCATGTCGATCTGTCACTCTATGGGGGAAATTTACTAAAGGAAATTTGTAAAAAATAGGTGTATTTGTATCCAGAAAATACGTCAATTCATATTCGTATTGATAGCACATCAATACGAATACTAATTGCTGTACTTTCGGGATAGTAAATGTAAAAAATAAGTGTATTTCTGGATACAAATACACCTATTTTTTTTACAAATTTCCTTTAGTAAATTTCCCCCTATGTGTCAAAGGACCAGAAAAATCACACAGAGTGGTCGACATGCACTACTTGCACAGACAGGCATATCTGTGCACACATAAGCTCATATCTATATGCACCATAAATCTTCAATATCCTATACGGCGCCATATATTTCTCTTTAAATTAAAGAAGAAATATATGGCGCCATATAGGATATTGAAGATTTATGGTGCATATAGATATGAGCTTATGTGTGCACAGATATGCCTGTCTGTGCAAGTAGTGCATGTCGACCACTCTGTGCGATTTTTCTGGTCCTTTGACACATAGGGGGAAATTTACCAAAATGGATTCGTAGAAAAAAGGTGTATTCGTAGGGAGAAATACACCTTTTTTTTACGAATTAGTATTTTCGGGATTTTCTATCCCCAAAATACATCAATTCGTAGTCCTAGGGATGGAACATTCGTATTTGTATTTACAAATACGAATGTCTACACCATCGTTAGGATACGACAGAAATCACCATTCAAAAGAATGGTGGTTCCTGCTTTACTAAGCAGCCGTATAGAAAATACTGCTGCTTTTGTCCACGAAAATACGGCAGAAAAATAGAACACCATTTTCCTGTCATATTCTCGTTTTAGCCTGCACGGATCAGTCAGATCCGTGCAGGCTGCGGTGTAAAAATAAATAAAATAAAATAAATAAATAAAAAAACAGCGTGGGGTCCCCCCCACAGCCGAAACCAGCACCAGGCTGACAGAGCCTGGAGCCGGTAATTAAAAATCAGGGAACCCGACAAATAGGGGTTCCCTGATTTTTAACAACCAGCCCCAGGCTCCTGCTCTGGGGCTGGTTCCCAAAATACGGGGGACAAAATGAGTAGGGGTCCCCCGTATTTTAAGAACCAGCCCCAGGCAAAACCAGCCAGCAGGGTAATGCCACAGCCAGGGGGAGACTTTTTATGCAAGTCCCCCCGGCCAAAGCATTAACCCCCTGACCAGTCAGCCTGGTCAGGGGCCCTGGGGGAGTGGACACCCCCCCAATAAAGGGGTCCCCCCCCTCCAGGACTTACCTGACCAGGCTGAAGCCTGGTGCTGTCCCCGATACCCCTGGGCGGTGGGCATCGGGCTGATTCAAGTGTAAAAAAAAGATCCGGGGTCGGCGTCCTGTCTGAAGAAAATCCATGGTGGACCTGTGGAAGGAAATCCTAATCACCAGGTCCTCCATGGATGGTTTTGTGTCTTCTGTCTTCTTTTCCAGGGCTTATTTCTTTATCTTCTTTCTTCTTCTTTACGCTCCCGGGACTTTCAGAGATGTTTCCTCCTCGACGTCTGGACTAAGAATGAATTCTAGCCAATCAGGAGCCGCCTAGCGGCCAATCAGGAGCCAGTAAAGTCGGCTCCTGATTGGCTAGAATTCATTCTTAGTCTAGACGTCGAGGAGGAAACATATTTTTTTATGTATATATGCATATATATTTGATGTTTTTATATGTACACTCTCTAATTATGTCTATATAGGAGTGTATGTATTTACCCTCTTACAAATATCTTCCCTGCTGAGATATTTGGATCCATGGAATATGGTTGTATGGATATATGGATTCATCTATGTCAGTGATTATAGGAAGACCTGTTCCACTCTCAACAATTACTAAGATCTGTTTTTTACCATAATTAGTTTTTTTCTTTTTTTTCATTATAATAGGTCTTTAGGATGAATTACTATATGCTTAACGATTTTGCCTTTGGAGATATGGACTCCTCCACACTTATTAGCAGGAAGATAGTGGATAGTTTATTGATTTATTTATAATGTGATAAAATGCGGTTGTGATAAAATGTGTAATAATATCTGTAACGCAGCATGTAATAGCTGTATATGTGGCTACATAGATATATAGTATGATACATAAAATGGACATAATTTGCATAATAATGTCAAGAATAATGCAATGCCAAAAGTCCGTTTACTAAATGAATATAATTGCTTCCCTGACTTCCCTAAATAAAAATGGCCACTGCGTACTCTGTAATACATTAAACAGAAGAAATTATCTATAGAAGATGCCTATTCCATTAATAAAAATGGCCGCCGTATATACTATCCCACAGATATCTAAAAGAATCTGTGAAGGCATAACTGAGGGAGCATAAATGACGGACACTCCAACTACCGCCGAATGGAACGCAATATGACGTGTTTCCGGTTCAGTGGAACGCACGGACCGGAAACAGAGCTACAAACAATGGGAAGTCGCCACACAGCCAGAAACGGCCAGACGGCGCTAAGCCACGCCGCTCAGACCATCCTGAAGTATAAATATGGGATTCAATATGTAAACCTCTTCTTGCTATTCTTCCTCTTTTTCCTTGAAAAAGCCGCTAAGACCGTTATCGGAGGCGGGGAAACGCGTTGGGTACAAAAAATTCTTTTTGCACCAGAGGGGAAACCATACAGGTTAAACTACCAGACCACCAGCCCAAAGGTGACTCCAGATATAGTTGGACCAAGAAAGGTGATTCAGCACCATCCACTGGGAGACCGGAGGAATTACAGGTGGCAGCTGTAAGGTACCCCGAATACAAATTGTCTGGCCAGACATAAAAACCTGGACAGTTTATTTCACTAATCCATAAACAAGACTGTTACTAAACCAGCATTCTAATCAACTAATACACTAATATGACTGTGACTAATTCAAGGGAAGCAAAACGTATATGTTTTTAACCTTGCATACTAATCAGACACGACCGGTTGTGCTAAAATATTTTATGTACCCCTTTTTATTAATTTTCATAATTGTTTCTTAAATCTGTGTATGTTTTATATGTTTTCATATTAGTACGTAAATAAATTGCATGTGCTATTTCCCCCTTTATTGCGCAGTTCTATTCTTTTATTTTTTCTCTAGAAATCTGGCATGTAACATGTGCAGAGAGAGTTACATTTGGGTGAGTTCTTTTTTTCTGTGCAGGGTAAATACTGGCTACTTAGTTTTTACACTGCAATTTAGATTTCAGGTTGAACACACCCCACCCACTATAACTCTCTCTACACGTGTAATTTTCCATTAGATACATTTGATCAATTTAAAAGCCTGTTGCTCTCACAGTTACCAGCCTGAATTTACAAATGAGCATGTGCTCACATGGGGTACTGGGATTCTGCTGAAACGTATAATGTTTCAAACCTACATATGGAGCCAATTTCATTCATCCCGACAGAACACCGTCTCTCCCCAACTTGGTGCACCATTTGCCGAGATTGGATGTGCAAGCATCTCTCAGGCTCGCACGCCCCATTGCACGCGACCATCTCACATGCGTGCGGGCACGCCCCAATTTCTGCAAATGAAGACTGGGAGACACCGTGCACTGTTGGGATGAATGGAAATGGCTCCATCTGTAGGTTGCATAACATCACATCATGTCTAACTGCTTGCAACCATGTTCATACTGCAGCCTGGACCGAAGTTATTGCCGGGACCAGGGGTGTTCATTGGCCGAGGCTTGAAGATGATCTGACTCTATTTAAACTTTTAGCATGGCCCAGGTCCTGCTTTCACAAGGAAGACTATCCAGGTTAGTCTTGGATTCGATCCTGCAATGCGCAACTTGGTCTGAACCTTTCATACCAACCAAAGCCCTGATTTTGCCAGAAACCTAAATAAACGTAATAGTTAAGCTGGGCAAACACTACTGCGATTTCTTGTACAAGTGTATGCCCTGCTGATCACCCTCGAGCCGCCTGCGACCTTCCTGGGCAGCAGGGTCGCTTGCGATCCATCACATGTGGTCTTTTAAATTGTGATGGATCGCATGCAACCTCTGTTCCCCACCCAGCCCACCGCAGGGAGGGAGGTCCAAGGTTGGACCTGCATGCAGGACCGACCTCCGACTTAGGTCCGATGTGCATGGGACCGCGCATCGGACCTGAGGGGACATCACAATGACCCAATTTGGGCCCGTCAGGAATGGGTGAAATTGGCCTAAATCAAGTTAGTGTACGGGGGCCTTAACACATTTGTGTTCCTATGATTTGTACAGTACAGTACATTGCAGTATATATGGATATGATTCAGAATTGGATACTGGACTTGTTTTTTTTTTTAAATGCACTGTCAGGAAATACAGTGTCCATGTGCCACAATATTGATGCAGTCCCGTGTAGTGTGGGAGAGGAGACAGAGACCGCTTCACAATATGGAGGCATGTCATCTCCGTTTTGTGGGAGCAGGGAACCAAGCGCCGCACCGAACTGCCTGTCCCTGCAGCAGTGCTGCACAGCCTCTTTTATATTTCGCCCTACACGCAGTCCCCGTCGGCTGGCTCCCCCATGCCACCGTGGTGGCTGCCTCGCTATTGCTACGCCTCTACATACAAAGCTTTATTAACAAACAGTCTAATTGCCTCCTGGCTGTAGTGATTTTGGATAGCTAAAGTGCAGGCATTATGAAGATTGCTCTATGTATAACCTTTTAAACAGGGATAATGCAGCAGTCGTGCAGAGGCAAAGTTGGAAGTCAGAGCCACTGCGTGGAAGAATCTATAGCACTACCTGTGATTCATGGTATTCGAAAAGGGGACAGAACCAAATAGTGGAGAGGCGGGGCTTAATCTTGGGCCACGACAGATGGCTCAATTACATAAAAAAGCTGGTCCCTTAGGCAGGGCCGAATTTGTGCCTAGGCACGTGAGGCACCGGCCTCAGGGCGGCACCAATTAAGGGGCGGCAGGCAGGCTAGCATTCTGTTAAATAGCAGCATGGCACAGCGGGTGGGCAGCAGCGAGTGACGAGCGCCGCCGCCGCAGACATGAATTTTCATGTGTAGGCGGCAGCGCCGCTCGTCACCCGCCACTGCCCACCCACTGTGCCATGCACATTACATCATCACTTAGTGGCGGGGTCCGACGGTCCCCCTGCTCGTCCGGAAATGTCTCAGACTCACTGCTGCCGGCACCTTCCATTGGCTACTCTACACACACACAGTCTATTGGCTGCTGTGTATCCAGCAGCTGAGCTGAGCGGCGCGCAGATCCTCCCTGCGCTCAGTCAGTCACAGTGTGAGAGAGACTGACGGAGAGTGAGACACACTGTGCTGTAAAACACTGTACTAATAATTGCCTCCCTCCCTCCGGGTCCTCCGTACAGTGAGCAGTCCAGAGTGCTTAAAAAAATATTAAGGTGGGCTACAGTAAAATTTGAATGAAATATATAAATAATATTGTATATACATATATGATTACATTAAAATAGGAGGGGGGGACAAAAATGTTGTGCCTAGGGGCGGCCTGACCCCTAAATTCGCCCCTGCCCTTAGGGGGGTTTCTGGGTACTTTTTGTCCATTTGAGAAAGAATTGGCTTTTGTGATCAACTCTGGGGCAGTACAGATGGTGTAATGGTTAGCATTACTGCCTCACAGCACTGAGGTCATGGGTTCCATCCCCACCATGGCTCTAGCTGTGCGGAGTTTGTATATTCTCCCCGTACTTGTGTGGGTTTCCTCCGGGTACTCCGGTTTCCTCCCACACTCCAAAAACATACTGGTAGGCTAATTGGCTCCCAACAAATTATCCCTAGAATGTCTGTGTGTGCGTGTACATGTGGTAGGTAATATAGATTGTATACTTGAGGGGAAGAGGGAAGGGGATGGTGACCGGTGCACAAGAGATAACAATTTATTTGTTTATGAAAGGAAATGAGGAGATCCACAATCGATAATAATTAAAGGGGATAGTCAATCTCCCTGTTTCTATCAATTATTCGGGTGGAGGTGCGCCCTGGAGAGTAAATGGGTTACTAAGAAAAAGAAGAAAAAAGACTCTCTCTTTGTTGGGGCACTCTTAGATTACTGAGATTTTAACAGAGATAAAAAAATTATCACATATCTAGAAGTAGGGAAGAACCTACAGACCACTTGCCTGTGTGTGGTCCAGGGATAAGAAAAGTAACCGGTTAAAAATACTAGATAACAAGGTTCAGGAAAACAGAGCTACAGTCCCTATGGACGGGGCTGTCTCCAAGTCCTGTTTATGAAAGTATTGCAAATATTAAAATGTAGCTTTTAATGTAAACTCTTTAAAATATACTAGACAAACATATAGACGAAACAAAAACATATATATAAATACACAAACATGTGCAGCAGGTTAATGCAATGCAGCACAGTCTGAAACCGCTACAGATAACCATGCACAATAGGGCTCATATGTTGTAACTAGGTACAGAAATAGTTGCAACAAAGTTGCTTTATATCTTAACGGCTTGGTGGGTGAAAAAGTACACCCGTCACAGTTACACACAGGAATTGTTCCTTTTCCTGAGTGTGAAGTTAGTACCACAGAGGCCTATAGTTGCAAGGCTGAAGATTTTTTGTATCAATTATTTGGACATTTCGGCATCCATTATTTGGACACTGTCGGCATTTACACAGAAGTTGACAATAAAGATTGTTCCAAATGGCTGCAATTGGTACAAATGTACAGGTCAATGTATTGGTTTTTGGTCTGAGCTAAAACGAACTCTTATTGGTTGTATTTTGCCGACCGCTGTCGTGTCAACATATAACGCCTGTAATCAGCAGTACATTAGTCGGTAGACCGACACCTGAGTGTTATTCATGCACTGTAATCAGATGGTAAATGGATACTTTAAATAGCGCATATAGTGTTACCAGGATGTTATCACATTCTGCCCTCCACTGTGTCGGCAGTTACACAAATGTTAGCGTTAAAAATCAATATATAGTAGCGGTTTAGCACAGATGTGCAGACAAATATATCAGCCTCCTGTTGGTTATATTCAGCCGACCGTTCTCGTGTCGACAGAACAGATTATGCTTTGCTGTCTTTACTTATGCACTGCAATCAGTTAATAATTGGATACTTAACTAGCGCATATGGTGTTGCCAGGATACTATCACAATCTGCCCTCCACTGTGTCAGCAGTAACACAAATATTGGCGTATAAGAATTGATATATAATGGTGATTAGCACAGATATACAGAAAAATATAAAGCAACCTACTGCTCAGCCAACAGCTCTTGTGTCGACAGAGCCGATTATGCTATCTGTTTTGTTTGAGAGTATGTCTAAAACAGTCTAACCACAGTATGCGTGATATCAGGTAGGACTTGCAGGACTTACAGATAACAGTTTTTAACATTCCCAATCCCTATCCAACTACTTAGCGGGAACGTCTATATTATTTCTAGATGATGTGCGACTCAGATAATTGAATATAAATACAGCATCCGAGCTTCCTGGTGATTCTATTGATATTATTGTCACTGTTAAAAACTGTTATCTGTAAGTCCTGCAAGTCCTACCTGATATCACGCATACTGTGGTTAGACTGTTTTAGACATACTCTCAAACAAAACAGATAGCATAATCGGCTCTGTCGACACAAGAGCTGTTGGCTGAGCAGTAGGTTGCTTTATATTTTTCTGTATATCTGTGCTAATCACCATTATATATCAATTCTTATACGCCAATATTTGTGTTACTGCTGACACAGTGGAGGGCAGATTGTGATAGTATCCTGGCAACACCATATGCGCTAGTTAAGTATCCAATTATTAACTGATTGCAGTGCATAAGTAAAGACAGCAAAGCATAATCTGTTCTGTCGACACGAGAACGGTCGGCTGAATATAACCAACAGGAGGCTGATATATTTGTCTGCACATCTGTGCTAAACCGCTACTATATATTGATTTTTAACGCTAACATTTGTGTAACTGCCGACACAGTGGAGGGCAGAATGTGATAACATCCTGGTAACACTATATGCGCTATTTAAAGTATCCATTTACCATCTGATTACAGTGCATGAATAACACTCAGGTGTCGGTCTACCGACTAATGTACTGCTGATTACAGGCGTTATATGTTGACACGACAGCGGTCGGCAAAATACAACCAATAAGAGTTCGTTTTAGCTCAGACCAAAAACCAATACATTGACCTGTACATTTGTACCAATTGCAGCCATTTGGAACAATCTTTATTGTCAACTTCTGTGTAAATGCCGACAGTGTCCAAATAATGGATGCCGAAATGTCCAAATAATTGATACAAAAATTCTTCAGCCTTGCAACTATAGGCCTCTGTGGTACTAACTTCACACTCAGGAAAAGGAACAATTCCTGTGTGTAACTGTGACGGGTGTACTTTTTCACCCACCAAGCCGTTAAGATATAAAGCAACTTTGTTGCAACTATTTCTGTACCTAGTTACAACATATGAGCCCTATTGTGCATGGTTATCTGTAGCGGTTTCAGACTGTGCTGCATTGCATTAACCTGCTGCACATGTTTGTGTATTTATATATATGTTTTTGTTTCGTCTATATGTTTGTCTAGTATATTTTAAAGAGTTTACATTAAAAGCTACATTTTAATATTTGCAATACTTTCATAAACAGGACTTGGAGACAGCCCCGTCCATAGGGACTGTAGCTCTGTTTTCCTGAACCTTGTTATCTAGTATTTTTAACCGGTTACTTTTCTTATCCCTGGACCACACACAGGCAAGTGGTCTGTAGGTTCTTCCCTACTTCTAGATATGTGATAATTTTTTTATCTCTGTTAAAATCTCAGTAATCTAAGAGTGCCCCAACAAAGAGAGAGTCTTTTTTCTTCTTTTTCTTAGTAACCCATTTACTCTCCAGGGCGCACCTCCACCCGAATAATTGATAGAAACAGGGAGATTGACTATCCCCTTTAATTATTATCGATTGTGGATCTCCTCATTTCCTTTCATAAACAAATAAATTGTTATCTCTTGTGCACCGGTCACCATCCCCTTCCCTCTTCCCCTCAAGTATACATATTCTCACCTGGGTTATCCCAGGTTTCCTTACTGACCAGGTAGCACAGTATCCACACCACACCCCAAAACTCATACTGAGTTATACTCAATCTTTACCATCTTGGAGAACCATACACACTGCCTGCCTAGGAATCCACTATGGCGTTCAGCCTTCGAAAAGAACTGACCTCCAAATGGAATATTAACGAAGATTTGGATGATATAGTCCCCTCTACAAGCACAGGCATGTCCCATGGCATCACATGGGAGGAGGATCTCAAATCGCTTAGGAATCTACTACAAAAACAAATAAGACTAAACTGGGAAATTACTACACTTAACAATTATACTAAACAAAAAATAATACCCAGAGGACTACGACCCAGGATATTCCCTACGTTCGAACTGGCCACCGACTCCCTGAGAACTGAGTGGGAAACAATCCTACTCAAGTGCTCAGGAGAGCTGATGGGGCTTCTTGTGAAGCACAGTATGCTTACCTTAAGCAACTGTGAAAAACTCATTGACGAATTGGGAACCAAATTGGAAGCCCATGAAAAGGACCAACAATTCCAAAAAAACTTTGAAAAACACAGGGAAGAACTCAAAAGGTATGAGGATACCATTATAGAAAGGAAAAAGAGCAAATTCCTCAGAGACAAGAAGGATTTTACTACCGGGAGTATCTTCAAATGGTCCACTAATACGCGCTACCCAAATCGTAACCCCAATCGGAGATATGAACATAATTACAGCTCCTCGGAAACAGATGTATCTGAAACTGAGGAGTTTGGATCAGTTCAATCCAGATCCCAGGTTCCTTTTTTAGGGGAAGGCATGGATGGCCAGGGACATCGACGGAGACAAGGAAGAGGACCACCAGGAGAGGCAAGAAGAAGACGGGACTGGCGAAATTGGGACCCACCCCAACCTCAACGCCAGAGCTCCAGGACCCGGAAACCGAATTAAGAGATGACAACCAACTAACTATCATAAATCTGACCCAAAGAGAGCTAACTGCAGAACATCATGCACTTCTAGGAAAAGGCTTGTCCTTCTCACCCAATAGCCCAATGAACCGGTTTACCTGGGAAAAGGATCTCCGCCTGTTCGGAAGAAAACTTTTACTGAAGAAATACTTTGCTAACCAAGAGAACATGATCTCTCCGGGCAGGACAAGTACAGAGAATACCCAAACCCCCGTGGCAGTGACTCTCACGGAGTCAGATCTGCAGATGGTTGACATCTTGGAGGAATTACAAGACCCAGATATCCAACAGGAAGATAGAACTAGTCGCCTCATTCTGAAGAAAAAGAGCACCTTTATGCCACAAGACAACTTCAGTCCAGAGATTAAGATCTTTCTCGACTCGGTGTCCAGGGATATGAATCATCTGACAACCCAATTAGACCAGAGACACCATTTCAATCATAACTTGACAGAAGATGAAAGGCGTACCCTCAAGGAAATACAATCATGGGAGGAGTTGGTTATCAAACCCTCGGACAAAGGGGGGAATATAGTCCTGTGGCCCCAAGAGCTCTATATGGCAGAAGCAAAAAGACAACTCCATGATAAAAATTGTTACCAGCAGATGGCCTTAAACCCAACAAACAACTTTAAAATCTTGTATGAAAGGCTAATCAATCAAGCATTTAAAGATGGCATTATCCTAAAGAGCGAACATGCCTTCCTCTCTAGTGAACACCCCAAAACTCCAACATTTTATATGCTCCCTAAAGTGCATAAAAACTTAACCAACCCCCCCGGAAGACCTATTGTCTCAGGGATAGGGGGCCTGTCCGAACAGGCGAGCATTTTCCTGGACAAGCACCTTAGGCATCATGTCCATACATTACCATCGTATGTCCAGGATACACGAGATGTTCTAAAGAGAATACATGATGTACATCTAGAGGAGGATCAGATACTGGCCACGCTGGATGTAGAAGCACTCTACACTTGCATTGAGCACAAACTTGGATTGGCAGCAGTAAGATATTTTATCAGCATGGAAGGGATGACCGACTTTGGAGAATTCCTACTCAGACTATTGGAATTCGTACTTAACAAGAACTATTTCACATTCGACGATAAGTTCTTCCTCCAGACCCGGGGAACAGCGATGGGCGCGGCTTGCGCGCCCACGTATGCCAACATGTTCCTCGGGTGGTGGGAGAGGGAGCATGTCTTCTGCGAACACAATGAAAGACACACAAACAAAGTCATATCGTGGCTACGATACATAGACGACATTATGGTGATATGGCAGGGAGATGAAAAAAGCCTCATTGATTTCATCAAAACACTGAATAGTAACAACCTGAACTTAAGACTGACATATAATATCCATCATGATGAAATCACCTTCCTAGATGTAGCTATATACCGGTCAGATAACAACAAGCTGGAGACCAAACTATACAGGAAGGAGACTGCTACCAACAGTCTACTTGTCAGCAGCAGTGCACACTTCCCGCCAACCATAAAGAATCTCCCCAAAGGGGAATTTCTACGTCTAAGACGCAATTGTTCGACAAAAGAGATGTACGAAATCCAAAGTCAGGAACTCTGCAATAGACTGCAGATACGTGGATACAGCAAGAGATCCATTAAAAGTGCCAAATACAAGGCTTTGAAATGTCACAGAGAAGATCTCCTGTTCTCAGATCCCGACACACGAACCAACAGAAAAAAACCCGTAACAAGATTTATAACAAACTTCTGTGACCAATGGCAAGATCTACAGGGCATAATCCGCAAGAATTGGCACATTCTTGAGATGGACCCTGATCTTGAAGATATTACATCCATCGGACCACAATACAGTTGGAGACGGGCCAAGAACTTGAGGGACAAGCTCACTCAAAGTCACTTCCTAAGAATACCCAGAGTTAAACCCAGAGTCACGGGTACCTTTCCGTGCGGCAAATGCAAGGCGTGTGCATACATCATTAAAAATAGTAAAATAACCAACCGATTCGGCAAGACACTGGAGTTAAACTTATTCATTACATGTGAGACTTCAGGAGTAATATACTGTTTGGAATGCCCCTGCGGACTCCGATACGTGGGGATGACGGGCAGGAAGTTCAAACTCCGCCTGCTAGAACACGCCAGCAACATCCGCAATGCAGAGGCAGACACCAGAAAATTTAAAAAATTAACCTCAGTGGCCAGACATTTCTTGACGAGACATAGAGGATCACCCCAAGAACTCAAGGCTTTCGGCCTAGAAAACATCCGCTTGGGGATCAGAGGAGGAGATCTTAGTAAAGAGTTACAACGAGCAGAAAGTAAATGGATCTTCTACCTTAACTCTGTTAACCCACACGGCCTGAACGAGAATAATAGCTTTGGATCCTTCTTGTAAAAACAATATCCAGGCCTTTCCAACCACCAGCCCTTCCTTCTCCACAACACAACTCTATACCCCCTCCGAGTGGCGGCCCCCCCCTCTTTCTTCCTCTTCCTCTTTCTCTTTTTTCCTTTTTTTCTCCCCTCTTTTCCCTTATAAAACCTTCCTAGGTTTCTTATCATAGGGAATTTTGTCCCCATTTAGATAGTACACTATCTTATCATTGAACAACATCTATCATCACTACAACAAACCTGCACATCGCCAGCAGTACCCCACTTGGTTCACTCTTACCCACCACAAACACAAAGGATAATTTTGGACCTCACATAAGAGGCCTTTTGCACCAGTAGATATCGAGGTATCACGTAAACTTTACTGAGTTTCACTTATTTTCACCTGTCTTGTTTTTGTTTTTGTTTTTGTTGTTTTTCAGCACCGACACATTGTACTTATTCTCAGTTTTCTACTCAGTACACAGTAGATCATGTAGGCACATTAGTCACTTTAGGCACTAGGGGCTCATAATCATCAGCCTCCCAATACCCCTAACACTTCTTCACCCTTGACTGGAACTTCATCCCCCTTCCAGCCCAAACACATACACCTGTACGGCTCCGAATGGACCTATAGTCCCCAACTTTGACACTTCGCCAAGACGGTATGGACTTACAAGACCAAAAGATCCGGCATGATATGTCGGACGTTACGACATACTTCAACCATATACCAGAGTTGAATGGGTTTCACCTAATAACCGTGCACCCACCCACATGGGAGCACGACATGCTTGGACGACATAGAAGCCCGCCCCACTATGTCAGAGGACTTCATTTAAGTCACTCTTTTTCCGAGTCAGTCGCATACTCGCCCCTGACCCTGGCCCCTCAGACTGAACATAACAACTCGCCGACATAACTAATGACGACACACGGATTCACCACAGTTGGTCGGTGGGAAAATGTGGTCTCAATACCCACCACAAGGGTGTCAAACCAGCTATAGACACATGTGACCCACCCCCTCTCCATCAAAAAAATTTTTCCCCCTTTCCCCTCCCCCCTCCCCCCCCCCCTCCTATCATTTCATTTTTCTCTCACTTCCCTTTTATTTTTTACTTTTATTTTTAATTTAATTTATATTATCTTATTTTTCTGTGTATTTCCCCTTCCACTCCCCCTCCCCTCCAGCCACCATAGGAGCTAGCCTATTACCCCGTGAGGGTTTCTTTTCCTTTCTACATATATGGATCCTTCATACAGGGGTCCTTTACATATGGTTTGTCTCTTTGGCTCTCATAATATTTATTCTTATTTGTAATTTGCCAAAATGTCTTATACCGTAGTCTGACATACAAAATATTCTACTGCGAACATCACAGTCGGCAACCCCAATAATTCTTGCGTCTGGGGTGACCATGATATGACTGAATGTGCTAACATGGGTCTAATACAGCATTTGTTATGCTACCTCCCGTTCTTTCCCTTTCCTTACCCAGATTTCATAAATAACGCCCCTTCTATAGAGGTGCTATATTATCAGTATTTTCCTATTCCTTTCCAAACTTTGTAATAGCCCAATATGTGAACTTTGATTAATTGGATCCATACCTTCTAATACAAAGAGGGCTGTAGAAACCAATTAAGTGTGCATGTAAGCCACAACATCAGCAACCAATATGATCCAATTAGTGTTGATTGACAACATGCAAACTAGATAAAAGGCGGATACACGCCTTACCTTACCATACACTGACCCTGAAGAAGCCTGACCTCAGGTGAAACGATCGTTGGTTTCTAGTGGGAGTGACGCAGTCATTGAGCGCCTCCTGAACATTGTTTCACAAACCGCAGCAGCAGCAGCCGCGCTGCTGACCGACTTAGCGCTACTCTAGCGCTTTGGACATCTACAGTCTAGCTCTGCCCTACCAGTGATAGCAGCAGCAACCGCACCACAGACTGGCTTCAGCGCCGGCAGAGCGCTTCCATCACTGATCTAACCACAATAGAAGCAGCCGCGTCGTGGACCGACTCAGCGCTATTCCAGCGCTGTGGACACTTACAGTACATTTCTGCTTCACCTGCCACAACAGTAGCCAAAGTACCGTCTCAGCAACCCTTGCAGTCCTCTCCACGAGATTTTCGTGGAGACAGCCGTCTGACAGTTACAGCATACCCGTTCGGGTCAGTCACAGAGCTGTCCAGCGCAGCGCAGTGTGTGCGCTCACAGGTATTCGTTTACCCGCGTTCCTACAACCTCCTCTCCCCCCTGGCTCCTTCCCTTACCCCTTATCCGCTACCTTCTGTCTCCCCTCCAACTTTCTTTTCACCAACCCCCTTTTTTTCTATTAGGTGTAATAAATCCCCTGGTGTCACTATAAGCCCGCTCACCCACCATACCTTAAAGAGCCCATCCAATCACAGATGGCAGCTTACTGGGGGCGTATGAAGGTATAACAGGAGAAGGGAGACCTCTCCAAGTCATATACAGTATTCCACCCCGAGTGATAGGTATATCAGGTGGGCAGCAGCCGCTTTTACACTATAAGGGTAGCACCTATCTTTACTCTTCTGACTCCACTCAGGGCAGAGCTCTTCCCCCACAATACTCATAAAAGCCCACAACTATCAGGTGGTAGCTGACACTTGGACGTGGGCAGCCTGCCAGAGGGGAAAAGGAGACTTTCCAATCCTCCAACCAGACTGCCCCACCTTTGTCAAGGGTATATAAAGTCGGCGGGATCACTCATACCCGGTGGATACAGTCAGATTTTTAGCTCTATCTGGTTTCTACTTTCATATTTTCCTACTTACCTCTTCTCCTTTTGGTTGTCATACTCCCCTACCCCCTTCCCGGTGTATACCCAAACCCCTTTTCCCAATCCTCCACCCCAACATTCCCAATCCCTATCCAACTACTTAGCGGGAACGTCTATATTATTTCTAGATGATGTGCGACTCAGATAATTGAATATAAATACAGCATCCGAGCTTCCTGGTGATTCTATTGATATTATTGTCACTGTTAAAAACTGTTATCTGTAAGTCCTGCAAGTCCTACCTGATATCACGCATACTGTGGTTAGACTGTTTTAGACATACTCTCAAACAAAACAGATAGCATAATCGGCTCTGTCGACACAAGAGCTGTTGGCTGAGCAGTAGGTTGCTTTATATTTTTCTGTATATCTGTGCTAATCACCATTATATATCAATTCTTATACGCCAATATTTGTGTTACTGCTGACACAGTGGAGGGCAGATTGTGATAGTATCCTGGCAACACCATATGCGCTAGTTAAGTATCCAATTATTAACTGATTGCAGTGCATAAGTAAAGACAGCAAAGCATAATCTGTTCTGTCGACACGAGAACGGTCGGCTGAATATAACCAACAGGAGGCTGATATATTTGTCTGCACATCTGTGCTAAACCGCTACTATATATTGATTTTTAACGCTAACATTTGTGTAACTGCCGACACAGTGGAGGGCAGAATGTGATAACATCCTGGTAACACTATATGCGCTATTTAAAGTATCCATTTACCATCTGATTACAGTGCATGAATAACACTCAGGTGTCGGTCTACCGACTAATGTACTGCTGATTACAGGCGTTATATGTTGACACGACAGCGGTCGGCAAAATACAACCAATAAGAGTTCGTTTTAGCTCAGACCAAAAACCAATACATTGACCTGTACATTTGTACCAATTGCAGCCATTTGGAACAATCTTTATTGTCAACTTCTGTGTAAATGCCGACAGTGTCCAAATAATGGATGCCGAAATGTCCAAATAATTGATACAAAAATTCTTCAGCCTTGCAACTATAGGCCTCTGTGGTACTAACTTCACACTCAGGAAAAGGAACAATTCCTGTGTGTAACTGTGACGGGTGTACTTTTTCACCCACCAAGCCGTTAAGATATAAAGCAACTTTGTTGCAACTATTTCTGTACCTAGTTACAACATATGAGCCCTATTGTGCATGGTTATCTGTAGCGGTTTCAGACTGTGCTGCATTGCATTAACCTGCTGCACATGTTTGTGTATTTATATATATGTTTTTGTTTCGTCTATATGTTTGTCTAGTATATTTTAAAGAGTTTACATTAAAAGCTACATTTTAATATTTGCAATACTTTCATAAACAGGACTTGGAGACAGCCCCGTCCATAGGGACTGTAGCTCTGTTTTCCTGAACCTTGTTATCTAGTATTTTTAACCGGTTACTTTTCTTATCCCTGGACCACACACAGGCAAGTGGTCTGTAGGTTCTTCCCTACTTCTAGATATGTGATAATTTTTTTATCTCTGTTAAAATCTCAGTAATCTAAGAGTGCCCCAACAAAGAGAGAGTCTTTTTTCTTCTTTTTCTAGGTAATATAGATTGTAAGCTCCACTGGTGCGGGGACTGATGTGAATGTTCAAATATTCTCTGTAAAGCGCTGCGGAATATGTGTGCGCCATATAAATAACTGGTAACAAATAAATTAAAAACTCTGAATCAGGCCCTGCTTTTGGAAGAGTAGAACTGTGTGTTTCCCATGTGGGGGAAGTTTATTGAATTGTATTCAAAATTAGCTGTTAAAATATCTTGCGAATACATTGTACATCGAGCAAGGTGAGTGGTATATGCTAAGGTGAGGCATACTCAGTGGTTCAGCAGTCCTCTCCTCCTAAGTACATGGTAGCTCCATGTTGTTTACTTGATAATAAGAATGGCATCCTCAAATCACAGTCACCTCTTCTTTCCGTACCTGTCTCTCCCAGAGGACAAGAATAACAAACAGTCAAGTAAGATACACAGTGGTGATTCATGCACATGCAATTTTCAAGGCTGTCAGCCAGTCTGAGACTGTGGCACGGATATTAACAAGATAGAGTTGTCACTGTTAAATCTACAGGGAACAATCATTTTATTTTTTGTGAAAGCTCTATTCTTACTATTCTTAATCACAATTCAGTTATCAACATCGCTCTGCTTCCAGCAGCCTGTAGATAGTCCTATAAGCCTTTGTTTTTTTTCCCTTGCTGGTAGAATATGAGGATGCTTGTGGCAAACAGTATGAGATGAGCAGCCGTCCAATCCTCAGGTAACTAATTATTACACACGTGCTGTAGTTTTAGTACAAGCAGAAATACTAGTAGTGTCTCAGAGGCATAACTTCCTTTTACTAGAATGGGAATAATGGAATGTGAAGCCAAGACTTCTATCCATGTTCTACAAAAATCTGCATTGGTACAAAATCTTCTCAATTTCATTCAAAGATATTTCAGACCCAATTTGAACGGTCAAAAAAGAAGATTGATCATTGACACATGACCTCTTCTCAAAACACAGGCCCACTCCTCTATACTGTATTTGTACTGCTTAGTTTATATTGCCTCCTCTTTTTTATTTGGACAAAGTGCAAATGGCATTGGGCTAAAATGAAGACTATGACGTAAAGAAATACAATGACAAAAAGACAATTGAAAGTAAACATTTCTAGAGTACGTAGAAAATATAATTTATAAGTGCCAGCATTAGTAGGCAAATCACATGTTAAACTGTAGACTAATCATGTTTGAAGATAGGAATAAATATTATGGGATGGGGTTAAGGTAAGTTCCCGACTACTATGAAAGTACAGTAAAACATTATCACATCTTCATTATCAATGGTGAAGTCCCTTGAGTCTCTGTATTCAATGGAAAAATCTTTAAAGGTTGAAAGGCGCAGACTGGATGGGCCGAATGGTTCTTATCTGCCATCAGATTCTATGTTTCTATGAATATCTTCCAACAATTCCCATTATTTCCAACCACCAATAATTGAGTATCATTCCTAGATCCAAACTTATTACTATATTATGGGCACGACCCTACCCTGTGAGACAACACTCTATTTTCAGTGCACATCATCCCTGTTTAAATTGTGTGTGTGTGTGTGTGTGTGTGTGTGTGTGTGTGTGTGTGTGTGTGTGTGGGGGGGGGGTGGCACCAATGTGCAATCTGGCACAGTGTAACAAAATGTCTAGTTACAGCTCTGATATTGTAACAAGAAAATCACTTTTTTATGTAATGTTGAATAGTTTCATAGTTTCAAACATTGCTGTGTACGTTTAGTTGTCATTGAACATCTGATGATTAGCACAGTGGTAGTGAAAATGATGGGTAGTGAAAGAGCTGACAGGATTAGGCTGAAAAGAAATAAAGAAAGCTGACAGCATTTCATTGGATAACAAAGAGATTTGGTATGTTTTAACTGGATGCCAGCAATGTAGGGTTAGCTGGGAGCTGGATAGCAAATAGCTGGATACTGGGGATACCAGCATATCGTTAACTGGATGACGTGAAGTTAGGGATACCAGCAGAGCAGGATATCCAGATGACTTGAAGCTGGGGATGCCAGCAGAGTGGGTTACCTGGATGATGTAAAGCTGGGGATGCCAGCATAGAAGGATAGATGGATTGCTTGAACCTGGGGATACCAGCAGAGCAGGATAGCTGGATAATTGAAGCTGGGGATGCCAGCAGAGCAGGACATCTGGATGGCTTGAAGCTGGGGATTCCAACAGAGCAGGACAGCTGGATGGCTTGAAGCTGGGGATTCCAGCAGAGCAGGACAGATGGATGTCTTGAAGCTGAGGATTCCAGCAGAGCAGAATATCAAGATAGCTTGAGGCTGGGGATACCAGCAGGGCAGGTTAGCCAGATGGCTTGAAGCTTAGAACGCCAGCAATGCAGATGATCCTGATAGCTGGAAGTCAGAATGTGTTGGAGATGGAAACTGCACTGCGTCTTTAAGAATCAGAGTAAGGCTGGAGCTCTCTACATGCTGACAAAGCACTGACAACTACCAGTGCCTGGAGCTGGGATTTTAACCTCCTGCTCAGTGCTGATTGGCTGGAATGTAGCTCTGAGTGTAATCTTTCTCTTGCAAAGGAGCAGACCAGGAAATGTCACGGAACTGGTGGGGAATTGCGGCGTTATGTGGCCTGCAGGGACATGCAGGGTCCAGCCGGATAGGTGAGGCAGAATGCCCCAATGGCAACAGTGGGACGCCATGTGGGACAGTCGATGATGGACATCGCTTAAGGATAGTGCAGCAGGTATGATAAGGTGTGGCTAGGGAGCGCCATTGTCCTCCATTTTGTGACACCCAGGACTTCGTGGGCTTCTATCATCAAGATCTCTTCTTCGCTCCTCCTCCACTATCAGACTAACTCCCTGTCTTTGCACTGGTTAATATTATCTGGTACAAGGTGGTGGGGTGATGACGTAGCAAGCCACTACACTCTGCTCAAGCTCCCTGATATTGTTGCAATCTCTCTGACTCCCTGATAGCACATTACCCACATTTTGTAGCATTTTCTTGGAATAAAAATAAATCATATATTTTTATTCAAATGGGTCCCATTTCTTTGAATTGGTTATAAGATAAAATTGGGCAGATGTATTATGCCTGGTAAAGTGATAAAACAGTGATACAGTTGTGATAAATTGGAAAGTGGTAACATACCAGGCAATCAACTCCTACTGTAAATTTCACTTTTTAAACACAGCTGATTGGCTGGTGCCTTATCACAATGGTGTTGCCTAGAGCCCTGTGCATTGTGCAATGACTCGTACACCCCTAGTTATGTCACTGAAAGTATGTTTGTAGAGATTGGTACAGCTGGTAAGTCAGGACATCTTTCAAGATATATTCAAACCAGAAGTCAAACAAAGAAAACAAGAACCATGACAGTTGATCTCAGTAGTAGAAAATACTTGTCAGTTACATATACAGGTTGAGTATCCCTTATCCAAATATCCCTCATCCAAATGATCCCTTATCCATAGTTTCCAGAATGCCATCTTTTAGGGGGAGTAAAAGCACCACTGGGACATCTGTAACTGGCACTACTGGGGACATGATATGTAACTGGCACTACTGGGGACATCTGCAACTACCACTACTGGGGACATGATATGCAACTGGCACTAAATATGTGCAAGAAAATGATTGCTTGGCGTTCACATTCAGTGCCTGAGATAGGACATAAACTTTGTTTCATGTTTTGAAACCTTGTTTGATGCACAAATAAAATATATTTGTATTTCATGTGTTTGATGTGTTTATTCAACATAAAAGCAAGATACCTCAAGATACATCATTGAAATATAAAAATATTCAGAAATACAGAATAATCCGTATTTATTCTGGTCCCGAGCATTTTGGATAAGGGATACTCAACCTGTATTATCAAAGCAACTTTTTTGTTTTTTTTTGTTTATGACCCTGCACAGCACAACATTCCTTTATTTCCCTATGGTTTCACAAATTCTGTTTTGTATATGTGGATAAGATGATGCCGGTGTTAGGGCATATCCTAGACCGTATCTAAACTTCAGCAATCACTAACTGACTTCTACATGTAACTGCTACTACACAGCATTATGTAATGCACATACACAGAATAAAGCTGCATATTGCTATTCTTTTCTTTTAACCTTTTACTTTACATACCAGTATAACTCTTTTGCTGTTTTTAATTTTTTTTTGTATTGTTTTTTTGCCTGCCTTCAGTACTGTACTATACTATTATTAACTAGGATCTAGGAGATGATGTGGAGTAACCACATTTTCATACTTGAAAAAAAGTATTTTTTAAAACTTAACTTTTATTATTAATTAATCACAGGAATAAAATGGGCATACTAAACACACTCAACATGAAACACCAAGAGGAATATGATGTGTAACACTGAGAGATTGTACTATACACTCCTCCAGTTTTAGAGTTATGAATAATGCAAAATTATTGATATAATTATTGCAGACTCTAACACAACAAGAAAAAGCGCTGATCTATGTTTTTTTTTTATTATTACATTTTTTAAAACAATTACATACATTTAGATATATTTTAAATCCACATGTATGTACTATATCTCACATATATACAATTACATTTATTTACATACAAACATTTAACATTTAACATTTACAGGTCCGTTCTCACCAATCTCGGTTATTACACAGTGTTTATGTGGTATTTTATTCCTGGATTCTATGGATTCCTTAATCTTGGGTCTATTCTTGGATCCCCCCAAGTGGTATTTTCTCCTTTTCAATATATTTTTCCCACACTTGCCATTTTTTAGTTGAATTACTTTCTTGTATATCTAATGTTTCCATCTTATACGCATAATTTATTTTGCTTATTACTAAGTTTAAGTTTGGTGCTTGCTTCTGTTTCCAGTTCTGAGCTATTGCTGTTTTAACTGCAATATAAATCTGGTTTAATACATATTTATTTTTTACTTTCACTTCTTTATTATATATGTGTAGTAATACCATTTGGGGGGTCAAGTTTATTTTAACTCCTGTTACTTGCCAAATTAGGTGTTCAATTTTGTGCCATAGGTCTTTTAATCTACTGCATGACCAGAAGACATCACCTCTTTCCTCCATACATCACCAACATGTATTTGGTTGATCGGGACAGAATTTGTTAATCTTTTCTGGAGTTAGATATACCGCGTAGAACAGTCTCATAAATTTTTCAATGTGAGAACTAGACTTAGTCATTCCATGAATTGAATTGAACAGGCTTGCCCATTCCCCCCATCCAGGGACACCTTCAGTTCTTGCCCCCATCTAAATTGTGGTTTGATTTTCTCCTCTAGTTTGTTATTCAGGATATGTCCATACCAAAATGTAATTCCTCCTTTGTGGTTTTTATTTTTTATTTTGTTTAATAAACTGTTAGGGAGGTTTTCCAATGTGTCCTCGGTTGTTAGGGATTTAGCCAGCCAGCTCCTTATCTGGAGATATTTGTAAAAGTCTACTGTCAAGATACCATATTTTATCTGTAACTGTGTGAATGATAGAAACCCTTCTCCCGAATACATGTCTTGTAAGTTTTTTTATACCTTTGGCTATCCATTCTTTTAGGTTTAAGTGTGGAATACATTTTGCTATTGTTCTTATTTCCATTTGTCTTAATGGAGCTGTGAATTTGGCCTTTGTATTTAGTATGGTGTCCCATACCTTCAGGGTCTCTTTTATTGCTTTAGGGGTTGAGATAATTATATTTCGATTTTTTGGTGGTATCCAAAGTAATTCCTCTGTGTCCAGGTGCTCTATCAAGTCATCTTCTAATTTTACCCATGGTTCTTTTTCTTTGCTTACCCATCCTGATACTTGATTAATTATACATGCTTGTTGATATATTTCTAGGTCTGGTAGTGCTACCCCTCCTTTTTTTTTGGTCTCACTTTTTTTGTTTTTCCATATGTATCTATTTAGGACTGCATTAAACCTATCTAGCCAATATTTTGGTAGTAGTCATGGTATTGCCCTGAATAAGTACATTATTTTTGGTAAGAGAAACATTTTAAGAGTTGCTACCCTTCATATCCAGTTGACCTCATAGTTTATCCAGTCTTTAGTTTTCTTTTTTAGTTGCTCCAACATTGGAGTATAGTTATACTCTATTAAGTTTACATCCTTCTCTGCTAAATTTATTCCTAAATATTTTATTGTTTTTGTTCTCCAATTAAATCTATATTTTTCTTTCAGGTTCAATAGTTTTCCTTCTTCTATGTTCATTGGCAAAGCTTCTGTCTTTTGTTTGTTTAGTTTATAATATGATGCTCTTGCATACTCATCAATAATTTCCATTAGTGTCTCTATCGATTTCTCTGGTTCAGTAAGCATTAATAGCACATCGTCTGCAAATAACAGTACTTTATATTGGTTTTTGTTCACTACAGGTCCCTTTATCGTTTGCGCTATTCGTATACTTTCAGCAAAGGGCTCTATAGAGAGCACGAAAATAATTGGCGAGAGTCGACATCCCTGCCGTGTCCCGTTTGTAATGGGAAATCTATAGGAGGTTTTATTATTTATGTATACATGTGCTGTTGGAGTTGAGTATAGCACTAAAATTGCTTTAAGGAATGTTCCTTCTATTCCAAATTTCCTCAAGACTTCCTCCATGTATTCCCAGTTGAGCCGATCGAAGGCTTTTTGTGCGTCAAGCGACAACACCATGGCCCTTATTCTGGTTGGTGCGGTAATGTCCGCGTGCGTTCGTGCCGCCGATGTTTTGTGTCTGCGCATGTGCAGAGGCATCTCTGCGCATGTGCGAGCGGGGCGTACGGCCAAATCCCGCATGAAATGTGAACACTCCGAACAGGGGGTGGAGAGGGGCGTGAAGGGCTGTTTGGGCTCATTACCATA
Organism: Crinia signifera; assembly: GCF_055691185.1. Lineage (NCBI taxonomy): Eukaryota > Metazoa > Chordata > Amphibia > Anura > Myobatrachidae > Crinia > Crinia signifera. The sequence continues at coordinate 49,587,393 of NC_139220.1, read as the reverse complement.
TGCGTACGCCCCGCGTTTCATGGGCGTTCCCATGCTGGGCGTACGTATGGTAATTCGGCCGTGACGCACGTGTAGGGGGCGGACATATGACATCGCCGGATGTCAGCTGCCCGCCCAGATCCCTGCTTTTGCACGGAAAAACGTCCGTGTGGTCTGAGGTTGCGGGAGCTGGTGGACCACTCGGTCCTGCATTCGATGTTCTGCGACCATCGAATGATGGGGGAGGTTCCCTGAGATGGAGGAGGCGTATTCCATGAAAAATACACGTGCGGTCCGTTCGGACAGCTTCTAACCGCGTACGGACGGAGTTGGCGATCTGTATGGATGGCGGGGTTTCGCACGCACGGTCCTGTCCGCATATTCGGATCCGGCCGCACCGATCAGAATAAGGGCCCATGAGTGGAAGTTCTTTTTTTGAAAAGTGTTCCATTATGTTTATTGCTTTCCTAATGTTTTCGGTTCCTTGCCTATCTCTTACAAATCCCACCTGTTCCTCTTTTATCAATTGTGGGAGATATTAACTAAGGCGGTTTGCCATTATTTTCACGTAAATTTTTATATCTGTGTTCAGCAATGCTATGTTATTTTTTTGAGAACAGTCAATAGCAACATATGTGAAAATATTTCTTTTGTTAACCACAATGAATCAAGAATAAGCAAGCAATAAATGTCAATCTTAATACAGATAATTGAGGTGATCATTCAATATAACCCTGTTGCTGATCAAACAATTAATGGATGATATAAGCCTATGCCTAGAATTGTAAAACAATGAACTGCAACTTTGTGTATTATATTTTTGCTAGATGCTTATGAACAATGTATAGTTTTGCTTTGTAAGCTGCTGGGTCACAATTTTTAGGCACACTCAATACAACCCTGTTGCTTCAGATCAGACAATTAATAGATGATACTGGATAATCCTATGCCTAGAATTGTAGCACAATGAACTTCAACTTTGTATATTGTATTTTTGCTAAATGCTTATAAACAACTAATGTCTTAGGCACACAAGAGTTTAATTGGTTACACTGGACAATATATGTGAAAGATCACTAGATTAATTATCAGTCAATTTGAATAATTGCTGTTTATGATTGTAGTATCAAACAGATATTATTAAAAGAACAAAAGTTCAAGAAGACAGACTGTTCTTCTGCGTGTGTGGGTATTGACGGTATAATTACCATTCTGCAGATATACCTTAATTCCTAGAATTAAATATATCTACCTTGTGTGACCAAAAACAATGTTAATTGGTTTCTATTTAAGGGTAATGCCCGTATGTAAGGGAACAAAATAAATAGAGGTTATGAAATAGTGGGAAAGGTACCCTCTCTGATTCTAGGACCGTGTCGGAATCCGGGGTAAAGTGTTTGCCAGTGAGCGGGTCCGTGGGTCTCAGTATGAGGGTTAGCAGGAAGATATTACTGCTATCCTGAGGGGAGAAGTGGCACTGACCCCTGTTGGTTAATATCAGTGCAAGGTATCAGGCCAGACATCCAGGATGAGTGTATATCAGTGAGAAAGTGAAAGGAGACAGAAAGTAGGGGTCCATAGGTGCCGATTCTGTGGGTGCACTGCTCAAGGGCCCGAGCACCCACGGAAATTAATGAGCACCTACGGGCCCGAGTCCCGCTGCTGGGCCACCATATTAACTTGCTAATTTGCGGCTGCTCACCGCTTGCCAGTAGCAGAGGTGGGGAGTGAGCGGGACATCAGTGGGTGCAGGGATTCCCTGGGGTGGAGTGGGAAAGAGGTTAAGTATGTAGAAAGCAAGATTTGTGGGGTCCCTACTGCCGGCTGTATGCTGCTGCTCTCCACTTGTCTGTAGAAGAGGTGGAGAGTGAGCGGTACGCTGACGGGAGCAGTGGCGTAACTATAGTCCCACAGCCCCCGCGGTGGCGGGGAGGCGCTGAGGGGGTGTGGGCACCGGGGGGCTGCGGGACATTACTCACTGCCTTCTGCCGCCAGCGCCTGTGCCGGGTCCCAGCTCTCCCGAGTTCCGGCTACTGCTGCAGCGCTGCTAAAACAAATAGTGACACTCGGAAAATGGCTGCCCCCATACTGCAGACAGTTTTTCGTCTGCTGTATGGGGGCAGCCATTTTCAAAGTGTCACTTTTGATTAGCAGCAGTAGACGGGAGATCCGGGACCAGGCGCAGATGTGGCAGGAGGTAACACCCCCCCCTCCTTCACCCCGGCTCCCCTCCGCACATCACGGCTCCCCTCCAGCGCACCCCGGCTCCCCTCCACTGGCAGCACAATCGCGGCCACGGCTGAGGTAACGGCCACATGGGGGGTGGCGGAGGGGGGGGGAGGGTGTTGTTTAACCTAGGGTGGGTGCCACCCTGCATTTTCGGCAGGGGGGAGCAGAATTATTAGTTATGCCACTGGACGGGAGCCGGGATTCCCTAGAGTAAGGAGGGGAAGCAGGTGGGGGACAGACTGCTTGGCGTGTTCCCGCAGCGCAGTGTCCCGTAGATGATAGGAGAGAGAGAGAGGCGCAGGAGCTGGAGGGTACCTTACAGTGTCTAGTGCTAGAGAGAGACAGACAGCGCTCAGCTGGATTACGGTGCTGCAGGTAGAGTCATGCTTTCAGCAGTCATCTGGTACGTGCTGCTTTGACGGTGAGGTGAAAGGTCACAGATGGATCGCTTCGTCAGTGCTGGAGTCTATTTCCTATGTGGCTTGTTATAAGTTATACTTATTGTGTATTGTTCTTGGTGGTTGGGGCTGTGCGACAGTGAGGTTACTAATTGAAAAAGATTTGGAGAAGAAATATTTATAATAAATGTCCTATTGGATCCAGACCAGGATGCAAGGAAGTAATATGAAATGTATCATTATTAGGTATTTAATGATAAAGAGGTCTAATAGAATCAATTTATTAGGACCTTTTAATAGGTGCACAAAACGGAATTGAGCATAAAGTACATTATATGTACATATAAATGATATACATTGTACCCCTGGGGGGGGTTAATTTGTCCCAGAGTCTTATGCTGTACTGTACAGCGCTTAGAAACTATGAGTTGGAAGTAGAGATAAATATAATTTGGATATAGGATTTAAATAATTGAAATTAAATATATACGTGTGGGATAGGGTATCGATGTTGGAGGTTTAAAGAAAAATTGCTTAAGATAATAATTTTTTGAATTACATGATTAATCGACATATGTTCTGACAGATTATGACTGTCGGGATGTTCCAACAGTTGGAATCTCAGAATAAATAGCCGCCTAAAATGCTTAAAAGAGGCGAGTTTAGTTTAACAAGATGTTGCTTAGAACATGCTAAGTGGATTGTTATAACAGCTATAAACATACTAGTTAAGCAGAACATTTAAAGTGGCACTGTTGAACCAGTTAACATTTTCAATATTTCACCTGTATTTTGGGATCAAACTTGTCAGGCAATCCTGTACAGTACCTCATTTCTGCACTAGATGAAGAGCGCTAGAGAAAGATGTAAAAAATATAAACTTTAATTAAAAAGTATTATAAAAATAAAAATACATTTCCTTTTTAAAATACTTTAATATTTTTAAGTATATAATTATATTGGGAAATTGGTAAAGGCTCAGTGTCCCAAGAATTCGGCGCCATTTCACACACGCTTCCACAAACTGCGCACAGCTCTCCAGTGCAGGGGTCTGGGCATGTTGTGCAGAGGAGTGTTGTGCAGAGGGGTGCAGTGCAGTGCAGAGGGGTGCAGTGCTGTGCAGAGGGGTGTTGTGCAGTGCAGAGGGGTGTTGTGCAGTGCAGAGGGGTGTTATGCAGTGCAGAGGGGTGTTGTGCCATGCAGAGTGGTGTGTGCCATGCAGAGGGGTTTGTGCAGTGCAGAGGGGTGTGTGCAGTGCAGAGGGGTTTGTGCAGGGGTTTGTGCTGGGTTATTTGTATTGTACTGGTCATGTAAGGCAGGCTCTCAGTCAATGTAGTGGGCTAAAGCACACGGGCAGGCTGTCAGTCAGCTTATCATTTTTTTTCATTGTGATGTGTGGTGTGCTGCACTGCAATCCAACACACCATATACTACTGTCAGAATAAGTTCCGTGTGTGATTGTTCTGCCTCCACGCAGTGTTATGCAACCCTGTCCATAATTTTTTTGTGTGTGTACTGCACCCCAAAAGTATACAACATAAGTTCCGTGTGTGATTGTTCTGCCACCACGCAGTGTTATACAAGCTGTACATTACAAAACAATAGTAAAAATGTAAAAAAGAAATAACTCTTTATTGTTTTTGTGTACTGCACCCATACTGTACTCTCAGAAGTTCCGTGTGTGATTGTTCTGCCTCCAAAATTGTCCGGAAAGGGCTGGAAATTAATGTTATTGAGGTTAATATTACTCTAGGGCAGGGGTTCCCAAACTTTTTTGACTCACGGCACCCTGAAGCATCCGCAATTTTTTCGCTGCACCCCTAGGCTAAAGGTTTCTCATTGAGAATGTCAGAAACAAATATTAAATTAAATAAATTGTGTTTATATCTCATCCTTCGGATCAGTTATGTTGTAATGGACAAAATGTACTTCTGTTTGTCCATAATTTGACTATTATATTGGATATAAATACTTGAATTGGTTCAGGACGATCAACCCAGGGCACCCCTGCAAGTCCCCCAAGGCACCCCAGGGTGCCACGGCACACAGTTTGAGAACCACTGCTCTAGGGACAAAAAAAATGCAAAAATTACGTGATTTGGGCTTTTTTTTTTGACCATGTTTGAAAAAAATCCAAATCCAAAGCTTTTCACCGCCGCTTGACAAAGCCAAATTCAAATCCTGGTGATGAATCCAAATCCAAATCTTCAGCCCAGGCACTCATCTCTAAAGGAAATAGGTGGGGTCTGCAGCAAACCTTTTACAGCACACAATAGGAGAATTTGCATCTACTGTAGCTTTCATTTATCAAATACATTCTATAAAATGGTAGCTAGAAGCTAATTATTGATAGTCTGCTCTCAATCTGTGTCTGACATGCGCAATATGGGTTCAGCCCATGCACATTGTACTGAAAATTGGTACTTTGTGGCATGCACGCACATCTGTTGGGATCTCAATCAGCCCCAAATAGCAGAGGAGATGGAAGAGGATACAGTCAAATGTGGGTTTGAATTTGGTGAAGACCAAATTAGAGTCAGGATTTTATCTCCAGACACTAAATAGAGAAATTAATGAATGAATGGAAGTGGATTATGGGTAATAGTAGGCTGGAAAGGGGAGTGGAGGAAGAGTCTGGAGGGATGTTATGTGAAGTGGGTGACATAGTCAAAGTAAAAAATGAAGGAGGGTTGGATCAGGGAAGGCAGAGATTGAGTAGTGGTTTTGGGGTAGGGTAAAAGGGGTGAGGGATAAGATGATGGTCAGAGAGAGGGAATGGAATTTTGTGAAATCATAAATAGCACAACAGTGAGTGAAGACTAGACGAAGCGAATGTCCACTCACATGAGAGGGTAAGGAGACATTGAGAGACTAAATGATAATGTAATAATAAAGATGTCATGGCCTGGACTATCTGTGTTCCCGGCACTGACCTGGGTACGCCAGTGGAGGGCGCAGGGAACCGGAAGCGGGGAGGCTGGAGGTAGCTGGAGCTCATGCACGGAGGATAGATGAGGATGACCTGCCGGGGACACAGAGGATTGGCTGAGACCTAAAGCAGAAGCGCGGGGTCTAAGCCGACAGTGGTATTCACCAGGGACCCCCGCAAGGGGATATGGACTTAGCTGCAACTGCCGACCAGGTCGCGGCCCTCTGCCCAGGTTCCTCTGTGGCTTAGGCAGGGTTGATACTCTAGAGTCTCTAGAGCAAGGATGTTGAGGGGTACTTAAACCATCGATGGTGATCGATGGCACTGAATGCTTGATAGCAACACGGAGGGCACAGAGGAATATGAATAGCAGGAGATACACAGTATTGGGGACTGAGTAACGTGGGATGCGGCCTGGGAGCCGGAGGAAACACGATGGTGATCACTGGGGGTTGCTGGAGATCACTGGGGATCACTGGAGATCACTGGGGATCGCTGGAGCGGCCTGGGAGTCGAGAGGAGACGGGCATGGGAACCCACTGGTATCCGGACGCTGAGGAGACAACCTGGGCTGCACAGAGAAGGCTGGATCACACGGCAGATGGAACTCGTGGAAGCTTCTGCCAGGAGTGGAATGACCAGGGATGCTGAAAATGACACAGGTAACAGCGGACTCAGGAAACCGGATCTCTGGAGCAAGTGGGGAGTCTTGACAGGAGCTGACGGTGGAGAACTCTCAGGGGAAACTGATGAGTTGTTCAAGATGGGGAGGAGACTGTGAGACAGGCTTTTATCCCTCCAGGTGATGAGGGAATCAGACACAGGTGAGGAATTAGCCGCAGCAGCAGCATACAGACCAGGAAGTGAGTGAGAGCTTACCTGGATCATGTGACCCTCAATGTGACCAGGGAATACACCTGGAGCTCTACGTGACGCAGGGGATGACTTGGAAGCAGGAGACATCACGCCAGGGATTACAGACTGTACCGGCAGCTGATCTACGGAGTATATTACCCCAGCGTGCCGGTAAGGGGCGCACGCGAGCGGTATGAGAACCGGGGTTCCTGACAAAAGAGTTTAGATGTAGATTGATTGATGTAAATTTTCAAGATGATAGAGTGAAGGTCCAAAGAAAGGAAGTGGGAGAGCCAGGAATCACTTGTCAAGGAATTCAGATGGTGGGCCAAGGGAGATGATTGATGCACAAAGGTGAAACAAGTTGGGTCCTGAGCTGTCGAGGGGACATGTAAAACAAGTCCGAAGCGTGGTGAGTGCAGCGAGCCCCGCAAGGGGACGCGGATCACTTGACATGTATTCAGAATCCCCTTGCCACGCTTTGGGTTTGGTGGCTCGCTGCGCTTGACACACTTTATAAATCATCTCCACGCTGACGTGGATAGTGGAGGTATGAACAGGTTGGGAGGACGCATACCACGTCCCCTGGGAGGGCACGCTGCGCTTGCCACGCTTCGGGCTGACGAGGATAGTTGGGGTTTGAAATGGAGGCATTTGCCAGTAACATGGAGCACAGGCAAATGCGTCCTTTGTTGTGCATGAGACGCACTTGTGCCTGCACCCCCCCCCCTTTTGTGCATGAGGCGCATGCGCTACCAAACCCCTAACCAAGACCATCTCCTTGAAGTGGAAACGGGCAGGGTTGCCAAACCATGCCGCACGAATTACTTGCATATGAGACATTCGTGCATCTCAGGCAGATGGAGCGCCTCTCCGCTGGTGCCTGCATGATCGCCTTTCCACATGGTGACTACGCTGCCTGATGGGGACACTGCGCTGACTATACAGGGCTGCCACGGGAATATTACGCTCACTATGCTGGGCTGCCATTGCCCTACGCTAACGTAGCTTAGCCTACACTGACAACGTAGCATAGCGGGCCACCGTGAAACTACACAAGCACCAAAAAAATTGTGTGTTCGTGTGTCTCTTGACCCGGGCCCCCCTACAGGCTTGGGCTCGTGTAAATTGTACCCACTCCACCCCCCACTCTCAGTGGCCCTGAGTAAAAGAACAGCACAACTATAACAGTGTATTGTTAAGGAAAATGCAGTGTAATGGGTACAGGACTAAAATATTACATGAAACATATTTACAGTGGATAGTTGTGAAGCTCTCTTAAAAGGCAATGTACATTAAATAGTATTTTCATGTTATAAAAACAAATCTACATTGGTGTAGAATTGATGTACTGTAGTCAGATGTTTAAAAAAAAAAATGCAAACACTAACATAAGCAAGCAGTGTGGGAACTTCTTGCACTGTCCAAGTGGGGTGGTCAGTAAGGAGTGTTCAAGATATGCATTTGGCAGGTGTAAAAGGTAGACATAATAATAACTCACTATAAAGGTGCCTATACAGTAAACTTGTCCGATTTTGGCCGATTTCACCTGATCCCGACAGATCAGGCCAAGAAATCGTCCCAAATCGGAGGTGTTTGAAATCCCAGTCGGGTCCAATGCTTGGTCCCGTGTGCATCGGACAATGAGCTGGAGGTCATAAACAGAAGGTTAGGAAGAAGGATTGCTGGGTTTAATGAAGAAGTGGTTCTTTAGAGCCTGTTTAATGTTTATGCAGCCTATCTGAAGCACAAATAAGTAAAGCTACAAACATGTATTTGTGTGCCCACTGATTAAAAGCCCACCTACAAATGGTGAGAGTGGAGTAATCCATCAAAGATCCCCCCCCCCCCCCCCCCCCCTAAAGAAAAAAGAAAAACATTCCTGCCTTAATTCAGGGTTATGACTGCTTATATAAACATATTTGAAAGTTACCTAATACACTTACAAAAAAGAAAAGACAACATCCCCTGTACTGGTTAGAGCAGTGGTAGAAGATTACCTAAAACACTTAAGTAGCGGTGAAACATAAATCATGTGGAAACTGCTGTTTCCACATTATTTTAGAGGATGATAAGCTTAATAAATAGGTCCCAGGGAGTGGGCAGACAAGTATTTACTTTACTGCCAGCGAGGCAAATGGTTTAAAAAAACAACAAAAAGGTGCAGTTTATGCTTTGCAGATTTAATGAAGTTACTCTAAGGAATGCATCAAGCAGAACAAGCAAATAGCGTAAACCTGAAACAAAGGCAGAAATGAAAATATAATAATAGCATCTGGCAAACAGTATACTAACTAACAGAAGAGTTCTGTAAGCTCGCACAATATTTTTGTAATCGTGTAATACTTCTATCATTTGAAGAATAAACTATGCTATTTATTTGTTTATTATTTATTAACAGTTTCTTATATAGCGCACACATATTCTGCAGCGCTTTACAGAGGATATTTGAACATTCACATCAGTCCCTGCCCCAGTGGAGCTTACAATCTATATTCCCTACCACATGTACAGGCACACAGACATTCTAGGGTTAGATTTTGTTGGGAGCCAATTAGCCTACCAGTATATTTTTGCATTGTGGGAGAAAACCAGAGTACCCGGAGGAAACCCCCACAAGTACAGGGAGAATATACAAACTCTGCACAGTTAGGGCATGGTGGGAACGGAACCCATGACCTCAGCGCTGTGAGGTCATTGCTAACCATTACACCATCCGTACTGCTAGATATAAAGACATTATACTACATATGAAGCAAATGTATTTGTTACCCCCAACAATAGAAATAAGTTGGTGATTATAATTTATTTTGAACAATAATACTAATACTTGATTTTGAAAACACAAACACCATTATTACACTCAAAATCTACAAATAATGAATACATTTACATAAATAACAGTAATAATATATATAATTTCAAATATGTATAACTGTTAAGGGACAGATGTTCTAAGCTTGTAAAGGGAAAAAAGTGATAAACCACCAGCCAGATCATAACTGACTTGTTACAGTTTTGAAAAAAGACAGCTACGAGCTGATTGGTTGGTGGTGTATCACTGTCTATTTTATCAATTTTCAAGGCTTAGTACATCTCGCCCTAAATGAGTATCAATGAATATAAATACTACACAGTGATGTAGCTAGGTGACACGGTGCCCGGAGCACGGGCATCTTGAATTAAAAATAGCGGCAGCCGCGCACAATGAGGAGCAGGGAGCAGGCGAGGCAGGTGGGCTAGCGGTGCACAGCTCCGGCGCCCTGTGATCAAATGGTGCCCGGAGCTTGTGCTCCACCGTCTCCGCCATCTCTATGCTGCTGATACTACAAATACAAATGTAGAAACAAAAATGTGCATAATTATTTTATTTTATACAGTAAGTGTATTTTCACCCTTTTTCAACAATCAAAAATACTGTAATTAGAGCACATCCGACTGGTTTTGTCAAAATACAGGTTCCAGGACTCATCTCTCTATATATAAACAGAGATTATATGCTTGATGCCGTAGACAGCAGAGTTCTGGAATGTGATGCTCAATGTGTCAACATTTAAGTTTTCAATTCAACTATGTTACAGCTCTTTCATGTGTGAAAGAGTATATGGAACATATGCAGTACAGAGCTTTCATATTCCAATACCCCATGTGTCCTTCAATTATATTTCTAAAGAACTAGAACATTCCTGTATTTCAAAGCATCAATGACCGACATCCCAAAGATAAGGGGTTTTAGACGAAAAAAAACGTTTTGTTTTTTTTTGGAAAGCTTCACTCTTACTTGTGCTGATATTCACAATGTAAAGTTGCTAAAATTTGGCAATAGCAGAAAGAAAAACAGCTGACAGTTTTCTTTGTACAGATCATTAATTGTACATTAATTAGCAAATTCACATAGCTAGGTGTTTGGCTTTTGAAAAAAAATCTTAGCACATATTCAAATTATGTTTTTTCTTTTTTCATTTTCAATTTTTATTGTTTTATTGAAGGAGCTTTTAAACCTAGCCCGTTTATTACTTTTGGATAATGTAAAACAATTAGTGAGACTACCGCTGAATAATTACAATTTGAAAGTATCTCTTTTACTTTTCTTTTTTTGTTGTACTTCACATCTTAATTTAAAGGAGTACGGCGCCTGGCTTGTCCATAGTTTATCTTCACTTTACCATTCTAGAAATAGTCAGTAAAATATATGGCATCATTTATTTGCATACAATAAAATGCCAAATTCTTACTTATACCCCTTTCAAATTGCACAAAATCATTGGGTTCATGCCGACTCGACCCGGTAATTGGTGCAAGATGTGAAAGGGGTTACCGGTTACATTTAACTGGTAACAACATGGCAATACGAACCGGGTTAGAAGAAGGGTTCTTACAGGTTCATTGCCGTGTTGCTGTGCAGTTTGTTTGGGTTACTCGAATGTTGGTTTAAAAAAAACTGTGAAAAACCCCATGTCGATCTTTTGACTATCAACCTAGACATTGTTGAGCTAATGACCTGTCGAACTAACACCTGTCGAACTAATGACCTTTCAACCTAGAACTATGTCGACCTAGACCTATGTCGATCTTTTCCCATGTCGACTTAATGGTGTCGACCTAATGACTGTCGACCATCATGCTGTAGACCAAATGACCGTATCCCCTCCCAGAGGCAGTGCAGATGTCTTCTCCTGGGCTCCAAGTCTTCATGTACAGCAGGTGCACTATTGCTTGCTGCACTGCCGGCTGAGCAGTACCAGCCAGGAGTCATCCCATCCCATGTTGCAGGTTTTAGTAGGGATATAGGGACAAAGCTGATTAACTCTAAAGGAACTCCATTGGAAGAGGAGCAGACACACTTGGATTCTGCTGTGAATAACACAGGTACTTGTGTAGTTTCACGGCGCCAGCTTCCGCTATGCATGGTGCCAGCTTACGCTACGTTTGAAACTACTCTAATAGCGTAGCCCAACGGCTGCCTGTGGCAGGCTAAGCTACGTTATCAGCGTAGCCCAACAGCTGTCTTACTTGAGTAGTTTCATGGCAGCAGCGTAAGCTGGCGCCGTGAAACCACACAAGTAACTAGCGTGCTGTTGCCGGGAACAGCATCTCTGTCCCCGGCGTCCCTTGAAAGCCTAGTCAGCGCCTCTCTCACACCGGAAGTGCCAGCATGATCACCTCTCTTTGTCGGGGAGGGGATCATGCTGGCGCCGACGGAGAGGCGCTCCATCTGTTTGACACGCAGGAGCGTCCCAGACGCTCCATTAATGATACGCTCCTGCGTCTGAGTATCTATTGTTGAGATCTACAGTATGATATGGCAGGTGTGAATGTGTTCCTGAAACACCCCCACTATCCACGGCAGCACGAAGCGTGGCGAGCGCAGAGAGCCCCGCGAGGGGAAGCATTACGTGTCCTCCCGACCCCGACCGAATCGCTTCCCACGCTTCGGGCTCTGTGGCTCGCTGCACTCGCCACTCTATATGAAACCAACTCCACACGGCCGATCAGAGGTATGGTAGCATCCACTGATAGACAGGAACAGCGCTCCTGTATAATTTCACGAATTCATAAATGTAATCATATTGATGCTTCACAAAAATGTAATACGTATCATCTCCATTCACAGACAGCAGCTGAAGACTGCAATAGTAGATCCAATACTCAACATAGCCCTGACGGGCTGTTTCGGTGTTAGTACACCTTTCTCAAAGTGCATCAACATGCAGCATCCAGAATAGGCATGTTGCTGAGCAGAGCACTGTGAGCGGCCATTTAAATCTACCTTAGCTCCCACTGGGAGCAATGCCCAGAAGCAGGTCCCAGTTCTACCTGAGAACAACATGTGGGAACACTGCAATCAGATCATGACCCCAGCCTGCAGAGACACATCAGAGCTAAATAAGCCATCTTGATTGTCCAGATAGAAACATAGAAACATAGAATTTGACGGCAGATAAGAACCACTTGGCCCATCTAGTCTGGCCCTTTTTTTTAAACATGTTACCTCAAACCATATTTGATCCTTATTTTTTTGTAAGGATATCAATATGCTTATCCCAAGCATGTTTAAATTGTACTACTGTATTTGCGTCTACCACCTCTGATGGTAGGCTATTCCACTTATCTACTACTCTTTCTGTGAAAAAATTCTTCCTCATATTTCCCCTGAATCTTCCTCCCTCTAGTTTCAGTGCATGTCCTCGTGTTCTGTTGCTCCTCTTCCTGTGAAGAATGTCTCCCACCTGTACCTTGTTAAAACTCTTGATATATTTGAAAGTTTCTATCATGTCCCCCCTTTCCCTTCTCTGCTCTAAAGTATACATATTAAGATATTTTAGTCTTTCCTGGTACGTTTTGTGATGTAGGCCATGCACCATTTTAGTTGCCCTTCTTTGTACAGTCTCTAATGTATTTATATCCTTCTGGAGATATGGCCTCCAGAACTGAACTCAATACTCTAGGTGAGGTCGTACCAATGACCTGTACAGTGGCATTATTACTTCTTTCTTTCTACTGCTGATACCTCTCCCTATGCAACCAAGCATCTGACTTGCCTTCTTCATTGCTTTGTTACATTGCCTACCTGCTTTTAAGTCCCCTGAAATAGTGACACCTAGATCCCTATCTTCCTCAGTAGTTTCCATTATAGTGCCATTTATACTATATTGAGTCTTTGGATTTCTGAGACCCAAGTGCATGATTTTGCATTTTTTGGCATTAAACTGTAGTTGCCATTCTCTTGACCATTTCTCTAATCTACCTAGATCCTCAATCATTTGTTTTACCCCTCCTGGTGTGTCTACCCTGTTGCATACCTTTGTGTCATCTGCAAAAAGGCACATTTTACCCTCAGTTCCATTTGCAATATCACCAATAAAGATATTAAAAAGCACCGGTCCAAGTACAGATACCTGGGGTACTCCACTTGTAACCTTTCCCTCCTTTGACTGTACTCCGTTTACTACAACTCTCTGTTTTCTGACCTGCAATCTAATCCCAAGCTTTCAAGTTTATTTAACAGTCTGCGATGTGGGACAGTGTCAAAAGCTTTACTAAAGTCTAGATAAGCTACATCTACAGCCCCACCTTGATCTATTACTTTAGTCACCCAGTCAAAAAAGTCAATAAGATTTGTTTGACATGATCTTCCCCCAGTAAACCCATGCTGTTTTGGATCCTGTAAATTGCTGGTTTTGAGATATTCTACAACTCTTTGTTTTAAGAGTGTTTCCATCAATTTCCCTACTACTGATGTAAGACTCACTGGTCGATAGTTGCTTACCTCTTCCTTGCTTCCACTTTTGTGCAGTGGGACTACATTCGCTGTTTTCCAGTCCTCTGGGATTACTCCAGTAGCTAGTGACTGGTTGAATAATTCTGTTATTGGTTTTACCAGCTCCCCTTTAAGCTCTTTTAGTATCCTTGGATGTATCCCATCTGGCCCCATTGATTTATCCACTTTCAGTTTTGAGAGTTCTGTGAGGACTTTCTCCTCTGTAAATGTACTTGTCTCTCCCTCAGTTTTCTGACTATACTTGCAACTTAACTGTGGCCCCTTCCCCTCTCTTTCAGCAGTGAATACTGAGCAGAAATAATTATTAATATTATCTGCTATTACATTGTCCCCCTCAAGAAAACTTCCACTCTCTGTCTTCAGTCTAATTATTCCACTTTTTGTTTTTCTCCTTTCACTTATATACCTAAAAAAAGTTTTCCCCCCCTTTACCCACTGACTGGGCCATTTTCTCTTCAGCCTGTGCTTATGCACATCTGATTACCTTCTTAGCCTCCTTCTGTCTAACAAGATACACCTCTTTGTCCTCATTCTTCTGCGTCTGCTAAAATTTCTTAAAGGCCAACTTTTTTGCTTTCACAATACTTGCTACTTCTTTTGCAAACCACAATGGCTTTCTTTTTCTTGTGTTTTTCCTAACTCTTTTGACACAAAGTTCTGTTGCTTTTAGAATTGCACTTTTTAATTTTTCCCAGATGATTGTCATACAAATGATTGTCATACAAATGAACCTGTGAGCAGCACCCTGTCCCTTCATCTTGTAGCAATTAGTTCCATACTCCCAGCATTGTCTTCTGAACCATGGCCAGGCTTGCCTACCCTCCCGGAATTGCCGGGAGGCTCCCGAAAATCGGGTCCCCTTTCTCGGCCCCCCGGGAAGGTCGGCAATCCTCCCGCTTTTGCCTGGCAGCCCCCGCACCCCCCTCCTTACCGAATTTCGCCTCATTTTAGCCCCGCCCCCTACTTGCGGACCCGCAAATCGAAGCATTTGCCTGTATTGTGGCGGGGCTTTCAGTCATCAGCCCCATCCCCGCCCCCTGACCCGAAGATCCGGCTGCCCTCTCCGGGCTTCTCCCGGAGAGGCTATCCGAAACGTCGGCAAGTATGATCATGGCACAAGCACATTTGATAGTAAAGAGGCTGGAACAGTACCAAACTATTGCTAGCACCCGTACCAGTAATATCTTTTTAAAATCCCCGCTTCTAATGTTTACTTTTCACTCTCCAATGAGCATCTTTAAAAAAATAAAAAATTAAAAGTTATAAATATAAAAGTTTTCTTTGGACTGAAGTATCTAGTAGGGGAGAGATTCAGTTAAGTAAGTGGCTCAATCAGCTGCATTGGGAATACACATGGGAGGGAAAAGCGGTACTTGTGTATTATTACGGCGCCCATCGCATCGCATACCAAAAGGCATGCGATGGTATGCGATGCAACGCGATATCGCGCGATGTTGTACAATGTCATACAATTTTAAAATTGTATGACATTGTATATGGCATTCAATGCGATGTGATGCGATTAAAAATTGTATAAGAACCCTAATGGGTGCTTACAATGTTAAATGCACCCCCACGAGGGGACGCGGATACCTGTGAAGTCCGCGAGGGGACGCGGATACCTGTGATCGCCACGCTTCGCGCTCGCCACACTTTATAAGTTAAACTCCACGCCGACGTGGATAGTGGGGGTATGAAAAGGTCGTAGGACGCATACTGCAGCCCCTTGCGGGCTCGCTGCGCTCGCCACGCTTCGGGTTCACGTTTATAGTGGGGGGTGGCGTGGGGGTGCATTTAATATTGTAAGCACCCTTATACGATTTTGTATCGAATAGGGGGCTAAAATCGCCTCGCATGCCATCGGGTGCATGGCATGCGATGCAATGAAAACATTGCGCGATCAATATCGGGGGCGCCGTGATAATACACAAGTACCGGAAAAGCTTGCTTGTTTTTGCTCACACCTCTATGGATGTTCTGCCAAGATAACTCACATTTGGTGAGATGTACTAAGCCTTGAAAAGTAATCAAATTGAGAGTGATGAACCACCAGCCAATCAACTTCTGTCATTTTTCAAACACAGCCTGTAACATCGCAGTTAGGAGCTGATTGGTTGGTGGTTTATCACTCTCCATGTTATCACTTGTCAAGCTTAGTACATGCTAGCATGTTTGAATGTTCGGCCAATTGAATGTTGCCCTAAGAATTCCCACTAATTTTATGGGGAATTTATTAAGCTTTGAAGAATGACACATTGCAGAAGTTGCCCCAAGCAACCCACAGCTTTTGAAACTTATTTAGCAGTCTTTTTTGGTAATTTTATCGCTCCCCAAGGCTTGACACCCCCCCCCCCCTCATGACTTATCTGCAAATCCAAAAGTCACAAAAGTCATGTCATTGACAGCCGTCAAGTGAAAAATAAAGCCGCCCTCCAGTCCAATACCCTCACTATTAGCTTCTATATTCAACAAAAAGAGCCTCCACCTGCTAATACATTATTGAATAGCTTTTGCATCTCTTTATCCCTGACAAAATGTATGCTTATGTCAGCAAATTAATGTTGTCAAGCTGTCACTTAAACTGGAAGGAAAATGGAAGCTACTTCCTGCTTTAGGGGCAGATGCTTGTAGTACTTTTGTCCATAAACAGAGCTCCTGCGAGTCTGTCTGTGAGACATCATAAAACAGAAAAAGCAATTGATCTTACAACTGTATAAAACTGTCATACTGAATTTGTCCCCAGGGCAGAGGGAGAGAGACACACAGCTGAAAGAAAGGGATGTAGCCCAAGAATGTGGGCCTTAAATTATTCTCCAGGCAGACTTTGTTATAGTAGAGATGATGAATGATGGCATATTAGTGATGCCAACTTCATGTAGCACTAATCCCTCTGCGGTTCAAGCACTCTGATAAAGCACTCTGCTTCTCAATTTTATTATAAGGAGCAGAAGATGGAACGTATTATGGGAAGGCATCACAGTGCAATGCTATTTTAACCCTTGACTTTTAAGGGTGATACAATAATTATGGGTTTGTGTTTTATAGTTGAAAGGCTGTATTTATCAGTGTCTCAGTGATATTTTCCATCCACACACTGCAGGCTGCACAGAGAACAACTTATTCACTACTAGAACACAAAAGGCAAGAGGAATGATGTGTCCTATTTTGCTCTTATCTCACAATCAAATCTCTGAATACCAATAAGATCAATGAATGGGAATTTACAATTGCATTTCTTCACTATTCCTTTTGTGCTTTCATTGTAGGTGTTGTTGCTTGTGTATATTGTGAATATTTGCGGAGTCCAGTGGCCACTGTTATATTAAATCAGGGTTGACGACTTTTGTAGTCTCCTCTCTGGGAGACGTCCTGAGAAGAGACTTTCAGCAGGACGTCACGGAGCTTGAGCGTGATGTCATTAATCCCCACCCCCAGGATAGAAAATGACCCTATTTGGCAATCTCCAAGGAGGGGGCGGGGCTAAACAATGCGATTATGACACTTTAGCCACACCCCTCCTCGGAGTTCGTCAGATCGGGTTATTTAAACGCCGCGGTCAGGGGGGAAGAAGCTGCGTTCAGGGGGTGGATGCCCACCTTTCCAGGGGGTGGGAGGGGGACTCGATTTTCGGGACCCACCTGGCCATTCCAAGAGGGTAGGCAGCCCTTTATTAAATAAAAAACACATTTTTATATACATATCTTTTACTCCATATAAACTTATAAAGTGGTGGACAACTATGTAATTCAGGGGTTCCCAAACTTTTTTGAAAATATGGCACCCTAGAGAAACAGAATATTTTTTATGCCACCCCTAGGTGAAAAAAATATATAAAAAAATTACAAAATTAAATAAGTGTGCTTATATGTCTTCCTTCGGTCCAGTTATGTGGATAAAGGCAGGATTCAATCCTATTTATCCACATATTTTGTAATTGGAAGCCACAAGCACTGATTTTGCCTATTACAATGTCCATTAATAATTTGAATCAGCTCTAGACCACCAACCCAAGGCACCACTGCAAGAATTCTACCAAGGCACCCCAGGGAGCCAAGGCACACAGTTTGAGAATCACTGGTGTAATGGTAAAATTACAATGGGGCACACATGCGCAGTGATCCATGCACTCTCACTAAGTGGCCAGTGTGCTCTGTAGCCCCGGATACCCTTTCGTTGCATTCTAGCGGCTGGATATACAGTGCATTCCAACTGCCGGAAACACGCTATTATGCAAATTCTTCCATTTTTATAAACTTTTTTTTAATTACTTTATTATTTTGTCTCGTTTTACTCTAAAACTTATATAGCTAATTCTAGGTTTGTCTTCTGTATCCCAATAGAGGTTTATAATAGGAATATTATGTTGAAATTAATACAGTACATGTGGGATTGTCTGCTATCATGTGTATCTAATCACTAATTAAGAATTAAGTATAAAAATACCCTCATGGTTATAACAAACACATAACCTTGAAAAGCTGTAGGAGAGACAGCGAAAGTGTCGGTGCCCGTGAGGAACACTTGCCAGATTTACCCTTCGGTCCCTCAACTATACCAACTCTGACCCCTTGGCTCCTTGCTTTCAACCATCCTCCACCACTTCCTACAGAGCATGGGCATATTCTTCAGGTCCATCGATCTTCCTCCAGCAGTTACCTGCTGCATACACCTTGTCGGGAAATACTGTGCCATCATGAGGACAACTGGACTCCAAGTGGACTCAAAATACTGTATGTAAGACCCTCCTCCAGTGGTGAGACTTTACATTGCAAGTGCTTAAATTGATTATACATTCATGTGGAACTCTGTCTGAGGACCAACAGTTCTGTATTGCCAATAGAGGGACACAAAACTCCTATTCCATTTGCCTCAAAGCTTTAACAACCAGCTATGTTTATCTTGTTTTTAGCACTGCTATTTGTGCTATTGCATATCTTTTGTTTCTTGTGTGCCAGGTTTAAGCCCTACCAGTCAAGCTTCTTGCTTTGATTTAGGATTGTTCTTTTCTGCATATGGTATGTAGTATATATGCCTGTGCTTAGCACACCAATGGTCAGAATCCTGGTAGTGGAACCTGATGACCCCCCGAAGAGTAGACAAGTATGCCCTTGTTTATTGTTCTCATTTAGAATAATCATGGGACCAACAAAATCAATATATTGTACATTTTGTAACAGAATGCAGACTATGCAGAATTGATAAGGGGGGTGTACATAGCCTGGAAACTGACCCTTAAAGAAAGGGGTGGTCCCTCAAGCAGTGGGGCCCACTGGGATTTTAATCTACAGCATATAAGTGTGGGCCACTCTTTGCATCAATTGGTAGCTTTAGCATCAATTGGTAGCTCTTACTCATAATGTTAAACACATGTTATCGTATAGATGTAAAGGCCCAAACACACTGGGTGACTAGGCCCCACTTTTAATGTGGGCAGGGCCTGATGAAAACTTTAATCTTCCTCTGCGGAACCCGCAGGGTGTCTCTTGTTCCACCGCTGAATGAGTGGCTGAGGACGCCACTGGTGGGAGAAGGCCCATGTTCACGCTGTGCTGCACCAGAGTCATGCTGCACCATTCTCCAGCAGCAGCTCCAGAGCAGACGGCAAACATGAGCAGGGTCCAGCCCTGCTCCCTCGCCTCAGAGTTTACTCCTACGGTCCAGGTGCACCTTCCTTCCATGTTCCACTACCTGGCAGCAGCCAGCAAGATGAGAGGCGGCGTCTGATGGGCCAGAGGTAAGGGCCTTTTACCTTTCCGGTCCCACAATACAAACCTTGTATAGTAATATAGCGACCACCACAGGTAGCAACCCCTGCCTGCCTAGGGCACTTAGATGCCTTGCACTGGCCCTGCACCCAGTGTGTATGCCTCATTGCTGGGCATGGCCATTCATCTGCTAGTATTACCAGCCGAGTGCATGGCTTTCCATAGTGTCCTGCTATGGAAAGCCATCCAACCAATGCGCAGTGTGTATGCAACTTTAGCTTGGAACTATTTGTATGTTATTACCTAGGGGATGGGAGATTTAAAAAAAAAAACAACCAACCAGCTTCTAACTTTCATTTTACAGACTGTGCTAGAAAAATGACAGAAGCCGATTGGTACTTTCCAGATTTGATAAATCTTCTCCTTCTATTACTATTCTGTTCCTAAATGTAATATGGCATTATAGAAATGATAATCAAAAATACATTTATATTTATTAGAATTAAATAAAAATACGGTACTTGTGTATTACAGCGCCCGTCGCGTTTCATCGCATACCACTAATTAAGTATGCGATGGCATGCGATGGTATGCGATGGCATGCGATGGCATGCGATGGACCCGATTTGAGGCTTTTCCCAGGATGAGTGTACAATTTTAATATTGTGTCGCAACGCATGCCATTATAATGGCATGCAATGCGATGCAACGCGATTTCAATGTTAAATGCCCACCCAGACCCGATTTTTAATTGTATCCCCACCCTGATGGGTAATGACAATGTTAAATGCTCCCTCCCCCCAATGTTAACGCCACCCCACTATCAAGGGTGGGTGTACAATGTAAAATCGGGTCTGGGGGGGCATTTAACATAGGAATCAGGCATCTGGGTGCCTGTACAATTAAAAATCGGGTATAATCGCATCTCATCGCATCGCATGCGATCATATGGCATAGCATGCGATGCGACGCGATTTTGTGGTTGTACAATGCCCTGCGATGGAAATCGGGGGCGCCGTGATAATACACAAGTACCAAAAATACTGTACAGTAAGTGAATCACTCAAGGATGGAGATACCTAATATGATAAGTGTAAAGAGTTAATGTTAAAGGAGGCTCATATATCTAATGTAGTAATGCAATACACCACAATATTATACACTACATAACTCTCAATATCAACCATATTTGCTTTTACTGTACCTTGTGGACTGTATCATGTGATGCTGGAGGTTTTGCGGCTGTATAATATTTTACTTCACCAGCTGATGGTTTTCTCCCACATGGATAGATTTCAGAGACCAGAGACATGTAGAAAACAAATGACTCCATTATTTTTAATGACCCGCACATACAGTACTTGAACACACAACAAATTGCAGGTTTAACCTCTTCACCTTTCTGCTGTATAACTAGTCAGCGTGGAAAAATTGAGCTCTCTGCTTTCAACCATTGAGCATCAGTGCATTATACTGATAGTCAGCATGTAATCTTGCTCATCAGTGATCTTTAAGCCACAATTATGGTTTCTGTCATATTTACAATAACAAAATACTTTAAGTAACTACTTGTGTTGCTCTTTTGAGGTGCTGGAGCATCCTAACCTTCTCTCATAGAACGTCCAGGAGAATTGTGTATTCATTTAAGCCCCCATGGACTCCCAGGAGAGCAGGTGTGGGTTTTATAGGTAAGGTTATGGTAAACTCTAATAAAGAGATGGCTTTTCAGGGGATATTCATAGATTTGATGACTGGGGGAGAGTCTAACCAGGCATGGTTGAGGATTCCACATATGTGTAGCATAGGAGAAAACTTGTAGGCAGAAGTGGGAGTTGCTTACCAATGATAACATGAAGAGCAAGCTCAAAGGTAGGTCTAAGAGGGAGAATATTAAAATAAATGTATATGAGATTGGAACTTGTGACATTTGTATGATTCTAGTATTATTAACTGTGAGGGATAAGTTCAGGGGCAGTGAGAAGGCAATAAGGTCTATTTTGGTCATATTGGGGGTATTAAATGGTTCCACATGCCTCCTGCTGACAATCTATTGTAATGGGCATCTATCAGAACAATCCAATTGTTACTCTGATCAGACGAAGTCCAATTTGCTGACAAAACGCGTTGGGCGTGGCTAATGTGGAAAGGAGACGTGGTGACATCATCCTATACCAGACGGTTTGGATTGACGGCATCTTGCCTGAGACTTCACGTGGCAAGTGGACATTTAACGGCAAGAGCTGATCTGCCTGTACATCGGTCCCTGGCTGCTTATCATCCGTCCCATCTCCAATGCTGGCCAGCTGATTATTTTAAACCTTGAATGTATGTGAGTATGTACTCGTTATAGTAAATCATATAACCTTTTTCTCATGGAGCGTTTTCTCCTTATTTTTCCAAGTACCTGCATCTGGGGCCAGGGTATGATCCATGGGGAAAAGCAGCACACATAAGGTCTAATCAACACAGAGGATACTTCCTGCGTATAAGTATATTTATATCATCTCTTCATTTTTGATAATAAAAATAGTCACCTAGATTCTTACTTATTTGTTTCATAAGCCCGACCGAGTGCCGCCCAACCCCCTCTTCTATATTCGGACCACGCAGCTGGTCTCAGGAAGGCACCCCGGCAACAACCTCACAGCATTGGGTCTGAGTGCCGGACATCCCATCTTCCAGTTGTACTACTTCTCATTTCCTGGATGTTGCTATCAGAATAGAGAATGGGAGGATTTCCACAGATGCATTCTTTAAAGACGTGGACAGGAATACATTCCTGATGACCTCGAGTCACCTCCCCCCCCCGCATTAAAGCGTGGTCTTCCATTCTCTCAGATGATGCGGTTCTCCAGGATAATGAGATAATGAGTGATACTACATGTATCGAATCTCAGCTTGTAGAAAAATTTGCTCAAAGAGGTTATGACCCAGGATTGTTAGAAAAACAGAAGACCCAGGTTTTGAGTATGCCACGGTCTCAGCTGTTTACTACGAAAGAACGCAATTCAGCATTCATTCTCCCCTGGTCTAGTGTATTCTCAGTGAGCAGCCCGGTTATTCACCATGCAACAAATGCTTTATGGCCAATAATTAAATCTGATCCAGATTTACCTGGCCTCAGTTCGCTCAAACCGCTGGCTGTGTTCAAAAAGGGTGCATATCTCAGGGATCGTCTTGTGAAAACATCACTGGGATGGGCATCCCTAAACCTTTTAATACATATTTCAAGCCCCCTGGCTGCTACAGTTGCTAATCCTGCACAACATGTAGTAACATGGTACTCTGTCCACAATTTAAGCACCCCCACTCTGACCAAATGTTTGACATCAGGTCTGTGTTAACCTGTAAAACTTCCCACGTGGTATACTTGATTGTCTGCCCATGTGGATTGGATTATATTACATTTGGCAGACAATGCGTCCTTTTTGCGATCGGATGCTGATGCACCGGCCAGACATCAGCCTTTTCTCTTGAAAATTGACAGACTTTCAAAGCACAGGGCCATCCCATCTCCTCCCTCAAATATTTTATTATTGATCACATTAAAGATTTTATGAGAGGTGGCGATAGGGCCAAGAAGTTATTGGTTCTTGAATCCATGTGGATTTTTAGACTAGGTTCTATGCGTCCAGATGGCCCGAATGATAAGCTGAACTGGAACAGCTTAATGTAAGCTTGGTCACTTTTGTCTCTATGATAATAATAACTATATATGTCTAGTAACTGTCACGTGATTTTCATTTCTGTTTGCATATGTATAATGTCTCCTTGGTCATTTTTCTGTATTCTTTATATATGTTTTTCTTGCATTGATCCTGTGTGTTAAAGCGCCCATAGGGAACGGTAGCTACCTCAGTTTGGCTATTTGGGCTGGTCTAGTGGGTGGGCAGAATAGTTTTTTTGCCTTTCCTCATGGCAGCCCATTATGCCCTGTGATTTGCTACTGCACCATATAATCTCTCAGGATCACTAGATGTTATTTTTATGTCTTTTCCTTGTCCCGGGGCTGCTGTACTAACTTGCTGTCGGACGCCAGTAGATGAGCGGTGGCTGGACTTCCGAGTTCTGACTTCCACGGCTTGCGAGTGCAGGCGGAAGTCAGCTATGACGTCTTCTGGTGAACGCGTTGGGGGGATGCGGCGGATCCGGGGAGTGACTTGTGAGTATATATGTATGCACTGTACATTGTATGTTTGCTGTAGGTTGGAGCTGATGAAGGGGCTTATACCCTGAAAAGTTCTCCTATCTTAATACACTTTTATTGCAAGTTGGTCATCTTCTGAGTGCCGTTTTTTCCCTGTATGGGATTAGATGCATATATATATATATATATATATATATATATATATATATATATATATATATAGGTATATTCTCACACTAGGTGAAAAAATGTTCAGCACACCAGTTTTATGAAAATATGAAAAAAGCTTTTATAAGCAAAGAAGTTGAAAAAATAGCACATGGCAACATACTGAGTTATAACATTTTCTGAAAAGTGGGAAGGTTACTTATCATGGTCCAAGTGCATCAATGAAACTGCATATTCTATAGGACACCCATCACCACTTCCAAGCAGGATACCCGACAGCCTGTTTCGGTGGTGCTACCACCTTCTTCAAGGGTACAAAGCAAACTGATATTGTTGCCATTTAAATAGTGCAGGAAGTGGCGCCAAAATCCCCCAAACAAACCTCACCTGTTAGTTCAAACACCTGGGTAGATCAGCGTCATAGAGCACTGCTGGAACGCAGGAAGTATATCGTGGAACGCATATCCACTTCCGGTTCCAGTAATACGATAAACCAGCCAAGAATTAACATATATGTATATGTGCCGCTGCGCTCGGTATTCACAACAAGAACAGTTATAGGGAGACGCTCATCACAACTCACCCTGCCGCCCGAACATGTCCGGCACACCATCGGTGTATTTCGCACGCAGGGCGGACAGTGTGACCGCTTCCGCGTCACTTCCTCCTCAGTGGAACGCACAGAGTAAGACTGTGGAACGCACAGCCATTGCTCTGGCTCCACTGCTGTCACTAGCGAAACCGATAGAGCACATATGCGACCAACTTCAAAACTGGGCAGAAACACTCTGCATTAATTATATGCCGGCTTATAAACAACATCAAAGAAACTTAATAGCTGATATTAACCCATAATATTAATAACATTGAGGATTTATAGTCTGTATGGGGTTCTGGCTACCACATCACTGCCCTACCTAGGACCGTCACCATGTGAAAAGGTATACAACAAATAATGGCATGTCAATCTCACCCAATTGGGGATAATATACCATGCCATACCACAAAATATAAAAAATATTATTGTTTATATATATGTCAACTACCACCAATGTGACATATATTATTTAGAAAGGTTTCATGTGTATATGTCAAAATACCACCAACGTGACATATGAGAAAGAATATCTATATATACAAGTCGTACAATCCATCAGGATAATGAAAAAATTGCATAAAAAAAATTTTTATGCCGATAATTATATATTTTACATACTCAGAAATATACATAGTAAACATGTGAGCAGTCCCACTAAATATGTATTTTCACCTGCAAACTGCACCTTTCTATGCTATATCTTCCGCACACTTATTGAACTTTATTGGGTAAACGGAACTTAGAATATTTTTTGTTTAGCAACTTCAGCTGCAATCTGTACCCAAGCAGGGTATATACATATATATATATGGATTCAGTATTGAATCCCGGTGGTCGGGATCCCGGCGTTCAGAATCCCGACGCCGGAATCCCGACAGCCGAAATGCCGACAAGGGGGGGGACGTGGATCGCCCCCCCCTTGCGGGCTCGCTGCGCTCGCCACGCAGCGGGCCCGGTGCCTCGCTACGCTCGGCACACTAATTTATTCTCCCTCCAGGGGTGTCGTGGACACCCCAGGAGGGAGAATGTGTCGGCATTTCGGCGGTCGGGATTCCGGCGTCGGGATTCTGAACGCCGGGATCCCGACCGCCGGGATTTTAACTGCATCCCATATATATATATATATATATATATATATATAGATAGATAGATAGATAGATAGATAGATAGATAGATAGGTAGATATATATATATATATATATAGAGAGAGAGAGAGAGAGAGAGAGAGAGAGAGAGAGAGAAACAGGGTGGTACTAGCGCTAAAAGTTCCCCCTATAGAACACTTTGCAGAGATATATGGTTCTCCTATTTCATACCAATTTGGGGCAATCCATCTTTTATACCTGCTCTGGAAAATCCCTGGTTCAGAGTATGGAGAGACAAAGGTCTAGACACCTCCTACAAAGTGTTTGATCCAGGAGGCGGCGTTTCCTGATTTCAGACTTTGGTAGTAAAATATGCACTGCCAAATAACAATAGATTCATGTATTTCCAAATCCAACATTTTTTACAGACGCAAAATACGTTAGGTTCCCTCCCTGTTCTCACTCCTCTACTGTCCCAAGTAAATTCAATTGATTCACTACTGCTGTATCTACTCTCACATTCATATAAACTACAATATCTGTATAGACTTCTGGTAAAAAAAATTCAATTGAAACATAATCAATGGGAGTCATTGGTAAACAGATGGAAGAACAACATTCCTTCTTTAAGGAACCTAGAGGATATTACAAAATTACATACATACATACAATCACATCAATGTAATATCAGGAAGTTTATGTGCGAACAATCCACAGAGCATATATCACCTCATATCGCAGACAGTTTATGGTAGAAGGTGAACAGGGACATTGTTTGAAATGTGGTGTAACTAAAACAGATTTTGCCCACTCTATGTGGGATTGTTATAAACTCAAAAAATTTTGGCATAAAGTTCTGAAATATGTCTTTGACATGTTCGAGGTTTTCTTTGCTTATGACCCAGCGGCGCTCATGGGATTAAATTTCTACTCTTGGCCCATGGAGATGGTGGAAAAATGTTCATTACCCTTGCTCATAATCAGGGCTATTTTTCAGCCGGAACGGTCCGCAACGCCGTTCCTGAAGCTCAAATTAAAAATGACGTCATCAGGAATGGCGTTCCGGAACCTGCTCCAGGCCGCCCAGCACCCGCATCGCCTGCCCGCTCCCCGCACCCCTCTCCCCGCTGTTTATGGAGTCCAGGAGAGAGACGTGCAGCACGTCTCACACTGGACAGCTAGCCAATGGGTGCCGCGGGATGCTCGTTGATGCTGGACTAGAGACTCCCCGGATCAGCCCGGCAGCCAGACACAACTTGGGTGAGTGAGAGCCGCTGGCGCGCTGTGTGTCACATCACCTGTTGCAGCCTGCTGGGCAATACCGTGCCTCTCTCTGCCCCTGCACGGATCTCCTATGGCTGGGAAGGGGTTATCTCCTACGGCTTAGCCCTGCTGTCTGTGTGCGGGGGTCTCCGTACGGCGACCAGCGTCAGCTGCAGGCTGCAGCTGTTCTGACTGGACTTTGACATGTAGTGACATGTAGACCTTGTCCCGGGCAAATGCGGGGCGGGGGTGTGCCAGCTCCCTGCACTGGCTGCACAGCCTGGACTCCTGCCTGCTGCTCCTGAGAACTTCCCTTTATGGGCTTCTTGTATGCGCTACCTGCAGGTGCCTCCATAAGGGGCACCCAAACATCTCCAACCCCCAGCACAGGGAAAGCTGCCTGTCTTAGTTGTAATAATATAGTCCCTATCTTGTAGAACAGGGAGACTGTCATCATGAGGACTCCCAAGGTTCCCATTGCTGCTACATTGGTGGAAGCCCCTGATCCACGCTGTGGGGTTGTAGCTGTGCCCAGCAGGGCTCACTGCAGCAGGCGATGTGGATTGAGCTCCCCTGGGCAGGGGGTGCTCTACTAGTGCCCATAGCCTCCCAGCCGGGTGCAGGGTGAGGCGTGTACAGGATTATTACATGTGCATTCTGTTCTAGTGCTGGAGCCAGCTGGTACTTGTGGTTCTTGTCCCTGCCCTGGTGGCCTTCTCAGTCTTGTTTGCCTTATATTGCGGTTGGGATTTGACCAGCCCCCAGTGCTACATTTCCCACTTTAATGAGAAATGGTGTCAGTGTGTTCAGTGTTACATAACCTGTTGTCTCAGAGTGTATGTGTGTGTATATATAATAACGGGCATCTCTGTGTGTGGCATATGTATAATGGCCATCACGGTGTGTGGCATATGTATAATGGGCATCTCTGTGTGTGGCATATGTATAATGGCCATCACGGTGTGTGGCATATGTATAATGGGCATCACGGTGTGTGGTATATGTATAATGGCCATCACGGTGTGTGGCATTTGTATAATGGGCATCACGGTGTGTGGCATATGTATAATGGGCATCACGGTGTGTGGCATATGTATAATGGGCATCTGTGTGTGGCATATGTATATTGGCCATCACGGTGTGCGGCATATGTATAATGGGCATCACGGTGTGCGGCATATTATAATGGGCATCACGGTGTGCGGCATATGTATAATGGGCATCACGGTGTGCGGCATATGTATAATGGGAATCTCTGTGTGTGGCATATGTATAATGGGAATCTCTGTGTGTGGCATATGTATAATGGGCATCACGGTGTGTGGCATATGTATAATGGGCATCACGGTGTGGGCCATATGTATAATGGGCATTACGGTGTGGGGCATATGTATAATGGGCATCACGGTGTGGGGCATATGTATAATGGGCATCACGGTGTGTGACATATTTATAATGGGCATCACGGTGTGGGGCATATGTATAATGGGCATCACGGTGTGGGGCATATGTATAATGGAGCATCACGGTGTGGGGCATATGTATAATGGGAATCTCTGTGTGTGGCATATGTATAATAAGCGTGACGGAGTGAGGAATTATGTTTTTTCTTTTTCCCCACCCTTTTTTATGTAATGCCCCGCCCCTTTTGTAGCTCCTCCCACATCACCGCCCACTTTCTGCCCCGCCCACAGTTCCTGAACCTATTTTCCTACAAAAATAGCACTGCTCATAATCATACTTACCTTAGCAAGAAAGTGTATACTATTACACTGGACAAAAAAATCTGCTCTGTTACTGCTAATGTTAAAACAAAAATTATTACGAATAGTATATTATGAATGGAAATATGCTCAATTAGACCCTCAAAACGGGATACGCACTTTCCATTGTAAATGGCGCCTATTTCTCAATACACTTGATACTGACACTAGACTACATTTCTCTAAATATATAAATGTTAACGATTAAAATGCCAGCCCTTATGAGCGCAGCTGAGGTCCAGAGGTTCTTTTCTGGAAAATTTTAGATGCAGATGACTAAAAAGACGCTGATAAAATACAAGAACTGACAGTTATATTTATTTAATTGAAGCTGGTCTCATCCCCCCCCCATCCCCCTCCCCCTCCCCCCTTCCCATCTCTACCCTTTATACCCGGTGCGTCTTTGTCATTGTTATTATGTTATGTATATTTTATTGTGAATAATACAGGTATAATCAATAGCCCTCAGCATATTGCAGTACATTGACATTCTATTTATGCCCAGGAATTATTATAATTTTTGATTTGGCTTTACAGGACGGATCTCACCATTTTAAAACATGATCCAAATTGGAAATTAAGTGAAATGTACAATTATATGTATGCCAACAACTTAAAATGCCAATTCTTTGTACAACTTCCCTATGTAAAGTGTATTTACTCATTTACTTTTTTTTTCTGAAACCATTTGACCTTGAGTGTATACGGTCTTTTTGAAATATGCAATAATGCTGACAGATATATGTTTGTTGACAAAATTTCAATAAAAAATATAAAAAAAACAACAAAAACCCATCTACCAGGGATCTGAGCATCGACAGGATTGTGTTCCCTACAACCAACTCTACCAACTCGAGACTTGTAAAAACAACTGTGAAGAGACACTGGCACATCATGAGTTCTGATCCAGTGCTTGGCTCTGAATGCATTAGCATCCCTCTCTTCAGCTACAAAAGGAGCAATAATTTAAAGCAGAGAGTGTCCTATTCTGACATCAGCCCAGTAAAGACTGTGAGTGGCTGGTTGACTTCCAGGAATGGCACATATAAATGCACTAAATGCGCAAATTGCAGTTTTTTGGTCACAGGCACACAATTCACCCATCCAAATTCTGGACAAACGTTCCCGATCTACCACCGGTTGAACTGTGAATCGAAGTTCATCATACACGTCACATTTTGCCCATGTAACAAATTATATGTGGGTAAAACCATTAGGATGGCAAAAGAAAGAATAGCGATGCACAGGTCTTCTGTCAAAAAAGCCTTAAGTGGAGTTGATGTCAACATGCCCCAGTGGCAAGACACTTTGTGGATGCTGGACATACGTTAAGGGACTTCAAATTTATGATAGCCGACCATATACCACCCCTCAGGAGAGGTGGTGATAGACACAAATTATTACTACAGAGGGAGTGTCAATGGATACGGAAGTTAGACACATGGGGTGACATTTATTATAGATCGTTGTTGGGTTTTTGGCGATTTATATCGCAAAAATGGCCGTTTTTTTTTCCCAAATCGACTACTTAATGGGTGCCGATTTGCGGCATAAATCGCACTTTTTGCCGCTAATTCGCACTTTCTGAAGTGCTGATTTACAACATCGCATCCAGATGTTTTCCCATTGAAAAAGATACAAATCGCTAATTTAATGTCTGCCGCATTTGGAAATCGGCAGCAAAGTGCGATTTCTGCCCCCCAATAAAACAGACCAAGTCCAGGGTGGCGGCTTGCAAAAAATCGCCACCGTTTGAGCGTAGAAACGGTTAAATCTCTCACAGGTGACCCACATACCACTTACTAACTCCCCTACATATACTCCCACGTGATTATGGACACCTGTGAGGCTGTTTGAGATGGACATTTTGCACAGTGGACTGGAGGTGCTAGTGTGTGAGCTGGGCCGTTTGGAGGAGCTACGCAGGAGGGATGCTGCTGCTACCCACCAGATCCAGGAACCCCGACCACACCGTGCTAGGGTGTACCTCTCTGATCAACAGGTGGTGGACATGTTTAGGTTGAACCGACAGAACCTTTTGAACTTATATGAGCAGGTGAGAGATTATTTGGACCCTTGTGGGGGGGCCAACTATGCAGTGTCTGGGCTGCAGAAATTAATGTGTGCCCTCCACTTGTTTGCCACAGGCTCCACTCAGTCTGTGAGCTCATGGGCCTTGGGTGTGTCACAAGCCACTTTCTCTAAACATTTTTCTCAAGTGTTAAATGCATTAACCCCTTCCTGACAGAGCCAGTTTTTGCGTTCCTGACAGAGCCCTTTTTTTCAAATCTGACATGTCTCACTTAAGTGGGGATAACTTTTTTTTGCTTTTACTTATCCCAGTGATTTTGAGATTGTTTTTTCGTGACACATTGTACTTCAAATTAGTGGTAAATTTGGGTCGATACAGTCTGTGTTTTTTTGTGAAAAATACCAAAATATCGTGAAAAAATGGAAAATTTAGCGATTTGCAAAATGTTAAATTTTCTGCTTGTGAGACAAATAATCTTACCACTCAAAATAGTGAATAACTAACATAGACCATATGTCTACTTTATGTTGACATCATTATTTCAACTTCCTTTTAATTTTTTGGGACACTAGGAGGCTTACAATATGAATAGCAAATTCTCAAATTTTCAAGAAAATTTCAAACACTGATTTTTTTAGGGACCAGTTCAGTTCTGATGTGACTTTGAGGGACTTGTATGTGAGACACCCCCATAAATGATGCCATTTCAAAAACTGCACCCCTCACAGTATTCAAAACAGCATTTTGGAAGTTTGTTAACCCTTTAGGTGTTTCACAGGAATTAAAACAAAGTGTAGGTGAAATTTCAAAATTTCTTTTTTTTTGCAGATTTGCAATTTTAATACATTTTTCTAAGGAACACAGTACATTTTACTAGAGAAATGTGACTGAAAATTGATTCCCCCAATTCTTTTGTTTTCATAAATATCCTATATGTGGCCCTAGTGTGCACGGTGACCAAACCACAGGCTTCATAATAGAAGGAGCACCTACTTGATTTTGGAGCCTCCTTTTTATGAGATTATTTTTTAGGCACCATGTAGGTTTCTAGGCACCATAAGATGCTAAAAGTTAGGAACCCCCCCACAAGTGACCCCATTTTGCAAACTACACCCCTCAGGGAATTCATCTAGGGGTATAGTGTACATTTCAAACCCCCAGGGGTTTCACCAATTGTGGTACAACTGGGCAGTGAAAATGAAAAATTATTTTTTTTACACAAAAATACAGTTCTGGCTCCAAATTTGTCATTTTCAGAAGGTATAAAGGAGACAAAGCACCCCAAAATCTGTGCCCCAATTTCTCCCGAGTACGGCAATGCCTCACATGTGACCAAAAAATACCAGTTGGGTGCATGGCAGGACTCAGAACGGAAGGAGTGATTTTTGGATTTTGCAGCTCAGATTCTGGTGGAATTTTGGTGGGTGCTATGTCGCATTAGCAAGACCCCCAAAGCACCAATACAGTGGAACCCCCCCCACAAGTGACCCCATTTTGCAAAGTACACCCCTCAGGGAATTCATCTAGGGGTATAGTGTACATTTCAAACCCCCAGGGGTTTCACCAATTTTGATACAAGTGGGCAGTGAAACTGAAAATTTACATTTTTTTACACAAAAATGCAGTTCTGGCTCAAAATTTTTCATTTTCAGAAGGTATGAAGGAGAAAAAGCACCCCAAAATCTGTGCCCCAATTTCTCCCGAGTACGGCAATGCCTCACATGTGACCAAAAAATACCAGTTGGGTGCATGGCAGGACTCAGAAGGGAAGGAGTGATTTTTGGATTTTGCAGCACAGATTCTGGTGGAATGAATGGTGGGTGCTATGTTGCACCAATACAGTGGAACCCCCCCACAAGTCACCCCATTTTGCAAAGTACACCCCTCAGGGAATTCATCTAGGGGTATAGTGTACATTTCAAACCCCCAGGGGTTTCACCAATTTTGATACAAGTGGGCAGTGAAAATGAAAAATTACATTTTTTTACACAAAAATGCAGTTCTGGCTCAAAATTTTTCATTTTCAGAAGGTATGAAGGAGAAAAAGCACCCCAAAATATGTGCCCCAATTTCTCCCGAGTACGGAAATGCCTCACATGTGACCAAAAAATACCAGTTGGGTGCATGGCAGGACTCAGAACGTAAGGAGTGATTTTTGGATTTTGCGGCTCAGATTCTGGTGGAATTTTGGTGGGTGCTATGTCGCATTAGCAAGACCCCCCAAGCACCAATACAGTGGAACCCCCCCACAAGTCACCCCATTTTGAAAACTACACCCCTCAGGGAATTCATCTAGGGGTATAGTGTACATTTCAAATCCCCAGGGGTTTCACCAATTTTGATACAAGTGGGCAGTGAAAATGAAAAATTACATTTTTTACACAAAAATGCAGTTCTGGCTCGAAATTTTTCATTTTCAGAAGGTATGAAGGAGAAAAAGCACCCCAAAATCTGTGCCCCAATTTCTCCCGAGTACGGCAATGCCTCACATGTGACCAAAAAATACCAGTTGGGTGCATGGCAGGACTCAGAACGGAAGGAGTGATTTTTGGATTTTGCAGCTCAGATTCTGGTGGAATTTTGGTGGGTGCTATGTCGCATTATCAAGACCCCCCAAGCACCAATACAGTGGAACCCCCCCACAAGTCACCCCATTTTGAAAACTACACCCCTCAGGGAATTCATCTAGGGGTATAGTGTACATTTCAAACCCCCAGGGGTTTCACCAATTTTGATACAAGTGGGCAGTGAAAATGAAAAATTACATTTTTTTACACAAAAATGCAGTTCTAACTCAAAATTTTTCATTTTCAGAAGGTATGAAGGAGAAAAAGCACCCCAAAATCTGTGCCCCAATTTCTCCCGAGTACGGAAATGCCTCACATGTGACCAAAAAATACCAGTTGGGTGCATGGCAGGACTCAGAACGGAAGGAGTGATTTTTGGATTTTGCAGCACAGATTTTGGTGGAATGAATGGTGGGTGCTATGTTGCACCAATACAGTGGAACCCCCCCACAAGTCACCCCATTTTGCAAAGTACACCCCTCAGGGAATTCATCTAGGGGTATAGTGTACATTTCAAACCCCCAGGGGTTTCACCAATTTTGATACAAGTGGGCAGTGAAAATGAAAAATTACATTTTTTTACACAAAAATGCAGTTCTGGCTCAAAATTTTTCATTTTCAGAAGGTATGAAGGAGAAAAAGCACCCCAAAATCTGTGCCCCAATTTCTCCCGAGTACGGCAATGCCTCACATGTGACCAAAAAATACCAGTTGGGTGCATGGCAGGACTCAGAAGGGAAGGAGTGATTTTTGGATTTTGCAGCTCAGATTCTGGTGGAATTTTGGTGGGTGCTATGTCGCATTAGCAAGACCCCCCAAGCACCAATACAGTGGAACCCCCCCACAAGTGACCCCATTTTGCAAACTACACCCCTCAGGGAATTCATCTAGGGGTATAGTGTACATTTCAAACCCCCAGGGGTTTCACCAATTTTGATACAAGTGGGCAGTGAACATGAAAAATTACATTTTTTACACAAAAATGCAGTTCTGGCTCAAAATTTTTCATTTTCAGAAGGTATGAAGGAGAAAAAGCACCCCAAAATCTGTGCCCCAATTTCTCCCGAGTACGGCAATGTCTCACATGTGACCAAAAAATACCAGTTGGGTGCATGGCAGGACTCAAAAGGGAAGGAGTGATTTTTGGATTTTGCAGCTCAGATTCTGGTGGAATTTTGGTGGGTGCTATGTCGCATTAGCAAGACCCCCCAAGCACCAATACAGTGGAACCCCCCCACAAGTGACCCCATTTTGCAAACTACACCCCTCAGGGAATTCATCTAGGGGTATAGTGTACATTTAAAACCCCCAGGGGTTTCACCAATTTTGATACAAGTGGGCAGTGAAAATGAAAAATTACATTTTTTACACAAAAATGCAGTTCTGGCTCAAAATTTTTCATTTTCAGAAGGTATGAAGGAGAAAAAGCACCCCAAAATCTGTGCCCCAATTTCTCCCGAGTACGGCAATGCCTCACATGTGACCAAAAAATACCAGTTGGGTGCATGGCAGGACTCAGAAGGGAAGGAGTGATTTTTGGATTTTGCAGCACAGATTCTGGTGGAATGAATGGTGGGTGCTATGTTGCACCAATACAGTGGAACCCCCCCACAAGTCACCCCATTTTGCAAACTACACCCCTCAGGGAATTCATCTAGGGGTATAGTGTACATTTCAAACCCCCAGGGGTTTCACCAATTTTGATAAAACTGGGCAGTGAACATGAAAAATTACATTTTTTTACACAAAAATGCAGTTCTGGCTCAAAATTTTTCATTTTCACAAGGAATGAAGGAGACAAAGCACCCCAAAATCTGTGCCCCAATTTCTCCCGAGTACGGCAATGCCTCACATGTGACCAAAAAATACCAGTTGGGTGCATGGCAGGACTCAGAAGGGAAGGAGTGATTTTTGGATTTTGCGGCTCAGATTCTGGTGGAATGAATGGTGGGTGCTATGTGGCATTAGCAAGACCCCCGAAGCACGGTGAAATTATGAACCTAATATTCCATAGATGTGTGGTATATTTTAAAACACTCCTTTATACATAGGCCGGGTTTGTCGGGGCAAGTGTCACACTGGAAAATAGTTTGCTTTCTTATTCCCTTTTTATAGCAAACTTTGCACCTTTTTTGTGTCCTGCCCTTTTTTCCAGTGGAGGGGATTTCATCAGGAAAATGCTGCCCTGGTACAATACGGGGGCCAGTACTAGAAGTACTGGGGCCCTCTGCCTGCTGGTTCCCAAATATTAGGCCCTTTATGACTTCCTCTTGAAAGTGCATAAATGTCCCCCTCTGGCCGGTAGAACGGAATAGCACGTAAGCGTTATACAGTGCCATCTGGATGATATACACGGCCACCTTCTTGTACCAGATTTTTGTTTTCCGCAGGGCACTGTACGGCTTCAGTACCTGATCTGAAAGATCCACTCCGCCCATGTACCTATTGTAATCCAGGATACAATTAGGTTTTGAGGTGTGGGTACTGGTACCTCGTACAGGGACGGAGGTGGTACTGTCTCCGTGAATTGTTGTCAGTATAAGGACATCCCTCTTGTCCTTATATTTGACCAACAACATATTTTCGTTGCATATTCCCCTGCTTTCACCCCTTCTCATTACTTGGGCAATGTGCGTTTTTGGGAGGCCTCTTTGGTTCTTGCGCACAGTACCGCAAGCTGCTGTACCTCTTGAACCAAGGGCCTTAAACAGGGGGATGCTAGTGTAAAAGTTATCCACATAGAGGTGATAACCTTTATCCAGGAAGGGGTGCACTAAATCCCAGACAATTTTCCCACTAACACCTACGAGGGAGGGGGGGCATTCTGGCGGTTGAATTCTTGAATCCTTCCCTTCATAAACCCTAAACCTGTGGGTGTACCCTGAGGTGCTTTCACACAGTTTATACATTTTTATGCCATACCTTGCCCTCTTACTGGGAAGGTACTGGCGGAATTTAACCCTTCCTTTAAAATGTATAAGGGACTCGTCGATACAAATAAATTTTTCAGGGATGTACACCTCTTCAAATTTGGCACTGAAATGATCAATGACCGGCCTGACTTTGAATAGCCGGTCAAAGGTGGGATCATCTCTGGGTGGGCACTGTGCATTATCGGTGTAATGTATAAATTTAAGAATTGTCTCAAATCGAGTCCGGGGCATGGCCATACGGTAAAATGGAGTACTGTACAGAACATCTGTACTCCAATATTGCCTAATTTCTGGCTTTTTTACTATGCCCATATGAAACACCAGACCCCAAAACGTCATCATCTCTACTGCATCTACAGGGGTCCACCTAGCAAATGATGACGTGGGGTTTTGAGCAATAAACTGCTGGGCATATAAATTAGTTTGGTCCACCATTAAATTTATAAAATCATCAGAGAAAAATAATTTGAAAAAGTCAATTTCTCTGAGACCTGTGGAATCAAATTGGATTCCTGGCATGGCCAAAAACTTAGGAACCTGGGGCTCAAAATTGTCTGGTGGTGGGGTCCATACTAGATCAATTATTGGGGGGGGAATCTCAGCTGATCTACGGGGGCGTCTTTGAGGGGGTCCCTCATCACCAGAGGAGGAAGAGGAGCTTAAGACAAATCCTTCAAATTCCCCGCTTGCATCACTGCCTGTGTCAGAGTCAGAGGCAAGCATGGCATATGCCTCCTCCACTGAATACATTCTCCTGGATGACTGGGAGGACATTTGGGAGGACATTTGGGATGCCATTTTTATTTTTGTGTTACTGGTAGTGAAATGTTTCAACACGTGTATAGTGTAGGGGGGGGTACAAACTTTATTTGTATGTAGTGTGTATGTGGTGCAGAAAAAAAAAATACTTTATACCAATAAAAAAAAAAAAAAATGAAGGGGTTAAAAATAAAAAATTGAAGGGGTTAAAAAAAAAAAAAAAGGTCCTGCGCCAAAAATTGAGCACAGATGTTGGTCAGTAACGTCTGTCACTGAACAGCGCTCAAAGGCAACAGGAATCTGATCAAAAAAAAATAAAAAATAGATCAACCCTGTGCCGAAAAAGCTGATCAGTGATGTACGTCACTGATCGGCGCACAGTGGCCACAGGACACCCACAAAATCAGTGTGTGTAAAAAAAAAATTAAAAAAAGACCCCACAGCACTCACAAAAAAAAAAAAAGGTGATCAGTGATGCGACACTGATTACCAGTGAGGGACAGCAGGTGCACAACCTTTGGTGCAACTGACAGTGCAACTGGCAGCAACTGACAGGTATATATATATAAAAAAAAAACCTCTGCGCCCCCAAAAAGTTGCTGATCAGCACAGATATACTGATCAGCACAAAAGGGGGGGTAGCAGACACAAAATATACACTCTCTATCACTCTCTGTCACTATCTCTCTCTATCTCTCTATCTCTCACTATCTCTCACTATCTATCACTCTAGGACACTGCAGCAGCAGCACTGACAGTTATATGTATAAAAAAAAACTGCACCCCCAAAAAGGGGGGGTAGCAGACACAAAATATACACTCTCTATCACTCTCTGTCACTATCTCTCTCTATCTCTCTATCTCTCACTATCTATCACTATCTATCACTCTATGACACTGCAGCAGCAGCACTGACAGTTATATATATAAAATAAAACCCCTGCACCCCCAAAAAGGGGGGGTAGCAGACACAAATCTCTCTATCTCTCTACCTCTCACTATCTATCACTATCTATCACTATCTATCACTGTATGACACTGCAGCAGCAGCACTGACAGTTATTTATATATAGAAAACCCCTGCACCCCCAAAAAGGGGGGGTAGCAGACACAAAATATAGCTCTCTCTGTCACTATCTCTCTATCTCTCTCTATCTCTCTCTCTCTATCTCTCTATCTCTCTATCACACTGCAGCAGCAGCAGGAAGTCTCAGGAAGTCAGATCCAGGAAGCGTCCAGCACGCTACAAGCAGTGATAAGGTGATCAGGTAAGGTATTTGCAAGGATCAGGTAAGTATTAGCAAGGATCAGGTCGGTATTCACGGCAGGCAGGCACGGTGACCGTTCTGCACGCTATTCCAGACCGGAATGGCGTCTGCAGCGCAGTCACCGTCAGTTTAAATGTCGCGCCTTGGCTGTGATTGGTCCGTGGGTCCCACGGACCAATCACAGCCTTGGGGGCAGGTGGGGTGAGGGTGGGGTGAGGTGTCATCGTCACCGATGACCCCCTCATGCCCCCTGACGCCCGGCGGTGATTGACACCTGTGTTACCGA
Organism: Crinia signifera; assembly: GCF_055691185.1. Lineage (NCBI taxonomy): Eukaryota > Metazoa > Chordata > Amphibia > Anura > Myobatrachidae > Crinia > Crinia signifera. Next base: position 49,549,147 of record NC_139220.1, on the reverse strand, counting down.
GCGTCCGATTCGCTGGTAACACAGGAAAACGCTGTGAATGGCTGTTCACACTGAACAGCCAATCACAGCGATCGCCGACGGGGGGGCGGCATCGCAGCCCCCCCTGGGCATGCAGGGACATGTCTGCTGTCAGGGACAGCAGACATCGTCCCTCTGTCACTGCGTCTCAAAACGCAGTGACAGTTTAAACTCATGACGTACATTTATGCCATGTGTCGGGAAGTACCTCCCGGCCATGACGTAAATGTACGTCAAATGTCGGGAAGGGGTTAAAGAAGCTGTGGCGCACATATATCACATTCCCATGTTGTGAGTCCGAGTGGCAGGACCTGAAGGTGGAATTCTATCGGCTCTCAGCATTTCCAAATGTGCTGGGAGCCATAGACTGCACCCACATTGGGATTCGGGCCCCGCACGTGAGGGAGCATGTCTATGTTAATCGCAGGGGCAGACATTCCCTCAATGTGCAGGTGGTTTGCGATGCCAACCTCAGAATTCTCAGTGTGGTTGCAGGCTACCCCGGGAACTGCCATGATGCCTATATCCTGCGGCACTCAGCTCTCTGGGACCGTTTCCACAACAACACCATGCCAGAGGGCTGGCTACTTGGTAAGTCACTTACCACTGTTTACATGATGTTTGCTTACCTATGTCTTTACCTTTAACATCCATGTGTGCGACCTTCTAATCAAGAGTCATTTCTGTTGAAATTGTTTATACCAGCCCAAACAATGTAGTATAGGCTGCTACTATTATGTACCAATTACCCACATGATATGTGACCACACAAATCCCTTTACATGTTAGGTGACTCAGGATATGGGTGTCATTCGTGGCTCATGACACCTCTGCGGAACTCACAAAGCCCTGCACAGCACCGCTACAATGCTGCACATATTGCTACCCGCAATGTAGTGGAATGCACCTTTGGGGCGCTGAAAAGCCGATTTCGGTGTTTGGACAGGTCAGCAGGTACACTGCTATACCACCCTGCCAAAGTGGTTTTGGTTGTCCAGGCTTGCTGCATGCTGCATAACATAGCTTTGGGTCAACCAAATTATGTTGATGTGGCCCCTGCAGCAGTCGTGCAGGAAGCTCTAACTACTGATGTTGTAGTGCGAGGTACACGGAGGGGGGATGTGGTTCGTACACGGATGATCCGGCAGCATTTCACAGGTAATTTGTGTGTGTACAATGAATAGTAATGGGGAACCTGTAACACACATACATTGGTAACATTACATTTTTCCCTGTCCATGTTAATTGCCCAGAAGCAGACCAACAATAATGGGCAACCCCTGCAAGCTACCCCACCACAGCATACTTTATGGCTGGCAACATGATAACACCTATAACAATGTCAAGTAAGTACTGTAGTTTTCAGTGTGTGCAAATGTTGGCAACTACAAATGAACATAGGCTTCATGGATGGAGGTGACATGGATCATTGATCTCAGGTGCTTGAAATGGTGCAAAAAAAGTAGTGGCTACATACAGTATGCAATTCCCGATGCTTATCCCCTTCAAATGTGACTATTTCCTTAAATTCCCATTACTAATAAGCACACCCAACCCAAAGTCCCATGGCTGCTATAAAGTCACCAGTTGACAATACATAATAGAACAGTGTGGGTAATCATTTGGAAAAAATGACAACAAGTTTGCTGGATGCAAATAATTTTTACTTGCAGAAACATTTGGCCATAGGCCATAGCATATGAAACATTTGCAGGAAGAATCACTGCAACAGTGAATGCAAAAAAGAATAAACATGATACACATGTAAATGCAAAGAAGATTATTCATGTTTAAATACTGCCCCGGGAATTAGCACCCTTACCAGTAGTGGCACCACCACCCCTAGTACGGACACTACGCCGTGGGGGAGTAGTGGGGTACCCACTCATGGGTGTGGAGGAGACACTACTGCTTTGGGTAGATGTGGTTTGGTGCTGACCTAACAAAGTATTAGCACTGAGGCTGATTTGCGTTTGTAGGGACATCAAAGCAGTTGTTTGGCCATTAATTGCTTGGGTCTGTTCAACCATGTTGGTATTTAGACCTCTAAAACTAGTAGTTTGACCCTGAATGGCTTGGCCAATTTCTGCTAAGCATGTGTCTAATGTAGAGACAAGACGAATTTGTGTCCCTACATTAGCCCGCACACTTTGCGAAATTCTTCTCATTTGCAGAGCTATGTTCCGCACATACCCCTTCACCGTTTCTAGTTGGGTGGTCTGCACCTCCATAAAAGCGAGTTGTTTCCCCTTAAAAATATGGATGGATTGCGCCAACTCCTCCGCACTAGTGGGGGTGTTGGTGGGTGCAATGCTTGTGGGCTGCTGCCTATGTGACTGCGTATAGGGGGCTTCATTGACTGGGTGTGATTGGTTTTGTGCAGGCTCCAACGATGTCACCGTCTCCAGTATGATTTCACTCATGTCGTCGAGATTTTGCATGGGATCCGTTGGTTCAGGCATCGGTTGTGAAGGACCTACACATGAGAAAAGAGTGGTAAGTATGCTATGCAGATTGGTGTATGGTGGGTCATGTTACCTTAGTTGGAATGGTTAGGTGTTGCTCATGCATTATGCATTGGCACAGGCTACTGTGGTGGGGACAGGCATGTGTGATTTGTGCAATGTGTGTGTGTAAAGGTGCCCATACACTAGTAAGATTTATCATCAGATTTGGCTGGTTGGAACAAAAACATGGTTATTGATGAGTGACAGTTTGGCAGTTTTCCAGCATTTCCAAGCAAATGGTCAACTGTCATTTGCTCTGATCCATAACCATGTTTTGGTTCCAACCAGCCAGATCTGAAGATAAATCTGCATGTGTATGGCCACCTTTACACTATGATATCTCACCTGCAGACTGGACAGTGTCACCAATCGGATGTGGCTGATGTTGGTCAACAGCTGGCTGGGACTCCAGAGCTGGAGCTGTTTGAAAAAAGAAGACATTTTCTATTATTATCATTTGCACCTAACTGGCATTTTTCGCATGATGCAGATAAAAACTTTTCCTCAATCAAACTTTTGGACCCTGATATGATTACATAAGGAATGTGAAGACTTTGAACTGAAGTGGTTATTTGAGTATTATGACTGTGAACAATTTTTTGAATCCACTTGCAAATAACAGGAAAGACCAGCAGATTAGACATGTAAAAGTGACTGTAAAGTGCTTTTCCAACCACCCAGAGGATTGATATGGATTAACAATCAAGTACACTGCAGGCCTACAGTGTTTAGGACAGCACACATTAATAGGATCTGTGGAACTACATAACCCAGCAACATGCAGAGTCCATTATTTAGCAATGCAAGGTAGCAAAATGTGATTTTGCTGGGATATGTAGTTTCACACACAGCAATCTTTTGGACACATAAAGCATAGCAGCATAATAGCATGCGCACATGACATAGCAAAATGTTACATTGACATGTGTGGACACTTACCAGTTGGCGGTGGAGTGGGGGTCCTGTCTGTGTCGGCAATGTGGATGCCGGGAAGCACCTCCGGTGGGATGATTCGGCGTAGCAACCTCTCATATGCCTTAAAGCGGACCTCCTGCCTAGGGCCACCTCCTGTGCGACAGGCCTCTTTCTTCTCCAGGGCAAGCTTGGCTTTGAGGAGGCGCTTGATGTCATTGTAACGCTTTTTGATGTTGCACACACTCCTCTTGTGTGTGCTAATTGCATTTACCGCGGAGGTGATACTGTCCCACATCCCCTTCTTCCTTGCCACACTTGTGCGATGATGGTGAGGACCAAGTAGGCGGTCATACAGGGGCAGGAGTGCACGCACCAGGGCCATATTCTCCTCATATGAGAACCTGACTTTCCTCCCACTAGCTGTACGAGCTGCATCACCCTCCTCCACATTTCCAGCCTCACCCTCTTCCTCCTCCTCCTCCTGTCCTGATTCTTCACCCAGCACCTCCAATTCAGCTTCCTCTGCCTCCTGCACAGGCCAGTCCACCTCCGAGAAATCCCCCTGTTGCAGCTCCTCCTCTGTGTGCCTGGCACTCTGTTCCTCCTGTGAGGACACCTGGCTTGTGCCTGCTTCCTCCTCATCCTCCATAGCCACCTGCTCAGCTTCCACCATTTGGCCTCTCCCTGGCGCAGCTCTTGCTGGGAGCATGCTGGCTCTCCCTGTCCTGCCTCTGCCAGTGCTGGCTCTCACTCCCCTACCTCTCCCAGTGGTTGGGGTGTTTGGGCCCAAGCTGGCTGTCCCTCTGCCTCCTCTGCACCTGACAAAACCTCCTCTCCTCTCCATCTCAAATGCCTTACTCCCTTTCAAAGGGTAAAATGGCGTCTGCGCCCCTTTATATAGGGGGTGTGATGCGTATTGCAAGGGACTAAGGTGGGCCAATAGGTTAGCATGTTGTATGGGCTGTTCAGGTGTATTGGTGTAAATCGCACTCCGGTTGGCCGCAAATACGCACATGACCGAACCCGGAAATCGCACTTTTATGGCGTATTACATCGACTCAATTCGCACGGTATCGCCGTCTATCGCCATGTATCGCACTTTTCGGGCGGCTTTGCGCCAGCCATTCAATACGCGATTTCTGGGAAAAAATGCGATAAAAAAAAATGGCGATACACGGAGATTTGAGTTTAAATCGCATTTTGTCAAAAACGTTAAACCCAATAAATCTCGCCCCATATCTCCATCAGGTTTAAATGAGGAAAACCCTCTCTCCGCTTATCTGTAGTACCCTGACATCATGAGAACCCCTACTCCAACTCACCATTGCGTCCTTTCGCATTAGGTCTGGGACTCATGTACAAATTATGCCATGCCTAATGTATTAACCTTTTCCCCTGACAAATCTCACTGTATATATTGTACATACTTTGTGTTGTTATAGTCATTTAATGTTATATGTCTTCATCATGCTGCTGTGTGTAGCTAGCTAGCTTGTCTGATGACGGGCCCCCTTTGAACACACTGCCTTTCTTTCACTTAATTGTTCATAGAGCAGATGCCAGGCTTTATTGCTATTTACACTTGGCTGTCAAAATGGGATTATAAATGGTCTGTAAATGTGACCTTCCGAAAATGGTGGCCGCATACCTCGCCCCATGCCTCTATGGTGCCATGCCCAAGATGGTGGTGCGTCTCTCAATGCGGTCCAGGAGAGTGGCCGGCTTCACGTCAGGTGATGATGTGAGACACCAGCCTCCCTGAATGGATCAGATGTCCCGGGCGCCTATTGATGACGCGGTGAATATGTATGTGACCCCCACTATCACTGAAGGCATGATATTGCTGGTATTACAGTTGACTAAACTCTTCAATTTATATGTTTTTGATCCATTAAAATTGCTAAAATTCCTAAAATCTGAGTTTGCAAATCTGCAAAGTCTTGAAGTCTAAGCGAAAACATCAAGAGAAGAAACATCAGGAGTTAAAAAAGTTAATAGAGAAAACTCGGAACAAAAGATTAGTTTGTTTTGATGGCCTTCGTGATGGCTTATCATGGCATATTCATGGTGGGTGAACTGGTGTTTGCTTCCAGAACAGCGGAATCACCCCGGCGGTTTATGGTGTAAGATACAGCACTCTAAGGTTGCCCAGTGGATGGCTTATTCTTTTGGATGGGTCACTACTCACAGTTTATCAATTCCGGTCAGTTTTGAAGCGCTGTATAATGTACTTTGTTCTTTCACCGGACAATTATGGGACTCCCACTTTCAGCATGTTACATCATTCCTTTGCCTGTCAGTGCCACAACTTGAGGATTAGCCAATCGCCACAAATGCCTTTTATGCTTGGGGGGCCTTGAGGAATTTTTTTGTGTTACCACCCGTTTTAATTTCCATTTTTCATGATTTTAATATAGAATGTCACTTCCCTGATAGTTCAACCCCATCAGGTATTTGTAGGAATTGACTGGATTCCAATATGATATGGCTAGTTGGCCATTTGTATATATATATATATATATATATATATATATATATATATATATACTGCCTATCAGGAGGGCGGGAAAGGAAGAGGAGACAGGGAAAGACGGAGCTGACACTGGTGCCAATCAATGTTTAGTGGGCCCATTAGTAGCCCCCCACCCCAGGAGCCAGTATCCGGGTAGCCGCCCCCTAATTGCGGCCCTGTCCAATGCATGAACATCCTGATACAAAATTAAGTGAACTGCATGCAACTCTGAATCAGACCATAATGTATCCTAAATTATGCTTAGATGACAAAATGCCTCTGACTTTAGAAAATGCCATGAGGTGAAAAATGAAAACTGTGTGAATCAGTAATTCTTTCAAATGGTCTGTAGTGTATTTCAATTAAAGGCAATTTGTCAGAAAATGAAACACATTCAAGTCTAAAAAAAGGGCACCCAACCGAGTTATACAGAGGTACCAATTAGCTTTCAAATAAGCCTGATTTGTACAGTTTTATTGCCAATATTTCAAAAGGACTCAAATCATTTTAAATTTAGACAAGGTTCTGGCTCCAAGCATCCAGGCAAATGAAGATAAATTCGCAGTTAAAGATGAATAAATATGATATTCCCTCTGTCTACACATTGGCTAAAATTAATTTCTATTACTATAACAGGAAAAATAAAATACATACACAAATATTATTACTAGCCAATCAGTGACTTTCTTAATTTGGAGAATATATATATAGGTAAAATGTTCTATATGTCAGGATGGGCAGAATCTTAAGACCAAATAGCATCGCCAGCATTTGCGAGGGGGGGGGGGGGGGGGGGGTGACAATGGACCATAGTACAATGTTTACTAGTCATATGTTTTCATGGTATTTTATAGAACATTGCTGGTCTCTAAGTGCCCTTAGTATATCTGGAACCCACATCATACATGTCCATAGGATTCTGGAGGAAAGATATGAGAGGCGTGGCCACACATGCATAGTAACACATTAGGTCCTAGTGCCTTCTAGCTTTAGGCTAAAAGAAGGAGATATCACAGAATGCTGCTGCTTTACAACAGTACTTGCTTCTTCAAAGTTCAGAGTGGTCCCCCAGCTAAGGTCTGTTGATCACTTCAGTGGGAATCTTTGGAGGGTCAGTCCTTCTATACTTCAAATTTGTCTAAGAAAACAAGCAAAATGATAAATACAAGTAGGGCAATATTGTCCATAAAGAAATGGCTTTTTTAAATCTCCAAATGTACTCACATTTTGCAGTATTTATTTTGCATATCAATCCTTATATAAGGATAATTTGGCTCATGGTCTCCTTTGTAGATCCTAAACCACAAAGAGCAATAATATAGTGCAATATCGTTTTGCTAAAAAAAAACATAAAATGTATTACAATATTGCACTCACATGTAATTAACAATGATAAATTGCATATCACCCATAAAACTGCATCCAAGGGGACCCAGGTATAAGATTTTAAATCCCACAGTGTCTCCCGTGTGCCGCTGGTCTCTGTTGGAGTAGTACTGTATATCCAATGCTTGAACGCGTTTTTGGATAAAGAATCCTTCCTCAGAAGAATGGGATACACTGCTTCACCTGACCTCCTTTTACACCCTCATTCATTAACAATTACATCCTAATAGGCAAATCAATTCCTGGAAATTACCTAAGGTGCAGCTCAATATTCCGTCCCCTATCTGAGTTAAAAATAAATCACATTTTATTTAGATCAGCACTGCCAGAACAGTTCCGCTTGCTGTAAATTCCAACACCGACATACATCTGTGATCGGAAGTGATGTTACATAACAATCCGTCACTTCCGGAAGTTGGATTTATGCGTTCCATCCACAGGTAGTAACTTCTGATTATGTGTGACAGTGCCCCTGTTCGGTGTGGTGCAAGATGGCGTACCTTAATCTGGAGCTGGTGACGGCGGCGGCTTCTGGATTCTTTGCGGCTTCTGCTGGAGAACCTGTGGCAGGGAACGGCACAACCCAAGGGACCCACAAAAGACAACGCTACTTCGGTTAGCAGCGACAAATATTTATTAAAGGAAAACAACTGCACTAGTCGCTGTGATATACTCGTACACATATGCAAACATCAATAAGAAAGATAAAAAAAACACAAAGACAATGACATCAAACAGAGCAATATTAAAGACAATAATATGACATCACTAGAATACTATACCGCACATATAACACAATACTGCACAGATAACACTATACTGCACATACAACACTATACTGAACTATAGTCCCTGGTGCAAGGAAAACAGTCAATGAAGAAACGGTCCCACGCAGGAAGATCCTCACAAGTACAAGGGTAGGCCCTACCTTAGTGTGCACACTACTATATAAAGGCCAGAAAATATTAATGGTCCCCTATAGCGGGGTACAGGCGAGTCCCCGTTACCTAGGGCAACTCCCTGCTAGACATACAACACAGGCTGTAGATATAGGCTTGGCAGTGGTGGCAAATCTGGCATGCAGCCAGAGGGGCGTTGCAGGTGTCTCTGGGCTGGTAATGTCGCAGGGTGATCAGCACCCCAATAACAGTTGTCCCCTATGCAGTGGAGAGCCACTTCAATAGCTGGGTAAAGTGGGCCAATGTGGGGTGCAGGCCAGCCTGGGGGTAGGGGAGCTCCTGTACCTTAACTCTCAGCTGCAGATGCCAGCTCCTGCTGGTCATGACTCTTCAGGGTCTCTCACTCCTCTCTGGGTCTCTCACTCCTCTCTGGGTCTCTCACTCTGCCTGGCACCTATCAGCAGCACCTGATCTCCTCTTCAGTGCAGGACAGGGGAACAGCTTCTCCCCTCACTGCACACACGCTGCTGGGCTTTCTCCTCTCTCTGCCTGAGCCTCTCCCTGCTCCAAGCATGTCTTCTCACTCTCTCTGTGCACAATCTCTGCCTTCTCTCCACTGCAGCAAGTTTTCTCTGTCCCGTTCTGCTGGCTGACCCCTGACCTCTCAGCTTCCTGTCTTCACACACTCCAGGGCAGCCAATCAGGGGAATGTCAGGTTCTCTGCACGTGGATGTGAGCTGGGTCTGTTAACCCCTCACATCCCTGCAGTGTCTATGAAGCTGCAGTCTTTCCTAATAGCAGCATTGGCTGCCATTAAGCCTTTTTGAGGGCACAGGGGCACTCAGAGTGGATTGCCACATACCTCCCTGCTGGAAATTTGCCTGTCCGCAGGCAACTTAACCTGGGTCAGTAGGTTCCTGCCAAAAACCTCTCAATGTCCATGACAAGACATTTAACGGTGAGAAAGAAAACAGGTGAGTACACATACATTCACCACAAATACAAATTACTGCCTCCCTATCACCTGATATCCAATGTGGGCTCCCCGGGTCAACCATCCCTCCGCCACAGGACTCCATCCCTCTGCGGTCCAGCTTCTCCACTGCTGTCAACGGATGGCGCCCACTCTCACGACTTGCACTCAGCTTTAGGCACGTCTCGCCTCTCGATCTTGCTTCTTGGATCGCAGAATCGCCTGCTGTATCTGGAAGGCAAATTCTTCCCCGGAGATGGTCGTGTACTCGCCGTCCGTTACAGGCTTCCCATTGATGAAACAGGTCTCAGCCTTTTCAACTCTCTCTGCTGGTTCTATCTTGGCCTTGGGTTCAGGCAACAGTATAGCTGGTTCCACTTCTGATGGCTCCACAGTCTCTGTCACGGCCGTATGGACCACAATTTTGGGGTTTCTCTCTGGTTCAGCCATTCTGGCAGTTCTTGGCCCTAGGTTCGCCGCTCGGTAACCGGCATCATCCATTCTAGGGACGTACTCTCTTGTTGGCTCTGCAAGTTGAGGCCTAGTCACTGCTTGCTGCCTCTGGTGAACTGCCTCACTCCACATGACCGGTTTCTCGCTTGTCCTTGTGATCTCAGGTTCTGGTGGGCGGGGCATCTGTCCTGGTCGAGGGCGTTTGACGCTAACCCTTTCATTCTCGCACTTGATCTCCCTTGGTTCGGCTCTACTTCCACCATGGCTGTACTCTTGCTGATAGTACGGTGGAGGCTCTCGATGGTGTGGATAGTGCTCTGGAGCGCGTCTGTTACGTTGCACTGGTGTGCCATCTGGCCCGGTCACGTTGGCGGCCTTGGTGCCTTTCTTCCCGCTTGTCAATTCGAATTCTACAGCCTCACCGTTGCTCAGGCTCCGGAAGCTATTTTGGGGATCGGCATGCTGAATGGCGGTATAGTGCACATACACGCTACGGCCGGTATCTGCGCGTTTAATGAAGCCATACCCGCGTGGTACATCAAACCACAGGACACGACCTGCAATTCTTCTTGGGCTGGCTCGTGGTCTACCCCTCGACGATATCACACCGGATGCTCTTGCCGTGTTCTGAAACACTGCCGGTGGACCTCCTGTCCTGTGTCTTCTCACGGTCTGTGGGCATACATTGGTTCGGTCAGTGGGTAGTTGTCCTGACCTCCATGGGGGATTCCGCTTCTGTCTGCGCCTTCCGCCACATTCACGTTGCTGTCTTTCCTTTTCATCCTCCGCCCATTCCTGACGCATCTCACGGATCATCCTGGTCATTTCGGTCATCGCTCCGATGATGGCCCCAATCGCGTTCTGATTGGCTTGGGCTGGTGGAGTGGCGGTTCTTCGCATCTCCTGCGGTTCTGTGTACTGCGATCGCCACATCTTGCCGTTCACAGGGGTCTTGTGCAATCCTGTTCGTGACGCCAAGTGTGACAGTGCCCCTGTTCGGTGTGGTGCAAGATGGCGTACCTTAATCTGGAGCTGGTGACGGCGGCGGCTTCTGGATTCTTTGCGGCTTCTGCTGGAGAACCTGTGGCAGGGAACGGCACAACCCAAGGGACCCACAAAAGACAACGCTACTTCGGTTAGCAGCGACAAATATTTATTAAAGGAAAACAACTGCACTAGTCGCTGTGATATACTCGTACACATATGCAAACATCAATAAGAAAGATAAAAAAAACACAAAGACAATGACATCAAACAGAGCAATATTAAAGACAATAATATGACATCACTAGAATACTATACCGCACATATAACACAATACTGCACAGATAACACTATACTGCACATACAACACTATACTGAACTATAGTCCCTGGTGCAAGGAAAACAGTCAATGAAGAAACGGTCCCACGCAGGAAGATCCTCACAAGTACAAGGGTAGGCCCTACCTTAGTGTGCACACTACTATATAAAGGCCAGAAAATATTAATGGTCCCCTATAGCGGGGTACAGGCGAGTCCCCGTTACCTAGGGCAACTCCCTGCTAGACATACAACACAGGCTGTAGATATAGGCTTGGCAGTGGTGGCAAATCTGGCATGCAGCCAGAGGGGCGTTGCAGGTGTCTCTGGGCTGGTAATGTCGCAGGGTGATCAGCACCCCAATAACAGTTGTCCCCTATGCAGTGGAGAGCCACTTCAATAGCTGGGTAAAGTGGGCCAATGTGGGGTGCAGGCCAGCCTGGGGGTAGGGGAGCTCCTGTACCTTAACTCTCAGCTGCAGATGCCAGCTCCTGCTGGTCATGACTCTTCAGGGTCTCTCACTCCTCTCTGGGTCTCTCACTCCTCTCTGGGTCTCTCACTCTGCCTGGCACCTATCAGCAGCACCTGATCTCCTCTTCAGTGCAGGACAGGGGAACAGCTTCTCCCCTCACTGCACACACGCTGCTGGGCTTTCTCCTCTCTCTGCCTGAGCCTCTCCCTGCTCCAAGCATGTCTTCTCACTCTCTCTGTGCACAATCTCTGCCTTCTCTCCACTGCAGCAAGTTTTCTCTGTCCCGTTCTGCTGGCTGACCCCTGACCTCTCAGCTTCCTGTCTTCACACACTCCAGGGCAGCCAATCAGGGGAATGTCAGGTTCTCTGCACGTGGATGTGAGCTGGGTCTGTTAACCCCTCACATCCCTGCAGTGTCTATGAAGCTGCAGTCTTTCCTAATAGCAGCATTGGCTGCCATTAAGCCTTTTTGAGGGCACAGGGGCACTCAGAGTGGATTGCCACATATGCATTCCACATAACGGGCTGCTTCCGTTATTGTTTCCGTATAATTATATAATTACTCATAACTTCTTTATGATTTGAGGGGGTTATGTGGTTCCTTAATATAAACAGATAAAAATACAAATTACAATAAAAATTTCTAAAAACAATATATATATATATATATATATATATATATATATATAAAATATATATATATATATATATATATATGTGTATACATAATAATAAAAAAGAGATGATAACAGGATAGATATCACAACATTTCTAGCTCAGAAACCATTTTAATTCAAATTTGGCGATGAGCCCATATGGTAACAAAGTTTTCAATTTGTAAATCCAATGCATTTCTGCTTTAGCCAATCTAATATTGGTATCTTTACATTTCCATTACCCCAAAATGATTTTATGTGACTTGTGTTACAATTATGTACAGTTTTGAAGTGTGACGATACCGTGTAGGTCTCTAAGCCCTTTTTAATAATATTGACATGTTATGCGATTTATCATGTGAGTGCAATATTGTAATAAATTGTTTTTTTTTTTTTAGCAAAACAATTCTTATATAAGGATTGATATGCGGAATAAATACTGCAAAATGTGAGTGTATTTGGAGAAATAAGAAAGCTATCTCTTTATGGACAATATTGCCCTGTGTATCTTTTTTCTTAAGTTTTCTTAAGAACTGATTATAAGAAACGTTTATTTTGGGAAATAATATACACTATGTACCAAATATTAAAAGCAACATATAACTTAAGGAACCTACAAAGCAATGTAATGATGTTAAAATGAAGTATAACAGCTGAATCATCACAAAAGCATGTTACAATCTTGCAGAAGGAAAAATCAATGAAAATTTGTACCTGCTGATGTGCAAAAAAGCGATCAAACCCCCAAGGCATGAGTGACATATGAACTGCATCCGTACGTGGCACAGGACAAAGGAACCCCAAAGCAATAAGGAAACTGGTAAAATAATTACTCACTAACAGTATCAAGATTGATCAGTGCAGCCAGGTGATAAAATGTGTAAGCGGCTTGAAAGGAAGAATTACTAAAATTTAATTTAATTCTTAAAAAGAGAAAAAAAAATCAGCAGTAGAAGATCGTCTTATAGGCTTAAAATTATATACATTTCTAGACTGGTCACTCACTTATAAACACTGGATATATATTTTGTCACCTCCCTTAAATGAAAACAAGCCAAAAATAGGAAACAGAAGACATTGGGTGAAATTTAATAGGACAAGAGATTGAGAAAGTGAGTGATTTGGTAAGAAATCTCCAGGTTTTTTTAAAGCGGCAAACACTGAAAAATCAAACTGGTTTTGCAGTGTAAATGATTGCCGCTTTAAAAAAACCTGGAGATTTCTTACCAAATCTCTCACTTGTATATAAGTAAAATACTGTAATATATAATCAGTAAAAGTAAATAACCAGGTTGGTTTATTATACTAAAATTTACTGATTGCTGGGGGGCGTGGCCTGGCTGAGCAAGTAGCAGGACGCATAGTAGGAGAGCTCCTGCAAAACTAACCTTAAGTGCTCAACCCCAGTGATATAAATCCACTCACACCACCTGAGGCTGCCCAGCTGACCCTCGGGCACCCTCCGGATTTGGGGTGAAGGAGCTGCGGAATCGGGGAGGGGAGAAATCCCGTCCTGCAGATTGCAGCCCTCACCCAGCCTGAAGCCGCGGCCTCAATTAGCTGCTGGTATCCGGAAACGGAGCTCCGCGGCCGCATCGCGTCACGAGACGGGTCCCGGAAGAAGCCTGGAGTGTAAATCCCCGCCGAGGAGGTGAGCTGAAGGCGCCCCTGACTCCCGCAGCGCTGCTGTACTGTCCGAGTGGTCGGGGGGACGGGAGCTGCGGGTGGAACCCCAGACGCTCGGCTCCGGCGGCCATCTTGGAGGAGGCAGCCGGAGAGATCATCTCTCCCAGTCTGCAATTAAGCCAGCAGGGGCGGCTGCACCTCGCCCTTGCCCTTCCTGCCCCCCTGCCTGCTCTCAAGCTCCGGGAGATAGCAACAGCCGGGAGCCTGACGCTGCTGGGTGCACAGCTCTATACAGCCAGCGGCCATCTTGGAGGCCCCTGAGCTCCTGCCTGCGACACTATACCTGCCGGGGAGGCCTCCCGCTAGCCTTGAGGCACATAAGATTTGACTCCCCTGCCCCCTGTGGAGCTGGGGAGTGGGGGAAGACAGGCGGCCATCTTAGGGTCCCCTGAACAAGTACACAGTCAGTCTACCTCCCCTCAGCAGGCACTCCATCCTTGCTGCCCCCCACCAACCACATCTACCCCTAGCCTCTCTTAAACCCTTGGGACGTCAGGTGACAGCTGGACTGACCTGGTTCCCCAGGGCCTCCAATACAGCATTGTGGCCCTCTGGACCCCCCGGCAACGCTGCCTCTGTGCTGCCTGTGTGGGGAACCCTCGGCCGCAGGGACCCCCCTCCTATCTCTCCCCCTGCATCACCTCACAGGCCTGGCTGCAAGGGCTAGCGGGACAGCACAGTAAGCTCTTTCTCCATTCCTGCACTGTTACCCAGCACCTGTTTATCCCCTACGCAGCCAGCTGGCTGTAGCTGCCCGGCTCGGCAGCTCCCCGCAAGCGTAGTGGATACGGCTACCATCTATCAACTACATCCTACTACCCCCTCCGAACCCTTCATCGTAACCACCTACAGGGACAGTATACATGCTCCTGAGCAGTTGCTCCCTCGATATGTGATTTCCTGATGTTGCCCTTAGGCCCGGAGCCTTGTTAATACTCTCCAGCAAAATGCAATAATTAACCTACTGTCCTACCATAACCCTGACAGTCTTACAACCGACTAATCCTGACACCCCCATCACAGCACCAACCATGCCTAAAGGCCAACGCAAACAGGGGAACTCAGATTCCGCTCAGAGTATAAGAAGATTCGCATTCTCAGCGGACAAATCACAGAAAAGCTCTACTGCATCAAATCATGAGCAGTCGGACTCAGATGAATCCGACAATTCCCCTCTCACGAGAGGCGACCTTCGCTCTCTACTCCGTGAGGTTCAGGAGACAAGGCGCTCTGTCCAGGCAGTCCAAGCCGAAGTACGAGAAGCAGTGACCGCCCTCAAAACCGACCTCAACGACCTCGGAGACAGGACGGAGCACTTGGAGGCCAAAATGGACGATGTTGTCTCAGCCCAATCAGACCTCTCCACAGACCTTCATAACCTAAAACAAGAAATGCAAGTCCTACAAGAGCGTCAGGAAGAACAGGAGAACAGAGAGCGTCGTAATAATCTACGGATTAGGGGCATACCCGAAGAAATAGACTCCTCTACATTGGACGACTATCTCAAGAAACTCTTTACACACCTCTCTCCCTCTACCCCAGAGGATCACCTACTCCTTGATAGGACCCACAGAGCACTTCGACTTCGCTCTCAGGACTCCTCCCAACCAAGGGACGTTATACTACGCTGTCACTACTTTCAGGCCAAAGAGGAAATCCTTAGGGAATCCCGTAAGCTGCCAAGTGTGTCGTTCCAGGGCCACTCCCTCCAACTCTATCAAGATATCGCACACGCCACCCTGCTCAAACGTAAAGAATTTAAACCGGTTACCACACTCCTAAGAGGGAAGAATATCCGATACAGATGGGGATTCCCCTTCCGCATCCTAATATGGCATCAAAACAAATTTCTCCCCGCCAGGTCCCTCGAGGAGGCCCAGCGCCTCTTGACATCCATGGGCCTATCCTTGCCTTCCTCAACCAACGATATTGTCCCCGACAGCCAGTCTCCCAATTCATCTGCCCCGACCAATACCCCTAGGAAGTCCCTGAACCGGGATTGGTCGCAAGTCCCCTCTTCAAGGATCTCTGCCTCTTCTGGACCTCCACCTTAAACTGTCAACCTACGATTAAATACTCCGAAGTTACACTGTCCGGTAGAATCTGCACGATGTCAGACGGACATGAAGGTTTATTAGAAATGTTGTTTGCCCCTATGGCACTGCTCTAATATTAGAATGTTAGCATTTACTGTGTTTCCCGTTACAACACTAGACTTAACATTTGTCAGCATCCATGCTAGGTGGCCTTCGGCCTACTACACTTAGCTAAGGTCTGGCTAAACATTTGCTACGATTCTCGTTAGCCACTGCAAGAAGTTAATATCCTTCACTACTTAGTCCCTCCCATAGGATAATACCTCATGCAACAATAGAAATAGAGTTGTTATACATATAATTATATTATTTACCTTTACTATATGTTCTTGTTACATTTATATTACTTATTATTGGCTCCGGGCCGGAACTGGATTTTCCGGCCTAACAGTTTGTTATGCCCCTGGACACCCCAGGCCATGCCCCCTTAGATGGGCTATTTGCCCATGTCCGGTCCCAGTCACATAGTGACTCCCCCTCAGTCTCCCCTGACCGGCAATCTAGACCAGTAGCCCCTCTTCCTGGTCTTCCACTTCCCCTAGACCCCTCACTACCCCTGGTTGTTGTTCTTTGTCTTTCTCCCCCTTCTCCTTTCCCTCGACCCAGGGTCACCTCCATCTTGTTTTATTATATAGGCTTGTTAGTATTTGGTGCATATTTCTCCCCTTGCTCCTTAGGTGCAGCAGGTTGTCATAGGGGAGGATCCGAGGCGGACCACAACTACCTCAGCTATGACCTTTAGAATATACTCTCAAAACGTCAAAGGTTTGAACTGTCCCTCCAAACATACTAAACTTTACATGTCACTCAAACGCTCTAGGAGCGATCTAGTTTTCCTACAGGAAACTCACTTCAAGAAATCCTTACATCCAGAATTAAAATCTAAACTATACCCACTTACTTTCCATGCATGTGATTCCTCCCAGAAGAAACGGGGGGTCTCGATCCTGCTAGCCTCCCATCTCACATTTGAACAAGATAATGTATACGCAGATAAAGAGGGGCGCTGGCTTATCTTGACAGGGAAGCTAAATCAAACCTTGTGCACGTTAGTTAATATTTACGCCCCTAATCAAAACCAAGCACGGTTTTTCAAAATAGTAGACGCCTTACTATCCAAATATGCTCAAGGGGCCATAATCATGGCAGGCGACTTTAATGAGGTATTAGATAATAGTTTAGACCGCTCCTCTACCCCTGTCAAGAACATACCAAAATCTATATCCCCAGCCTCAAGGACCTTACTTTCCCTCCTCAAGCGCCACCTACTATTTGACTCTTTCAGACTTATCGACCCCTCAGCAAGGGACTATACATACTACTCCCCGACTCATAAAACATACTCTAGGATCGACATGATCCTGCTAAGTAGAGATCTCTCGCTTAAAATTACCTCAGCTGACATACATCCTATGATATGGTCGGACCACAATACCATTACTGCTGAACTAGCTTCGATAGCAGCACGCCCTCCCTCAACTGCTTGGAGAATAAATGACTCACTCCTACATAGCCCTGTATACGCAGACCAAATAAAGACCTGTTTACTAGACTATTTCCAACTTAATGACTCTCCCGACATATCACTGCAGACATTATGGGAGGCCCACAAGGCAGTCCTCCGGGGACACCTCATCAATATGGCTTCTAGACATAGGAAACTCACTGAATCCCACTTGACCTCGTTAACGACTAAACTTCACTCCCTTGAACTGCAACATAAATTATCCCCATCCCCGCCCCATCTGGAGCTGTTAAACAAGGCCAAATTAGATCTCTCTACCTTTCTCTCAGAACGCACAGCCAAATCCCTACAGAAACTAAATCAAGTATTCTATGAAAAAGGGGACAAGGCCGATAAGCTACTTGCCTCCAGGCTTAGAACTAAAAATTCACGAAATAATGTCCTAGCAATTAAAAATAGAACAGGAGAAATTTCTTATTCCCCCAACACTATAAATAAGGAATTCCAAACATTCTACTCAAACCTCTACAACCTGCACAAGAACACAGCAGATACCAGTCACACTGATGGATCCATTGACGAATTTCTTAGTAGAGCCAACCTCCCCTGCCTCTCTGAACAGGCGTCCCTCCAATTAAACAAAGATATCTCAGAGGATGAGATAGCAAACGTCCTGAAGTCTCTGAAGCCGTCGAAGGCCCCAGGTCCCGACGGCTTCTCAGCGTCCTACTACAAGAAATTTGCCCACATTTTATCGCCCCGCCTTAGGACCCTGTTTAATACAGTGTTACACGGCTCTCAATTCCCCCAATCCATGCTAGAAGCTAAAATAATTATCCTCCACAAAGAAGGTAAAGATCCCCAAGAATGTGCAAGCTACAGACCAATTTCACTGTTAAATGTCGACATCAAGATATATGCCAAAATCTTAGCCACTCGTTTGAATGGCGTTCTTCCAGGTCTGATCCACTACGACCAGGTCGGTTTCATTCCTGGAAGACAGGCCAGAGATAACACAAGGAGAACAATAGATCTCATTCAAATTCTAAATCATAGACAGTCCCCCTCACTGGTACTAGCCCTTGACGCTGAGAAGGCGTTTGATCGCATCTCCTGGCCATTCTTATTTGAAACCCTACAAACTTTCGGCATAAAAGCGGAATTCTTCTCAGCAATATCTGCTCTATACTCCTCCCCAACAGCGAGAGTCTTGACCAATGGCACCCTATCAGACCCATTTCCATTAACCAACGGCACAAGACAGGGATGCCCGTTATCCCCTCTCATGTTTGCCTTGGTCATTGAGCCTCTTGCCACAATGATCAGATTGTCAAAAGACATTCGCGGGGTAGAGGTTGGACCCCATGACTTTAAAATCTCGCTTTTTGCGGACGATGTCCTTTTAACACTCACCCACCCCCAATCTTCTCTGCCTGCTCTATACTCCATTATAAACGAATATGGCCACCTCTCTGGCTATAAGATCAACTTCTCTAAATCCGAAGCTCTGTCTCTACATATCCCTCAAGAATTAAAAATATCCCTCGCCTCTGCCTTCCAATTTAAATGGCAACTTTGTAAAATTAAGTACCTTGGAGTCTTTATAACCTCACGCTACGAATTTCTATATGCCGAAAACTACCCACGTCTCTTAAATAAACTCAATAAGGATGTTGCACTCTGGAAAACCTATATTATCTCATGGCTAGGTAGGATTATAACTACAAAAATGACTATCCTCCCCCAACTTCTCTACCTATTTCAGACACTCCCAGTAAAAGTCCCGGAGAAAGTGCTGCGGGAAATCCAGGCATCCTTATCCAGATTTATTTGGAACGATAAACCCCCTAGGTTGGCTTTCAACACTCTTAAACTTCCCAGAGCAGCAGGAGGCCGAGGTCTACCCCATGTCAAGTCATACTACTTAGCAAGCCACTTAAGTCAAATAGCTGCTTCATTTGCTCCAACGGGTACACTAGCATGGTTAGACTTAGAATCCTCAGTGTTGGGGATCCGCTCCCTCAGTTCCATCTGGGGCCTATCAAAAACATCAAGACAACCCATCCGGTACCTGCTTCCTTCCTTAAGATTCACCATCAATCTCTGGAACCACGCCTCCCCCAAATTTAGCCTCTCTTCCTCCCCCTCCCACATCATCCCCCTCTGGGACAATCCAGAGTTCCCACCAGGATGTGCACCTAACCACTTTAATTCGTGGTCTAAAGTGGGTATCAGATTGATAGCAGACCTCTACGTTAAGAATTCACTGGTCTCTCTAGATGACCTTAAAACTAAATACCCTACACTGTCACCCCTCTTTTACGAGTATTTTCAGATCCGCCACTTTGTTAATTCAATCTTCCACTCCAGACCGATTGTAGCTCCTACCCTATTTGAACGAGAATGTATCGTGAATCCAATAGGCAGGGGAATGATCTCTCGAATATACTCTATCATGATAGAAGCCACAGCTCCCAAGCGGACCCGCCATGAGCTGGAGTGGGAGAGGGACCTAGGCCCCCCCCCGGACGCTCTGTGCTGGGGCGAGGTGAGAGAGGGAATTGCCAAAAGCTCAATATCCACACGCATAAAAGAAACCTCCTATAAACTGTACTATAGGTGGTATTATACTCCTGACAGATTGTCCAAAATCTTTCCCTCGGCCACTCCGGTCTGTTGGCGGGGCTGCGGGAGAAGAGGAACTCTCCACCATATCTGGTGGACCTGCCCTGTCATAGTCACCTTTTGGTCCCAGGTTCAAGACCTGTTGGGGTCCCTTTCGAGCACTACAATTACCCTAGACCCATGGTCCTTTTTACTAGCCCGTCCCTTCCAGAACCTAGACCCCCACATGAATAAACTGCTCTCCCATGTCCTAGCCGCTGCAAAATCACTTATAGCAAAAAACTGGAAGTCACCCGCTCCCCCTACCCTACAGGCACTAAGTAACTATATTGGATATATAGCAAATATGGAAAAGATCAGCTATTACCTCCACGACTGCCCCCATAAATTCGCCCTAATCTGGAATCCTTGGCTACTAGCAAACCATCCTACCACTAACCGTGTACAGCAGCCCACATGAGAACTGTCGGTGCCCGCTCGATGCCCTACCCTCGGATCCTCCTCTTGCCGCTATGTTCCTGGAATATGGTTATCATAATATCTGAATGCCTCCTCAGATGTAACCCTCAGTCCTATTTGTATTTTACTCCTCTTCATGCTCTCGTGCTCTCTGGCACCCACGAATCCTTCATAACCCACTTACTGCCCACATACACGAACCGACCCCCCCCTTCCCCCCTTCTCCCCCCCCTTTTCTTTGTCTTCTCTGTCCGTACAATTGTTGTTTCAAAATGTCTGAGCTATCTGCGTATAGCTATCACTGTACTACTTTGCAATATGTTCACTCAGCTCTACAAATCTAAATAAAGAGTTTAAAAAAAAATAAAAAATTACTGATTGCTGAAGTAGGTTATTCAGACCTGATCGTACGGCTGCAAATTTGCCGGCCAGGCGCTTAACGATAGACTGTAAATGTCAGGGGCGCTACCACAGCGGTTAGCGGCTACGGCGTATGTCCTGCCCAAACTAAATATAGCTGCAGCTTTGACCTGTTTGAAGATGGTACTGTGTGCTTCCGGTGCCCTGTCTGCAACACTGCATGTGAAAGTGCAACTGGCTGGGGCCACCTTCCGTCTGTGCTGCGTTGTGCACTGTATTAACACCTTGCTGCCTGCACATGTAGACTGGACGAGTCGGGGTAAGTAGCATCACCACCACTCACATGCTGCCCCTCCCCCACCCGGGCTGCTTAAAGTTATACCACCACCACCACCCCACCCCCCCCCCGGGGGCTGCTTCAAGATATACCACCACTGACATCCACCACCCCCACCCTCCCTCTGGGGCTGCTTCAATGTATTTCCCGGGCTGGTTATCATTCCCAATCCACTGGTAAATGTGTATGGTCCGTAGTGAACATGCGCAAATCCATCTTGCGATAAAATCCAGATATTTTATTAACTGGCTATTCGCAAGCTTGCCCCCAATAGTGCCGTGCCAGATACACATATGACCCCAAAGTGCCAGATACACATTTTCTCCTACAGTGCCAGGTATGCCACCACAATGGTACCAGGTATGCCCCCACAGTTGTGACTGGTACAGGATGCCCCCACAGTGCCAGAAATACATACAGTATACCCCCAAAGGGAAGCAGCAGCAGGGAGACAATTGTCAATGAGATGAAAAAGCCCATTGCCATGCTTGGGAAGAAGACCAAATAATCCATCTCTTTGGTCTGGAATTATTATTATCTAGATACGGGCAACAATTGTCTTGCCATACGCCCATAAAAAGGAAAAACTTAGTTTTGTTCCCTGGAAATTTTTGTTCTAGGAACTAAACAAAGGATACACACTAACACGATTATTTCGTTTATTTATTCACTTGTATGCACATACACTGGGAGAACGAAAGGTTGATGTAAAGAACCAGAGGGTCCCTAAAGATAACGCTACGTGCCTATACCCCTCCACTGATACCGTGAGTGGGGTACGCCCATCAATTTTCTCTCATAACTGCTTTGGGTTTTAAATGAGGAACAGCACATAACAGTTGGTTTTCTCTTCATTTGGTTCTCTTTCATATTCCATCGAGTGTGAACATTCAAGATAGCGATAAGACCAAGGAAAATGTCGCCGTCTGATAGTCTCACCACTGATCTTTGCGCCTATGAAGCCCGGAATCCCAATCTTGTTGTATTGTATGGTCTTGCCATATGTAGCTTATGTAAAGCTGCAATAAGCAGGTGTAAGGATGTTGGCCATCCTCCATAATACATCACCTGAAGCTCGGTAATAAGAGACTGTTTAGTCCAGAAACTGTGGCTATGACCATAAGCATTTCGGTTACACCTAAATCCCTTTGTCCTAGTGCCTGAAAACCACACCAGCAAGTCTCTCATCGCCAGTTTCATTCTCGATCTGGATTGTAAGTAGTCCTACAGGCCATGTCACAGGCTGTCGCTGCTGCTGTTGCTTCTGGGAGTTGTTCATCATCCGAGAGGATAAGTCGGAAAACCACTAGTTCTTTCACTAAGCACCTAAGCCATTAGAGAGTGGGATTTAGACAATTGATGGAGGCAGTGTGTTCTGGCCACATTCAGTCTAGATTTCACTTCACTGGGCAGGCGATACCCAGGATGTACAGATACGTCCAAAAAAGTGTCCTCAGTGTCCTGAAAAATATGAGTTGTACCCATTGTCCACTTAACCACAGACATGTGACTGGGTAGATGCATCGCCTTACGCAGCAACTGCTGCAGTACCAGTAGCAGCATCCCGGAAACGCCAGCCCATTCCAAGGAAGGCTACGCTGTGTATCACCAGTTTCACTATGAGGCACAACTCCAACAACCTCATAGAGAAACTAAGGGAATGGCTTACCCCACTCAGACTCTCCAGGTATGTGTGGTATCTGCCAATACCAGTAACATTGTGCAAGCATTACATATGGGCAAGTGCCAAAATGTCCATAAAAAAACTGGAGTGCCATCAAACCCCCCTGAACCTGACCTGCCATCACCGTAAACAAGAGGTAGTGACAAGGTGAAAGGCCACCCTCTATATTTTGCAGAGGATGGAGCAGCAGCAAAAGGCCATTCAAGCCCACACAGCCACCTATGGCATAGGCAAAAGAAGGGAAATGCACCTGACTCAAGCACAGTGGAGAATTATTTCCATGTTGTGCAAGGTTATCCAACCCTTTGAACTTGCCACACGTAAAGTCAGTTCAAACACTGCCAGCTTGAGTCAGGTGATTTCCCTGATCAGGCGGTTGCAGAAGCAGCTGGAAAAAGTGAAGGAGGAGCTAAAGCAGTGCGATTCTTTTAAGTATGTACAGTAGGTCTTGTGGATGAAGCCCTTCATAAACTTTTCCAGGATATGAGGGTGGTGAGTCTTTTAAATTCAGAGCACTACATTTTGGCCACTGTACTCGATCCTAGGTTTAAATGTTGTGTCTCTGTTTCACAAGTCTACAATCAGGAGATGCCTTCTGAAGCGGAACGTGACACGTCAACAGCTCCTCCTTCATTTTCAACCACAACTGTGGCTGTTAACCAATCCGCTGGCGGTGATGCAGGGCAGGCAAGAGCTAGTTTGGACATCTTGTCTGGACTGAAGGTCCTGCTATCAATTGCTGACATGTTTACTGTCACTGCATACAATGCTGTCCCCATTGAAAAAGTGGTGGAGGATTACATTGGTGACCGCATCCAAGTAGACATCTCAGGCAGTCCATAACTGTACTGGCAGGAAAAAAAGGCAATTTGGAGGCCCCTGTGCAAACTGGCTCTATTTTACCTGAGTTGTTCCCCCTCCAGTGTGTCCTCTTAAAGCGTTTTTAGTGCAGCCGGGAACCTGGTCAGCAAGCGGTATAGGAGGTTGCTTCCAGAAAATGTGGAGAAGTTGATGTTCATAAAAATGAATTATTAATTATTCAACAAAGACCAGCAATTGCCTCCAGAGACTACATAGGGACCTGTGATTGTGGAGTCCAGCGGGGACGAATTGATACTCTGTGAGGATGAGGATGTAAACACTGAAGCGGTTGAGGAATCGGAGGATGAGTATGAGGACGACATCTTACCTTTGTAGAGCCAGTTTGCTTCTTTTTTGTGGGGCCCAAACAAACCAATCATTTCAGCGACAGTTGTGTGGCAGACCCTGTTGCTGAAATGATTGGTTTGTTAAAGACAGTGTGCATGTTCGGTTTACTATACAGTATAAGGCTGGGTCTTTGCATTATGTGCTCTTTGGGGTCTAGTTTTTAAACTGCTATCCTGTCTATCGTGCCACTCCTAGATGGTCCACGTGTTTGTGCCACCCACTTTTGTCACTTCGCATAGTCATCCAGCTACCTCGGTGCAACCTTTTGGCCTAAAAACAATATTGTGAGGTGTTCAGAATAGACTGCAAATGAGTGGAAATAAGTGTTATTGAGGTTAACAATCGCATAGGAACAAAAAAAAGCCAAATTCTGCAATTTTAGCGGTTTTTATGTTTTTTTCCCCCCCAAAAAAATACAGATCCGAACACAAAACACGGAAAGGTGGTTATGGCAAAGCAAATCCAGACCCAAAACATGAAGAAAGATCCAGATACAAAACCAAAACACAAAACACGAAATGTGCTGCACACCCTTAATTTAACGAAATAATCAATGTGCGAATGAGTGGAATGTGGGTGGGGGGAAAAAGGAATACTTTCTTTGTAAGGGTTGAAGTAGTTGTGAGGGGTCCAAAAAGTCAAGATGTGAGTAAAAGGCGGAGAGAAGGACCACCGGTGAACAACATAGGGCTGCTGGCGTAGGACTTCTCATTCTGCAATATGTTAAACAATCTGAAGTCATAAAACAAAATATATCAGTGACAGTGCCTTTTTTCAGGCTGTACTGTATAGGAATATGGATTGGGCAAGTTAATAGTTTCTTGTTCACATTGGGGATAGACCAATCTCTTGTTCCAGCAGAGAGACAATTATAGCACAAACACTGCACTTTGTAGCTAAGGCCATTGTTTATGTAAAGCTTAGTTTGAGTCATGTCAATTTATAGGGGAAAAAATAAGCTTACTAAACTTGATGGCTAAGAAAACATACAGATGGAGCAGCTCCCATTGGAGCTGCTCCTGGTGATAGAATCGTCAACCACCAGTCGCTGCCTCCCCACCTCCGTGTTGACCTCGAAACGCGTACATGTGAGATGCTCATGTGTCCCCATCAGATGGAGTGCCTCTCCACCAGCGATCACCAGCTAAGGAATTTGGCGATTCCCAGCGCTGGCTGAGAGGCGCTCCATCGGTATTAGCTATAAATGGGAGGGCCATGCAAATTAAAATGGGCAGTGCTAACGTGACTCCGACATCTTGCTCTAAAAATAGATACCAGCAATTCTTTACCTTCTTGGACTAATTTTAAAAAGCCAGAAATGTTTTTTAAAAATACTTAGGTACATTAGCTTTTGTTATTCATCAGTTCTTTTATTGTCAGTGGTGCATACTGGCATTAAGGAGAGAATATAATACTGACTTTCCTTTTTGTTTTTCATGTTACAATATAAAATGTGATCACTGAGAAGCAATCTAACTTGGAATCACAGATGTTTAGACCAACAGACTCAGTTTGCAGAGAATCAGTTGGATGCCTTCTACAGTAATTTCATTTGAAGCCTCCATGTCATGTCGAAGGAAGCAGCAGAAACCTATTGATGAGCAAAATGGCACCCCACAGGACAACAAAAGCAGAAAATTAAATTGTTTCACTTTCAATTTGCTACTGGACAATGAAGCATGATTAAACAGCAGTGCACCATCATATTCTGCATGATGTGTTTTGGGTTATTCGCAGAACACAATATAGTGGTTTACACAGTACAGTAGTCTTATTTCCTTTTTTTCTGGTTTCAAATCTCTATGATGGCTAAATGAATTACAAGTCTATTACAAGTCAGTATTTTTTTTGTAATATTTCACATTACTTAAAGCTTACCATACAGTAGAAATTAGGTAGGTAGTTTGAACACTGAGGTGGGTAGTATGTAGGTGGTGTGAGGCGTATATTGGAAAAAGGCCACCTCCTGTTAATATAAATAAATTGATAAAAGGCATATGCAATACTCAACCCCTTGGAGCAGTGGCGTAACTACTGTAAGGCAGCCCCAGCAGCCGCTTGGGGGAGCAAGCAGCAGCAGGGTCTGTGTGGGCGCTGGCATCTGCTCGACGCACTGACATGCTGCTGCCTGCCGCTGCCCACTGACTGAGCACTGCCTTAGCCACAGCGCGGGTGCGGCCCTGGCAGAGATGACAATCCCCCACTGATTCTATTGACTGTACACAGAGCAGACTATTGGCTACTGTGTACAGGATGGGCGGGCGGATGGGCGTGCTAGGACGGCCTTGGATGCATCGGAGCCAAGGGAAGCAGCAGTGTATGCTGGTCTCTCTTCCTCTCTCCTACTTCAGCTTCTGCGTTATGCGTGTGACGTCATCATGTCACACGCTGGGGAAACATGCTGGAGAGGAGCCTGGAGGAGGGGGCGCCACAAACTTTTTGGCAGGGGGGAGCAAAATTTATAGTTACGCCACTGCCTTGGAGTATATACAATTGCAATTGTCCATTAACACTATAGATTCAATGAGATGTATATTTAATTGTACTGTATTTTCGATGGCAATATGTAAAAATATTTAATAGACATTTCTATGGCAGTGAAAAAAACACATATTAATTATTAAGTGATTCCTGGTATTCCTCATTAACAAATGGCAATAAGGAGTGAAAACCGGAGTGGCTGATTTCCAGAACTGTAATGTACAGGTGACTGCAGTGATTAGCATAGCATACCTCTGGTGTGGTTATACACACCTTTATAGCTTTAAGGAAGTGTGTATAACTTTATATACTATTGTATTGTGGTTAAATGCACAGCTTTAATCAGCAAAGGGATATAACAGCAAAGATAGTTCATTACAGCACAACTATTTACAAAATACAGATACTGTACTTATACCAATCTAGATAGAGTTACAGCAAAGAGATACTTTTACTAACAGTCTATAGTATTTCAGCAGATCGATATAACATAGAGGAGAATTTTCAACCAACATATACATACGTACACTAGTGCTTCCCTGGATCCAGGTTATCCGTCGTCAAGCAGAAGACATCATAAAGTGTGTATGTGACCAGATTCCTGATATTTATGTACAGTATCTAATAGAAAAAGATAGTAGACATTGAAATCTCCTTTCATTGAGAGACAGACACCCTCCAAGTCATCAATGGCCCATGGACTGGCTTTGTTCAGTATATAGT
The DNA here is from genome assembly GCF_055691185.1 of Crinia signifera. Lineage (NCBI taxonomy): Eukaryota > Metazoa > Chordata > Amphibia > Anura > Myobatrachidae > Crinia > Crinia signifera. The sequence continues at coordinate 49,521,930 of NC_139220.1, read as the reverse complement.
TTTAGGGTCCCGCCTTGCAACTCAGGCATATCTGACATACTGTACTGTACTGTATCTTTATACATACCTACTTATACTCATAACTTGAAAATGCAGTGTCCGATTATTCTTCCATAATGACCGGATTACTGCTGGTAAAATGTTGATTCAAATGAGACCAAACATGGTGCAGACAAATGGTCCTAGTCCTGGAATATATAATTATATTAAATATAATTTATAACTTAATAAATATATATATATATATATATATATATATATCTAGAAACGAAAGAAAAGTGGGCACTCCGATAGTGTGTTACCACTTTTTATTAAACAAGAAAGATTTAAGAACAATCAGGTAGGGTCACATACCGCAAACTGCGGCTGTTACCTGCCGCTGGTATGTAGAGCATAAAACAAACACACAGTTGGAGAGGTTACACTCCTTACAGCTCTCGAGCACACGATCACAGAGACACTAGGCCACGCCCCTACGCGTTTCGTCACACGGACTTCGTCACAGGGCTGATATATATATATATATGTATTTATAGTAAAGAATGCAGTTATATGTGTCTTTATGGCTCCCCCCCCCCCTCCTCGCACGCCGAGCACAGCTGCGAATGGATGATTTACATAATCATCCATTCACAAGCAGGGAGAAATCATTTGATTCTCCCATGCACGCAGTTCAGAGTGACCTATATAGTCACTCTAAACTGCGGGCGCTCTGTGCAAGGACAGGGTGAGCAGCTGACATCCAGTGATGTCAGCTGCCCACCCCCACATGTCCGTCATGGCCTCATTAGCCTGGGAACGCCCAGTGTTCCCATGGGAACGCCCATGGAACGCTGGGCGTTCCCATATACTAGTGGGGCTGCCTGGCACCTCCCGCCCTTCTCCCCCCCCCTTCAGCGTGTAGGGTGCGTGTACGCACCCTGTGTCTGCACATGCACAGAAACGTGCCTGCGCAGACACTAAACATTGGTGCTCCGTGCGCGCGCACGGAGGACCAAATGAATCACAATAAGGCCCTATATCCTAATGTGCATGATATGAGAATAATTTTGTGGTGCTGCGCTCCGTTAATGAAAATTCTACAGTCTGTTTTAAAATGAATAAATTGTTGTTCTTTATTTGTAATTAATAGAAAATGTGTATGCGGCAATAGACCTTTTCAATACAAACGCCTGACTTGAAAGACAGAAATATTGTATTCCTTCAAGGTTCTTACAATTGCTCGTGGTGAATAAATACAAGAAAAGAATAAATGAAAAAAATCAATAAAAAAAATGAAAATGAAAAAAAATGCAGAAAAAATCAACACAAGTGTGTCGTCAGTTATCTGTCCAATAAATTGGACGGTGTGTACACAGTTGTCACAATATTTTGCAATAATTGCAGTAAATTCAGGGTTCCTTGGTAAGAAAAAAAGGTGTGTTTGTACTTAGTCTGTGCTTTAGAACAATGTCAAGCGGCGTCCCGCTATTTGTATTCCTCCTGTCACTGAGTTACCGGTTAATGCTGGTACCTGTAGATTGGTGTTCGTGTTCGGTCGCGTTTTTTCTCGTTTGGGAGGTGGCTTGGGATCGCAGGGTCCTGGACTTGGGTGCTGCGCCCGTCTACTACGTGGCACCGGCAGGTCCGTGCGTAACACGGCTGACCGGGCTGCAGTGAGGCAGACGCTGCTCCCTGTCTGGAGATGGAGCGGCTCACCGTTTCTGGATGGAGATCCTTCACGGTGACCGTTCGGTCTCCTTTACAAGACCCTGTATGACCTGCCTGGCTCACCCTCCTTCCGATACTCACCACTGCCGGTACACTTGGTATCCTTCAGTCTCGCTCAGGTCTCCGCTGCGTGGCGGTGTGTGCACCCACCGGCCGCTTCGACGTGGGATCCTTCCAGATGCTGCTAGCTTGGTTGCTAACAGGTATAGATGTGGTAGTAGTGTATATCCTCCAACGCGTTTCGGCTTCTGCCTTCTTCTAGGGAGATTGAGTGTGGAGTCAGTGGTGTTCTTTAAATGTCCCTCCATTTCTCTTTTCATGTCCCTGGTTGGTTCAAATTTCTGGGTCTCTAATTGGTCTGGGTCCTGGAATGGTCCCTGATTGGTCTATGCTCTGCACATGTCTTTTGTTTACTTTCTGTCTTACATGTCCCTCCATTTCTCTCATCATGTCCCTGGTTGGTTCAAATTTCTGGGTCTCTAATTGGTCTGGGTCCTGGAATGGTCCCTGATTGGTCTATGCTCTGCACATGTCTTTTGTTTACTTTCTGTCTTGATTCTACAGCAGCTACAAATAATGTGGATGTTTTGATACACTTATACAATGTTTCCTATCTGTTGCGGGTTCTGCTCCAGGGTTGAGTGCGTGGTAAACTATTTAGTTAGTTTGATTATTTATTGCGTTTATCAAAGAAATATTTGTTAGGACAGTAGTTTCTATATTTAATGGTTACATGGCATTACGCTGTCCTGTGGTTATTTGTCTGGGTATGGTTGGTATTGGGCAAGTGGTTACTAGGGTATTGATTTTTTGGACGGGTGTTTATTTGTCCTTTCTATTTTGTTTATTTGTTTATCTTGTGGTCTGGGTGTGATGATAAAAGTGGTTTTTAACAGCTCTCTATTCCTATTTCTTCCCAACTATGGCTTTCACTTCGTTATCTAAGTTTAGTCCCCGAGGTTTTAGTGTTTTTAATTCGTACATGTATCTGAGTTCAAGTTTGTTTATTTTCTGTGTAAAGTCTCCTCCCCTCCAGTTGCTTTTGACCTCTTCTATTCCGATAAATTTGAGTGTGCTTGGGTCGCCATTGTGGTGGTCAAGGAAATGTTTTGACAGGTTATGTTCCTCGTTTTTTTTATTGATGTTTCGGATGTGTTCATTAATTCTTATTTTCAGGGGTCTTTGTGTCCTTCCTACATATTGTTTATTGCATCCACATTCTAGCAGGTAGATCACTCCTTTACTGTTACAGGTGATTCTGTTTTTTATTTGATAAGTTTCTTGGGTTGATGTGGATTTAAATGTTTTTGTTGGTTGGGTGGTCTTTTGTTTCTGATTTTTGCAGCCTATGCATGTTCCACAATAATAGAAGCCTGTGTTTGGTTCACTTTTATTGATGGTTGACTGGATTTGTTGCTTTGGTGGGATGTGGTTCTTTATCAATTTTTGTTTAATGTCAGGGGCTTTTCTGTATATTATTCTGGGTTTTTCTGGGAGGATGTCTGCAAGTGTTTCATCTTGTAATAATAGCGGCCAGTGTTTTTTTAGGATATATTGCAATTGTTTTGATTCCTTCGAGTATTGGGTGATGAATAGTACCTCTTCACTTATTTTGTTGTTTTTATTTTTGTATCTCAGGAGGTCCTTTCTCTCTATTCTCTCTACTTCTTTGCATGCAGTTTCTAGCTCAGTGGGTTTGTAGTCCTTTTCTATGAATTGTGATATCATGTCAGTGCTTTGTTTTATGTAGTCTGTGTTTTTAGAGCAATTACGTTTTAATCTGATAAACTGGCTTTTTGGGATGGATTTTAGCCAGTTGGGATGATGCCAACTGGTAGATAGTATAAAACTATTGACATCAACTGATTTTTTGTATGTGTTTGTATGAATTGTGCCCTCTTCAATGAAGATCCTGAGATCCAGGAATTCTACTTCTTGTTTACTGTATTTGTTTGTAAATATCAGGTTATTGTTGTTTTTGTTCAGGTATTCTAGGAAGTTTTGTAATGATTTCTCGTCCCCTCTCCATATAAATAGTATGTCGTCTATGAAGCGTTTCCAGAGCACGAGATTTGACCCTGGGCCCCCCTCTGTCCATATGTACTTGTCTTCCCACCAACTCATGAACAGGTTAGCGTACCCAGGGGCAAATCTCGTGCCCATCGCGGTCCCTGTTGTCTGAATGTAGTACTGTTCCTCAAACCATACATAGTTGTGCTTCAGAATGAATGTGATACTGTCTATGATGAATTTGGTTTGCTCGGGTAAGATGTTGGAGTCTTTGTCTAGGTGATATTTTATACTGTCTGTGCCTTGTTTGTGATCTATTATGCTGTAAAGTGAGGTGACATCAGATGTGACTAACCAGAAATCATCTTCCCATGTTTGGTTTTGAAGGTGGTTGAGTATGTGTGTCGTGTCCCGTATGTATGATTGTTGTTGTTGTACATATGGTTGCAGGAATGTGTCAATGTAATGTGAAAGATTTGATGTTAGAGAATTAATTCCGGATATGATCGGTCTGCCAGGTGGTTTGGTGGGGTTTTTGTGGACCTTGGGTAAGTAATAAAATACTGGTATGACTGGGTTCTGGATCTGAATGAATTTGTGCTCTTGTGGGTTTATGATGCCTATCTCGCTCCCTGTTCTCAGATGTTGTTCTAGTTCTGTTTTGAATTTGGATGTGGGGTCATGTTTGAGTTTCATGTATGTTTTGTCATCGTTTAGGATCCGATGTGCTTCCTCTAGGTAGTCTTGTCTATTTAGGATGACTATCCCCCCGCCTTTGTCTGCTGGCTTTACGATTAATTGTTTATTGTTCTGTAGATCTCTCAATGCCCTCTCTTCCTTGTTTGTAATGTTGCTATTTGATTTCTTATGTGTGATGCCTTCAATATCATGTTCCACCATTTTTATGAAGGCATCTATCTGTGGTCCCTTCAGGTGACTGGGATAAAAATGGGATGCTGGTTTTAATTCCGTATGTTTATATTTGGACAGTTCGTTATCATTTCTGACTGCTGCTGGTATTATGTTGCTGAAGTATTTTTTAAGTGTGAGTTTTCTAGCAAAATTGTGTAGGTCTAAGTACGTTTGGAATTTGTCAATTTTGTTGGTGGGGGCGAATTTTAAGCCTTTGTCTAAAATTTTCAGGTGGTCATTAGTTAATTCTTGATTGCTTAGATTGAATACCCCTTTTCCTATCTCGCTATTTTCTTGATTTTTCTCATGGTCTTTCTTGGTCTCTCCTCCCCTGCACCCTCTTCTTGTCTTTTTATATTGGTTTTTGTTTTCTTTTTTGTTGCTGTGGGTTTTGATTTTTCTGTTTTTAGTTTGGTGAGTCTGGTGTGTCGTATGTCTAAAAAAAGAGTGGTTGGTTCTGGGGTGGCACATGTTGCTGTATCTCCTGCCTCAGGTGTGATGTTTTGTGTGTTTTGATTAATGATCACACTGTTATCCCCTAAGAGGCTGTTTTCCCACCCTTTCCTTAGTGACAGTCTGGCTATGTTGTCGTAGTTCAATTCCTCTTCTGAGGTGTCTTCTTCAATTTCATGGACAGAAAAAGAAGTGTCATATATAGTTGAGTTCAAACTTTCTTGTGTGGTGTTGCTCACTGTGTCGGTAATAATTGGTTTTGTGTGTATTTTCGTCATATACTGTTGATATGTTAAATTAAGTCGTTTGTATACCGGACTGCGGACTGTTTTGATTGGTTGGTGGTTTTGTGCCGTGTTTTTCAGTTTAGATTTATTGTTTTTTGATTTTTGTGGTTTTAGTCCAAATTTGTCTCTAAGGATTTTTTTCTTTTTGGTCTCAATAAGTTCTTGTTCTCTTTTAAGTAGTCTTTCTTTCGTGAGATTTGATAATGTGATGAATTCTGTCTCCTCTTTGAATGGTGTGAGTTCTTTGTCTAATTTGTCTATCTCTTTTTCAATGTTGTCTAGTTTGGTCTTATTGTTGTCAATAATTAATTTCATCAGCTCTAGTGAACATTCTTTCAATATGGTGTTCCATCTGTCCATAAATTGTATGTCATTTAGGTCATGGGTTGGTATTTTCTTAAATTGTAATCCCTTTGGTATGATATTATTCTGTTCATAGAGTTTTAGTGTTTGAGTCTCCCACCATAGTCTTGTCTCTTTTGAAATTAATTTTTCTAGGTTGAGAAATGTGTCACAAAAGGTGTTCAAGCTGGGTGGTGGGTGATCCCCTAATAGGGGGAGAAAGGCTTCATTTGCTCGTTCTAACCTGTTTGTTCTAATGTCGGTCAATCCCATATATAGATTCTTGCTGCTGGTAAGCAGTCTTAGTACAATATAGAGAACGAGGGGTTTGTACCTGCGCACTGAATCTATCTTTTTGATAATCTTTAACTAGCAGCTGCACCTAAACGGGTGACTAATCCCGTTTAAGAAATGGGCAAGATATGAGAATAATTTTGTGGTGCTGCGCTCCGTTAATGAAAATTCTACAGTCTGTTTTAAAATGAATAAATTGTTGTTCTTTATTTGTAATTAATAGAAAATGTGTATGCGGCAATAGACCTTTTCAATACAAACGCCTGACTTGAAAGACAGAAATATTGTATTCCTTCAAGGTTCTTACAATTGCTCGTGGTGAATAAATACAAGAAAAGAATAAATGAAAAAAATCAATAAAAAAAATGAAAATGAAAAAAAATGCAGAAAAAATCAACACAAGTGTGTCGTCAGTTATCTGTCCAATAAATTGGACGGTGTGTACACAGTTGTCACAATATTTTGCAATAATTGCAGTAAATTCAGGGTTCCTTGGTAAGAAAAAAAGGTGTGTTTGTACTTAGTCTGTGCTTTAGAACAATGTCAAGCGGCGTCCCGCTATTTGTATTCCTCCTGTCACTGAGTTACCGGTTAATGCTGGTACCTGTAGATTGGTGTTCGTGTTCGGTCGCGGTTTTTCTCGTTTGGGAGGTGGCTTGGGATCGCAGGGTCCTGGACTTGGGTGCTGCGCCCGTCTACTACGTGGCACCGGCAGGTCCGTGCGTAACACGGCTGACCGGGCTGCAGTGAGGCAGACGCTGCTCCCTGTCTGGAGATGGAGCGGCTCACCGTTTCTGGATGGAGATCCTTCACGGTGACCGTTCGGTCTCCTTTACAAGACCCTGTATGACCTGCCTGGCTCACCCTCCTTCCGATACTCACCACTGCCGGTACACTTGGTATCCTTCAGTCTCGCTCAGGTCTCCGCTGCGTGGCGGTGTGTGCACCCACCGGCCGCTTCGACGTGGGATCCTTCCAGATGCTGCTAGCTTGGTTGCTAACAGGTATAGATGTGGTAGTAGTGTATATCCTCCAACGCGTTTCGGCTTCTGCCTTCTTCTAGGGAGATTGAGTGTGGAGTCAGTGGTGTTCTTTAAATGTCCCTCCATTTCTCTTTTCATGTCCCTGGTTGGTTCAAATTTCTGGGTCTCTAATTGGTCTGGGTCCTGGAATGGTCCCTGATTGGTCTATGCTCTGCACATGTCTTTTGTTTACTTTCTGTCTTACATGTCCCTCCATTTCTCTCATCATGTCCCTGGTTGGTTCAAATTTCTGGGTCTCTAATTGGTCTGGGTCCTGGAATGGTCCCTGATTGGTCTATGCTCTGCACATGTCTTTTGTTTACTTTCTGTCTTGATTCTACAGCAGCTACAAATAATGTGGATGTTTTGATACACTTATACAATGCAAACCAAATTCATCATAGACAGTATCACATTCATTCTGAAGCACAACTATGTATGGTTTGAGGAACAGTACTACATTCAGACAACAGGGACCGCGATGGGCACGAGATTTGCCCCTGGGTACGCTAACCTGTTCATGAGTTGGTGGGAAGACAAGTACATATGGACAGAGGGGGGCCCAGGGTCAAATCTCGTGCTCTGGAAACGCTTCATAGACGACATACTATTTATATGGAGAGGGGACGAGAAATCATTACAAAACTTCCTAGAATACCTGAACAAAAACAACAATAACCTGATATTTACAAACAAATACAGTAAACAAGAAGTAGAATTCCTGGATCTCAGGATCTTCATTGAAGAGGGCACAATTCATACAAACACATACAAAAAATCAGTTGATGTCAATAGTTTTATACTATCTACCAGTTGGCATCATCCCAACTGGCTAAAATCCATCCCAAAAAGCCAGTTTATCAGATTAAAACGTAATTGCTCTAAAAACACAGACTACATAAAACAAAGCACTGACATGATATCACAATTCATAGAAAAGGACTACAAACCCACTGAGCTAGAAACTGCATGCAAAGAAGTAGAGAGAATAGAGAGAAAGGACCTCCTGAGATACAAAAATAAAAACAACAAAATAAGTGAAGAGGTACTATTCATCACCCAATACTCGAAGGAATCAAAACAATTGCAATATATCCTAAAAAAACACTGGCCGCTATTATTACAAGATGAAACACTTGCAGACATCCTCCCAGAAAAACCCAGAATAATATACAGAAAAGCCCCTGACATTAAACAAAAATTGATAAAGAACCACATCCCACCAAAGCAACAAATCCAGTCAACCATCAATAAAAGTGAACCAAACACAGGCTTCTATTATTGTGGAACATGCATAGGCTGCAAAAATCAGAAACAAAAGACCACCCAACCAACAAAAACATTTAAATCCACATCAACCCAAGAAACTTATCAAATAAAAAACAGAATCACCTGTAACAGTAAAGGAGTGATCTACCTGCTAGAATGTGGATGCAATAAACAATATGTAGGAAGGACACAAAGACCCCTGAAAATAAGAATTAATGAACACATCCGAAACATCAATAAAAAAAACGAGGAACATAACCTGTCAAAACATTTCCTTGACCACCACAATGGCGACCCAAGCACACTCAAATTTATCGGAATAGAAGAGGTCAAAAGCAACTGGAGGGGAGGAGACTTTACACAGAAAATAAACAAACTTGAACTCAGATACATGTACGAATTAAAAACACTAAAACCTCGGGGACTAAACTTAGATAACGAAGTGAAAGCCATAGTTGGGAAGAAATAGGAATAGAGAGCTGTTAAAAACCACTTTTATCATCACACCCAGACCACAAGATAAACAAATAAACAAAATAGAAAGGACAAATAAACACCCGTCCAAAAAATCAATACCCTAGTAACCACTTGCCCAATACCAACCATACCCAGACAAATAACCACAGGACAGCGTAATGCCATGTAACCATTAAATATAGAAACTACTGTCCTAACAAATATTTCTTTGATAAACGCAATAAATAATCAAACTAACTAAATAGTTTACCACGCACTCAACCCTGGAGCAGAACCCGCAACAGATAGGAAACATTGTATAAGTGTATCAAAACATCCACATTATTTGTAGCTGCTGTAGAATCAAGACAGAAAGTAAACAAAAGACATGTGCAGAGCATAGACCAATCAGGGACCATTCCAGGACCCAGACCAATTAGAGACCCAGAAATTTGAACCAACCAGGGACATGATGAGAGAAATGGAGGGACATGTAAGACAGAAAGTAAACAAAAGACATGTGCAGAGCATAGACCAATCAGGGACCATTCCAGGACCCAGACCAATTAGAGACCCAGAAATTTGAACCAACCAGGGACATGAAAAGAGAAATGGAGGGACATTTAAAGAACACCACTGACTCCACACTCAATCTCCCTAGAAGAAGGCAGAAGCCGAAACGCGTTGGAGGATATACACTACTACCACATCTATACCTGTTAGCAACCAAGCTAGCAGCATCTGGAAGGATCCCACGTCGAAGCGGCCGGTGGGTGCACACACCGCCACGCAGCGGAGACCTGAGCGAGACTGAAGGATACCAAGTGTACCGGCAGTGGTGAGTATCGGAAGGAGGGTGAGCCAGGCAGGTCATACAGGGTCTTGTAAAGGAGACCGAACGGTCACCGTGAAGGATCTCCATCCAGAAACGGTGAGCCGCTCCATCTCCAGACAGGGAGCAGCGTCTGCCTCACTGCAGCCCGGTCAGCCGTGTTACGCACGGACCTGCCGGTGCCACGTAGTAGACGGGCGCAGCACCCAAGTCCAGGACCCTGCGATCCCAAGCCACCTCCCAAACGAGAAAAACCGCGACCGAACACGAACACCAATCTACAGGTACCAGCATTAACCGGTAACTCAGTGACAGGAGGAATACAAATAGCGGGACGCCGCTTGACATTGTTCTAAAGCACAGACTAAGTACAAACACACCTTTTTTTCTTACCAAGGAACCCTGAATTTACTGCAATTATTGCAAAATATTGTGACAACTGTGTACACACCGTCCAATTTATTGGACAGATAACTGACGACACACTTGTGTTGATTTTTTCTGCATTTTTTTTCATTTTCATTTTTTTTATTGATTTTTTTCATTTATTCTTTTCTTGTATTTATTCACCACGAGCAATTGTAAGAACCTTGAAGGAATACAATATTTCTGTCTTTCAAGTCAGGCGTTTGTATTGAAAAGGTCTATTGCCGCATACACATTTTCTATTAATTACAAATAAAGAACAACAATTTATTCATTTTAAAACAGACTGTAGAATTTTCATTAACGGAGCGCAGCACCACAAAATTATTCTCATATCTTGCCCATTTCTTAAACGGGATTAGTCACCCGTTTAGGTGCAGCTGCTAGTTAAAGATTATCAAAAAGATAGATTCAGTGCGCAGGTACAAACCCCTCGTTCTCTATATTATCCTAATGTGCATGCTCAGCAAAATATATGCGCAGTGTACTGTAGTATGCCACTCACACAAGGGCAGAACTCTGGGAGGCAATGGAGTCATCTGCCGCCGGGCACATGCTCCCTTGGGGGCACCTCTCCTTTAAAACATTTAATTCAAATCCATTTATATTGCTTTTGTGGCTGATTCCCCCTCCTAGCAGGACCATAGAGGTTGCACTCTCTTTATTTTAAACATAATACACATAACATACAAAAATATATTTATATAAGGGGTTGGGATCATTTGGTCTACAGCATGATGGTCGAACTAACGACCTGTTGAACTAATGACCTTTCGACCTAGAACCATGTCGACCTTTTCCCATGGCGACCTAGACCCAAGTAGACCTAGACCCATGTAGACCTAATGGTGTCGACCTAATGACCGCATCCCTTATATAAGGTCGTATGTGTGTGTTTGTGGGGAAGGGGGGCACCGATACTTATCTTGCCTCCGGGCAACTAGGTTGAACTTACGCTACTGTACTCACAGCACATGCATACATAATTTGCGTATTCATGCATTTGCTGAAAAATGCCATAATGTTATTTATTTATTTTTTAAATACTATTTTGAATTTGACAATGGATATGAGCTGGGCTTTCAGAATAAAGCAGGTTTTCTGGACTGTTTGCCTTCGGTTTTGTTCAATGACGCAGCATTTGGGGTAAGTCACGTGACCGTAAAGGGAGTTGTCTGGGTTGTCTCTTGTGTACAGTACAGTGCATCCTGGGTTGTTGCATGATAGTCTGTGTGCTCCAATACATTTCTACTCATGCGACCTTCCGCCAGTGAGACTTGTGTATACTGGATACTGGCATCAAGAAACTCCATCTTGGGGCAAGCAAACTTTATGATTGGTTGTCCAAACATCAACACTGAATGGTTGTCAAACATCTATAATATAATTGGTTGCTTTTTTTGTATGAGTTCATGAAGAAACATAAAATATACAATAAGACATTGGGCGGTATTCAATGAGAATACCTGCGAGGTGCAGCGAATCCTTTTTAGGATTCACTGCACATTCGCCACGTTCCGGAGCCGGCGGGCTCCGGTATTCAACGTGTCAGGGGCTCGCTGCCCCTGACTGGCGAATATGAGCTCCTGCGGCGATTGCCGCAGGGTGCCTGAGGATGGTGCCAGGCAGAGAGACGGTAGTCTCTCTGCCTGCCCCAGAACTTTGTGGGGGGTAGGTGGGCTCCCCGGGTGCCAGGCAGTACAGGCTGCCCCCCGGGGGTGCCAGCAGGGGAGCGTATATTCACTATACCCGATCGTAATGATCGGGTGCAGTGAATATATGAATATGTAATGAGCGGCTCGGCTCCGGCGCCCCCTGCTGGCTGTTGTGTAAAAAAAAAATATATATATATATTTTTTTTAAAATTAAATATATATTCATGTGCTTACAGCACATGAATAAAAATAGCATGCCCCTCCTCAGAATAAAATTCCTGATTTTTTTACACCAAATGTAAAAAACAAAACACTTTATTTTAAAAGTTCACCTTCCACTTCACCATAAAAAGATAGCGATTGCTACTCGGTGAATCATGGTGAAAAAAACCTTGAAATGTATTCGCCATCTGGTCATTGAATAGGGTGATTCACCGTTTTAGTCAGAAATTCGCCAAACAGCACAAATTCGCCATAAAAACATGGCGAATCAGGCTCATTGAATACCGCCCATTGTTCACAGTTCTGGCAGTTTATCATATACAGCAGAACAGAATGTTCAGAAAATCAGTCAAAGGTCTATAGTATAAATAGTTGCTATTACTGTATGTCTGACTCATAAAGTAACCAATGTTAATAGTTAAAATGATAGTTATACAATAAAACAATGTTTTTCACTTCAGGCGGTTAATGACACGGAACAAAAAGAAAAAAATAGAAACAATAGTGCTGTCCATTATTGCATAATTGTCACTTCAATCTGTAATCCTAATGTCATTCTCATGATTCATATATGTGGTCACATGACTTGATCTGTGAATATATAAATATCATTTACTGTACATATTATAGGCCTGATTTAATTGTGGATATTCAGGCCTCTTGGTGTCAGGACCGTGATGGTGATCATAATTCGGAACTCTTCTCTCTTTATGCTGCTCACATCATTTCCAGTTTTTGAACTTCTTTGATACCTGTGAATTTTAATGTTGTGCGATCACACCTGTAACACTATTTGAAATGTAGGTACAATTAGTGTTCCTCAGCCCTTATTTGTAATGTGTATATACTCATTAATTCTTGTTTGAGACATTGTATGGTATTATAGCGGACAAGGGCATTCTCAAATGTATATGTCACTTTTGGTGTGACACCTAAATCTGTCCTTAATTTCAAAATTGGTGTTTTTGGTGCTTGATGATACTGTATGTTCAGGTTTGGTATGTCTATGGCTTGTGGAAATACATGCTCTGTATATCCCGCAAGGGCTCAACCCCACTTTATGTGGGCCCCATTGACATGTGTTTTGATTAATCTATGTGGCAGAATGTGATTGATTACTAATTTCATCTTTACATCAGGTGATTTGCGGAATACTACCGTTGTCTTGTGGGTAAGATATCAGAGAGTATCTCATCCTGCATTTTAGTAGGCCGGTAGTTGTTAAGTTCTATTATCTTCTGGTTTATATTTGTATTTCAGTGCCGGTCTGGTTTCATATCTGTGGTGAAAGCTTACTGAACCTGATTCTTTTAAAGTCCAGTATATTGTATATTCCAGTGAACGGTGTGTCCTGCTCAAATAATGTTCTACCAGTTGGGGTGATGGCCAATGGAGGCAAAAATGAAGCTATTGACATCCACCATCCAGGCCTGAGGCCACTCCCCCCAAACCCTTTGTAGGGAACCAGGCAGTGGGGAGAGATATGACAGGCTGCAACAGCAGCACAGCCTCAATCTCCAGCTCAGCACAGAGCCGTGTGCTGAGCTGGGGAGAGACACAGCTGCAGCAACAGCCTGTCATCTCTCTCCCTCTTGTTTATTTTTTTCATGGGTTCATGGCCACGCCCCCTCCCAGAGGACACGCCCCATCCATTTCCACGAGCCTAGCCAACTTTTCGGTGCCCCTGCCACTGTTTCGTGGAATATATATATGTGTATAGCTGATTGCCGTCAGTAAAGATGGAACTCAAGGAAGTCATCGTGTATCTTACTGCATTTGGTGGTGAATTTCAAATTACAGCTGTAGCCACGCTCATCATTGCCACGATTCAGTCTCCTGTGCTTGTTTGTTGTGCCAAAATTGCATCCATGGCGTGGAATTGCCGCACTGAGAAATCACCACTCAGTGCTTTTCTACGAGGTGCAGCATTGAATTAGATGCACGCGCATGGTGCCAATTGCAACAAGAGTAGCATGTGGTGATTTGCGCAGCAACAATGAAATGACTACAGTACATCTGTATACTGTATATCACTGATGCAGGTGATGAAGTGGGTGAGTGAATGCAAGTCTTCCTGCTGGATAAAAATCAGTTCACCTATAAATCTAGCTCAGAGGACAAGGTTTGTATCAAATTCATATTTCAAATTGATGTAGTGGTCTTCCCATATACTCATCAAAGTATTTGCATAATTAGGCACAAGCCTCATGCCCATAGCTGTCCCAGTAATCTGAAGGTAGTATTCATCATCAAACCAAAGATAGTTTTTGATGAGGATCAAGTTAATGTGCTTGATAATGATGTTGCTTTGTGCGGGTATGGATCACTGGGTAGACAGCATGATGGTCAACAAGCATTAGGTCGACATGCATTAAGGTAGACATGCAGGAAGGTCGATATGACTTTAGGTCTATAGGATCATTTGGTCGACACAAACATTAGGTCGACATGGGGAAGGCCGACAGTCAAAAAGTCGACGTGGGGTTTTTAACATTTTTTGGCCCAAATTTCACACAGTCGACATGGACACTGAACTGTAGAACCGCGTCCCCTCGCATGGCTGAATGTGGTCTCCATGCTTCGGGCACAGTGCCTCGCTATGCTCGGCACACTATTTTATTCTCCCACCACGCCATGTCGACCTACAGTCATGTTGACATTAATGCACGTCGACATAAATGCACGTCTACCTAATAGTGTTGACCTAATGCATGTCGATCATCATGCTGTAGACCTAGTGGCCGTATCCCCTTTGTGCTTGGGTCATGTCTGGGTCTTTATATAAATAGGATTGTATGCAATATAAAGCTTGTGCTTTATTGGTGATTGAGATCAGTAATGCTATATTCCAAGTGGCTAGCCTGTAATCTTTGTCTCATTTTATTTGTTTTAGTTTGTTCAGAATGTCAGTATCGCTAAGGTACAACTGACTTAAGGGGCCTACACACGGGGAGCTAATTAAGGGCATTTTCTAAGCGATCTCACTAGATCGCTTAGAAAATGCCCCTACATTTCTCTGTGTGTAGGGGCCATAGATACAGTATGTTATATTGCAGAGTTTCTTTATAATTAATCTGATTTAGAAGTGTTCATTATCTATAGTGTGCACCTGCATTTTCTTTTTTTTTTCTGGAACTTCAAGGAACGTCGGGATTTCGGCAGTCGGGATTCCGGCGTCGGGATTTTGAACGCCGGGATTCCGATCGCCGGGATTATAACTGCATCCAGTTTAATGAACTTTGCCAGAGATCTAGGTGCAATTGCTTAAACTAGGTGATCTGCACAAGATTGGGCTGTGCTTCAGCCATTGTATTCTTGGTAGACAACCTCCAATGTATCATGGGTTAATAATAGAGTTGGTCTCTCAATGGGACATACAAATACTAAAGATCGCACACTGTGATTTATTTTCTTCTTCTGTGTTTCAGCATTTAACCCCTTCCCGACATTTGACGTACATTTACGTCATGGTCGGGAAGCACTTCCCGACACATGGCGTAAATGTACGGCATGGATTTAAACTGTCACCGCGTCTATAGACGCGGTGACAGTTTCAACATGTCTGCTGTCCCTGACAGCAGACATGTCCGTGCATGCCCAGGGGGGGCTGCGATGCCGCCCCCCCGTCGGCGATCGCTGTGATTGGCTGTTCAGTGTGAACAGCCATTCACAGCGTTTTCCTGTGTCACCGGCGAATAACGTTCGCCGGTGACACGGGATCAGAGGTGATTGGTGCTGTAAAGTACAGCACCAATCACCGCGGGGTGTAAGGGTGACACTGGTGTCACCCCACCTCACCCCGCCCGCCCCCAAAGGCCGTGATTGGTCCGTCGGACCGACGGACCAATCACAGCCAAGGAGGGGGATTTAAACTAACGGTGACTGCATTGCAGACGCCATTCCGGTCTGGAATAGCGTGCAGTGCGGTCACCGTACCCCCCTGCCGCCATACTGACCAGAACCTTGCTCCATACTTGCTCCATACTTACCTGATCGCTGCTTCATCACTGCTTCCTGGATCCTGTTGCTACTTGTGCCTTCCTGTGAAATTGTGCTGCTGCAGTGTACTAGCTAGATAGAGAGATAGATAGAGAGATAGAGAGAGATAGAGAGAGATAGAGAGATAGAGAGAGATAGAGAGAGATAGAGAGAGATAGAGAGAGATAGAGAGAGATAGAGAGAGAGATAGTGTCAGAGAGTGCTATATTTTGTGCTGCTGCAGTGTGATATAGTTATAGATAGAGAGAGAGAGATAGAGAGAGAGAGATAGATAGAGAGGCCTAGTGACAGAGTGCTATATTTTGTGCTGCTGCAGTGTGATAGTTATAGAGAGATAGAGAGAGATAGAGAGAGAGAGATAGAGAGAGATAGTGACAGATTGTGCTATATATTTTTTATATAACTGACTGCTGCCCCCTCCTTTTGTGCTGATCAGTATAAATTAACTGATCAGCAACTTTTTGGGGGCGCAGGTTTTTTTTTATATATAGATATACCTGTCAGTGCTGCTGCTGCAGTGTCATAGAGTGATAGATAGTGAGAGATAGAGAGATAGAGAGAGATAGTGACAGAGAGTGATAGAGAGTGCTAAATTTTGTGTCTGCTGCCCCCGCCTTTTGTGCTGATCACTATATCTGAGGTGATCAGCAACTTTTTTGGGGGTACAGAGGTTTTTTTTTTTTTATATATACCTGTCAGTTGCACCAAAGGTTGTGCACCTGCTGCACCTCACTGGTAATCAGTGTCGCATCACTGATCACCTTTTTTTTTTGTGTGTGTGCTGTGGGGTCTTTTTTTAATTTTTTTTTTACACACACTGTGATTTTGTGGGTGTCCTGTGGCCGCTGTGCGCTGATCAGTGACGTACATCACTGATCATCTTTTTCGGCACGGGGTTGATCTATTTTTTTTTTTTTTTGATCAAATTCCTGTTGCCTTTGAGCGCTGTTCAGTGACAGACGTTACTGACCAACATCTGTGCTCAATTTTTGGCGCAGGACCTTTTTTTTTTTTTTTTTAACCCCTTAAATTTTTTATTTTTAACCCCTTCATTTTTTTTTTTTTTATTGGTATAAAGTATTTTTTTTTTCTGCACCACATACACACTACACACTACATATCCCCCGGATTGAAATAAAGTTTGTTTTCATTTCACTACCAGTAACACAAAAATAAAAATGGCATCCCAAATGTCCTCCCAAATGTCCTCCCAAATGTCCTCCCAGTCATCCAGGAGAATGTATTCAGTGGAGGAGGCATATGCCATGCTTGCTTCTGACTCTGACACAGCCAGTGATGCAAGCGGGGAATTTGAAGGATTTGCCTTAAGCTCCTCTTCCTCCTCTGGTGATGAGGGACCCCCTCAAAGACGCCCCCGTAGAGCAGCTGAGACCCCCCCCCCAATAATTGATCTCGTATGGACCCCACCACCAGACAATTTTGAGCCCCAGGTTCCTGAGTTTTTGGCCATGCCAGGAATCCAATTTGATTCCACAGGTCTCAGAGAAATTGACTTTTTCAAATTATTTTTCTCTGATGATTTTATAAATTTAATGGTGGACCAAACTAATTTATATGCCCAGCAGTTTATTGCTCAAAACCCCACGTCATCATTTGCTAGGTGGACCCCTGTAGATGCAGTAGAGATGATGACATTTTGGGGTCTGGTGTTTCATATGGGCATAGTAAAAAAGCCAGAAATTAGGCAATATTGGAGTACAGATGTTCTGTACAGTACTCCATTTTACCGTATGGCCATGACCCGGACTCGATTTGAGACAATTCTTAAATTTATACATTACACCGATAATGCACAGTGCCCACCCAGAGATGATCCCACCTTTGACCGGCTATTCAAAGTCAGGCCGGTCATTGATCATTTCAGTGCCAAATTTGAAGAGGTGTACATCCCTGAAAAATTTATTTGTATCGACGAGTCCCTTATACATTTTAAAGGAAGGGTTAAATTCCGCCAGTACCTTCCCAGTAAGAGGGCAAGGTATGGCATAAAAATGTATAAACTGTGTGAAAGCACCTCAGGGTACACCCACAGGTTTAGGGTTTATGAAGGGAAGGATTCAAGAATTGAACCGCCAGAATGCCCCCCCTCCCTCGTAGGTGTTAGTGGGAAAATTGTCTGGGATTTAGTGCACCCCTTCCTGGATAAAGGTTATCACCTCTATGTGGATAACTTTTACACTAGCATCCCCCTGTTTAAGGCCCTTGGTTCAAGAGGTACAGCAGCTTGCGGTACTGTGCGCAAGAACCAAAGAGGCCTCCCAAAAACGCACATTGCCCAAGTAATGAGAAGGGGTGAAAGCAGGGGAATATGCAACGAAAATATGTTGTTGGTCAAATATAAGGACAAGAGGGATGTCCTTATACTGACAACAATTCACGGAGACAGTACCACCTCCGTCCCTGTACGAGGTACCAGTACCCACACCTCAAAACCTAATTGTATCCTGGATTACAATAGGTACATGGGCGGAGTGGATCTTTCAGATCAGGTACTGAAGCCGTACAGTGCCCTGCGGAAAACAAAAATCTGGTACAAGAAGGTGGCCGTGTATATCATCCAGATGGCACTGTATAACGCTTACGTGCTATTCCGTTCTACCGGCCAGAGGGGGACATTTATGCACTTTCAAGAGGAAGTCATAAAGGGCCTAATATTTGGGAACCAGCAGGCAGAGGGCCCCAGTACTTCTAGTACTGGTCCCCGTATTGTACCAGGGCAGCATTTTCCTGATGAAATCCCCTCCACTGGAAAAAAGGGCAGGACACAAAAAAGGTGCAAAGTTTGCTATAAAAAGGGAATAAGAAAGCAAACTATTTTCCAGTGTGACACTTGCCCCGACAAACCCGGCCTATGTATAAAGGAGTGTTTTAAAATATACCACACATCTATGGAATATTAGGTTCATAATTTCACCGTGCTTCGGGGGTCTTGCTAATGCCACATAGCACCCACCATTCATTCCACCAGAATCTGAGCCGCAAAATCCAAAAATCACTCCTTCCCTTCTGAGTCCTGCCATGCACCCAACTGGTATTTTTTGGTCACATGTGAGGCATTGCCGTACTCGGGAGAAATTGGGGCACAGATTTTGGGGTGCTTTGTCTCCTTCATTCCTTGTGAAAATGAAAAATTTTGAGCCAGAACTGCATTTTTGTGTAAAAAAATGTAATTTTTCATGTTCACTGCCCAGTTTTATCAAAATTGGTGAAACCCCTGGGGGTTTGAAATGTACACTATACCCCTAGATGAATTCCCTGAGGGGTGTAGTTTGCAAAATGGGGTCACTTGTGGGGGGGTTCCACTGTATTGGTGCTTTGGGGGTCTTGCTAATGCGACATAGCACCCACCATCATTCCACCAGAATTTGTGCTGCAAAATCCAAATATCACTCCTTCCCTTCTGAGTCCTGCCACTTTTTGGTCACACATGAGGCATTGCCGTACTCGGGAGAAATTGGGGCACAGATTTTGGGGTGCTTTGTCTCCTTCATTCCTTCTGAAAATGAAAAATTTTGAGCCAGAACTGCATTTTTGTGTAAAAAAATGTAATTTTTCATTTTCACTGCCCACTTGTATCAAAATTGGTGAAACCCCTGGGGGTTTGAAATGTACACTATACCCCTAGATGAATTCCCTGAGGGGTGTACTTCGCAAAATGGGGTGACTTGTGGGGGGGTTCCACTGTATTGGTGCAACATAGCACCCACCATTCATTCCACCAAAATCTGTGCTGCAAAATCCAAAAATCACTCCTTCCCTTCTGAGTCCTGCCATGCACCCAACTGGTATTTTTTGTTCACATGTGAGGCATTGCCGTACTCTGGAGAAATTGGGGCACAGATTTTGGGGTGCTTTTTCTCCTTCATACCTTCTGAAAATGAAAAATTTTGAGCCAGAACTGCATTTTTTTGTAAAACAATGTAATTTTTCATGTTCACTGCCCACTTGTATCAAAATTGGTGAAACCCCTGGGGGTTTTAAATGTACACTATACCCCTAGATGAATTCCCTGAGGGGTGTAGTTTGCAAAATGGGGTCACTTGTGGGGGGGTTCCACTGTATTGGTGCTTGGGGGGTCTTGCTAATGCGACATAGCACCCACCAAAATTCCACCAGAATCTGAGCTGCAAAATCCAAAAATCACTCCTTCCCTTTTGAGTCCTGCCATGCACCCAACTGGTATTTTTTGGTCACATGTGAGGCATTGCCGTACTCGGGAGAAATTGGGGCACAGATTTTGGGGTGCTTTTTCTCCTTCATACCTTCTGAAAATGAAAAATTTTGAGCCAGAACTGCATTTTTGTGTAAAAAATGTAATTTTTCATGTTCACTGCCCACTTGTATCAAAATTGGTGAAACCCCTGGGGGTTTGAAATGTACACTATACCCCTAGATGAATTCCCTGAGGGGTGTAGTTTGCAAAATGGGGTCACTTGTGGGGGGGTTCCACTGTATTGGTGCTTGGGGGGTCTTGCTAATGCGACATAGCACCCACCAAAATTCCACCAGAATCTGAGCTGCAAAATCCAAAAATCACTCCTTCCCTTCTGAGTCCTGCCATGCACCCAAATGGTATTTTTTGGTCACATGTGAGGCATTGCCGTACTCGGGAGAAATTGGGGCACAGATTTTGGGGTGCTTTGTCTCCTTCATACCTTCTGAAAATGAAAAATTTTGAGCCAGAACTGCATTTTTGTGTAAAAAAATGTAATTTTTCATTTTCACTGCCCACTTGTATCAAAATTGGTGAAACCCCTGGGGGTTTGAAATGTACACTATACCCCTAGATGAATTCCCTGAGGGGTGTACTTTGCAAAATGGGGTGACTTGTGGGGGGGTTCCACTGTATTGGTGCAACATAGCACCCACCATTCATTCCACCAAAATCTGTGCTGCAAAATCCAAAAATCACTCCTTCCGTTCTGAGTCCTGCCATGCACCCAACTGGTATTTTTTGGTCACATGTGAGGCATTTCCGTACTCGGGAGAAATTGGGGCACAGATTTTGGGGTGCTTTTTCTCCTTCATACCTTCTGAAAATGAAAAATTTTGAGCCAGAACTGCATTTTTGTGTAAAAAAATTTAATTTTTCATTTTCACTGCCCACTTGTATCAAAATTGGTGAAACCCCTGGGGGTTTGAAATGTACACTATACCCCTAGATGAATTCCCTGAGGGGTGTAGTTTGCAAAATGGGGTCACTTGTGGGGGGGTTCCACTGTATTGGTGCTTGGGGGGTCTTGCTAATGCGACATAGCACCCACCAAAATTCCACCAGAATCTGAGCTGCAAAATCCAAAAATCACTCCTTCCGTTCTGAGTCCTGCCATGCACCCAACTGGTATTTTTTGGTCACATGTGAGGCATTGCCGTACTCGGGAGAAATTGGGGCACAGATTTTGGGGTGCTTTTTCTCCTTCATACCTTCTGAAAATGAAAAATTTCGAGCCAGAACTGCATTTTTGTGTAAAAAATGTAATTTTTCATTTTCACTGCCCACTTGTATCAAAATTGGTGAAACCCCTGGGGGTTTGAAATGTACACTATACCCCTAGATGAATTCCCTGAGGGGTGTAGTTTTCAAAATGGGGTGACTTGTGGGGGGGTTCCACTGTATTGGTGCTTGGGGGGTCTTGCTAATGCGACATAGCACCCACCAAAATTCCACCAGAATCTGAGCCGCAAAATCCAAAAATCACTCCTTCCGTTCTGAGTCCTGCCATGCACCCAACTGGTATTTTTTGGTCACATGTGAGGCATTTCCGTACTCGGGAGAAATTGGGGCACATATTTTGGGGTGCTTTTTCTCCTTCATACCTTCTGAAAATGAAAAATTTTGAGCCAGAACTGCATTTTTGTGTAAAAAAATGTAATTTTTCATTTTCACTGCCCACTTGTATCAAAATTGGTGAAACCCCTGGGGGTTTGAAATGTACACTATACCCCTAGATGAATTCCCTGAGGGGTGTACTTTGCAAAATGGGGTGACTTGTGGGGGGGTTCCACTGTATTGGTGCCACATAGCACCCACCATTCATTCCACCAGAATCTGTGCTGCAAAATCCAAAAATCACTCCTTCCCTTCTGAGTCCTGCCATGCACCCAACTGGTATTTTTTGGTCACATGTGAGGCATTGCCGTACTCGGGAGAAATTGGGGCACAGATTTTGGGGTGCTTTTTCTCCTTCATACCTTCTGAAAATGAAACATTTTGAGCCAGAACTGCATTTTTGTGTAAAAAAATGTAATTTTTCATTTTCACTGCCCACTTGTATCAAAATTGGTGAAACCCCTGGGGGTTTGAAATGTACACTATACCCCTAGATGAATTCCCTGAGGGGTGTAGTTTGCAAAATGGGGTCACTTGTGGGGGGGTTCCACTGTATTGGTGCTTTGGGGGTCTTGCTAATGCGACATAGCACCCACCAAAATTCCACCAGAATCTGAGCTGCAAAATCCAAAAATCACTCCTTCCCTTCTGAGTCCTGCCATGCACCCAACTGGTATTTTTTGGTCACATGTGAGGCATTGCCGTACTCGGGAGAAATTGGGGCACAGATTTTGGGGTGCTTTGTCTCCTTCATACCTTCTGAAAATGACAAATTTGGAGCCAGAACTGTATTTTTGTGTAAAAAAAATAATTTTTCATTTTCACTGCCCAGTTGTACCACAATTGGTGAAACCCCTGGGGGTTTGAAATGTACACTATACCCCTAGATGAATTCCCTGAGGGGTGTAGTTTGCAAAATGGGGTCACTTGTGGGGGGGTTCCTAACTTTTAGCATCTTATGGTGCCTAGAAACCTACATGGTGCCTAAAAAATAATCTCATAAAAAGGAGGCTCCAAAATCAAGTAGGTGCTCCTTCTATTATGAAGCCTGTGGTTTGGTCACCGTGCACACTAGGGCCACATATAGGATATTTATGAAAACAAAAGAATTGGGGGAATCAATTTTCAGTCACATTTCTCTAGTAAAATGTACTGTGTTCCTTAGAAAAATGTATTAAAATTGCAAATCTGCAAAAAAAAAGAAATTTTGAAATTTCACCTACACTTTGTTTTAATTCATGTGAAACACCTAAAGGGTTAACAAACTTCCAAAATGCTGTTTTGAATACTGTGAGGGGTGCAGTTTTTGAAATGGCATCATTTATGGGGGTGTCTCACATACAAGTCCCTCAAAGTCACATCAGAACTGAACTGGTCCCTAAAAAAATCAGTGTTTGAAATTTTCTTGAAAATTTGAGAATTTGCTATTCATATTGTAAGCCTCCTAGTGTCCCAAAAAATTAAAAGGAAGTTGAAATAATGATGTCAACATAAAGTAGACATATGGTCTATGTTAGTTATTCACTATTTTGAGTGGTAAGATTATTTGTCTCACAAGCAGAAAATTTAACATTTTGCAAATCGCTAAATTTTCCATTTTTTCACGATATTTTGGTATTTTTCACAAAAAAACACAGACTGTATCGACCCAAATTTACCACTAATTTGAAGTACAATGTGTCACGAAAAAACAATCTCAAAATCACTGGGATAAGTAAAAGCAAAAAAAAGTTATCCCCACTTAAGTGAGACATGTCAGATTTGAAAAAAAGGGCTCTGTCAGGAACGCAAAAACTGGCTCTGTCAGGAAGGGGTTAAAACAAATGCCCAGTGTGACAGAAATAGTGCTAAAAACAATGAAACACTATAATAATATTATGCGGCACAGTTGCTTTTTTTGGAGTTGAACACACACACTGTGACTTATTTCTACAAAGCTCTAAAAATAAAATCTGTTGAGCTAGTACCCAGCTAGGCCAACAGACATCGCTTTGCTTACACTAGTATCTAGGGTCAAGTATATTTATTTGTTTATCAATATTATTTATTTAGTGCCAGTATACTAAACATAGCTGTACAATTTGGGACAAAATAATAATAAAACAATGTCCAATATTAGGGAGAATAGTAAATAGACAGATCGATAGATATGAGGAGTACACAAAGTTCGATTCGGTGGCTGTCGATACCACTCCGATGGCCGCTGAGACCTGGCGGGTGCTGGCATCGTAGAGGAGGGAGGGACAGATGGACAGCACGTGAGGGGATGCTACATAGAGCAGCATGGACTTACAGTACCTTTGATCTTCCATATCGAAGCAGAAATAGGCTTGCCTGCAAAGTCTATTTCTGCTTTCGATCCCGGAGTTGCATCAGGATCAAATCTGGATCGAAGGCAGTTAACATTGTTCAATTTAGAGTCAAATGGAAAACATGTCTAAATAGAACCATGTGTATGCCCATAGTATAGATCTGTTCTGCTTGTAAGTTATATATAATATATACAGTGCGGGCAGGGATGTGGCAGTGGAAGAGCCATCAGCATGCTGCACGAGCCACATGGGAGGAGGAACTGGTTTGTTCAGGTATTTATGCATAGTTCAGTGTTTATTCATTCACTTGTTGTAGTCGCTTGAGAAAGGGGCACAGAAACGTTGCTAAATAAACCTACACTTGGTTTCACATTGATAAAGTCATCTCTGAGTGCCGCCTTATCGTCTTGTATATATATATATATATATATATATATATATATATATATATATATATATGTATATATATATATATGTATATATATATATATATATATATATATATATATATATATATATATATATATATATATATATATATATATATATATATATATGGAAAAAGAAGAGAAGGGGCACTTCATGGTGCAGGTAAAAAAAAAAAATAATATGGATACTAATGACATAAGCTCCCAGTAAAACTTAGAGGCAATTGCTCGTACCATAAAACAATACACTGTGGGCTGATTCACACGATGCAATATAAATACCCTGGTCACACTGCTCTGTTGTAAACCCCTGGCCCTCCGGCACTTTAGGACTAAAAACGCTGGATTGCACCGCTGGATCTTGGTGGACCACCAGCCGTGGAGACACACGCCGAGAGAGACGCCGGGATGCACAATGCGAGTATCACAGGCCACGCCCTAATGTGTTTATTCAGAAACTTCATCAGAGGGCGTGGTGAGACCTACTTAACCTCTACAATGTCTCAAGGGAAATATGAACTCTGTTTATGACAAATTATACTGTATACAGGGCTTAAAGTGGTCCTGGAGAGGTGGGGGGACTCTTTTCCCCTAACACCACTCAGCATGACATCACATATGCCGTGCCAGAAGAAGAAGCCTCTAGGACAGGCTTTTCTGTTGGAATAACTGTTCAGGGCTCTGAGGTGGAACTTAGTTTCCCTTACCATTAGTGTTGGTGGCACTCAGCTCCCCCTCACTTTAATCCCTGACCAGGGCCGGTGCAAGGCACCGGAGCGCCCCAGGCGAGTCGGGGTGGGGGGGCCCCGGTGCCGGGGGGTGGTGGTGGTGGTACCTGTGTAAAAAACTTGCGGCGCCGGCGTCCCTGCAGTGCTGGAGCGGGCAGGGGTGTCCTTGCCGCGGTGGAACCTGCGGCGCTGTCATTGTGTATAAAGCTGGCGGGGGCCGGCGGGGTCCCTGCAGTGAATAGAAAATAACTAGCGCTTCCCGCGCCGCCGCACGCATAGCGCTAGTTATTTTCTATTCACTGCAGGGACCCCGCCGGCCGCCGCCAGCTTTATACACAATGACAGCACCACAGGTTCCCCCGCGGCACGGACATCCCTGCCCGCTCCAGCACTGCAGGGATGCCGGTGCCGCAAGTTTTTTACACAGTTCGCTAACCCTCCATGCTGGGGGTGAGGGGCGAACTGCCACCCTCCAGGTGCCGGCGCCCTAGGCAAATGCCTAGAGCTGCCTAGTGGTGGCGCCGGCCCTGTCCCTGACTGTACAGTATATCACTTTTCGACATTGGCACTTATAGAGTAGCGGTTAATAAATTGTACCACTTTCCCATGATACATAAGGCAGGGATGACCAGATATATATATATATATATATATATATATATATATATATATATATATATACTGTATACTATACTATATATATATATTTCTATTCACTTTTTCCACATTTTGTTCTGTTACAGCTTTATTCCTAAATGGAATACATTCATTTTTCCCCCTCAAAATTCTACATTCTGCAAAAATGCCCCATAATGACAACATGGAAAAACTTTTTGGGAGATTTTTCCAAATAAAAAAATTAAGAAATCACAAAAAAGTACAATAGTTATTTCCAGCCTTTGCCACGAAGCTCGAAATTAAGTTCAGGTTCATCCTGTTTCCAATGATCATTTTGTTTCTACAGCTTAATTGGAGTCCACCTGTGATAAATTCAGTTGGTTGAATATGATTTGGAAAGGCACACACCTGCCTCACACTTGACTGTGCACCTTAGAGCGCAAACCAAGTATGAAGTCAAAGGAATTGTCTGAAGACCTCAGAGACAAGATTGTCTCAAGGCTCTAATCTGGGGAAGAATACAGAAAAATATCTGCTGCTTTGAAGGTCCCAATGAGCACAGTGGCCTCCATCATCTGTAAATGGAAGAAGTTCGGAAACACCAGGACTCTTCCTAGAGCTCTCCGGTCATCTAAACTGAGCGACTGGGGAGAAGGGCCCTACTCAGGGAGGTAACCAAGAACTTGATGGTCACTCTGTCAGAACTACAGGACTCCTATCCAACAATCTGGCCTGTATGGTAGGGTGGCTAAACCGAAGCCACTCCTTATTAGTAAAAGCATATGGCAGCCTGCCTGGAGTTTGCCAAAATGCACCTGAAGGCTCTCAGAAACAAAATTCTCTGGTTTGATTAGACAAAGATTGAGCTCTTTGGTGTGAAAGCCAGTTTCGAGGACACAGGCACTGCTCATCACCAGGCCAATACCATCCCTGCAGTGAAGCATGGGGATATTTTTCAGCTGCAGGAGAGGGGAAGGTGAATGAAGCAGTGTACATTCTGGATGAAAACCTGCTCCAGAGTGCTCTGTAGGCCTCATACTGGGGCAATGGTTCATCTTTCACTAGGACAACGACTCTAAGCACACAGCCAAGATATCAAGGAATGGCTTCAGATCAACTCTGTGACTATACTTGAGTGGACCAGGCAGAGCCCAGACTTTAATCTGATTGAACATCTCTGGAGAGATCTGAAAATGGCTGTGCACTGACGCTTCTCATCCAACCTGATGGAGCTTGAAAGATGCTGCAAAGATAAATGGGCGAAACTGTCCAAAGATAGGTGTGCCAAGCTTGTGGCATCATATTCAAAAAGATTTGAGGCTGTAATTGCTACCAAGCACGCATCAACAAAGTATAGAGCAAAGGCTGTGAATACTTATGTACTTGTGAGGCTGTAACATAACAAAATGTGGAAAAAGTGAAGCGCTTAGAATATTTTCTGGATGCACTGTATATACTATACAGAGAATAGTGTCTTGACAGTTTTCTTAATAAATTTGGAAAGAAAATCCAAAGACCATCTCATCCATCAATTACCACTTTAAAGTAGAAATCTGCTTTCCGTATTCTGGGCAAGGAAAACCTTACAGACCTTTGGAAATAATTTCACGTTGATTTACAATCATTGTTGTGATATGTTGACAGACTGAAAATCTCCAGAAAAGCTCTGTCTATCAAATCAGTACATGTAAGACCAACAGAAGGCTGAATTTATGCCTGAAGATAAACCCTAGAGCTCAGATGGGTTTGGCTTGAAGGTATTTAAGGGTATGCTAAGAAAGATGAAATGGTTGGCAGATTGTGGGAGTGGTATATGGTATGTGAAGTTTTTTTCAACAGCTCTTTAGTAAACCAATCATCTTCGCTGCTGATCATTCTCTCTTCATGATTCATATTTTTGGAGGTTGCCGTGTTCCTGGCTTTGATTTTCCTGGGCAGAAAATAAAGAATCCAATCCAAGGCAGTTACTGTATTTCCGTCCCAGGATTGAAAAATGCTCAATCTGGGGATTGAAGTATGGATCAATGTAGGGAGCAGGAAGACTGGTGTAGGGAGAAGTTAGGAAGGGTGTAGGGAGCAGCAAGTGAGAAAGAGTGTAGGGAGTAGTGAGGCAGGCTCAGGGTTAAGAGCAGTGAAGAGGGGTGGGAGCAGGAAGCAGTGAGGGAGGTGGGTGTATGGAGCAGTGAGGGTGGTTGTGTGTGGAAAACAGACAGGATAGATGTAGGGAGTATGTACATGGCGTTTGCTTTTAGGTTGGCAGCAGACAGCGCCAGCACAGGCACGAAAGCAGTTGACATGCAGTGGTAGAATTCTAGTTGCTTTCTCTTATTGGGCAGGTAATATGTAAAGAGCCCCTTCATACTGCTGTGTTGACAGCCCCAGAGACATTTAAAATTTAGCACCAGACACTATCCAATCAGAGCTTCCAGGCAGGTAGCCAATCAGGAAAGCATCTGCAGCAGAGGTAGCTGATTGGCTGCCAGTACAACCGCTTCGTTTGAATTCTGCTGGTGCAATTTGTGTGTCTATGATTGACTTCCTAAACACCATATACACCACTGCTAACAAGGTAACACAGCCGGGCAGCATCTGTGATGCATTGCGCAACCTAATCTCATGAATACCGGATTGGAAACTTCAATCCTGGGATTTAAGTGCTAGCATTTTGGGCCAATATACCGGGAACCAGCTGATCCCAGGATAAGCCTTCATAGCAGAAAATATTGGCCCATCAGTGTCAAACTGGTGCAATAGTTGGATCTATTCACCTTCACATTAGGGACTTTGTTGATACCACAATGTTGGCTGCTAGTAATAAGACCCTTCTTCCACTGCTGATCATTGTATAGCTGGCCATACACTAGGCGATTTACATGCAATTTGGGCTCTTTTCATGTGATTGCGGTGATCAATTGCATGAAAAGTGTGTGATTAACATCGCAGGTTCGACGCGATGCAGGGTCCCATCCGTATTACATCGGACACTGCGATTCGCATCAGCTGCAGAAGGGATCTGTTGGATGTAATATATCTAATGTAAAAGGACCACATACAATATAGCTTAAGGTGGGATTGCAGGCGACATCTCCGCTCAGAGAAGTTACCCTAGTAGTGTATGGGGACCTTAAGGGGCTGTACAGGACTTGGCCTATTTTCAATTTCTGTGTTTTATTCTTGCTCCTTTTCGGGGTATTCCTACTAGGCTCATTTCCTATTTTGTTCTCTTGTCTCTCTTCTCTGGCATCTATCAGTCCATTCTTCACTTCCGCCTTGTTCTGGTCACTTTATTGTTCCCTTTCTTCTTCCTCATGTGACTTATTGTGTCTGGCGGGTTCCCATTGTCTTGCCAATCCACTGCTTTTGTTTATGACCTAGAAGTAACTGCCACAGCGGTGCAATCTAACGGTATTTCAGGGCCTGAATCAGGCCTTTCCACTAGGCTGTGTATACAACCAGCCTAACGAATAGGTACGTGCCGCCCGCTGAACGCCGCCCCCCCCCCCCATGGGCGGTCCGCATCCCTCACTAGCAATCTCATACACATCCCCTTGCATGAAGCCTGAAAGGCTAAAATCATTTGATGGTCACCCATAAAACAATGGACGTTCCTCTGCTCAAGACCCCTGCCCGCCCCCACCTAACCCCTCTGGAGCAATCAGCCCGGCGAGTGTGAAACTCAACCAAAGCTGTTCGCTCCTGGGGTTTGCCCATACACATATTCACGCATGCACATGCGCAAACCCCCCACCATCGGACACGGGGCCAAATTCAGTCCCAAGCGAATGGGTCTGAATCTGCCCCTCAGTGCCTTGGCCATCTCAGTCTCTTGCACATTCAGAAACATGGATGTCAAACAAGGTGATTTGCATGTTGCAAAAGATGTAATGTGGTTACATTTCCATTTGAATGATATATATAATTGAAATCATCATGTTTTAAGAACTAGGGCAGAATGCATGAGCCAAGGAGATATTAATGTCAGCACCTAGTGATGCCCTGGGATCCTGTCATTTTACCGCTGTGCCAGATATTTGCACCGAAGCAAAGGACCTTATTCTGGTTTAATCGGACCCCTGCGCATTTGCACGGGGGGTCCGATTTTTTGCGACTGCGCATAGTTATTTATGCGCATGTGCAGCCACTGTGTGCGAGCGGCCAGAGTTCGGCAGGGGGTGTGGGGTGGCGGGAGAGGGAAATCGCAAATGGGAATGCCCAGCTTTTCATGGACATTCCCATGAACATGCTGGGAATTCCCATGGTAATCGCCCGGTGACGCGGGTGCAGGGGGCGGGCAGCTGACATCACCGGATGTCCTCGCACAGGACGACCATCGAATGATTTCTCCAGCGCTCGCAGATCTGCAGATTATTTGCCAACCATCAAATAATTTCTCCCTGGCTGCGAATGGATGATTATGCAAATAATCCATTCAGAGCCATTCTTGGATTCGTGGGGGAACGCGGCGTGCAAGTGTAGGGCGGCCGGTGCGGAGGGCGGCGTCTGGTGGCTTTGCAATGCTGCAAAATTCGCAGCCTTGCAAGTCAACCAGAATAAGGGCCAAAATCTCTTTTTAACACAACAGCTTGTGTCCTGTCCTGTAATCTTCAGAATTAAGGCTCCTTCCTTAATTATCAGTGTAAAGCCAGCTGCATGTTCTTTTTTCCAGTGAAATTCCTTATTTTATTTACATTAAAGGCCCAAATGGAGCTGACAGATCCCTTATGTGCTCATTTCTAACCCGATTTTATTCATCACACTGATGCTCTCTCCCAGTCAAGTCCTTAACTTCATTCACGGACGACCTTCTTCCCACACTAATGGTAAAAACGACAGGTCAGAGAAAAGAAGACTAATGACAGGCACGCCGGGGGCACGGCTGAGCTGTGGTAGATGAATGTCAGGGATCTTTCTTATGCTTCATATGACTGACTATATATTTCCTAAGGTACTTAACCCCATCCTAACAGGTTAAACACCAGTAATTAATAATATAAGCTCACAACAGCCAAATAATAAAAACGGAAATGACTAATGTCACATCACCAATAACTGTTACTTCTTAAAGTATTCCGATGAAAGATTGCTCATTGTGGAAAATATCCTTTAACTATGTCAAATACCATAAAATTTGGAAATTAATGTTAATATATATAATTAGTTATTCCTAGAGGCAATGGCTTATTTATAAGGAGTGCAGACCCTGCACCTATTTCATGAAAATGTACCCCTCTGAAGTCCTACATTGGTGGCAGCAGTGCTACAGGTGCAGTGGCCATTTTCCCTGGATTTTGTGCATGCCTAGTATGGAAGTACGGGGAAAATGGCCGCTACACCATTTCCTAAGAGACCTGCACATGCGCACTAAACTCTGGCAGAGTGATAAAGTCTCCTAGTGACCCTAGTGCTCCGCCTCAGAGTCTAGTACTGTGCTGCCAGCTGGAGAAGGGTGGGCCCAGATGCAGAGGTATTTAAAAAAAGGAGGGGGCTCATATGCAGGCTCTGATTGGGCCACTTCTATCTGGCGGTGCAGTAAAATCTGGCATTGTGTACTATGCATGCACTGGTCTCTGGGAACATGTCACCATGGCAGCCATTTTCAAAGTGATTTTTTTTTATATAATTAAATGGGTGCATGGTGTACAGTGTGTGGACCCCCCTGGACCCATACAAAGGTCCACACACCTTGGACCCATTGTAGATACACCAGTACTCAAACATAGACTAAACATGTGCCCACTAACTTCTTGGGACACCCCTTGGCTATTGGCTTGGGGGCTTACCAATATGTTTGCAAATATTTATAACCAAGATCTGTGAATTCTATTATCATGTAGTAATTAAATTTGGTTACTGGTATCATTCAGGGCGAGATGTACCAAGCAGCGGTGGTACATCCCACCGCCCATTGCGCCGTTGCTCATTGCATATGTACTAACATATGCGATGAGCAACGCAAAGGGCAGCTCTCCTGATAAGAGCTGCCCTTTACGATCCCTGCGGCAACCTGTACTTCCTCGTTTCTAACAGGGAAGTCCAACTGTGCATGGGCAGAGAAGCTGGAGGCCGCGGGGCATTCTGGGAGGGATCCGTGTTTATGTCTCACTCAACAATGAGAATACTGCAAGTGCAACCATCAGTCTGCTGTAAAAGACCTTTGTATGAATCTTGTGCATTGAAACTTTTATATTACGGGTCTGGATGGTCACAGTGCCAATCATTTGCTATGCGTATTTCCAAACTGTATCTAGTTTTACTCATGTTATTATGAAAACTAGACATTAAAGAGAAAAAACATATAAAAATCATGTGGAACGTCAAAAACATGAATGCCCTTCATACATCCAATATGACATTTGATAACTTCCTCTGCCTATACACAGTGCCCCCAGGACATTGCAAACTGAGACTGGCACTAATGTTGTTATGGAGATTTTGCCAGAATTTTAAGATACTACATATTCCTATACAGTATATATCAAATGACATTGGATTTTAGAGTTTTGGAGAATTTTTTTTTTTTTTTGAGAATCCTAAATTGCCAGTGAGTGCACAGTGTCATTTACTTATTCAGTTAATTGCATCGTATCGAGACAACTGAGATACTTTCCCCCACTGGGAAGCGGCGGATAATCTGACAGCCATGCATGCTAATCTTAATAACTCATTTTCTTGATGCGCAAAGACTCGTAACGGTCTGCCCAAGAGCATTAACCAGAAATCTAAGCTGATGTGGCTGTGAGTTATTTTTTGATAACAATATTGCTAACTTACTCTGAATTCCCTCTCTCTTTCAATCTGATGGGATAATAGTTAGGTCGACAGATTGCGAAAGCTGCTGGAGTGAATTAGAGATCTGATATAAAATTTCCATGTTTAGATTACGTTGTTTTGCAGTTCGTACTACGATAGCATCTCCGTGCGCTATCAATTTGGACTGATATTTATGCTGTCAAGTTTATTTATGAACAGTGCAAATGTGCTGTACACATGGAGATTTATAGGATTAGAAATGTATTCGGTCAGTCTGGTGCATGTTGGGTTATCAAAAGTCTGGGCTACAGGACGTATTTGCTATTTCAATAACTTTCTTCTGTATTCCACTGCAGCTAAAGTACTTGGAAGAGTCATGATCAGATAATTACAGCAGTTAGAATTGGGGTAAAAACTGGAATTATCCTATACTGATAGTGATTCATCAACAAAGTGTAAATGTGTATAAACTTGGCACTAATTAACCGTGATCTGTCTAAAGCAGGTTATGCTGAATTAAAAGTATTTTCTTTTTCTTTTTTCTTTTCCAATATATATATATATATATATATATATATATATAGAGAGAGAGAGAGAGAGAGAGAGAGAGAGAGAGAGAGAGAGAGCTTTCCAAAGAGCCTGGCCCTGTGTCGCTAGCCCCCCGAGAACCGGAGATACCGCCAGGCAAAGCTGGAACATTTTCCCCATAGGATAACATGGGACCCGACCTCCAGCCATTTCCAGCGGCTCCCCCCCCCCCCGGCATCACAGAAGCTCAAGGTTCAGTCGCTGACCCAAATCGCTGAGCCTTCAATCTGATACCAGACTGGTCCATATGGGTTCATAAACTGATTATATTAATTTATGAAATGTAATTTTATGGCTGTTCATGTTGTTTGGGACCAGTTTCATGGGACCAAAATCATTCGAAGCCCACTCAAAAGTTCTTCAATATGATACAGGCCTCATGTAAATGGGTCAGTTGGTTCTGAAAATATAGCTGGTTGGTTAAAGGGGGGGGGGTTCTCTCCCCCTCACACCAGAAAACGCAGGGACTAGGCTGGCTGCATTTTCTGGTGTGAAAGTTGTATTAGTTCAAATAACCCGGACATGCAGTGCTCTGAATACAGCCGAGCAGCCCCTTCTCTCTGCCCGACTGTCAATGTAATTTCTGCCTGGCGGCGGCTGTCCCCCAGTTACCGTGAGCATGTATTCCCCCTTGGCAATGAGCATGTAATCCCTCGTGGCAATGAGCATGGAACCCCTGGCAATGAGCATGTAGGTAAGCAGCACTAATGTAGCAAAATTTTTAATAGGCATTATGGTGTTTGGCATAATACGTAATGGACATTATGGTGTGTGGCTTAACATGTAATGGGCATTTTTAATGCGCAGTGCCCCTGTTTATGAAGCATATTGTGCATCACTGCTTAATCTGTTTGGTATAGTATGTCTTTTGGATCAATACATGTGGCAAAATGTGAATGTTGCCTTAATCTGTGTGGCATAACGTGAATTTTGACTCAATCCATTTGCCATAGTGTGAATTTTGGCTCAGTCAGTGTGAATTTTGGCTCATTCCTTGTGGCATAATGTGTAAGAGGCAAGTACATTATAAGGGGGTTACTTTAGTGTTGCATGATTTGTATAAGGGGTATATGGTGTGGAAAAAAGGGTTTGGGGTGTGGCGCTAATTCCACTATGTAGGCGGGAGCTGCTTGACTTGAGTGGTCCAAGCTCATACAAGTGCACTAGATACAAAAAAAGGGGGGTTGTCATGTGCTCAACTGATGTATGTAGATACTAATGACCCTTCTATACAAAGATGGGAGAGTCAGTGTGTAGGTATCAAATATAGTGTTTTTAATTAATAAAAGGTGCGTTTAACAGAAATGGTAATAATATTAAATAAATATCATGCACAATGTTATCGCTGTTATAGGAGTTAGCCCGTTTATAGTATAACTGTCGAGAGCCCCCTTGAGGGAACCAGAGTATCAACGGTACGGATCCCTTTTGACCATAAGCCCAACTGGGCATATGTCTCTCTGCAGGTTCTGTCCTGATCTTCCGGGGCTGCTGTGGAGGTGGGAATGTGGATGCGTGAGGGGGATAAGCAGGGAGCGGCGTCCCGCTAGCCTGCTTCTTACCCTGTCAGCGTCGGGGAGCTGTGCAACGGTTCTTCTGTGCACAGGCACTTGAGTTCTGTCCTTTAGGGGACTTGTGGTGCGGGAGTGAGGACTTCCCGATGAGGAGCCCGTTCTTGCCTCCTCCCTTCGTTATGGAGTCCTGTGGGGTACCCCGCAGATGCTGCAGCCGCTAGCGTCTTTTTCCGGAGTTGTTGCTGGGTGCCTGACTCCACTCACACTGGCTGTGGCGTTGCTTCCGGGTTTCGGGTCTCGCGAGACCAGCGGCGATAACCCGAGTGACGTCACCTGCCTTGTGTGGTGCGCTCTGACTCACACCGGAGAACACTGTGCCTAGGGTTGATTGAGATGTCACCTGTATGTGTAGGAGGTTAACTGGTGACTGGGGTCCAATGCGTTTCAGCCTCTAGGGCCTTTGTCAAGGAGGTGTGGTCAATATGGTGTGGTAAACTTAGGTGACCACATAAAAGGTGCTGAAATGTTGTCTACCAAGTTTCAGCTTTCAGTATTTTTTTATGACTGGAGGGCTGCTTCACCCCGCAAGTATTTTAGGACATTGGTGTTCTGCGGGCACCCGCCAATATATCTCCCTGCATTTTTCCTATGTCAGCCCCCTGCCTTTTCCAGGTATATATTCCAGAAGGGAGGAGGAGGCGCGGCTGAGGGGAGGGAGCCGGGCAGCACTGAAGCTGCCTGAGTTCAACGATGGAACTCAGTAGCGCTGCCTGGCTCCAAACAGTGGCAATCCCGAGAATTTTCCGGGCTTGCCAGACTGGGCACTGAGGCACAGCCCGAAAAATTCAGTGGATTGCCACTGAAGGGGTTATGGACCTTAACATTTTCAAACTTTGTTTTAGTTCAAACCATATTTAAAAAAAAAAAAAAAAAAAACATTCATATATTCCAGTGGAAACCCCCCCCCCCCCCCCTCCAGTGGCATTGCCCCTCACTTTCCCCCCAGTGAAAACAATTTACTGGGATTCAGCCAGGTAAGCAGCAAATCCCAGCTGGCTGCTGTCGCCCACCAAGTAAAGGGTACATTTACTAAGATGGGCATTCTATTGAAGATGGGATGTTCTATTGATGATGGGATTAGCAACCAATCAGATCATATCTATTATCTACTAAGAAGGTGCTAAATAAATAAAAAGTAGAACAAGGAGTACCCCCCTCTTCAATTGAACTCCCATCTTAGTAAACTTACCCCAAGAGGGGTATTAAATTCCATGCTGATTCACTTGTTATTGTAGAAACTGCAGCTGTTTGACTATTTTTTAGTCATGTTTTGCCTATGCAGTTTCGAAAGACACTTTATTGTGCAGATGCAAATCTCTATTTAAAGTCTAGAGCAGGGAACCTCAAACTATTTTGCTCTTGGATCCCATCAGACAATAATTACAGGACCCCAGCAAGTTACTGCAGAAGGTCATCACATCACATGTGTAGTCAGCAGACAGCACATACTGTACATCAGCATTGATGCATTGGAGGCACAAAATGATGTGAGGGGTCTAACATAGCAGACTTTTTAGACTCCTTGAATCACTGAGATTAGAAAAGTCATCAGCCTGATGGTCAGCAACATAGAGTAGCGACCCCATGCTGAGAAGGTCAGGACCCCCTTTGGGGTCAGGACCCACAGTTTGAGAACCGCAGTTCTAGAGTATTGAATACATCTCATAACACCTGGTAAATATGTATTTGGAGCAGTTTAAATAGCACAATTTGGCCAAAGGTCAATAATGGGTTAAAAGATGTAGAAAATGTATCTGGTGTATTGGTGCAATGGACACAGGTGGTCCCCCATATCTGCCTGGACAAGGGCCGAAACCCAGAATCCAGAGCCAGTGTGGACAATTTCCAAAGCTTTCCCAGCTCATAATACACATATGAGGAGAGTTGAAAATACTGGCCCCCTATAAACATGTGGGCAAACTATAGGCTGATGGCACCACGGCCTGGCTACTGATACTGAGGCCATATAAAGCACATCTTTTGCCTATAGCAAGCCTATATATCTGGACAAAAGCAGCAGCATCAGCCTTACTGGTGTGTGAAGCAATCTATTGGGAGGAACACTCCACCTCTGACACTTTTAGCAGCCCTAAGTGGGCTCAAAAGATTTGACTTTCAGCAGCAGAAGACTTTGCTCCCTAACAAGGGAAAAGTAGTAGGATGACCCAGGCAGG
Organism: Crinia signifera; assembly: GCF_055691185.1. NCBI lineage: Eukaryota > Metazoa > Chordata > Amphibia > Anura > Myobatrachidae > Crinia > Crinia signifera. The sequence continues at coordinate 49,485,018 of NC_139220.1, read as the reverse complement.
GGTGCCTACAGGGGGGTGCCGTGGGTACAACTGTCCCGGACCCCGGGCTATGGAGGGGCCTGGGCAGCTGCCCACAGTGGCACGGCACCACCCCTGCACAGTGCATCCCCCCCAGTGCCCCCCGGCTAGGCACACACAATACACAGTGCAGCCTGCAGAGTGCCGAGCCTACGATACAGAGGGGCTCAGCAGGCTGCACTGTGCAGTGAATGCTCCGAGTCCCGACTGTTGGAGGAGGGAGAAGATGCCGTGCTGCCGCTGCTGGAGGGAGATGTTGGTAAGTAATACTAATGGGGGGGCTTAGGGGGAGGTGGGTGCCGGCGGGGGGGGGGGGGGGGGATGGGGGGGTGCTGGGGGCCCAGGTTGAAGGTCAGTCCTGGGCCCCAACATTACTAGTGGCAGCCCTGGACCCAGCCACTTATCTCATGGGATGCTTGTCCCCTTCCCCTGGAAATTGGAAATTACAGGCACTGTGACCAGTCTTTTAGAGGGCGTGCTTTGGGAACACAAACGGGACTGTATTTAGTCTTAGTTATACAAAAAAACTGCTTTCTCCATTTCTATTCTGTACTGTGTCTTTTTTCCACTATTAGGCTATATGTACACACAGGCCTGGAGCACAAATTGTGTCAGGGCCCCAATAGAGTAATGGTGGGGTGCATAGGTGGGGGAGCTGTGGATATTTTAGGTGGACCTTAAAGCGGGAGCAGTGAAAGAGAGAGAATGGGGGAGAGAAAGAGGAGGAGAAAAAGAGGGATGAGGGGGAGAGAGATTGAAAGAAAAGAAGGGCAAAGAGAGTGAGAAGAGAGATAGGATATAGAGAAATAAAAAAGGAGAGTGATAGAAAGAAAATTAGAAAAGAAGAAAAATAGAATTAGAAAGAACAGGAGAAAGAATTAGAAAAAAATTAGACCAAGAGAAAGAGGATAAAAAGAAAATAAGTGAAAGAGAAAAGGAGAGAAAGAAAGGGGGTGTGAAAGAGAGAATGGGGATAAGAGAGACAGAAGGGAACAAAGAGGAATGAGGGGGAGAGAGAATGAAAAAAATTAGAGCAAACAGAGAGATCGAGAAAAGAGATGGTGAGGAACGAAATAAAAAAGGAGAGCAGAGAGTGAAAGAAAATGAGAGAGAGAAAAGTAGAGAGACAGAATAAAGCCCTGTACACCCGGGGTGACTTCAGCTGAAATCGCTGGGGATATGGTCGCTAAGCAACCAGCGGCTCCTGGTCCTGCGACGAGCGGCTTCCCCCAGCATCGCTGGTCGCTGATGAAAATGGGACACTAAGCATTTTGGTCACTGAGCGATAGATCACTCCTTATGTACGGAGCTTAAGAAAGAAAATGAGTGAGAAAAAAAAGGAGAGTGGGAAAGGGGGAGTGAATGAGAGAGAATGGAGGAGACATAAGGGGGGGGACAAAGCAAGAGATGAGGGGAGATAGAATAAATGAAAACTACATTAAAGATTAACTACTGTATCTACTGTAGATTAAAGAGGGAGAAGAGAGAGAACATGATAGAGAGAAAGAAAGGAGAGAGCATGGGGGAATGGAGACAGAGAATGGGGGGGTACAAAGAGAGGGATGAGGGGGAGAGTAAAAAAAAAAAAAAAAACAATAAGAGCAGTGCTTTTTTCAACAATGAGTGACACACAAGGCTTTTAAAGATTATATTTATAAATAAAATTAGGTGGTGAATTGGTGGAATCTCACCTAGGGCATCCATCGATGGTGAATAGGGATCACTGTGGGTCTTGTGGTCTATCTCCACAGTCAGATTGGTGACCAATAGGTCCAAATGGCAGTCCAGGAGCCAGAGAACCAATCCAGGAGTGAGGAAAAATCTGATGCGCCGGGGTAGTCACTAGTTTGTGACGTTGCAGTTGCAATAGAGGAGGGGGAGAAGAGGGGATGGGCTTGTGCTACTGCACAGCCTCCTAAACTGGCCCGTCAGTGCGCACTGGCAGTCTTATACAACTACGATGTTACCATCCAGGCCCCATTTCTGTTCGGGCCCGGGACTCAAGTACCCCCAGACCCCCCCTGATGGTGGCCCTGTGTACACATAATTATCATCATCCAAGCACATCACCAACATCACTATCCTTCCACATAACTGCTATGCCATCCTTCTCCTGCAGTGTTTTATCAGTCCCTTGATCAATGTAACATAGGGGATTATTCTGGTTCACTCCTTCTGGCAAATTCCTTCTTACATGGACAAAACCATATGCACTGCAGGTGGGGAAGATGTAAAATGTGTGAGAGAATTAGATTTGGGTGAGTTATTTTGTTCCTGTGCAGGGAAAATACTGACTGCTTTATTGTTACACTGTAATATAGATCTGACTTTGAAGTAAAACCATACCCAAATCTTACTCTCTCTGCACAAGTAACATCTACCCCCACCTGCAGTGCACATGGTTTTGTCCATTTGAGAAGGAATTTGTGGAAGTGAACCAGGATAACCCCCATAGTGAGGCTAAGCCCCTCCTGGTGGAGTGTTTGCTGCTGGACATCCTCCTGGGTCTTGATAAGGCACATAGAGGTGAGGAGCAGGGTTAGCTTTTTATTATATATAGGATATGTCATATTTTATCTTTGTGTGGACATCCTTTTTTTACAATTTTACTCTGTATGTATGTGATATGTTAAATGAAAACATGTTTTAAAAAATGTATATCGTTCCTTAGTAAATATATCTTCTAGTCAGGGGCGTAACTATAGCACCGCAGCCACCGCGACCGCGGGGGGGCGCTATGCATGTGCGGGCGCCGGGGGCTGCAGTGCTATAGTTACGTTAGCTGCAATGTAAAGGGAGCAGGGGGCAGGGGGGCATTGAGGCGGCTGGGGGGACGGACGCTGCGGGGGACGGAAGCTGCGGGGGACACAGAGGCGGCAATTACTTACAGCTGAGCCGGGCAGGGGGAGCCGGGAGCTGTCTGTACTGAAGAAAAAAAAGCCCATACAATGAATGGGCAGCCTGTGATTGGCTGCTGAGCGCTCTCTCAGCCAATTGCTGACTGGCTGAGAGAGCGCTCAGCCAATCACAGGCTGCCGATTCATTGTATGGGCTTTTTTTTTTTCTTCCGTACTGACAGTGACAGCTCCCGGCTCCCCCTGCCCGGCTCAGCTGTAAGTAATTGCCGCCTCTGTGTCCCCCGCAGCGTCCGTCCCCCACAGCGTCCGTCCCCCCAGCCGCCTCGCAGCGTCCCCCCCACCTGCATTGACGGCTACCTGGGGGAGCGGCAGGCGGCGCAGATGGAGACCGGGGGTGCGGCGGGAGAATATAAAGAAATCTTATTCAAAAGACCGGGCGGCCGCTGATTGGCTGAGAGCTCAGCCAATCAGCGGCCGCCCGGTCTTTTGAATAGGATTTATTCCTATTCTCCCGCCGCGCCCCCGGTCTCCATCTGCGCCGCCTGCGGTCCTCGCCTGCCGCTCCCCAAGGTACCCACAGATATATCGGATCTGAACATCTAGACTGCGGGGGTTGGTGCGGCGGGCGGAGGGGCGGGTGAGTGGCTGGGCGCCCTCCCTTTAACGGCGGGGGGGCGCCCAAAATGTAGTTACGCCACTGCTTCTAGTACTTAACCATTACATTATGTTATATATTACATTGAATATTTAGGTTATTAATGGTTGTATTTGTCTAGAATTTCATTTGATAAATCTCATCTATAGCAAGTCAACAAATGATGTGGATTTAAATATGGTTACATTTATTTTTTATATTATACTGACAACTATTAAAAATTGTATTTGAAATGTATTATAATTTTTTGACGTGCTCAGTTTCACAAGAGAAACCAATATAAATTCCATTTAAGAAATCATTTGCCTGCAGAGGGTTTTCCCCTTTTAAAATTTAATGCTGGAAGAAAAATACCAATCAGTAATAAATCAAACTGTATTGATATTTTACTTTTGTATGTTTCCACATTGTTACCTTCATTGTTATTTTACGACGGATATTTCCTGATAGGCTGCATATGATCGTCTATTTAAAGATAAAATAAAAAACCTCCTGAAATATAGTTGTTTTTTTTCAAAAAAATACAGAACCATAAGGAGTCAAGTAAAAAACCTCCCAGCTGAATGTGAAATGATGAGATTTGAAATGATTGGGGAAATTGTATTCCAGAGGCAAAGCCCAGAGACTCTGTAAAATTAGATTATCGTTCCCTGGCTCCAAATAAAAAACTGTGTGCCACCTGTGTGAGAAGCAGCATGCATATTATGGATTTGTTGTATGAAAGGATAGTTTACTATGCAGCCCTGTTAATGCCAGCATCAGGGGAGGGCAGCAGCCTGGGGACACAGACTGCAGTCTAAAAATGTGCCCATGTACAGTATCTGTCATTGGGGCAGATGTATTAAGCCTGGAGAAGAGATAAACTGGAGATAACATGGAAGAGATAACGCACCAGCCAATCAGCTGTGTTTGAAATATGACAGTTGGGATCTGATTGGCTGGTGCGTTATCTCCTTCCACTTTATCTCCAGTTTATCTCTTCACCAGGCTTAATACATCTGCCCCAATATATGCTATTACTTTAGTTATCCAGGGTGGGTAAAACTTGTACATTGTTCTTGTTCTTTACTGTAACAACAGAATGGCCTGTGTGTGTTATGGTATCCACTGCAGTGATATAGAGATTTCGTGTGACATTTAATGGGATGAGATTTTTAGTCACTTTCCAAAATCGCACATTATCACACTTTTTAAAATCGCATTCTTTCCCCCAGAATGTGCATATTTAATGAGATGCGAATTCCGGGCAAAAGAGTGTGAAAATGTGCGATTGTTTTCTAATAAAAATGTGCGAATTTGAGGAAATGTGCGATTTTGTGTTAAAAAATGAAAAAAATAAATGGTCCCCCTCCTGAGAATAACCAGCCCCAGGCTCATTGAGCCAGACCTGGTTCCGAAAATACGGGGGACAAAAAGAATAGGGGTCCCCCGTATTTCTGAAACCAGCCCCGGACTCTTGGACTGGTCCTGGTTCCAAAAATATGGGGGACAGCCCATCCTCCGGCTGTGGCATGACGCAGCGGACTGTTGGAGCCCGGTATTGGTTTCAAAATAAGGGGGACCCTCATTATTTTTGTTGCCTGTATTTTTGGAACCAGGACTGGTCCAAGAGTCCTGGGCTGGTTTCAGAAATACAGGGGACCCCTACACTCTTTGTCTCCTGTATTTTGGGAACCAGGTCTGGCTCAATGTGCCCGGGGCTGATTATGCTCCGGAGGAGGGACCCCACGTGCATTGCAGGTGGGGCAGATGTAACGTGCAGAGCGAGTTATACTGTATTTGGGTGTTATTTTGTTTCTTTGCAGGGTAAATGCTGGCTTTTTTTTTCACACTGCAATTCTATTTCAGTTTGAATTACAAACCCCACCCAAATACAACTCTCTCTGCACATGTTACGTCTGCCCCACCTGCAGGGCTGGTTTGAGGCTTCTCAGCACCCTAGGCAAAATTTCAACCTTCCACATCAAGCCCCCCTCCCCCCCCAAACTGCCACCAAAACCCACTTTCCATTCCGGAATGGCAGGGAGGCTCCCAAAAATCAGGTAGTCCTTTCAGCTACCGGGGAAGGTGGGCAAGTCCCCTGCTTTCCCTGGAGGTCTCCCTTTGCCACCCATAACAGAGTACAAGGAAGCGAGGACAGCAAAGTAGGGAAGTATGCCTCAAGGGAAAGTATGGAGGTGAGGTCTTAGAGGCCCCACAGCAGACACCTGCATTAAGTACAACAAGGATCCTCATAGACATTCTTGATTTTTTTTATAGGCAGACTAGGTGGCACCTCCAAGATCCTGGTGCCCTACGCAGCTGCCTAATGCTGCCTAATGGTAGACTCGGCCCTGTCCACCTGCACTGCACTTTTGTCCATTAGAGAGTGAATTTGTGGAGCACTTGCAGGGGTGCCCTAGGTCCAGGACCAATTAAAAATATATAAAGTGTGTGTAATAGGTAAAACCAGTACTCGTGGGTCCCAATCATAAAATATGTGGACAAACAGAAGTGAATCCTGTCCCTCACTACATAACTGAACCTAAGGATGACATAAACACAATTGTTTTATTTTTAAAGTACTCAAAAATAAACTTTTGGCCTAGGGGTGCCACAAAAACATTTCTGATACTCTAGGGTACTGTACCTTGATTTGTGATCTCCTGTTATAGAGCATAGCGAAGGCCAGGGGGAGTGAACTCACAGCGCATGTAAATCCCTGGAAACAAGCAAGTAACCCCCTGGCAATGAGCATGTAACCCACTGGTAACAAGCAAAAAAAAAAGAACACTGGCAGTGAAAAAGAAACTTCTGAAAACGAGAATGAAATCCACAGCTATGAGCATGTGATTTTTAACCTTTTAACCTTGTGGCACACTAAATAAGATATTAAAATTGCAAAGGTACACCATGAGATCCCCACATTGGCCCCCACAAAACATATTGGCCCCCACAGAAAAAAATAACTTATTGGCCCTCATATAAAAAACAATAGCACTGGTCCTCACAGGTAACAAAAATAAAACACATTGGCCCTTTACATGAAAAAAAGAGACCAGTAAATAACAGTTAAACTGGAGGTGACTGTAAACTGGTTTGGGCATCTCTAGATCTGGTGCACACTTGAGAACAACTCAAGGCACACTAGTGTGCACGGCACAGTGGTTGAAAATTACTGACATAGACGAACGTTAGTTAAGAAAATCTTGCAAAGTTTTAGATTGATCAGCACAATTTTTTTTCTGTCCATCATGTTGACTGGTTGTTCTAACAACTTCGGGTGAACATAACTTTTACAAACACCCCGTACATCAGAACACATAAGGCCAAGTTTAATGGCAAGTTCCTAGTTCTGACCACACAGCAAAATCACATACTGTACAACTCATTTTGCGACTCTTGCGCAACAAGCAATAAATGCATACTGTATATACCGAGAAAGTAATAATAGCTGCAAATGAACTACGGTACAGTAAATTTAAAGGATTTTCTGACATACAGTGACGGAAAGACAACATATACTCTTTCTTTACTTGTCCCACGGGGATAGTGACAAGTTCTTTTTGGCAAACATCAATTTTATTCCTGTGCTATGCAAGCCTTATAAGACTGGCAGAATAAATTATTCTCATTCTTTCTGTTTCACTAACAATGTCCCACGGAGTGACAGAGACATGACGTGCTATATATTACTTCTCTCTCGCTCTGTCGTATAATGTCACTGTGTCATACTGCAGAGTCAGAATTGATTGGTTTTGCTGCATTTCAGAATGTTTTTTAAAGTAATGTTTTAGGGTTTTTATTTTCTCCCTCTATTTTAATGTTAGACTATTTGACCAGAAAAGCCTATTAGTCTTGAAAGACAGAGAAGCTGTTGCTTTAACCCCCGTTCTTCATATCAAATGTAAGTGTTTTGAAGCTCATACAGAATGTGACAACATCTTGTTATGTTAAGGAAGACAAATTTGGTGGTCAGTAAGGCTCTCTTGTCATTGTTTTATCCTGTGATGAACACAAGTGATAAGTCGGAAGGTTCAGCTCTCTCTCACGGTGTCCTTACGTCTGGAGTGGACAAGACAAAGGCACTTAATATTCTGTCCCTTTAATCTCTGCCGCCACATTGTCACTAGTTTATGGAGAGACTGAAAGTCAGGAAAAAAAGGTTTTATAGGCAACATTTTGCTTTGCTACTTACTTTTTAAACATCTTTGCTGGCTAATACCACCTGTTTTTGAGTGGAATACTATAAATGAAACATACCGTAAGTGTAGAGTAGTACATACCTGGGGATCCTTTTATCCACTTACAGTAAGCAGGTAGGTCCCCAACATCTGTCACTACCAGGAAACTGTATTCCAAAATTCAAATAGGGAAAACACACCAGCACCGGGGCTCACCAGATTGCCCCCGCTTGCACGTACCAGTTACCGGGCGATGGGGGGCCCGAACCCTTCCCGTCTCCGCTTCTGGGAGATGAGCAGGGGGGGGGTGAGCGGGGAGGTGGTCGCAAGTATCAGGGACTAGCGGAGAGGCGACAGGAACCAGGGGGATCTCCGATAGAAGGGGATGCTTGCGCATCTCGTACGTGGGTGCTTGCGCATCTCGTACGCGGCTGGCGTGAGCTGGAGGTTGGCAATCCATCCGCCAGCCCCTGGATGGAAGAGGCCGGCTCCATTTGTACTGCTCACTAGGTTTTGTATATTTGCTGCCTAGCAAGCAGGTAAATGCTGCCTTACCGAAGGCGTTCAATCCAGTGGTTTGCCCATGCACATGAACAGCTATGGGCATGCACACACCCCCACCATCGGGGACAGGGCTAAATTCGCTGCTCAACGAGCAGGTCTGGATAGACCCTTAAAAGGTTATTCTGGGGCACACTTGGTAGATTAATGTATATTAAATAGAGACAAAATTGTACATTTATCGCTTAGTCTTAAAACTATAGTAGTAGACAAACTAAACACCACAAAAACTGATGCCCTTACTATTGATCTATCTCGCTCCCTAGCTCACTTTCACTTGACCTGCCAATAAATCTGTCAAAAGGAAACGATAAAGTATTTTGGTATATGCAGTATATATACCCACCCACACTTCTGCTGTTTTTTCAGAGAATCTCATCCCTCTTCTTGTGACTTTAACAACCCTTGGCTTTCGTATGATGTCTCATGGTTGGGTCATATAGCTCCATTCAAAATGTCCCTTCTTCCTAAACTAATGTATCTGTTCCGCACGATTCCTTATATTTTCCCGAAAAAATCCCTACAACTCTGTACCTCCATCTTAACTAAATATATTTGGTCTTCTAAGCCTCCCACATTAGCTCACTTCAGAATGGTGCTGTCAAGGACCTTGGGTGGACTGGACCTTCCTGACTTACACGTATATCATAAAGCATGTCTTCTGGCCTCTTTCAAGTATTATTCCAATACTGATTTGCTGACGGGATGGGTAGATCTCGAACAGGCCTCTGTCCCTTCCTTCACATTCGTGGACTTGTTGTGGATCCCTGAGCCCTTTAGCCCAGAACACCTTAAACTGCTCCCACCTACACAAGGAACCCGGAAAGTCTGGGACAAACTGTCCACTAATATGTCATCACCATACGGAAAATATTCATCATAACTGTAGCGAGGTTAATCCATAACCAGAATCTGAAAAAACTGAACTCTCTTTGCATTACTCTCCTAGGGGACATTTTAGATGGTCATTTTTGAATGCCTTTCCTATCCCTACAACAGAAATTTTCCCTCTCACCTTCGGAACCCCTCCACTACCTTCAAATTGCACATTGGCGGAAATCATTCCCCATCCGCCTCCATCTCTCCAGACACACTTTCACAAGCACTCCTTACCCGACCCCTTTTATTTAACTCTAAAGGTGATATTTCTTTCTGGTATAATAGCTGGTAAATTTGATTGAGTTGCCTAAGTCCAATGCACAGAAGAAATGGGAGTTATATTTAGATAGAACCTTCTCCCGTGCTCAATGGCGAAAGATTTTCTTATCTTCTTCCATGTCTAGATGTCTCATCAGGTCTGAACTAGGCCCATTGTGTGTACGATTATGGAATTTATAGTGTACCAAACAGGGTATATTTCTAATTGTTAATATACAGTGTCATAAATCCTTATTACCCTGTGAATGTTATGCATGTTGAATAAACATACTCCCCTGACTTTGGCAGTCAATGGCATAGTTATAGATTATTCCTTAAATAGGTATTATCTGACTAGTCCACAGTCATCAGCTCAACAATCATCAGTACGACATAAATATGTCAACATGGTCAAACTGTCAGGTATGGTCAACAATTCTGACGGCACATGCGTCTGAAGATCAGTGTTCTGGTGAGAATTTCTCCCCCTGTCCCTAACCCTAATCCTTAACACTAACACTCCCCCCTATAGTGCCTAACCCTAGCCTTCTGTCTAATCCTTACTCTCCGGACCCTGCCTCACCTTAACCTTCCTGGTGGCATCTTCAGAATGTTGGTATTTCACATGGCAACATGCCAGGTGTCAGCACTTTAACCTGTCGACAGTTTGAGGATGTTGGACTTGTGTCTATTGGCAGTTTGAATCATGTTGACATTCTGATGTTATCGGTGTCAACCTTATGAGCATTTACATGGTTACTATTTAACCTTGATAACATATAAACCCCTTACTCACCTTGAAATGAATGACAAGACTGAAGCTATAACTCTCAAGAGACAAACAAGTTGTGAACGAGTCATGCTATGACAGACTAAGGCAGAAATGTATCAAACCTCCATAAGAGTGGAGAGATTAAAAAGAGCAGATGTTGAATATTGCAACCAATCAGCATCTTTTATAGAATGTACTTAACATTTCAGCATTCAGCTGCTCCCATTTATTCTGCTCTATGCCAGCGTGTGGGTATAATGGGGCATACTGTACACAAAGGGAGATTTGAGCAAGAGAAGTGTTCTGAGCAATTTAGTGTGGGAGATTTCCTACAGTTTAGATCTCCCATACACACTCACTGTGCAAACGAAAAATGTGGTAAAAACGTATTCTGGGTTTTCACCTCATTTTTTAATCTATTAATCGCCGACCGCTCCGTTTTCTCCATGGAGGGTATCGCCAGATTTTGTTGTTGTTGCCCTATAGTAGCCTATGGGCTTATTTCCACGTCCTGTTGACCCCCTCCACCACGCACAAACCCGGCGGCCCCGCACCGTCTGTGCCAGCCCCCTCACCTGCTGTCCAGAGAACTTACTGTGTGCTGCCCGGACCCAGTGACCTCTTCTTCCTTAGCAACCCTGACTTCCTCTTCCGGGTGCATGGAGAAAGAGGGGGAGCATGGAAGTTCCTGCAGCCATCTGCAGCAGGAGGCTGCTGGTCAAATGAATTAGCAGAGACCCGCTGGACTCCCTCAGCCAGCACCGGCTGCTTCGCAAAGGGCAGCTCTTCTCGCAAGAGCCGCCCTTTGCAATACTAATCGTATATGTTTATACATATGCGATTAGTGTCATTGCGATAAAGTTGCGACGCAATTTTGCAGTGATCATACATCCCAGCCTGAGAAATTTGCACAAGAAATTTACAGTATGTTGAGCAATTTAGAATAGGAGATTTGTATTAGGCAAAAAAATATATAAAAAATTAGTTTAAATAATGGGTTGGTCTTACAGGAGTGAGAGTGAAAGCTCAGATCACTTATTAAAACACGGGCAATTTGCAATTCCTTGCTAAGAGATCTGACTACAGTATATATACTGTATACTGCATTCTTGAATGATCTAGATCAGAGACGTGTGGGGCCGGGCACTGCCAACACTATGGGGCACACACACGATTTAGCCAAATGGCTTAGGAATTAAGCAGAAATCTCCCCGTGTGTCAAGCTTGCCTACCCTCCCGGAATTGCCGGGAGCCTCCCAGAAATCGTGAGGCTCCCCCGGGAAGGTGGGCAAGTCTCCCGCATTCTGGAGATAGCCTTGCCCGCTGCTTTAATTACCTGAAATCTTCGGTCCGCTGAGAGGGGCGTGGCTAAAATGTTGCAATCGTGGCATTTCACGTAATTTACGTTTACCGGCATGGGGGGTGGGGCCAAGTAATGGCAGCCTTGCTCCCGCCCCCCTTACGTGTTGCCTCTCCGGGCTTCTCCTGGAGAGGTGAAATGGAAAGTAGGCAAGTATGCCGTGTGTGCCCCATGAGGGAAGTGCCATAATTTTGAAGAGTTCACTCATGTCTAATTTAAAGTTAAAATCTTAAAAGAAAATTCTCCCTAAACTCTTAGGGGGGAAAACATTTTTATTCTTCTGTAACTCTAAACAGCTATATTACAGCTTTACAGAAAATGACATTTTTTTCTCTCTTTTCATATTAATATAACACATTAAATGTAGCAATTTGTCTTGTAAATGCAGCCGCCAGCAGACACAGCTGCTCTAATTATTCCTATTGTGCCACACAACTCACTGCTCAGTGTAACCACTTTGCAAGAGGAAAGAAAAAGCTGGATTGCTAAACCCCAGTATACTGTATTGTATATGGATAGAGGGGGTTATTCTGGTTGCTTCGCAACCATAATAGGTTCGCAGCCCGTCCTATGGTCGAGCTGTGCGCATGTGCATGTGTGGTGGCCGGTGCACGAAGGGAACGGGTTCCCCTTACCTTGCTGCTTCAGGGGCGACTCAGGTTCATCCGTTTTTCTGTTCCCTGGTGGGCGGGAGAGGGACACTTCAATGAAAGGGGACAACGTTCTGCGGTGCAACTAGGATTTATTATGAGATAAAGGCAACCTGGGCCCACTGACCCTCACAGCACAGCAGCACTTGGGATTTAAGGCACGTTAACAAGTAACAACAGTTATGGATACGAACTGACGCTATTAGTATTTACTGGATAGAACCATAAGGTGTGACAACCTAATCACACCACGCATGTGCCCACTAGGGCCTACCGACTCCACATGTTTAAGGTACCGTGACGGCGTTCTGGGTCAAACACCCCCGCTTTAAGGTTACTACTGGGTCAATTTGTCGGCACGGCACCCTTAACACTGAAGGCTACCTTTGACATATTCACACATTAAACCGTACATGGTATACCACAACAGTAATTATAACAGTAAGCAATAATTAGATAACTGGTGCACCAATCTAGGATCTTAACTATAGCCCTGAGGTGACTTCACCATTTATATAACTCAGTCCCGGTCTACCTGTGCACAGGGCTTCTTCCGGAGTGTATTCAGTCCCGGCGGTCCATTTGGTGTACAGGCTGGAGGCCTAGAGGTCAATTGAATAGGTCCCCCACTGGCAACCACACTTTGGCCCTTATTCTGGTTGGTGCGGTCGAGCCGCATATGCGGCTCCGACCGCACCAGACGTATCCCCGCCCACCATACGGTTCGCCACGGCCGTCCGTACACGGACGGCTGGCGAACCGCATAAAAATGGTGGAGGCTACGCCTCCACCATGGTGGGAGCTGCCCCCTGCATTCGATGGTCGTCGACCATCGAAGGCAGGTCCGCACGCCGCGGCAGCTCCCGCAAGCTGAGACCACACGGACAATCGTCCGTGTGGTAGCTTGTATGGGGGCTGAAAGCTGACATCCGGCGACGTCAGCTTTCCGCCCCCATGAGTGGCGTCATGCCCTCATTAACATGCGTACGCCCCGCGTTTGCATGGGAACGCCCATGAAACGCGGGGCGTATACATAGGGAAATGAGGGACTGAAGCCCCTCACGCCCCTATACGCCCCCTTTGCGGCGTCTAATTTTTTAAAACAGAGAATTCCCCTGCACATGCGCAGAGTGAACTCTGCGCATGTGCAGAGAGAAAACATCGGCGGTACGGCCGCACGCGGGCCGTACCGCTCCAACCAGAATAAGGGCCCTTATGGTCTAAGAGGAAAAGTTCCTTGTTTCGCCCAGCAGATGGCGCTGTTCCCTCACAGACTGAAGGGCTTTCTATATGAAGGGGTGATACCAATTAAAGTGGAAGGTAATCAGGATGGTGGCAGAGCAGACAATGTCCCCTAATTAATACTTCCCTAGGGCAGATGGCGACTGGGTTCCCAGTGGGACTTGACACTGGGGGTCCTGGGATGTGGCAGGGAAGCCTTACAGCTACAAGGGTGCAGGGGAGAAACGGCTGTGTGTGGAGGGGGCAAAGAGTCAGTACCTGGTGGCTGGAAACCGCTGCAGGCTTCTGCCTGTCACGACCTCCGACTTGGGCTGGACACTTTCTTCCTTGAGGGGCACTCACTAGTGGGGGCGCTGCAGCTGCAGCGTTGCCGCACTCAGTGATCTTTCCGCCCCTCCTTGCTGTCTGACACACTGGTGCGGGGCTGGTCTCTGGTCCCTTGGGCTGGGGGAATGCCCTGCCCGGTGTCCTCTTCTCCTTCTCAGCCACACGGAGTGAAGGGGGCTGTCAATCACCCACCGCGGCTCCCACTTGGCTGCTGCTGCAGAGCCCCTCTCTCCGTCCTCCGGCCGGCTCTCCTCTCCTTCCACGCTGCCCCTCAGCACAGCACGGCATGCTGCTCACGTGAGGGTCCCTCTAGCTGGTCCTTCCTTCTTCTTCCACGCCCCTCCTTGCCTCCTCCAATCTCCTGGCTCCCACACCTGCCTGTCACTTCCAAGCGCGCAAAGTCCCAGGGGGATGTTAACCCCTTCTCTCCTGCACTGGGACCGGCGCTTGCACTGTTAACCCCTTGCGCCCTGGAAGGGCGTTGTGTGGCCAATAGAGGTCCGGGGCACCACATTCACCCCCGCTTTAACGGATGCGTGTCCCCGCGCATCATAACACAATAACTAACTGTCCTTTACGCTCACATGACATTTATAACGGTAACAATGACAGTATTTTACAGTTGGCATTTATGCATGACAGATTACAGACAGGTATCTAATCCTGGTACCGCCGGGGAAGTGTACCCCGAGTACTCCTTTCGGAGCGCCTTAGCTCAGGCTCGGGGGCCACCTCCACGGCCGCGTGTGGCGTGAGTAATTCAACTGGCGGCCTAGGCTGGGCTTGCCGTGGCATAGTGGACCAGCCCACCACCATCAATAGCTCAAGAGGGTCAATGGGCAGCGGAGGCAAGAGGACCGCTTCACTATTCGGCTCTTCATCCCCATCATCCTTTGATGCTTCTTTTAGCTTTTGATCCGGTCTTGGGCGGAGCCTGCGTTGACTTCGGTGGGCCGATGCTGGAAGGACGCCGTCGAGCTTCGAGGTCTGGCTACCCGCCATCATCAACATGGGTACGACTGCGTACGAGTTCAGTCCCCGCTTGGGATCCACTTTGAATTGTGACCGCTTATTCTTCATTGGCTCACTCTGCACTCGACCCTGAGGACTCCGTTGGGGTGGATTTTTCGGGGGGTAATATCGTGGATGGCTTCTGTGACTTGGGTAACAGCGCTTTCTTCTTGCGGTATATTGGGTGCCTCTGACTGGAAATCAACCAGGGCCAGTGACGTTGGCTGCCTGGAGGCCCTTTCCTCCCCTGACGATGTCGAATTCTACCGGCTCCCCGGCCCCAAGACTTCGATAGGAATCTCCTGCATTTTTCTTCTCGATAGCTGTGAAGTGGACGAAGATATCCCTTTCTGCGTCAGCGCAATTAATAAAACCGTATCCCCGTTGTACATGAAACCAGACCACTCTTCCCTGGTTCTTTATGCGGGCTGAAGGGTGACGATCTGATGTGGCAGGTAATTTGCTTGCACCTATATAGCATTGTGTGCCATAGCAAGCCTGCCCACCTTCGGGAGCTGGATCTAAGCTTCCTGTCCTCCCCGAGGCTCGGCCCTCGACCTCGGGGCGTTGGGGTTTAAATCTTCGTCCTGGTTGCCATCTCTCTCTGTGTTTCCGACCTCCTGGCTTCGGTGGTACATCGGACGTCCCTGCCCATCAAACTGGTCGGGAAGCTGCCGTCCATACTCTTGGGGCGGTTCCCACCTACTTCGGGCCGGTCTTTGCCTTTCGGTTCTCCATCTTGGTTCTGCATAGCTCGGTGCCGGTGAACTTGCCATTCAGCGCATTTCTCTCTGCATCTCCGCCATCCCGACGGCCAGTTCCTTCATCTGTTTCTTGAGAGTTTGCATTGCGTCTCTGTCGGGCTGTTGGCCACCTTGCACTGCCAAGTCTTGGGTCCGTTTTGCCCTGTCGGTGCTACTGGCTGAGGCTCCGGTTGAGTTTGCTCCTTCTTTGAAGCCAATCAGTTCCGGGTAGTCCTCTTCCCTGTTTTTGGGGTTACCGACGATGGCAAGGGCGGCTGTCTTGAAGTCCCGGAAGGTCTTGCCTGGCATCTGTGACTTCAGCAATCGTAGTTGAACCTTAACGTTTTCTTGGGCCGCTCCTTTGACGAATTGGATCGTTAGGGCTTTGTCTGCATTTCGTACTTCCTCCGGATCTACAGCCCTAATGGCCTTCAGCGTCTCCTGTAAACTGAGGGCGTAGTCCCATAGGGACTCATTTGGCCGTTGTTTGCGGGCGTACAATTTCATCTTTAATTTGGGGATGGTTGTTTTTTCGAACGTGGCGAAGATTTTCTTCAGCATGTCTGTCGCACTTTTTCTCTCTTCCATTCTGACCCAGTTAGCTGCCCCATCAGGATTTACACCTTCTGCTGTTCACTAGGTTTATACATCCGGAACATGGATTCTGTGTTGTTCCTGAAGTCTGCAAATGGGGTCTTCTGCAGCTTGTCATCATCTTCACCTCTGACCCGCACACCTGTACCTGAATCAAGGTGTGTGCTCCTTTTCCCAGTGTTGATTGGTGCTGCAGCCGGCAGCCAATCACAGACAAGCAAGGGGGATAAATCCGGCCTGCGGCCTTCCTTCCTTGTCTTGAACAATTTCTTATCTGCTCTCAGTGTTCTCCTGTGTCAGAGAAGTTCTCAAGACTCCGAGATCTCCAGGCTCCCCTGTGTCTCACTCCAGCGTCGCCTGCACCTGTGATACTTACCTGGTTCTATCCATCTCCAGAAGACTCCTGCCATTCCACCTCTGCAGTCGAGTAACCGGTGCTCCGCTGATTACCATCATTGGCTTCCAAGCCATCAGTGACATTTACCACCTTGTCCTGAACTACCGACAGGCTCCGTCGACTCCAGGGTTGACACTCCCCTGCTGCGTATCACAGTGACTTACCATCCACGTCCTGTTGCTCCAGCATATTACCTGAGCCTCTCACCAGCTGTCGGCACCACGGTCGACACCATTGGTAGACATCCCCTGGAATCCCCAGATTGCATCTTCTCCGCTGTACTCTCAAGCTCCTTTCCAAGCTCAAGTATCCTCGCCCTAGCCTGCGTCCAGAGGACCAGGGCAGGGGGCCGCGACCTGCCTGTCAGACGCAGCTAAGTCCAAAGCTCCTTGCGGGGCTCCCTAGTGAATACCGCTGGCAGGTTAGACTCCGCGCCCCTGTTCCTGGTCTCCGCCAACACTCTGGTTCGCTGTGCCTTGATCTCCCTGTGTATGTCCTACATTAAGCCTTCTGCCTTTGGCTCTCCAGCGCCCTCCACTGGTCCACCACGGTCACATCCGGGAACACAAAACCCGCCTGCGCTGACAGTTTGTTCAAGACCGATGGACTCGGCTCAAGACCCCAGTGTGGGACCAGCGGTCATCCAAGATGTTACCGCCCGAATAGAAACTCAAGAAGCCACTCAGCAGCGAGTGATAAAGTTCCTTCAAGAGGTATCCAATCGATTGGACACATTGCAGCAATCTTTGCCGACTCCTGTGTCAACTGCTCAGGGGAACATGTCACCACCCGCTGCTTCGCCTTCTCGCCTTCTGCTACCGGTCCCCAGCAAATATGACGGCGATCCGAAACTCTGCAGAGGGTTTATCAACCAGTGCCAGATCCAGTTCAAACTCCTACCGCACAATTTCCCTACCGCCAGAATCAAGATAGCCTACATTATTTCCCTGATAACTGGAGCCGCCCTCAATTGGGTATCACCTCTGTGGGAGAGATCTGACCCCCTGTTGTCAGATTATGGCAAGTTCATACAGACTTTTCGCCGTATATTTGACGTACCAGGACGCTCCGCTTCAGCATCCACAGATTTACTACGGGTCAAACAAGGGTCCCGATCCATGGGACAATATGTGATCCAGTTCCAGACTTTGGCATCTGAGTTACAATGGAATAATGAAGCTCTGACAGCTGCGTTCTGGCTAGGGGTGTCAGATCGCATTAAAGATGAATTGGCCACCCGCGATCTCCCTGATTCTTTGGAAGATTTAATCTCCTTGTGTGTAAAGATTGATCTCCGCCTCAGAGAAAGAGGTCTGGAGAAACAAAAGAAGTTAATTCCCAAGTTTACTCCCCGAGTACGTTCAGAGTCCCCTGCGAATGAAGAACCAATGCAAATAGGTAGATCACGCCTGACTCCTGAGGAACGTTCCCGTCGGCAGCGCAATAAACTATGCATCTATTGTGCTGCTCCCAGTCACTTCATCAATGATTGTCCCGAGCGATCGGGAAACTCCAAGGCCTAACCTGTAACGGAGGAGTTAGGTTAGGTCATGTCTCAAAGTCTCCTCCCTGTACCGACTTTACCCTTCCAGTGTCTCTGGAGACCCCTGCTGGACCTAGATCAAGCTCCGCCCTGATCGACTCCGGGTCGGCAGGAAATTTCATTTCTCAACATCTTGTCACCAAGTTACAAATTCCCGTGATGCCTCTACATCCTCACCTCATTGTCACGGCAGTGGATGGCAGTAAAATTCCGGGCAGTGAGGTTCGTTCCGGTACCAGACCGGTTCACCTGAAAGTGGGCACATTACATCAGGAGCAGATTAAATTCTTCGTCATCCCCAAAGCATCTTACGATATTGTGTTGGGTCTTCCATGGCTGAGGCTCCATAACCCTAACATCAATTGGTCGCTTTTGCAACTAGAGCGATGGAGTCCCCATTGTCATCAGCACTGCATTAACCCTGTGTTACCTGTGCGCTCTGCCGCCACCACCTCTTTACCTGGTCTCCCTGAAGTTTACAGAGACTTTACTGATGTGTTTTGCGAACAATCAGCTGACACTCTGCCACCCCATCATCAGTGGGATTGTCCAATTGATCTTCTCCCCGGGAAGACTCCTCCCAAAGGACGTACGTACCCTTTATCGGTCCCCGAGACTCAAGCCATGTCGGCATATATTCGTGAGAACTTACAGAAAGGGTTCATCAGGCCCTCGAAGTCCCCAGCGGGCGCAGGATTCTTTTTTGTAAAAAAAAAAAGATGGAGGTCTGCGACCATGTATTGATTACAGAGAGCTAAATAACATTACAATCAAAAACAGCTATCCGCTCCCTTTGATTACAGAGTTATTCGATCGGGTGAAAGGCGCCACCGTCTTTACCAAACTGGACCTCCGTGGGGCGTACAACCTGATACGAATCCGCAAGGGAGACGAGTGGAAGACTGCATTTAATACGAGAGATGGCCACTACGAATATTTAGTGATGCCCTTCGGCCTCTGCAATGCTCCAGCCGTCTTTCAACAATTCGTCAATGAGATTTTCCGAGATATGCTGTACGTCTGCCTTGTGGTCTACCTGGACGACATTCTAATATTCTCCAGAGATTTGCATTCCCATTGTTCCCAAGTCAAAGAGGTGCTCCACCGTCTCAGAAAAAAACAACTCTATGGCAAAATCTCCAAATGTACATTTAAGGTTTCCTCTGTCCCATTTCTAGGATACATAATTTCCGGGTCACAACTGAGCATGGATCCTGAGAAGTTGGAGGCCATAACTGGGTGGTCTCAACCCACCACGTTGAAAGCAGTACAACGCTTTATCGGCTTTGCCAACTATTACCGAAAATTCATCCGAGGTTTCTCTACTCTGATCGCTCCTATTACCGCTCTTACCCGCAAGGGAGTTAACCCGTCTGTCTGGTCCCCAGAGGCTATATCTGCATTCCAGTTGCTGAAATAGTCCTTCATCTCTGCACCTATCCTATCCCAGCCCGATATGGAACGACCTTTCTCCCTAGAGGTCGATGCCTCTAATATGGGGGTAGGAGCAGTATTGTCCCAGACATCCGAGGATGGGAAGCAGCATCCCTGCGTGTTCTTCTTACTTAAATTCTTACCAGCAGAGAGAAATTACTCCATAGGTGATCAGGAGTTACTCGCCATTAAATTAGCACTCGAGGAATGGAGGTATCTCCTGGAAGGAGCCAAGTTTCCAGTTATTATATACACCGATCACAAGAATCTCCTGTACCTGCAATCGGCTCAGTGTATGAATCGTCGTCAGGCCCGGTGGTCCTTATTCTTCTCCAGATTTTCTTTCAAAATCCTGTATCGTCCTGGTACCCAGAACGTAAAGGCTGACGCCTTATCCCGCTCCATAGAAGAGGATCCGTTTGTACCAGAAAGTCATCCCATCATTGATCCCATCGCATTTGCTCCTACGCAACTTTCTCCTGTGCCTCCTCCTGGCAAAACTCTTGTGCCCCCTGAGCTTCGCCAAAGACTGCTGTCCTGGGCTCACAAGTCCTTATTCTCCAGAGACCCTGGCGTCCAGGGTACTCTCGAGATCTTCCAACGGTCTTACTGGTGGCCCCAGATCAGAAAAGACGTCAAAGAATTTGTGGCATCATGTCCTGTATGTACCCAACATAAAACTCCCCGTCAAATCCCTGCTGGGAAACTTTGCCTCTTATCTATTCCGACGCGTCCGTGGACGCACATCTCAATGGACTTTATCACAGAGTTACCGAAGTCCCAAGAATACAACACCGTCTGGGTGGTAGTTGACCATTTTTCAAAGATGGCCCGATTTATACCCCTCTCCGGGTTACCCTCCGCTCCTAGCCTGGCGCAATTATTCGTGCAGCATATCTTCAAGAGCCATGGTCTGCCTACAGAAATCGTCTCTGACCGAGGAGTGCAATTTGTGGCACGCTTTTGGAGGGCACTGTCTTCAGCCCTTCAAATAAAACTGAAGTTTTCATCTGCATATCACCCGCAGTCCAATGGCCAGACGGAGAGAGTCAATCAGGACCTTGAGACCTTCCTGCGGCTGTATGTCTCGTCTTCCCAGGATGATTGGCCCAAACTACTCCATTGGGCTGAGTTTGCCCACAACTACAGGTACCATTCTTCTACAGGTCACTCTCCCTTCTACATTGTCTATGGCCAACATCCTAGACCACCCAGCTTTGAGTCTTTAACAACTACCGAAGTCCCAGCAGCCACTGCAGCCCTAAAACACTTTTCACAAATTTGGAGAAAAGTACACTTTAATCTGAAAAAGGCCTCTGTCCGTTACAAATTCTTTGCTGATCGTAAAAGGCGTGCAGTGCCAGAATTACGTCCTGGTGACAGAGTGTGGCTTTCTACCCGAAACATACGGCTGAGGGTCCCCTCGATGAAGTTTGCGCCCTGATTCATAGGTCCATATGTCATCAAACAAAGGATCAATCCGGTGGCGTACAAATTAAAACTACCCAAGTCCCTGCGCATTCCCAATTCGTTTCATGTTTCCTTGCTACGACCTCTAATCTTAAATCGATTCCAGTCTTCCTCTCCGGTATTACCTCAAGTCAGGACTGAGCGAGGAGTAGAATTTGAAGTAAGTAAGATCGTGGACTCCTGCCACCGTTATGGACGCCTTTAGTATCTCTTTGACTGGAAGGGAAATGGTCCTGAGGAGAGAAGTTGGACTAATGCCGAAGACGTTCATGCTCCCCGCTTGAGAGAGAAATTCCACCAAGAGAATCCTTCCAAACCAAAAGGGTGTTCGGTGCCCACCCTAAAAGGAGGAGGTACTGTCACAAACCGCAGATCTCACCATCGGAAACATCGCTCATTACCCTCTCGATGGTCTGTGTTGCGTGAGAGGTCTGTCATCCGCATGGCATCTGATGTGTGGCGTGATGTCCCCAGTGTCCCCGCGGGCCGTTGCCATGGTTCCCTGCCGGGTGCACGCCGTTCCCGGGCAGCATGGGCGCTGCCATGACACTCACGGTCAGCTGATTACCCAGACCAATCCCCACTGACCATTTGCTTCACCTCTGACCCGCACACCTGTACCTGAATCAAGGTGTGTGCTCCTTTTCCCAGTGTTGATTGGTGCTGCAGCCGGCAGCCAATCACAGACAAGCAAGGGGGATAAATCTGGCCTGCGGCCTTCCTTCCTTGTCTTGAACAATTGCTTATCTGCTCTCAGTGTTCTCCTGTGTCAGAGAAGTTCTCAAGACTCCGAGATCTCCAGGCTCCCCTGTGTCTCACTCCAGCGTCGCCTGCACCTGTGATACTTACCTGGTTCTATCCATCTCCAGAAGACTCCTGCCATTCCACCTCTGCAGTCGAGTAACCGGTGCTCCGCTGATTACCATCATTGGCTTCAAAGCCATCAGTGACATTTACCACCTTGTCCTGAACTACCGACAGGCTCCGTCGACTCCAGGGTTGACACTCCCCTGCTGCATATCACAGTGACTTACCATCCACGTCCTGTTGCTCCAGCACATTACCTGAGCCTCTCACCAGCTGTCGGCACCATGGTCGACACCATTGGTCGACATCCCCTGGAATCCCCAGATTGCATCTTCTCCGCTGTACTCTCAAGCTCCTTTCCAAGCTCAAGTATCCTCGCCCTAGCCTGCGTCCAGAGGACCAGGGCAGGGGGCCGCGACCTGCCTGTCAGACGCAGCTAAGTCCAAAGCTCCTTGCGGGGCTCCCTAGTGAATACCGCTGGCAGGTTAGACTCCGCGCCCCTGTTCCTGGTCTCCGCCAACACTCTGGTTCGCTGTGCCCTGATCTCCCTGTGTATGTCCTACATTAAGCCTTCTGCCTTTGGCTCTCCAGCGCCCTCCACTGGTCCACCACGGTCACAGCCGGGAACACAAAACTCGCCTGCGCTGACACCTGTTCCCCAGTGCCTTAACCTAACCCCCATCCCCGGTCTAACACTGGGAGACCACCTATACTTATGCTGGCTTTTGGGATAGTGGAGTCTGGTACTGGTTTCGAAAAATTTGGAGGGGGGAAGGGGGCTATGCCTTCCTTCCTCCCATATTTCTGTAACCAGTACTGGTTCAAGAGCCTGGTGCTGATTCTTAAAATACAGGTGGACCACACACATTTTTCACCCTGTATTTTTAGAACCAACCCCGACTCAATAAGCAGGGAGCTGGTTATGCAACCACAAACAGTTTTTTTTTTCTACTTTTTAACTTTTAAGCAGAGAAGCACTGCACGGATCTCACTGACCCATGTATAGTCCTGTACAGGAGTGCTTGGCTGCTGGTAAACTCAGCAGCCTAACATGACTGCATGTACCAACAGAAAACACGATCCTGTCAAACATAAGATAATAGTACTGTAAATTACCATAAAGAAAAAAAAATAATCCCTTGTGTTTAATTGATACCATCCGTATTTGATCTCAGTCAAACACTGGCTAGATACGATTCTTAGTAAATTTAGCTTAACAGCTGTGATCCTGTCACGTTTTCAGCCAGCTCTGCAGGCAGGATTCAATGTCCTGACCGGTCGAACAATGAATAGGGGTGTGGCCATGAGTTATAGCCATGGATCATCGAGCTGCAGACGGGAGCTCAACAATCCCACGGCCTTTCATGGCAGAACGGGCCTGACTGCTACTAAAGTCGGGTCCGTTATGCCAAAATGCCTGTTCAATAATGTCGGAGAAGACAGTAGTGAATAGGGCCCCTCCGCTATTTCCACAGTCGGGAATAGCGGAGGGAGATTTACAGTTTCTTATAGAGTGCAGCAAATTCTATTGCGCTTGCAAGTTTACACTCTATGGGGAAATAGACACTGATACACAGAATAGGTGTTATCTACAGATGGAGCCACGCTTATCAGGTGAGCCAGTGGTTCAAGGCAATCCGCCTCAGGTCACTGCTCACCGGGACAAATATGCGCAAGCGTCTTACATTCTAGCATGAAAAATTGGTTTTGTGTGTTGCGCAATCAATGGCTGCTGGCACAGGGCTTGTCAGGCCCCAATTATAGAGCAAGAAAAAAGAGAGATATGTGCCAGCGCCTACTGTCTCAATAATTACACGGTTCTCTTTTAAAAATTAATTATTTAATAAAAAAAATTTTTAACATATAAAATACATACTGTACATACATTTAATATGAAAAATAAAAAAATTTAAATAAAATGCTGGTGAATCATTTGAGTATTGTTAGAGAATATTCTCACATTGGTATAAAGTCCCGTAATAGGGGGAATATATAGAAAGAAGCTGACTGGTGCAATATTACCATCCAATTTGTCTGGCAGACTTTGTGTCCAGAGTTCGTGACAGCGGTGGTTCTGTGTTGCCTTATTGTTTCAAAAGCTCAGGGGTCCCTTGTGACGACTTTCCTTTTCAGCATGGACAATTAGGGATAAAGCTGTATCCCAAATACTTTTTGTATCCAATTTTCCAAAGGGGCGTCTGCGGGAAATTTGAACCAGGTCATTTCAAAGATGGGGTCAGCAATAATCTATGTGCTTACATTCTAGCATGTCCATTGCCGAGAATGAGGCGTGCAAGCGTCTCTCTCGCATGAGTGCCTCATTCACACCGTGGCGCGCCAGCAGCCGCTCAGGTGAGCCTGGCTCCATCTGAATTGCATAATGATCCACCAGTTTGCAAAGGTTCTTGGTGGCTGTATGATACATTCACCTAGCAATGTTGGCCAGGAGTCAGGCGGATGGGAAAGTGAGAAAGAGAAATTAAGCAAGGATATGTTTGGAGTGTACAGTGGGGATGTAATTGGATAGGAAAGGTTTATGAAGGTTTTGTGGGCAGTTCCAGAATATGATAACCTAGGGTTAACCGGCGCCCGGGGCAAGGCAGTCATTTGGTCGCCCCCCTGACTGGGGGGTGACCAAATGACTGCCTTGCCCTTGGCGCCGGAGAATGAGCGACCCCCAGCGCCC
The DNA here is from genome assembly GCF_055691185.1 of Crinia signifera. Classification (NCBI taxonomy): domain Eukaryota; kingdom Metazoa; phylum Chordata; class Amphibia; order Anura; family Myobatrachidae; genus Crinia; species Crinia signifera. The sequence continues at coordinate 49,460,590 of NC_139220.1, read as the reverse complement.
ACATACTTATGTTGTGCAGCGGGCAGAGGGGTCCGGTGAGGGGCAGCGGGGGTCCGGGGACAGGCAGCAGGGGTCCGGGGATGGGCAGCGGCGGCTCTCACAAGCTATGCTATTTGCCTGGCGGCATTAAGCGCTCCTGATTTTGAAAAGACTTGCCGGACGCTGATTGGCTGAAAGAATTCAGCCAATCAGCGTCCGGCAAGTCTTTTAAAAATCTGCTTCCCGTCTGGCAAATAGCGTAGCTTGCTTCCAGCTGCCGCTACGCCCATCCCCGGACCCCCACTGCCCGTCCCAAAACCCCCGCTGCCCGTCCCTGAACCCCTGCTGCCCGGACCTGACAGCGCCCCCCCCCCCCCCCCATGCAGCGCCCGGGGCGCGTGACCCCCAGCCCCCCCCCCCCTAGTTACGACCCTGACAAAGAACAGTTTTGATTCAAGTATGACATCCAGACTGCAAGCTTATGGGGCAGGATGGATTGTCCTGTTCTCAACAGTGATAGCAATATTCATTTGGTAATTACTGTTGGTGGAAATATAATCAATTCTGTTTTATTTTTAAATATTAGGTAAAGGTGGTGAGTTGAAATCCAAGATAAAATGTCAGAAAGGCATTCAGGGACAAGGATCAATACAGATGGTGAAAATCTTTAGTGACTATGGGTGACATTTATTAGAGATCGATGTTGGGGTTTTGGCTATTTTTATCGCAAAAACGGCCATTTTCACACTTTTCCCTGAATTCGCATAATTAATGAGATGCGAAAATCGGCAAAAAAATGCAGGATTTGCCGCAAAATCGCACTTTCTGAAAGTGCGAATTTTTTTATCTCAGAAATTCGCATCCAGATGTTTTTCCCCATTGAAAAATATACAAATTGCATATTTAATGAGATGCAAATTTGGAAATCGCCAAAAAAAATGGTCTAAACATCAAAAAAAAAAATAGACCTGATCCTGACTGGCGATTTTGTCAGAACCATGGCAATTTTGTCAGAACCATGCACAGATCATTGCGATCTGTGTATGGTTCTTTGGTAAAATATGTGTAAAAAAAAAAAAAAAACGGCGTGGGATCCCCCCTCCTGTACATAACCAGCCCCGGGCTCATTGAGCCGGACCTGGTTCCAAAAATACGGGGGACAAAAAGCATAGGGGTCCCCCGTATTTCTGAAACCAACCACGGACACTTGGACTGGTCCTGGTTCCAAAAATACGGGGGACAAAAAAACTGGGGGTCCCCCGTATTTTGAAACCAGCACTGGGCTCCAACAGCCCGCAGTGTCATGCCACAGCCAGGGGACACTTTTTACATAAGGTCCCCCGGCCGTACCATGAGTACCGTGGCTGGTCAGCCTTGGACAGGGTACCTGGAGGAGTGGGGACCCCCCCAACAAAGGGGTCCCCCCACAGGCTTCACCCCTCCAGGGCTGAAGCCCGGGGCTGCTGGCACTTGTAGTTCTCCTGTATTAAGCAATGTTAGGATTGAAAGATTTAACCCTATCAGGCCGGAGTCCACTGGCCAGGGACGCCGGTGACAGCCCAGGGCTTCAGCCTGGGGGGGGGACCCCTTTATTGGGGGGGTCCCCACTCCTCCAGGTACCCCGTCCAAGGCTGATCAGCCACGGTGCTCATGGTATGGCCAGGGGGACCTTATGTAAAAAGTGTCCCCCGGCTGTGGCATGACACTGCGGGCTGTTGGAGCCCGGTGCTGGTTTCAAAATACGTGGGACCCCCAGTTTTTTTGTCCCCCGTATTTTTGGAACCAGGACCGGTCCAAGATTACTGGGCTGGTTTCAAAAATACAGGGGGACCCCTATGCTTTTTGTCCCCCGTATTTTTGGAACCAGGTCCGGCTCAATGAGCCCAGGGCTGGTTATGTACAGGAGGGGGACCTTACGCCGTTTTTTAATTTATTTATTTTTTAATCACAAAATCGCACATTTTACCAAAATCGCACCTTTTCATGACTAAAAAATCGCACTTTTTCATGCATAAAATCGCCCTATATCGCACTTTCTCGCACTTTTCATGCCGGAATACACACCTCATTAAATATGCAAATTTGCGGCAAAAATGCGATTTTAAAAAACAGCGATATAGGGCGATTTGAGAAAAAATCGCATTTTGCCAAAAACGGTAAACACCATAAATCTCGCCGATTGAGTTAGAAGCAATGGAGGAGAGCATGCAGTTGATAAGGTTGTGATCTGAGAGAGGAAAAAGGCGTGGTAATCAATTCACAAACTGAGCATAGTATTGTGAATATAAGATAAATGTGAATAGAGGAGTCAGTCAATTGGAAAAGGTAGAGAGTAGATTGGAGGTATGACCAGCAGTTTTCAGAGTATAACTAGTGACATTAAAGTCACCCATGATGATGGTGGAGATGTCAGAGTATAGGAAGTGAGGGAGATAGGCATACAAAATCTTACAGAAATTGTATGGTTTGCCCAGTTGGGCAATAAATAGCTACAATATGTAGTGATAAAGTGAGAAAGTAAGTCCTGATAAAATGTACGACAAATGGTCTGAATGCGAGTGATAGAACTTGTGGTAGAACTGTGAATATTAAAGATTGGGATAGGAATATACAGTAGGTGTGTGCATTCAGGACCACAGTGTGTCAGTGCTGCGTCTGAGGCCGTCTCTGATTGTGTGAGCCATGTTTCTGTTACAGCCAGTATGTGGAAGTTGTTAATTATGAAGCGGTCATAGATGGATGTTAATATGTTAAAAATGCAGGGCAAGATTTAATGCCGCTCAAGTTCAGCGGCCGTGTGACCTGTCCGCCGAACTCAGAATATTTTTTAAGGGGATTTAACTTACAAGGCAAAATCATGCCTTGTAAGTTAATTCCCCTTTAAAAAAACGTCAGAGTTCGGCAGACAGCTCGCACTGCTGCTGAACTTGGGCGGTATCAAATCTTATCCAGAGTGTGTATTCCATAGGGCACATTTTAGTGATTTGGAGGGTGAAAGGAAACATTTGATGTTTATGAGTTTAGCTGGGTTTATGTATTGCTGTGAGTCAGGTGACTTTGAGCGGGGTAAGTAGTTGGGGTCTGGATTTGGTAAAAACGGCGTGGGGTCCCCTCTCCTGTACATAAACAGCCCCAGGCTCATTGAGCCGGACCTGGTTCCAAAAATACGGGGGACAAAAAGCATAGGGGTCCCCCGTATTTCTGAAACCAACCCCAGACTCTTGGACAGGTCCTGGTTCCAAAAATACGGGAAAAAAAAACTGGGGGTCCCCCGTATTTTTAAACCAGCACTGGGCTCCAACAGCTCACAGTGTCATGCCACAGCCAGGGGACACTTTTTACATAAGGTCCCCCGGCCATACCATGAGCACCGTGGCTGGTCAGCCTTGGACAGGGTACCTGGAGTAGTGGGGACCCCCCAATAAAGGGGTCCCCCCTCAGGCTTCACCCCTCCAGGGCTGAAGCCCGGGGCTGCTGGCACTTGTAGTTCTCCTGTATTAAGCAATGTTAGGATTGAAAGATTTAACCCTATCAGGCCGGAGTCCACTGGCCAGGGACGCCGGTGACAGCCCAGGGCTTCAGCCGGGGGGGTGACCCCTTTATTGGGGGGGTCCCCACTCCTCCAGGTACCCCGTCCAAGGCTGATCAGCCACGGTGCTCATGGTACGGCCAGGGGGACCTTATGTAAAAAGTGTCCCGCGGCTGTGGCATGACACTGCGGGCTGTTGGAGCCCGGTGCTGGTTTCAAAATACGTGGGACCCCCAGTTTTTTTGTCCCCCATATTTTTGGAACCAGGACCGGTCCAAGAATCCGGGGCTAGTTTCAGAAATACAGGGGGACCCCTATGCTTTTTGTCCCCGGTATTTTTGGAACCAGGTCCGGCTCAATGAGCCCAGGGCTGGTTATGTACAGGAGGGGGACCTCACGCCGTTTTTTTATTTATTTATTTTTTAATCACAAAATCGTACATTTTACCAAAATCGCACCTTTTCATGACTAAAAAATCGCACTTTTTCATGCATAAAATCGCCCTATATCGCACTTTCTCGCACTTTTCATGCCGGAATACACACCTCATTAAATATGCAAGTTTGCGGCAAAAATGCGATTTTAAAAAACGGCGATATAGGGCGATTTGAGAAAAAAATCGCATTTTGCCAAAACCGGTAAACACAATAAATCTCGCCCATTGAGTTAGAAGTAATGGAGGAGAGCATGCAGTTGATAAGGTTGTGATCTGAGAGAGGGAAAGGCGTGGTAATCATTTCACAAACTGAGCATAGTATTGTGAATATAAGATAAATGTGAATAGAGGAGTCAGTCAATTGGAAAAGGTAGAGAGTAGATTGGAGGTATGAGCAGCAGTTTTCAGAGTATAACTAGTGACATTAAAGTCACCCATGATGATGGTGGAGATGTCAGAGTATAGGAAGTGAGGGAGATAGGCATACAAAATCTTACAGAAATTGTATGGTTTGCCCAGTTGGGCAATAAATAGCTACAATATGTAGTGATAAAGTGAGAAAGTAAGTCCTGATAAAATGTACGACAAATGGTCTGAATGCGAGTGATGGAACTTGTGGTAGAACTGTGTAAGTTAATTCCCCTTTAAAAAAAGTCCGAGTTCGGCAGACAGCTCGCACTGCTGCTGAACTTGGGCGGTATCAAATCTCATCCAGAGTGTGTATTCCATAGGGCACATTTTAGTGATTTGGAGGGTGAAAGGAAACATTTGATGTTTATGAGATTAGCTGGGTTTATGTTTTGCTGTGAGTCAGGTGACTTTGAGCGGGGTAAGTAGTTGGGGTCTGGATTTGGTGATATGTCACCAGCTAATAGAATCAGGAGATAACTGTAGCTAAATGTAGCTCTAGGAGGTTTGTGAATGTTTTTAATGGTGACAGGTTATGGATTTTATTACCATTATAGAAAGATGTCAAAATCTCATGAGTGTTTACAAGAGGGGAGGGGATAATTGAGGCAGCAATGAGTATAGAGGGGTCAGTAGCAGGGAGAGTGAAGGATGTGATTGCTTTAGAAAGAATACCATGGAGAGAGATGGAGAAGAGCAATTTGTGGTACATGCTGTATTTTAAATAAAACTAGAATACAATGATATAACACCACCGCCATATCTTTAATCACTAGGGGCCTTATTTTGGTTCATTCTTTCTGACAAAATCCTTCTTAGATGGACAAAACCATGTGCACTGCAGGGGGGGCAGATGTAACATGTGCAGAGAGAATTAGATTTGGGTGAGTAATTTTGTTTCTGTGCAGGGAAAATACTGACTGCTTTATTTTTACACTGCAATATAGATCTCACTCTGAAGTAAAACCCCACCCAAATCTAATTCTCTCTGCACATGTTACATCTGCCCCACCTGCAGTGCACATGGTTTTGCCCATCTAAGAAGAATTTTGTCAGAAAGAATGAACCAAAATAAGGCCCTAGGTTATTTATTTATACTGTTGGTAAATACAGTGACGTAACTATAAATTTTGCACATTTCCTGTATAAATAGTTCCTCTAACAGAGTCTTCTTTTCTCCCAAGTACCAGTAGTCTGGTTTTGAATCTGAAAAGCATTATTCTTGAAAAACTCTTCTTCTCTTAAATTGTGTAAAAGGAGTATATACATTGATTTTAAATGATATAATTTACCTTTTATAACCTTTAAATGCTTCTTTACACATGATAGGGTAAAAAGAGATGTATCCTGTGAAGAATTCACCCCATACTGCTTATGTGTAAGCGTAACCTACAGTAGATACAAATATTTGTGTCATATGTCTGTTGGATGTGTGACATTTGCCTTTGGCAGAATAATAATCTGAAGGAGGACCCAGTCCTGGTAGCTATAGTCACACTGGAGGGTTTTGATTCGCCGGGTGCCGGATGATTCTAACTCTCAGGTTGACCCAGATTGAGGAAGAAAGCAGTCCATCATTTTGCCTAAACACTTTTGGTAAAGATGAGTGGATATGGATATATATATATATATATATATATATATATATATATATATATATAACACTCCATACTTGAACAGAATGAACACCAGGACATTTTGAAGGATGTCTGATTGCATATGGCCCTCACTGAAAGGCACATCATGGTCATGAACCAGAATAATCAGTCAGAGCTACGGTACTTGTTTCCTATCTGGGCGCCCGCTACGTTAATTGCGCACCATGCTATTCCCTGTATAAAAATCGGATCGCATCGCATCGGATACCACAAATGCACATACACGATATTGAACGATGCGATGCGATCCGATTTTGTTCCCCCTTTTATGGTTGGCCCATAGGATATATAGGAACCCCCCCTCCCTGATGGTTTAAAATGCGCCTCCATTGTTAACGCCACCCCAGTATTGACGTCAACCCGAAGCGTGGCGAGCGCAGCGAGCCCCGCGAGGGGCGGCGGTACGCGTCCTCCGACTTTTTCATACCCCCACTATCCACGTCGGCATGGAGTTTAGAATAGAATAGTGTGGCGAGCGCAGCGAGCCACCGAGCCCGAAGCGTGGCGAGCGCAGCGAGCCCCGCGAGGGGACGCGGATACTTCACAGGTATCTGTGTCCCCTCGCGGGCTTCACAGGTATCCGCGTCCCCTCGCGGGGCTCGCTGCGCTCGCCACGCTTCAGGCTCGGTGGCTCGCTGCGCTCGCCACACTATTCTATTCTCAACTCCACGCCGACGTGGATAGTGGGGGTATGAAAAAGTCGGAGGACGCGTACCGCTGCGCTCGCCACGCTTCGGGTTGACGTCAATACTGGGGTGGCGTTAACAATAGAGGCGCATTTTAAACCATCAGGGGGGGGGGGTTTCCTATACAAATCGTGGGTTTGCGGGGTTATTACATTGAAATCAATGTAAAATCGGGTCTCAGGGACCATTTAACATTGATTCCAATGTAAAAATCGGGGTTGATCGCATCACCGCATGCGATGCGATCCGATTTTAAATGAAATCGGATCGGATCGGATAGCATCGTATGCCATCGTACATCATCGCGTACCGAATCCGATGCGATGCGATACGATTTCATTACGGTGCCGTACGTTGAAAACCTGGGCGCCCAGATAGGAAACAAGTACCAGAGCTACTGATCTGAAGGCCTCCTCATTTGGCAAATAAGGTCTACTTTGGGCATCCTTCTTAACAAGGGGTACAGCAATAAAGCGTATTCCTAATGTCCATTCCTAACATCCTTCCCATCAACTGTAATTCTATCAGACTTCTCATTTCACATTTATTATATTCATTTCTTTCATTAATCGTTGACATGGATACATTTTAATATACCTTTAAAGATCATTTAAAAAGAAAGAACTCCTGTTGGAGCTCATTTATAGTACGGATTATTTCCCATATTACTGTATTGTCACTGCCAGTCAGTAGATTGTTTCTGAGGTATTACTATGGTAATTGCAGGTAAAACACAGGACTTGTGCAGATGTTGTGTATAGTATGATTACTGCAGCCTTCTCTTTCTTTCTGTTTTGTGTTCTGACAAGTAATCCGTACCAACACCTTCTGAAGCATTGAGATTCACAACTGAATTATTGACGTCCCTTCTTCTTTTACTCAGTGCAGGAACATCTATCATTCAAAACAACTTAGATGTGTTGAGTGAAGAACCAAGAATACATAGGTACATAACACACAATGCATAATTCATTATACGGTTCCCTTGGGGTTTTGTTTCCTTGCAATTGAAATTACTTTGGATCCAATGAAAATACTGGTACCTCCGATGGTGAAATGAATATTGCTCATACTTAGCAATATTCATATATATGGGAACTGATTTGTTTGTCTGGTAGCATGAGAAGATCAAATGGGACCCAGGGCGGGATTCTCTAAAATCCGCAGCCCGGCATCGCATTTCTAATGACCGCATATTCTCTAAAATATGCGGTCATTAACGCAAGGGACAGCTCTTGCGGTAAGAGCTGTCTCTTGCGATGCGGCGCCGTTGCTGGACTTCTGGGTCTATGACCCGGGAGTCCGTCTGCGCATGCGCAGACTGACGCGCCGGCCGCAGGGCATGCTGGGAGGGATCCGTGACTGATCCCTCACACACCGCTGCGGTAAGAAGCCCATAGGCTTCTGCAGGGAACCGCCAGCTTCTGCTGGCGATTCCCTCCGCAGCGGTGACACTGCGGAGGGAGGTTAGAGAATACAGAAATGCGGTAAAAACCCCGATAACGGGGTTTTTACCGCATTTCTGTGATAGAGAATCTCGCCCTAAATCTTGGATTTCAGAATTGTTTTATCCTCAAAATCAGTGGTTCTCAAACTCGGTCCTCATGACCCCACACAGTTCATGTTTTCCAGTTCACCCGACAGGCGCGCTCATTACAGACTGACACATTTTAAAAGATCCACAGGTGGAGCTTATTATTTCACTTGATTCTGTGAGGAGACCTGAAAAAAACGAACTGGACCGACTTTGAGAACCTGTGCTTTAAATTGTTGGCTGCAAAAGATGGACAACCACTTCAGATCTTGGCAAATAGATCTTGATAGATACTTTAAATGAGCATTTTTGTTATTGAATGTTTTATTGTGAATGTGTAATATTTGCTCATTCCTTTTCTGATAGGTGAAACAGTTGATTTGCCTCTCTTACATCTCCTTTTTTTACTGATCTACAATTGACCACCGACAAGATTCCTTATATCTAGACTATTATTGGGGAGCTTTTTAAAAGGCTCTGTTGCGACACACGGTTATGAAACAGTTTTACATTTTTGACTGAATGCTACAGTGATCAAGTCCGGAGCCTCCACTTATTTCTGTTGTGGTGTTTGATAGTGATGTTAATCCACACAATTTGATAGTTGACCTGCATGCTGGTTTATTAGCATGCAAAGACAACAGTAGTTAATACAGAAGATGTTCTGTAGCAGCAGTAACTCACTCATTTGTATAACAGACTGGTAGGGCTATTTCACACGCTCCGGCTCCTGCCAGGTGGCGAATCCCTGCACGGCCAAGTAGCTGTGCCACACTGAGAAGTTTACAATGAAGGGGATGGCCACAGCCCAGCAGCCATCCTTTCCATTGGTGGGATCTGGCTGCAACCGGAAGGCCGGGCCGTCCCGTGTGAATTAACTACTGTGTGCGGCATGGCTTGTGGCCGTGCGGGGTTTCGCTGCCCGGCAGGAGCCGGGGCATGTGAACTAGCCCGTACAGTGAGTGCGCGGTACTTATCGGTATACGTCATGCAGCTGTGATAAGGTAGCATCTCTAGCAGTATGAGATGGAAGGCTGCACGTCTGTGCAGACTGACTCCCACTGGAAGGAACACAGGAAGGGCTGCTCTCCATCCCACTCAGGCAGTGCGACACAAGCTTTAGAAGGAACTCTCCAGCACAAACCCGGAGGAACCTATCCCTCACTCTCTTTCAAGGAGGAACCAGTCTTCACCTGCTAGATACTCTAGCACTAGAGGATGCGCACCCACTGTAATGCATACACATGACACAAGGAACTGAGTGCACAATATTCCAACAATCCCAACCACTACTTTTATGCAATCCTTGCACAAGTACTTTTGGGGACACAACTGGGTTATAAAATAGCAGAATTCGCTGGCATGCTAGTCTGGACTAAGATGGATGTCAGAATACCAAAGGGTCTGTTCTAAACCTTAGGAGAGAGATAAAGTGGACATAGATAAATCCCAGGCAATCCGCTGCTAAAGCATGTTACAGACTGTCCAAAAATGACAGTTAGCAGCTAGTTGGTTTATTCTTTATCTCCATCTACTTTATATTTCTTCAATGAAAGAGATAAATGAACATCTTTAAATCTAAGTGGCCCTAAGAGGAATGTGTATATTCTCCCTGAGTTTGCATAGTTTTCCTCTTTGTACTCCAGTTACTTGCCACAATCTAAAAATTTACTGGCAGTGTTATTGGCTCATAACCAAATAAACCATAGTGTGATGTGTTAGGGACTGTGCAGGATTTACCTATGGGCTGCAGGACTGTAGCTTCCCCCCAGGTAAAATCCGCCACCAACTCACAAGCATTAATGAAGCCTTCTCTGCGACTAACAGTGACTTCCTATTGGAAGTCCTACCTGCCAGTCACATGCAGAGGTGTTCCCTCCCTCTGGGACTGCCAGTTTGTGCTGCAATAGGCTTCTCCTAGCAAGCTTTTATGGACTTCAGCTGACCCAGCCCATAGAAGCCTGTGTCACACTTCCTATGTTTGTGAACCCAGAGTCAGTATAAGGGCGGGATGTATTAAAATACATCGCCGCCCTTCGCGCCCCCCCCCCCCCCCGCCGCGATGCCGCCGCATATGTACTAACATATGCGGCTGGCATCGCGATGCGGTGATGGAGGCCCCCCGCAACACCTGTACTGTGGTGTGCGGGGGGTCTCCGTCACCTCCCAGCCGGCTTCTGCAGCATCCACGCCGGGGACAGCTAAGCAAGCTGTCCCCGGCGCTTCCTCCTCCCCCTGCAGCCGGAAGGACGTCCGGCTGCGTTGCTAGGGGGAGGAAGGGCTTACCTTCCGGGGTCCAGGAGGACCTGCAAGAAGGTAAGCCCAAGGGAGGGGGGAAAGGGGGGGTCGGCGAGGCGGCGGGTTGCGGCGACGCGGCGGGCGGCGAAAAGAAGCCCATAGGCTTCTATAGGGTATCGCCACCCAAAGGTGGCGATACCCTGCCCTGCGAAACCGCTGCGAACGGGTTTTAGTACATAGTAAAATGCGGTAAAACGGGGGTTTTACCGCATTTTCCCTTTAGTACATCTCGCCCTAAGTCTTTACTGGAGACTGGCTCGTCTGTGTTGGAGACTCTGGTATGTACTGTAATGCAATCCCTGACCGGAATCGAACCCGGGTCTCGGCAGAGGGAGAGAGCCGTATCCTAACCACTGGAGCGCCAGTGATGACAGATGGTATATGAGTAGGAAGGAGTGTAGCTGTAGATAACCTGACTGTATAATAGGTTGGTACAGTAGATAATTATAAACACTCTCCTTACTTGACAACTGGATTCCAGGGTTGATGGTAGGACTGGAAGCAAACTTTAGAATGGGATGGATAGCAGCTATGGCTTACCAGGAACTTATACCAGTGAATCTAGATAAATGCTGAAACTAAGTTGGGAGCTCAGAGGTTAATTGCTGTGATTTCAGGATTTCTTGTAGCAGAGGAAGGTGCAAATGAAATATATAGATTGTAATTCATAGCAGGGAATGTCTCAATTAAACAAGGGAGGAATATTGCTAGATACAGGATGTTAATGGCTGTTGGTTAGGGAATTGCACAATTGCTTGTAGAGGCATTAGTCAGGAAACTAGGATTCAATGGGAAGCGGTATCCAGGGAGGGATGGGTTAAACAGGGCAGTACAGCAGGATAGTGGAACTGCACTGCTCAGGTTACCACTACTTTGGGAAAGTAGATCAGGAGCTCAGTGTAGCTTCAGCTCAGTGGGCCGAGCTACAACATTGTACTGGATTTTTGCTACACTCAGTGACTTGAATTTATACCCCTGGGTGGCTGCATACCTACCAACTGTCCCAAATTCCCAGTTTTTGGGGATGTTCCCGCATCCCGCTCAGGGCTGGCAGTGTCCTGCGGCAGGGGGGCATTTCGGTGTCACCCCTGTCGCCCGTGAATAGACGCTGTGTGTCTATTCATGCCCCACAGTGGCAAAAATAGGATGCGGCCTCGCGGGAGCATCGCAAGTATAGGCCACGCCCCCTTTCACTAGCCCATGCCCCCCCAAATTTTGCATGTGAGCTTCCCTCTTGCTTCTGCATCAAAGTTGGGAGGTATTTGGCTGTGAGAGGTGGTGCTTAATCAGGTAATTCAGAGAATCCCAGTCTGGTTTAGGATTGGATGAACCATGGTCAAGTGATTGGAATATGTCACATAAGTACTTCAGGTTAATCTGAGCTGAGGCCTAGTAGGCCAAGAAAGCTGAAGCCTAAGCATCTTAAAGTGGACAGAGGATGCTGACACAATTCCATAAGCTTAGATACTGCATTGCAGGAGCGGTAAATTAACCAGCTGCATGATAATCAGACTAGATCGTGACAGTCTGGCTTTTGCACATGCGGAGTACCACTGCCAGACCAGCGGGGACCGGCAGCTAGGCCAGCGGCAACCTTATCCCACTCACAGGTAGGAGCTACTACTGGTTATAGAATACAGGGAGTTGTTCAGACCTGATCTCGGCCCTGCCCTTGTCATTTATGTCTTTTGCAGATCATCTGGGTCACACCAGGTCTATCTGCACATTTTTTCCCAATTTTTGATGAAGCCAAAATATGGGTTCATCATATATTTTAACTAGCTGGGAAAACTAGCAATGCTCAGGATGAAGAATATCCTTCAGTTTTCTACATTGCTTGTTTTGCAGCTGTGGTCTCAGTGGCCCTGGATGCTGGCGGGTAAATTTACTAATATGAGATTTCTATTTAAGATGGTATGTTGCCCATAGCAACCAATCAGATTCAACTTCTTAGTTATTTAGCAACTTCTATGATATAATATATATAATCCAATTGGTTGCTATGGGCAATCTCCCATTTCAATAGAACTCCCATCTTAATAAATTTCCCTTTGCATATCTAGCAGCATCAGCAAATTGGTAAACTAACCTTGCATTGAGTGATTCCCTTTCTCTTGAGTGGCAGCTTGTCTCGCTTGTTGACCTACCGAGCGTGTTTGCATTTCTCCCAAAGCCTCCTCTCATCTTGCAATCCATGCGACCCATGCTGAGTTTTGCTGGCATGACTTTTTTAAAACTTATGGGTAAATTCACTAAGATGGGCGTTCTATTGAAGATGGGATGTTGAAATTCTTTGCAAGCACTCAGATTATATCTATTATCTTCAAGAAAGTGTTAAATAAATAAGTAGAATCTGCTATACTAAAGGGGGAAATCTTAGAGAAGGAACACAGAAGTCATTCATGCCTGCATAATAATGCATATCAAGAGTAAATGACAGTGCAGACAGGTGGATTATCTGACTGTTTGGAATGGGGTATACAGAAAGAGCCCCTCTCATTCAGGCAGAGGCTGGCGGTAGTTCCACCAGCCGCAAGCCCCCACCAGCTGCCGGAAGGGGATGCGCACGCACGAGATGCACGTGCATTCCCTTCAACTAAAGCTCTCCCTGGGTCCCTGCCACCACGTTGCCACCCCCCATCAACATCCCCCACCTCCCCGCCCCCCCCCCCCCCCCCCTAACCCTGCCCCTCTCCCTGAAGTGGAGACGGGCAGGGAATCTGTCCCCCCGCCGATGGGAAACTGGGAGGCGTGTGCGTGTTGTCACGATCCGGAGTCTAAAGAACACTTACCTTTCATCTAAATGCCTGTCCAGACTTGCTCTGAGGTATACACCTTAATAGACTTCAGTGCAGTGATCTGGCTTTCTCTCAAATGACATTCAGAAACCAAAACCTGTCTGCCTGATTCTGACATCATCCAGCTGGGTCCAATCAGCCCCGCCCTGATTCCTATAAGTATGCTGGGGAAATGGTCTAGAGTTGTCAGTGCAATGGTGTCTACAGCCTAAGTAGCATCTAAGGATCTGCTCCTGTGTTATTCAGCCTCCAGACCAGTGCTATTGTCATATCCAGCACAGCCTGACTCCTAGCAGTTCTGCTGCATTCTCTCCTGCTTAATCCAGTCAGTTCTGCTCCTGCAGTTACCACAGTGTCTATCTGGTTCACCATCAGTTCACCATCAGTTTGCCATCGGTTCACCAACGTTGTCAACGACCACTGCGCTTCCCATCCACCTACAGCTCTACTACCGGGTACTATCTTCTATTACCAGACACCCTTCAGAGAGTCATCATCGATTACAGCCACCATCGGTGACCTAACATCGAACAGCTATCATCATCGGTGTACTTTCTTTCAGTGACTGTGTTATTGGTACTATCCCGAGCTACATACTTACCTGCAGTGCTCCATTGTTGTTTCCGACACACCATCGATGTTCAACATCGGTTTCTGCAAAGTGAACCTCCAGAATCCAGATCACTGTGATATTGTGTTATTGAACATTTCTAGTTACTGTATTGCTGGCTCCAGTCCAGTCCTCATCATCTCAGTAATGTTTTGCTTATCTCCAGTCTTCTGAAGTACTTACCTGTCTATATGTGCAAAACTCATTAAACAACCAAGTTTTCATTTTACCTCAGCCTCAGTGTCAAGTCAGTCCTCAAGTGTGACACGTGTGGGACACTCGCGTGTTCCAGTCAGATGTAGCGTGAGCTCAAAAGTGGGGGTGGACTGGCAAACCCCAGCACTGCCAGAAGACCTATTTGCCTGAGTTGCACTCTTCAGACAAATCTTGTGTTGCTGGGTCACTCTACATTCCATCATGTCCATGTATCCTACAAAACTTTTCTTTCTCTGAAATCCAGCATAGACGCATGTTATGTGCTATTAGAGGGAGCCAGCCAAGGAAGCAAAATCTATGGCTTTTGATTAGCTGATTCAAACTCACAGGGGCGAGAGGTGCCCCTCTTGGGAGCAGGAGCCCCTTGGCAGATGACTCCATTGTGTCCCAGGGTTAGGCCTCTGTAAGGATCCCTCCGTGTCACCCAGTGCTCTGTGCATACGCATAAAGACTTCCAGGTCATAAATGGCATCTCATTAAAAGACAACATGTCCGATTATACCAAAATCAACTTTGCAAAGGCACTTGAGCAAAGAAGCAGTGGGGAAATTTAAATGTACAAATGCATCAGAACTTTTTGTGGCTAGTTAGGAAAATCTCTAGGAAAAGAAAAAATAATCTGGTTCACAAAGGTAGTAGCATGAATTTTAAAGCAAAAACGATGGCCTTCTGGAAATAGAAGTAGGCACACAAGGCTAAAGACAATACAGTACTGTATATACAATACAGAATATTTTATTAGGCAGAATTAAATATACAGTATATTATTCAAATGTGCACAGGTGGAAGTGAAAATAAGGAAAAAACCTTTTCTAGGTATATAAGTTCACACATACTGTATATAAAAAATGAACTCTAAACACTGTAAATTAAAATGTTTGAAATTACATTAAACAGAGGTAAAATGGAATTTGGTTGCTGGATAGTTAAAGCAGACGCATCTCTTATATATTTGGCTACATCTGTCACTCAAAGTGTGTCTGACTCTCTAACGCTGGGTGGAGCCTCTGACTCACATGACAGAGAACCAGCCCAGTGAGCCCACAGTGCCAGACTGTGACACCCTCTGCCTCCCCATGTTACCCAGCAAAGACACAGCTACTCACCAGACACACCAGGTGAGCGCCCCCCGCCGCCTCCCCTCCCGCGATTCGCGGCACCCCCCACCCCCCCTCCCGCGATTCGTAGCACCCCCCCACGACCCCCCCTCCCACGATTTGCGGCCCCCCCCGCGACCCCCCGTGACCCCCCCTCCCGCGATTCGCAGCACCCCCCGCGACCACCCCTCCCGCGATTCACGGCAAAAGCCTCGCCCCGCCCCCCTCCCACGATTCGCGGCACCCCCCCTGCGACCCTTCCTCCAGTGATTCGCGGGGCCCCTCCCACGATTCACGCTCTTCCCCGCCCCCACGAACCCCCCTACCACAATTTGCAGCACCCACCCCCCCATGATTTGCGGCAACCCCAGCCCCCACGACCCCCCCTCCGGCGATTCGGGGCACCCCCCCCCCCGTGACCCCCCTCCTCCAGCGATTCGTGGCAACCCCCCGCGCCCATCACCCCTGCACCCCCCGCGACCCTCCCGCGATTCCCGGAACCCCCCCTGACCCTCCCCCTCCCGTGATTCGCAAACCCCCCGGCCCTGCGACCCCCCTCCCACGATTCGCTGCAACCCCTGCGCCCCCCCCCCTCCCGCAATTCGCAGCACCCACCCCCGCGACCCCCCCTCCCGCAATTCATGGCACACCCCCGCAACCCCCCCTCCCGCGGACACCCCCCACCACCCCCCCCCCAGCCGCCGCGATTCACAGCAACCCCAGGATCAAATGGCACATGCAAAACACTGACACTGAAGATTTATTTTTCATTTTAAGAATGTTTTCATATTCATTCTCATGTGTCGACATGGTCACCAAGGAAGTGCCACACTTATGTCAACATTTAATGTGTTGACTTTTCTGTGTTGATTTTTTCTTGTGGCGATTTGCGGCACCCCAGCGACCCCCTCCCGCAATTCGCGGCACCCCCCGTGACACCCCCCCCCCCCCGCGCGCAATTTGCAGACACCTATAACTCAAGTTGCAATACAGGTCATCTTTTATACAATTCTAACCATCTTTCTCATATACAAATGTTCACAAATTAAGGGGGTGCAGCCCCTTACGACGGTGTGAAGAGCGCCCGTAGGGCGCGATGAATCACCTAGTAGTGAATTAATTGCATTCAGATGTTTTCCAGTCTCACATATATTTTTTTCTTGGACTAAAATGGATGATGATTTTGTAAACTAGATGAATAGTTTCCTGCAACTCTAGGTTCAAGAAAACAAATATATACTTGGGTCTATAAAACAAAATGTCTGAGAATATTATTGAAAGCAGTGAAACTACCATGTACTGAGAAGGACAGGGATCAAGTGGGTGAGTTTAAGGTGACTCAAAGGTTAGAAAATGAACAAAGCAATATGGAAAACCTTTCTATACCCAACACTAGGAGAGGATTTAGTACAGGGGTGGATTTAGGGATGAGGGTGCCCCTAGGCACAACAATAATGTTCGCCCCGCCTAATTGTATTATTTTTATTGATTACTTATGAGAACTCATTTGATAATAGCCAATATAATGGATTTATAAAAAAAAGCCACTAACTGTGACATGTTCTTTTATTATGAATACATATTAACTAAGTAGGACAGTTTACAGGGGCAGTATCTGCATGTCTATCCATTTACACTCTATTTAATTTGGAATATAGTACAGTACAGTGGATATTTTGCAGTTATTGGTACATTTTGGGCTGACAGTACTATCACAGGCATCCAAGTGCCGCCCCTATGCATGTTCCTCACAAGCCTAATGGGAAATTCGGCTCTGAATTAGTAGTGAAAAAGTTAGTGATTACCAGATGTGTAAGTTCATCCCAGTCGCTAGGAGGCAAGTTGGAGTTTGGTTCCCCTCTTTATAAAATAGCACTCTCAGCTGCACTACAAGGAACAAAATCCTGCACTGAATTGACAGGGCTCAAACTATGCTGTCTGATATCAGCCGGTCAGGATCAGACTCGCGAGATTCAGCTCTCTGCAACATGCAGAATCAGTGTTCACTGGTGGTTCCCATCTCATGGTCCATCAGAAGCCGGTACACCCTCACTTGCTGCAGTGTAGGCTTAGAGGAACCAGTTAGGAGCTATCCTGTCCCCTACTGCAGGTGTTGGCAGGGTCAGTGGGGGAATTTGTGGTTTGTGTGCCCAGGTGCAAAAATATAATATAGCCCCCCCCCCCATAACCCCAACCCAAGTTTACAATAACTCGTTGCTTGTTTGAGCAGTGGGGGGCACCAATGATATAGATGGGGCTGCTCTCATTTTGGCTGCTGGTGCGACATCCGTAGGTTTCTGGTGGATTGTGATCCGGCAGACAGGATGTGGATGCTCAAGCGTCTCACCCGCTCGTGCGTCCATTGCCGAGAATGGGGCATGTGAGCATCTCAATGTAGTTGGGTTATTACCACAGGGCTCCCTCTAGTATTTTGTTTACACAGATTTTTTGTGAATTTGAACAAATTACATTTCCCTTGCTCCTTGCAAAGTGGAAAAAAATCTGTCCAGTTTTGCAGAACAATGCAAAAACAAGAGTTTAATTTGCACAGTTAGAGAAAAGAGTACAATTTTAGTTGTCAGTCTTGCTATTCCGAGAAGAGCATAACCACAGCATAAGGAATTGATTTTTGCCCCTGACATGTCAGAGATCAAGACTTGTCCTATATAACGAGACACATCTTGAGATTCCCAATTTGCCGTTTGATGGGCAGTCACAGTTCTAGTAAAACAGAATTTCAATCACACAATTAAACCATCATGTATTATTTGAATTGAAATCATGCAGTATTTTAGAAGGGAAAAAAGTAGGTGCACTTCTTGTGTGTGGAGGAGCACAGGAGTAAACCAAATCAAAAGAAGGACACGTTAGCAATCATATGCAAAGACCCTCTTTTTTTACACAGTAGTATACAATATATAATATTTTAACCCTACCCTACAAGCCTCCCAATTATAATATATTATATTTAAGAGGAAAATGCAACTATTGTAACTTATAAAAATATGGCTGCACTCTTTTATCCTCCCTTTGGCGCATAGATCAATACACGAGGAGCACTGCGCCTGATTGCAGGGTGGTGTATTATGATTCAGAGTGTGCAGCGTAGTTTAGTGTGGTGCATGGAGTTGCTGGCGAGTGTAGTACTTATGCTATTTCACCATATGTTGCTTTTGAAAATCACCATTGTACCTGAGTGAGGTCTCCAATTAAATACAGTACAGTGTACACTTTAGTTACAGTATGAGAAATGCAGTATACTGTACAGTTGTGGCATAAGACACACAGTGATAAGATGCTTTACAAATGAGAGCTGGACTACAGGATCATACACAGTAACTAGAAACATAGAGTACATGCTGTACAAGTGGTGAGCATCACTTCCGTCTGCCATGAACATGGATGCAGGAATGTGGTTTGCTTTATACTGTAAATTCACTTGAATCATAACTATCGTTATCAACATAATAAAATAGTAGTTTTCTCTATGCTGTTGCAGTGCCCAGGATGACCACAGCCTATTAAATTTAGTGAGCATCGTTAAACCCACATTCATTAAAGTATATCACTGCAGGCTGCCTCAGTGTTTGCCTGGGTTTAGTGGGTTCACAGAAGGGTACCATGCTATGGTAACTGGTTACAAAAAAAACCTTTTCTGTGGAGATGCTCGCAAAGCATTTCAAACATTGAGCTTCATTCAGGTGCAGTTATGTTTAAAATCCTGCTGAACTCTTTCCATACCAAAAGCTACTGTTGACTTATCTGACCATGTTTCGCACTGTTCTATTAAACAAAGTGAATATGTGAATCACACTAGAAAAACATAAACCAATGTGCCAAAAAACAAGTGTGCAAACATTTGTGAACGCTTATATCAATATATAAATAAAGGTGATGAATAGACTAAAAATTAAGAATTAAAATACTGCATATCGGGATTAATACAAGTATATATAATTACTAAAGGCAATGTACATTCCAGTGGTCCTGTCAATCAGGTTTATGTAATATTGGAGCAGTGATTGGAGCACACTACTTATTAAATCCAATATAGGAGACAGAATATTCAGATCATTCCGCAGTGGGATTAACTGTATTAAATTGTAAGAATCCCAGTGTGGATAAATCACTGCAATTTATTGTATATATATAGCAGACTAAAAAGAATAAATTGTATCCGAATGCCTCTAGCTAAGTCTTGCATAAAAATAAGAGAGTGACATTGTATCCAAGTAATGGGACTGTCTGTCTCAATAAATGGTTACATATGAGATAACACATGAACACTAGCAAGTGCATCAGTGTTTAAAAATGTGTCAAGAACCAAAAAATTCCACTAAGATAAATCAAGTGTGAAGCATATATTAGGAACAGGTGAATACACACAAATGGTATCCCTATATATAAAAGCACTGGGGGGGAAATAAATACATGACATTAATGAAACGTGTTTACATGAGCATCCAAATCCTGGTTTTACCACATTTTCTTATCTTTTTCTGCACATCTATACTATTGTCTTATAAAGAGGGTGTAAATAGTACACCTCTTTTTTAACGATTTTGAATAAAAGTTAAATTTTAAGAACACGTAACTATCAGTTGTACGTCAAGCATAAATATCTTCAGAGTGCACCCTCAATATCTCTACTATCCCTGCTTTCCTAATATGATTATGTTTGGCATCATTATATTCCATATTTCCATAATGTCTCATATCCATACGGTATCAAGTATTTTAGGTATAATCGGCAAGTAGGGGGAAAGTTTTTACACCAAATCTGGTACCATTTAATAAATTATGCCATTAGGAGGAAATACTAACCCTCCAATACATGATATAGGCATATATATTTAAGTACAAACTTTTAACAACTATCTCTACTTGATATTATACACCCTGGACACCTGTAATAATTTATAGAAACATATTCCATGTGAATTTTTCATTAAGTCCTTTAGGTGCGAGTGTGTTCAAAGTATGAATCCACTTGGATTCACACCATGACAACCTTCTCAAGCGATCTCCCCCTCTTGGCAATTGAGGGACGTGGTCTATAATTTTGCATCACAAACTAGCCAGGAAATGTCCAAACTGTTTGAAATGTTTGACAACCGGCTGTTCCACTCCTTTGGATTCTTTACCTTCTATGGCAGCACAAATTGCTGACCTATGTAAGTCCATTCGGGTCCTGATATCCCGTATCGTCTGTCCTTCATACAGTACATGAGTCCACAAGGACATATAATGATGTATACAATGAACGTCGTTGTGCAGGTCACCGTATGTTTAATTTTGTGTTGATAACCAGTATGTAGATTCTTTACATAAGTACTGGGTTCCATGTAACTGCAAGTGGTGCATGAAGGACATCGCACACGCCTGCATTTCTGAAATGGTAAAAAAATGTTTCTTTGGCAATTGGTGTCAGATTGGTTTTAACCAATATGTCCTTGATGCTCCGTCCCCTTTTATAAGACGGAATTAGTTGTTTGTTCTTTAAACATGGAAGTTCCTTGTCACTTGTGATGATTGGCCACAATTTCTTTGTAGTCTGGGGTAATACCTCACATGTAGGAGTATAGTGGGTAACAAATGGGATTTTATTGAAAAGAAGAGGGGATGAACTACTGCACTCACTTTAATGTTAATCTGGTTTTCAGATGCTGCTGAGCCATAAGGGTTTCCCAATCCCTCTTGGTTCATCTATAGTACAATTTGGTGGGCTTTAGTGCTGCCTTTGTGTTGGATGTATTCTTGGGTTTGTGGGTAAACTTAATGTGAGATACTTGTTGTTGTGTTTGTGTGTGTGTGTGTGTGTGTGTGTGTGTGTGTGTGTGTAAGAATCAGAATAAGAAGATTGGTGTAAAGTTCAGCGTTTTATTGCTTACAAACTTAAGTGGGGATAAAACTGGGTATTGGTTTACTTGGTGTTTCTGGATACACCTACTTGGTGTCCACTCCAGGAAGATTCCCGACAGGGGTTCAGGTAATCCTTTGGAGGATTCCTTTAACCTCCGTAGGTCCCTTATCAAGGGATCTATGGTCTCTCTGGGTGATTTGCAGTGAAAATATTCAACAGTATGTGTTTTAAGTCTCTTTGTGGGTCAGAAAGGAGCCTGGGTAGGCTTATGGCAGTTCAGAGAACTCCTCTACAATCCCATAGGCTGGGTAGCCTATGTCCTTTCTAACTTCCGTTTCTATGGTGATTGTCTGTTTCTGACACTCACTTGAAAAGTGAGTACTTGTAATGCAGAGGGTTGTCTCAGACAATTCCCCATTTGGGGGACCCCAAGTAGGTGTATCCAGAAACACCAAGTAAAGCCCACCCAATTGTACTATAAATGGGATTTTACTCCCTGTTGCTTTTTGAGTAACTTTTTTTGTAATTTGCCTCTCTGTATCTGTAATATCTCCTCTTTTTTCTGCAGGTTTTTGTACTCAAATCCCTTGGCTACAAATTTTTTGATCATCTCGTCCAAAGTAATAGCATCTGGGACCTGTGGAGCCCCCATTTTAAAGCTGATGGATGGCAACTCGAATTTAGCATGAAAGTATTCCTGTCGGTAGTTTTAATGTAGACTGAAGTGTGTGATTGTTCTCGATTTTTATCATCACATCTAGGTAATTGACTACTTTAGAATCCATTTCATGCATGAATTTAATCGGTGTGTCTTCTGAATTGATGGTATAAATCACTGCTTGGAGTTCCTCCTTGATTCCATCCCAGAAGATGATCAAATCGTCAATGTAACGCATATACATGAAAATTTGTTTTGATACATGTGGATTACTGAAAAATAACTGTTGTTCTGGCTCAAACATATACTGTAGATGTTTGCCAGTGCTGGAGCTACCGGGATCCCATGGCGCATCCTGTTGTTTGAATAAAGAACTGGCCATTATGGATAAAGTAGTTGTGAAATAAAGTATATTCCAATAACTGGATGAAAAATGGTATCAATAGTGCATCATATTTCTTGCAATGTAAAAATGTTTTAAAAGCAGCCAGTATACTCAAGTGTGGAATCACTGAATACAAATTCTTAACGTCCAAGGTGCAAATAATCATCCCTGGGGGTATCAGTGGTAAGGTCTCTAGTTTATGTAACAACTGTGTGGTGTCTTTGAGGAATGTATTTTCTTGCAGAATCAGTGGTTGTAGAAATGCGTCCAACCACTGAGCTACAGGATGAATGATGGAATCAATTGCCGATATGATGGGTCTCAGTGGTGGCTGTTTCTCATCCTTATGGATCTTGGGGATCGAATAGATCACAGGGTCATTAATTCATTTATTTTGTAATTTAGTATCAATCTGGCCAGTTATCACTGGTTGCTGTAATATGTTGTATAGTACTTTTAAAAAATTTTCAGTTGGATTTGATGAAAGGCGTGGATATGTGCCAGGATCATTTAGCATGGCATCCAGGTTAGATACAAATGTGGATCAATCCCGTAGTACGATTTCGGGGTAATAATACTTTGATCCTCTGAAAGGTGTTTCAATGCCATACATTATAATTTAGATAGATTATTATGCCATCCGGTGCTCACAGCATTATGTTTGGTAATTTGATTCATATAGTAACCGATTGAATGTCTTCACACATACACAAACACACATATTGATATTAAAATAATACAGTTGAAATAATAAAACTGAATCACTCCTGAGCAGGAACCACTTATTTATGCCTGATACAGATGAGTGGTAGTGTACACTAATGTTTATGAATACCATTCTTAGTAATGGCAATGAAGGGAAGAGGATAATGGAGAGGTAGAGAGCTCCTGATCAGCCACTTTTTCATCAGGTAGTTAAGCATCCAATGCAGTTTGGGGACATACAGTACAGTAGCATACAGTGTAACTTTAGAAGTGAAAGAATGGGGAGTTACCCACAATATATTGTGACAGTATGTAGAGAGTTCCATAGGGTAGTCAAACATGATTCCACCTGAACTGAGATCACTGTATAAAACACTTTGTGAGCATCTCTTCCGCAAAAATATAAACAATAATAATAATAATAATACAAATAATTAATGTATAGTGCATTGATTATTAAAAGATTTTCAACCATCAATGTGCCTTACCCCTGACAAGCAATGAGGCAGTGTAATTACATGCTTTGGATCCCCTTACACCTCAGCATGCCTTATTGTGCCTTAGTGCTCCTTTACATGCCATTTTTATGATGTGACTAGGTGTGTCTAGACATGACTGCAGCAACAATGAGCAGAACTACATCAGTATGTAAAAAATGTTTCCAGCATGTTTGGTTATAAATGTTGAATAAAATAAATGGCTCAAAAGAGCATTGAGTCTACAGTACATTTATTATGGTACATTGTGAGATGACACGTTCAATATAACCCACACTAGTGAAGAGAACAAAGTATTTTGGCACAGTTGCTAGACCCTTGACTTGTGCTTTACATAAACAGAATGTGACCATGTGACTCTGTCTGCGACTCGAGGTCAGCCTGAGAGGAGGCAGAGCTGCTCCCCCTGGCTGCCAGAGGCTGCTATGTCAGCACCACAGATCTGCAGCTGCGCAGACTTAATTTATTCACTGCACTGCCTTCCGCCCCCATCGACGCTGGCTGAGCTACATGTGTCTGTGAGTATTATAGGTGTGTGGTATTGTGGGGGGTGTAGTGCAGGCAGGCAGGGGCCAATATGTGTGTATTATCTCTTATATATTAGGCTACATGTGTGTGTGTGTGTGTTTGTGTGTGTGTGTGTGTGTGTATTATGTGTGGTGTGTGTGTATAAGGCTGGGTGGGGGGTGGAGTTTCATGTGTGACCCTGTCCAGCGCTATACACACACTCTCAGGATGATTGATACATATAGCCAAATATATAAGATATATATATATATATATATACACACATACAGGAAATCCGCACACAATTCAGTGATTCATCAAGGTTGTGCTCACTCCAAGGCACAGGACCAAAACACAGTATTTTTGAAGGAGGGCACTCACCATTTCGCAGATAAAAAATTCAACTTTTATTTAATCCATTAAAATATTGAACTCGGTAAACGTTTCGGTCTGCATCTCAGACCTTTTTCAAGACAAGCAGCCAGAGAATATGAGATCTTTCTGATATGAGGTCTCTGTTGGAGAAAGATCTCATATTGTCGGGCTGCTTGTCTTGAAAAGTTCTGAGATGTAGACCGAAACGTTGACCGAGTTCAATATTTTAATGGATTAAATAAAAGTTGAATTTTTTATCTGCGAAATGGTGAGTGCCCTCCTTCAAAAATACTATATATATATATATATATATATATATATATATATATATATATATATATATATATATATATACTCTGTCTAGTGTTGTTTATTGAGAAGTGCCCATTCCTTGCCATTTATTTATTTTTAATATTTATTTATAATTTTAATTTATGATCTAACTCCCATATTCTTATTGAACCAGATCCACACTAATTTATTCCATATTACTCAGATCTTTCTGTTGGGTACATACCTATGGTTTACATGATCCATCATTATTTTAGGTCTGTTTGTACCACACCTAAGAGTAATCCTGAATTTCTTCAGGACGATACCCCATCTTTCATCCTTCATTTAGTATGGAAATTGGTATGTTCATATTCCATTTATTATTGTTATTATTCCCTCTGTCCTATCTTGCTCCCTCCCTGACATATTGTATATGTTTAGTTCATGTTTTAGATGCTGACAGGCATAAGGATTGAGATCTGCTTAGGATCCACTCCCTCTCTCTCTAATGAAAGCTGTATTACACTTTGACTGAGAGATTTTAAGTTACTTGTGGGTATATACCTATAAATGAACCTTCAATGTTGACCATTTAGGTCTTTGCAATTTTGCAAAAATAATAAAAAATAATAATGCTTATTTCCACCACCTAGACGGTTACCCCTGAGGAAGTCGTTTTAGCGACGAAACGCGTTGGGTTTTGTGCATGATTGACCGTTTTAGAATCCATGACTCCACACAGATGAATAAATTGTTTTATTGTTATATTTTATCCATTTTTTACATTAAATCTGTTGTATTGTGACCGAATTGTCACCATTTGTTCTATTGGTGGTGGATTTATTTCAAGAGGGCGCACTTTGTCTATTGTCTGATATATATATATATATATATATATATATATATATATACACTTGTGAAGAGAGGTAGCACACCTATATGTGGGGTAGTAGTCCCGGTGCCCTCCAGTTCACTTAACAAAGTGAAAATAACACAAACAGGATAGCGGCGGCACTCGGCGAGGAAAGAAGTCAATGGACGCAGTACTTGGTTCAAACGTTTTCGATATCTAATTTGACATCGTCATCAGGATACAGACATTGAAAATATCCTACCTTATATCCCAGACACCCGGTGATGGGGATCCACGTTCAACTGCGCCGGGGGTTGCGCCTACAGATGACGTCATCCCGCGTCATCAGTTGTCATGGAAACCCGCATACAACAAAAATAAGTGACAGTGAAACGGAGTTCCCGTAGTGATGCCCGGCAGCACTGCAAATACAAGTATGCAAATAATAAGCGTATGAAATAGCCACAGGCAACGAAATGAATATACATAGTAAATGCGCCAGGGGACACCCACACTGGGGAATGAGAGACACTGATTGATCTAAGATACACGTAGAGCAATAAGACTAAGGCAAATGCATAGAAATAATGGAAACACAAACATAAAATTGAAGAAGCAAATGCACCCGCAAAGTGATAAGGGAAAAGCGAGAAAACGCAAGATGCATAGGCAGGAGAAAAGGAACAACATGAGACTAGCTTTTAAAGAAAACAATGCATTGAATGAATCGGCAGGACTGCATTGTTTTCTTTAAAAGCTAGTCTCATTTTAGAACATCCTATGATGGAATATACCACCTTCCGAGGTCTAATCTTACCATGATAGCTTATAATGATTTATGATTCTAGTCCATAACTGCGTCGAATTTCTTAATTGACTTCTTGTTCTTCTATGTGATTGATCTATGAATATGGCTACTGTATGAGTATGATATGCAGATTATTGAATATATATATTTGTGATAAGCAAAATGTGATAGGTTATTCCCCTATGATTCTTCTTCTCCTCATTATAGCTTCTAATGTAGAGCAGCCAGACGATCAGGTCTGCATGAGGCCCTATATATGTAGGGTCTCATGTAGACCTGATCGTCTGGCTGCTCTATTGCAGAGCCCTGCAATCAGGTAATCGCTGCCCAGCTAGAATGCAAGCCTGTGAATTGATGTGCATGGCTTGCGAAAAGTTTTGCAGCCCTGCAATTAGACACATTCAAATGCTGCACACGATTTAATGATTTTCCCAGTGTGTGCAAGCTGCTCGTAGCCCAGAACTTACTCGGCGGCTACGATAGAACCAGGCTGATCTTGGCCAGAGCTGACATCACATGACTTCCCTTCAAATGCTGTCACACCTGTGTTTTCCCTGAAATTCCCAGAAAATGGACAGTTACAACCCCCAAACATCAGCTTTGTGTCAATCAAACTAGGGCCAGGGCAAATAAAAAAATGCTGATTTTTGTCGCTTGATGCCGTCACGCATGCACAGTGTGACCCAGATGCATTAGCAATCTATCAATTATCACCCAGCCATGAATCAAGCCCATAGTCTGGCTGCTAATCATACAAGTGCATAAACACATTTTAAATTTGTCAAACGTTTACTTTTTTTATTATCTTTTTACAAACTAATTAATGTACAAACTAAGGTACACACATGCAAACCACTGATCCAATTTTGTTTTTTTAAACTAAATAACTAAACAAAATTTAGATGCACAAACATCTGAAGCATACATGGAATCCCCTTAACTAATTAACCTTTATGTTTTTTAATTAAACAAACTACTGTACCTTAACCAACTGAAATACACACTGGTAAATTCATTAGACAATTGTAAAAACACAAATCTCTGAGCTAATAAAACTTTTTTTAATATATAATCACATAACAGGTAACAACCTTGCTCTTTGATATTATACATGATAATGTCAACCATTTGTTATATGTCATTCCATTCCGTTATTATGTACTGTATTATATTATATTAACTGCTGTCTTTAAAAAAAAAAAAAATCAATTTCCAAAAAAATAAAAACAGATAATAAATCCTAACACAAAAAAAGTTTGCACTAGACATAAGATTGTATGATAAAAGGTTCTAATGTGACAAAAACAGACTTTTTCTTGGGTGACGGTTGACTGCCCGACAGTCGGGATTTCGACGGTCAGTACTGCGACATTGGAATCCCAACTGTTAAAATGCCCAACAGTCGGGATCCCAACTGACAGGGGCTATTCTCCCTTGTGGGAGTCCACGACCTCATAGAGGGAGAATAGAACATGTGGTGAGCAAAGCGAGCCACCGAGCCCGTATCGGTATCCCGATTGTCGGACCGCCATGCCATACCCCTTTTTCTTGTTCCGCTCTATAATTATTACTGGGCCTAACACACTGACATTTGCAGATGTTAACGGGTAGCAATAGCAAGTAAAACAAAAGTGTGTCGCGACTCTTTCTAGGGAATGTCTCAACTAGCGACTGTATCTGTATGCGGCAACACTCGCTCTAGCTGGTTACTTTATATGGACATTCTAAGAAACCTTTGGTGCAACCAATGTCCTTCTGATCATATATCTGTGCACAAGTGGCGGATTGCAGATGGTGCCATTGGGCATCCCCATGGCTGTAAATCTCCTTGGTTGGAACTTGAACATATTTTTGGAGAACCGCTGCTTACGGAAACGCAGCGGTGACATTTGTATGCTCATCTGAATCCGGTCCACTATTCTTTGCCTAGGGATTCCTATTTAACAAGTATCAAAATAAGTATGCCTGTTCTGTTATTGTCAACACAGAATGTTGCTAACAAATGCAAAAAATAAAGTGTTTTATATGTTTTTGTCAATTTTGAAACTTTTATTCTTGTTCTTCCAATTGGAACCGAGAGCCCAGATTGGGCACTATTTTTTGAAACATATCTTAAAGATAAAGTATATCTTATGTGCCAATTAAAAGAATCAGCCTGATTGCCTAGGAAAGGGTCCTATTAATAAATGCTGAAAGGTTTCTCTTTGTATTGTGACATAAAAGGAACCAAAGAGCGGGTAACTGCAACCAGCATTGTTGCCGGATTCCGTGTGACATTTTACTGGCTTTGCTTTATAAACTTTCCTATTGGTCTGCATTGTGTGATTTCTTATTTTAGCACTTGGTCTACTAAAATAAGAATAATAACACCTTCATGCTTAGAGACCAGTTTTTTGTTCTCCCTTTTTTTTAACACAAAGAAAATATTTTCCTTCTTTTCAGAGCAAATATAAAGGAAGCAAAGTAACGTTACAACTGGATAAACCATTACAAACAAACAATCAAACTTTTGGCTCTCCGCTTCAAAGCAGCATGCGTCACAAATAAATCGCCAACGGACTGTATATGAATAACGTATAGAAAAATCAGGCAATATTCTTATCAATGTTATTCCAAAACCTCAAATGGTCAGTACTATAGTCATACAATTTATTTCATACAACTAAAGATAAAAAAGAATATCTAATTGTTTGGGGAAGGTCAACACCACACAATAATAGGAGGTAGAGGAGGGGGCCCGTGTGCAGCTTACAATTGGGTCCCCTCCTATTAGGACAGTGCAGAGACTCTGGCATTGTGCCAGAGGCTGCTGCACATGCATGGCCTGATGGCACCTCTATTGCGCCTGCGCTAATCACTGCAATATGGCTGTGGCAGCCATTTTCCCAGTGATTTTGTGCTGCACAGCTGGTGCTGGAGCGACGGAGAGGTGAGTATTGTTAAATGGGTGCAGGGTGTTTGGTGTGCGGGCCCACGTGGACCCAGATGTCCACGTGGGCCCAAACTCTGAACATTCATTTACAGTGATTTACATATATGCAATCGTACCACCACCATTCATCCGCTGGTTGTAGTTATTATCATCATCAGAGCACATCCAGCCCAACCCTGCTTCAAGAGATCCATCTAAAGTCTGGGAGGGCTCTGGAGAATATGCAGCAAGTCAGGATGCCGGTGTTGAGTATACATACAGTACATCAGAATACCAACAGCCGATATCTGAAATATAAGTATGCCATGGCAGGTTAGGGTCAGAGTGGGGAAACGGTTTAGGTTTAGGCACTACTAGGGTGGACTTAGAGTTAGGCTGCAGGAGGGGGAAGGTTAGAGACAGGCTGCGGTGTGTGGGTTAGGATTATGCACCTAGAAGGTTGAGTAGGGTTACGCTATGATGCGGGGAGTTAGGTTTAAGCAGCAGGGCACAGGCACTATTACATTCAGTTGAGAATTTGGAATACCATCGATAAATATGTTGCCATCTGAAATAATGGTACCTGTTTCCTAGAAGGGCGCCCATCGCGGGCATTGCATGTACATCGCATGCCATTATAATGGCATGCGATGCGACCGATGCGATGGCCGCGATTTTTACATAGAAATGCATGGTAAAATGTAAATCGCGTCGGTCACATCGCATACGTCCAAAAAATCGCATGCGATGCGACCGACGCGATTACAGATTTTACATAGGGAACAATGTTAAATGGCCCAATTGACCTGATTTTACATAGGGAATCATGTTAAATGGCCCACAGCCCCCAAATAGCCACCCTGAAGTGTGAAATGGCCCCCCCAATTGTTAACCCCACCCCACGATAAATGTCAACCCGAAGCGTGGCGAGCGCAGCGAGCCCACGAGGGGCGGCGGTACACGTCCTCCGACCTTTTCATACCCCCACTATCCACGTCGGCGGAGTTGAGAATAGAAAGTGTGGCGAGCGCAGCGAGCCACCGAGCCCAAAGCGTGGCGAGTGCACGCGGAATACGAGCCCGAAGTGTGACGAGCGCAGCGAGCCCCGCGAGGGGATGCGGAATACATGTTAAGTAATCCGTGTCCCCTCGTGGGGCTCGCTGCGCTCGCCACGCTTCGGGAGCGTGTTCCGCGTCCCCTCGCGGGGCTCGCCACGCTTCGGGCTCGCCACACTTTCTATTCTCAACTCCACGCCGACGTGGATAGTGGGGGTATGAAAAGGTCGGAGGACGCATACCGCCGCCCCATGCGGCCTCGCTGCGCTAGCCGCGCTTCGGGTTGACGTTGATCGTGGGGTGGCGTTAACAATTGGGGGGGCCATTTCACACTTCAGGGTGGGTATTTGGGGTCTGTGGGCCATTTAACATTGTTCCCTATGTGAAATCGGGTCAATTGGGCCAGTTAACATCGTTCCCTATGTAAAATCGGTAATCGCGTCGGTCGCATCGCATGCGATTTTTTGGCCGCATGCGATGCGACCGACACGATTTTTTTCCTTGCGATGCCTAAGATCAAAATCGTGGAAACGAGTACCGAAATAATTCATAGCACAAGTGAAGTCTTTATTTTATATATACATTGACAAGCCATATTGCAATGCAAGGCATGCCAATAATTTTTTTTTTCTATCCAGCTTTATTTTTATATAGCAATTTAGATTTGAGCTAGGACATGCCCCTTCACAAGTCTAAAACTTTCTGCACCTTTCAAATCTGCCCCACCTGCAGTGCAACATGGCTTAACTAGGTGCAAAGTTTCCTGCTTCTTTTGCTTTGCTCTCAGTTCACAATCATCTCTATGAAAATGTACTGTATATGAAAGCTGGGTACACAATACGGCTAAGATGTTGGCGCACCAACAGAGAAGCCAAGTCAGGTACAGTAGGTATATAGACTTACTGATTTGCCACTCAATATCTCTTGCCCTTGAATTTGCCCTCCCAGCTCTGATTTCAGTAGCAGCAGCATGTGTATCAGTGATTGGTGGACAACTCATACACGCAGCCAGATGTCCCGACATATATGAAGATATATTGGCCATTAGCTGTGCTGCACAGCCGTCACAACAAGTCTGTGAATTACATATTTCAGAGACACGTCATTTGCATACATACACCCACTGTCTGGCTCGCGTTATATGGTTAATTACTCGTACGGCTGATTTGTTGGATACCCAAATGTGCTCTCCTCTCTTGGATAAGGTCTCTGCAAAGTAGAACTGATTCACTTGGAAAGGCACAATCACTCTCAGATGGACAAACCCATATGCACTGCAGGTGGGGCTGATGTATCATGTGCAGAGAGAGTTAGATTGGGGTGTTTTATTGTTTCTGTGCAGGGTAAATACTGGCTGCTTTATTTTTACACTGCAATTTAGATATCAGTTCATAAAAGCCTTTTGGTGTTAGCCCATGCACAAGAACCATAGAGCATGCCGTGTAATGCACAGTGTTTGTATAGTGCCTTCCCCCAGCAAGATTGACTGAATCGGCCTCTTTCATTGCATTCTCTGTGAAAAGGTCTTCTAGGAAGGGGGAAGGGATATGGGGGTTGGGGTGGGCTGAATAGAATACCTTCAACACTAAACCACAATGGGAGTGTCTAAGACGCTGTAGCGAAGCATTTTTTACGGAGTGTCTGAATTAACGGGTCAACTGGGAAAAATGTGTCTACTTTGCACCCTGATATATCCGGTTCTATGTGTCCTAGAGATTTGAGACTGGTACCATATGAAAGAGGAGACTCCTGGCTTACAGAGTAGTAGCTTATAGTAGTAGTGTATATGATATCAGGAAGGGAAGCGGCAAGCATCCGTAGGGTCCCCTCCAATTGTCCACCTACTGTAGCTCATTACTAATGAGTACCGCAAATAGGAAATACTGTATAGAGAGGCTAAAGACAGTGTTTTTACATCCAAGAACTTAGGGAGGAGCTTTTATCTATCCCCATTATACTTATAGGGATACCACTTATAGCTGTAACTGTTACAGTACAATGCAATAAAAGCTGTTCCTGCCTGTGCAGACGCACGGAAATCTTTATAGGGAGGCAAAAAAAAAAATTTGTGTATTAAATACTGTATACTCTAACTGACCTACTGTACTATAGCTGTGTTTAAAAAAAAAAAGATCAGTTTATGAATCAAACTCAGGCATACAGTACTGTAAAACATGCAGAGTGGCACGCTTATCCACTACTTTACAACACTTGACAAGAGCGGCCAGACTTTCCACTCAGATGCATCCTAGCGCCTTTTGACCAAAACAATGAGACGCATTAGCGTCCGTGCCCATGCAGATGCACGGAAAGGTTAATAGGGAGGTAGGAGTTTTGTGTGTTGGAAAAAATTAAGTTCCCTTTAATAATCAAGCTCAGGCATACTGTACTTTAATGTACAACATGCAGAGCAGCACGCTTATCCACTAGCCTACACACCTGATAAGAGCTGTCCATCTACAGTACTGTAGCTTACTGGACAGTACAGTAGTAGCAAAGTAGTTCCTGCGCTACAGAGCTTTTTAATACTGTAGTCACTTCATGCACACACTGCAGCACACATTTCACACACATGCGCAGTGAAGATTTCAAAAAGTGACACCTGGTGGATGATCACTGGTATTGCACTCATCCGGCAATTGCCAAACTGTTAAAATGTTTTGCGATGCCTTGCCTTGCGCTGAGGGCCGCTATGGCGGGCTGGTGGTAGAACCGCCATGGGTAGGCTGAACGAGCGGCGCTACATCTGTAGTTCCAAATTTTGTACTGTGGTAGCACACCCCTAACAAACATCCTTGAAAGCTATTATTAGCATATGGTGGTCAGAACAGGGGGCCTTTTGTTTATATACAATTAAACATTGCTTGTCTTGTGCGATTGTTCCACACACAGTAACCATTCTTAAGGTGGTTGCCAGATGGCTGTGCCAATGTAGCTTACTGATCTAACCATTACTTTAGGTACATTGGGGGTTATTCTAGTTCATTCTTTCTGACAAAATCCTTCTTAGATGGACAAAACCATGTGCATTGCGGGTGGGGCAGATGTAACTTGTGCAGAGAGAATTAGATTTGGGTGGGGTTTTTCTTCAAAGTGAGATCTATATTGCAGTGTAAAATCATGCAGTCAGTATTTTCCCTGCACAGAAACAAAATAACTCACCCAAATCTAATTTTCTCTGCACATGATACATCTGCCCCCCTGCAGTGCACATGGTTTTGTCCATCTAAGAAGGATTTTGTCAGAAAGAATGAACTAGAATAAACCCCATTGTGCTGCAGCGCCAGCTGGGCAACCTAATGCCAAAGTCTCCTTCACACGCTACAATCATTATCTAATACATGTCATTTTACGTTTATATAAGTCCCACTGGGCAAAAATCACTTTATGATAAGTACATTAAGAGAGAAAATCCCCTAAGTACTTGGGTGGAGGTGCTCTCAAAAGTAAAAATGTATGCTTTAAAGAGTAAGACCCCCTAATGAATACAGTACTTTATATAGAGGCAACTTGGCAGTTTAAAATCAACATTTAAATAGATGTACATTAAGGGGGATATTCAATTAAAGTGACTTTTTTTGACAAGGTGAAAAATTTGGTACCATCTAAAAACCCTGATTCTTTTTTTTTGCAAAAAAATGAAAAAGGCATTGGTGAAAAATGACTAATAATCAAACAAAAATGCCCACAATTGAAGACAATAGGGTCAAACTAGTCCTAAAAGGTTAAAATCTAAAAATGTCCAATTACCAATCTCAGAGGCTACATCAAGAGATTTCAATAAAGGTGGTTTTCAAGAAAATACCAATGAGACAAAAAAGAGATACAAACAAAAGGAGGAGCAACAGGAAAAGGTAGGGAGCAACAAGAATTCCTGATGAATAACCGCAATTATTGAATCATGGGCATTGAAAGAGATGAGAAGGCTCGTGTGCAGTCTCCTTGGCCACCTTGCCCATCTCTGCTGGGAGCAGTAGGGTCTGAGCACTCTAACGCTCAGCCCCTACTGCACATGCATAAACCTCCACTGCGCAGTAGAGTCTGGTCGCGAAAAAAAAATGGCCGCCGTGAGGGTATTTCAGGGAGGGAACAGTTTTTTACAATAAACATTTTTTTTTTACATACAGTATAAGGAAAGACAATTACAAAAATATATAAGTAATAATTTCATATATTACTCATGTTTTTGTTATTGTCTTTCCTTATATGTAAAAAAAGTTATTTGTAAAAAAACGGTTCATTTTAAACAATCACTTATAATTGTGTTCTACATTTGTAGATATATTTAAAAATCCTTACCCCTGATGAAGTCTCGCAGTGAAACGAAATGCGTTGGTTTCGTCCCACATTCCAAAAATATACTGGTAGGCTAATTGGCTCCCAACAAATTAACCCTAGAATGTCTCTGTGTGCATGTACATGTGGTAGGGAATAGAGATTGTAAACTCCACACGGGCAGGGACTGATGTGAATGTTCAAATATTCTCTGTAAAGCGCTGCGGAATATGTGTGCGCTATATAAGAAACTGTTAATAAATAATGTGTTGCAGCGCTTTATCGAAATCGCATGGATCGCATGTCATATCTCATAAAACAAAGGTTGGACTTGATGGACGCACGTCTTTATTCAGCCTCAACTACTATATACAGTCACTGTGTACTTATGGCAGTCTTAGGCATTGACCTAGTCACTGCCGACCAATATTGATCTACCTAGTGACTGTCGACATAGACATTGTCGACCCAGGGACCAAATACAGTACCTCTCAAAAACATACATCTGATTAAAGCGGTTAGAAGTAACCTTGCTATAGAACAATGCAATCAATTGAAACCTAACTGACTCACAGTGGATGAAAGTCATGTTCCCGATCTCTCACGATCCAAGATTCACAGCTTGGTTTATGGCACACAATATACTGTATAAAATTGCATTGAACATGTTATTTCTGGGTGACCATGAAATACTATTCAGCACACTACAGATGGCGGTTGACAGAATCAAGAGCTTTGTTATTTTTCTGAACTAATACTTTTATTTTTATTATTTCTCTGATAATGTATAATCAGAGGTGGTCGGTTCCGATGTCTCCAGCAGATCCGTAGAAGCTTCTCTGCCTGCTCCATCAATGTTTGCCCTTGTGGAGAGGCTAAGCGGGCGAGTAATTAAGGAACACGGAGAGCGAAAAAGATTCTGTATGAAAGGACAAGGTACAAAATAAAAGATGTGGCCAGAGAATATAAAATGAGTGGTGGAATTAGGAGAGTGGGAAAAACTAATGAAGCATGGTGGTTTCATTATTATACTTAGAAATCCAGATCCTGCCCACACGTCTCACAGGGCTTTGTACAGCTTGTTCCAGCCTTTCAAATATCATGCAGTGAAAGCACTTCACTTATAAAAGGATCTGAATGCCCGCATGAGAAAGGGCAAATGAAGTATATTTAATATGTAAATGCATTAACTGTCTCATTCTCTCTGTGTAGCCGCTAAGCATATTTAAAGATTAACACATAAGCAGATATTTTTATTAGATACTAATTTCTGTGTTGTATTAGGGACTAAAGGAGGCCATACACGTCCCGATTCTGCCGTGTGTTTTGTGCTTAAATCGCATCGCATTGCATGCCTTGTGCATGCATTGTGCATGCAATGCGATGCGACGCGATAAAAGGACAGTACAAAAAGTATGTGCAGCACATACTTTTTGTACTGTGCGATGAGATGCCGCGGGAGCTCGCATCTCACAGCACACATCGCATAGGCAGAATCGGGACGTGAATGCGCACCTTTAGTCCTTGTTGAGATTTCATTTATATCACAGCTGCAGGGGAAATGTATGATGCCGGGGCGTAACTAGAACTTTGTGGCCTCCATAGCAAAATATTAAAAGGGCCCTTCTTCCCCAAGCCTTTGTCACTACAATGCCCCTTATGATGGCTGAATACTGTATATGAGAGAGGTATTAATTTAATTGTGAAATTTGGAGAGGTGAGGCACTTCTCTGCCGGGAGCAGCAACGGGAGCAGTAAAGTCTGGGCACTAGAGCGCTCAGGCCCAACTGCGCATGCACAAATCCCAGGAATGTTCGCAGAACTGCCGGCAGCAGTGTAGCGTTGTGGAGTCTGAGCACTAAAGTGCTCAGACTCCACTGCGCATGCGCAGAACACCGGAAAAATGTCCACCATGCCATTTTTATGACAATTTGAGCAGCACTCCTACCACTGGACGGCGTGTCATTATTGCAAAAATGGGTGCAGTATGCACATTGCGTGTTCCCTGGGACTCAGGGGCCCATGTGCACCAAATGCACTGCACCCCTTATAGAAACACTACTAGGCTCTACCATAAGCAATTTTAGTTTTTCAATGTAAGTGCTGCGGCCAGCAACCAGGGACATTGGGGGATGACGCGGCCGGGCGCTGCTTTCGTCTGAAGCACCTGCAACGGGGATGCTGCCGGGTCACGGCGGCAGAGGTCATCTCCCCTGCTTGGCGGTTGCCAGGAAACAATTAGGATGCAGGCCGGCACACCAGCCCACAGCTGGGAATGATTAGGTTGGACTAGGTTCCCCATGGGGATTGGCCATCCTTTCCTTTTTAAAGGAATGGCTCTGGCACCAACCCGCCATTGATAGCTTCAGTTAAGATCTATCTATCTGCCTGCTCTATGCTCCTTACCGGCTCCTGGTTGTTCCTGGTGCTCTGTTCCCTTGAAGTTCCTATCCAGCCCAGCTGTTCCTTATACCAGTGCCGTAAGTGCCATTTGGAGACCTGGTTTACTTTTCTCCTTTTCTGGTTTATCATTTCTACCACCCTAGTCCCGGTAATTTGTATGTTTCCCCTCTGGTGCTATCAGAGAGAGCCGCAGTTCAGTGCTTTACCTTTGTCTGGTGCCGTTTTGGTGTTTAACCCTTAACAGCGTTTCCAGTGTTATTCTGTGTTGTTTGTACTGTTGTGTGGTGTTATTATCTTGTGTATGTCACCAGTTGTTTTGCGAATAGGTGTCTGGTGTTTTTTAGTGGCGTTATTTTTGCCAAGCCGCCATTCAGTTTTAGTTCAACTGTTCAGTTAGGTTCCCTAGTTACTGTAGTTCACCTTTTGTCCCTCGCATAAAGATCTCTGACACTTTGACCCACGTAAGACCTGGTGGCACCGGAGTTGGGGAGGACTTAATTCGCCCCTCCAAATGTGGCTATTAAAGGTGAGGTTCTAGCCCCACAGGTGTCAGCCATCTAAGTGAGGGGACACCCAAAACCATAACAATTAATGAATAAATGTGGAATGTATGTAACTGTTACCTACAGTACATTGCACATTTGTTCATTAATTATGGCCTCCTATAATATTATTATGGTGGAAATTAAATAGGATGAGAGATTCAGAAAGTGAGAGATTTGGTAAGAAATCTCCAGTTTTTTTTTAAAGTGGCAATCTTTTACATTGCAAAACCAGTTTGATATTGCAGTGTAAATGATTGATCCAATTAAATTTCACCCTATATGTTACAAATATATTATGTGTTACATGGGATTATGGCCACCTTTAACTATATTATAATATAATTATAGGTGGCTATAATCCCATATAACATAAAATAATTGTGTGGAATCACTGTGGAGCAATGAGGGGCAATGTTTGAAATTACTTGAACCCGATCCAGTGCTTTCAGATTATACCCAAGTCTCCTGTTATACTGAGGGTGACCTACTTTTAACCCTTCTTATAACCTGGGTTGAAATTCCAGGTTGTTGACCTGTGTTATTTGATGTGGTGCATTCACAAAATGAACTCAAAAAGAAGTTATTACGGGTAGTAACCTTTGCGCTCCCTGCAGCCTAAGTTCTTGTTGGTTTGTACAGTTCACCTACCATACACAAAACTATACAAAGACACAAAAGAAAATACCAACAAATCCCTGGGCGCAGATAGGGATTATTTTCTCACACCTTTCCTTCTCCCTCTCTCTCTCTCTCAGGTGAGTACCCAAAAGAAAAACATAAGGGAGACACAATAGTGTGATACTGTTTTCACAATTGATAATTCAAAAGAAATAGCAATATTTGGAGTTTTCAGACTCGTTCCCTTAGAAATGATCTACTGTGAAAAGTAGACTTTAATCACTTTTGAGGAGCGGTAACGTTACCAGTCGGGCATCCAATTTCATTGGGTATATATGCAAGAAAAGTGAAGCTTGTATAGTGTGATACCGCTTAATTTATTGACAACATACATATAAAAAAATTCAAAATGCAACAGTGGACTCTCACTGAATCAATTTGTCTACAAAAGGATGCAGACAAATAAGGCAGATGGTATTTGTATCTTCCGCGGCCCCCGGAGCCTTTGGTCCAGCAAAATAAAGTCCAGTGTCAGATCCATCCTCTCCATGGCCAACGCGTTTCAAAACCAGGTGGTTTCTTCCTCAATGCACCAAAATGAAGGATGACTCTGAGAGAGGAACCTTTATTAAACTTAATGAAAATTGCAGGTGGTGAACTTTTAAGACTCAACATTTACACGGAGGTTCTTGAAAGTCTGTTTTAGCATGTGGATGGTGGTGGGAGCAGTTAGCAGAAGTATTGCCAAGAATGCTGAAAAACCTTGCACCGGCCCTGTTTCCAACCCACAGACAGCATTGTCCAGTGTGGGAGGAGCAGTGGGGGGAGCCTCTCTTACTTGCCACTCGGCTTAGCAGAGTAGCAGTGAATAGCTGCACAGAGCGCTGGGCATACCTGAGGTGTGGCTCCAGAATGCAGCACTATCCATATGGCCACACATCCTATGTATTAGGCCACACCTGACCTCTCCCATCTGAGTACACACCCCTTTTCAGGAGCACATTTGCTTCAGACTCGCGAGGGTTTCTGGTTTTCTAGACAAAAGAATTGGGAGATATACACAGAAAAGAATAATATGGCTAGATACATAATAATAGGGCTAGATACAAAGCAGGAAAAGTTACCTTAATGCAGGTTGTGTATTTGTCATCATCACTGAAGCAAATTCTTTAGCCTTCAAGGCATGCACAGTGCAGAGATTTACTTGTACCCTTGACAGTTTTCCAGTGCACGTACCACAAAATAGACAGTGCATCGATACTATACACATCAATAAACGAACAGGCTAGGTACAATGGGCTATCTGTTCTTTCAGTATCTATATAAAATCAACTCCACGCTGACGTGGATAGTGGGGGTATGAAAAGGTCGGAGCACGCGTATCTCCGCCCCTCGCGGGCTCGCTGTGCTCGCCACTCTTTGGGTTGCCATTGATAGTGGGTGGCGTTAACAATGGGGGGGGCATTTCACATACTCATTACCCATCAGGGTGGGTATACAATTAAAAATCGGGTCTGGGCGGGCATTTAACATAGGAATCAGGCATCTGGGTGCCTGTACAATCAAAAATAGGGTCCAATCGCATCGCATGCGACCAATTTTTTGGTTGTACAATGCTCTACGTCAAAATGGCGAGGCTTGCGGCTAAATGCAGCTTGCTTGCTGCATTAGCGGTGAACCTTGCCATTTGGGGGAATCCTCACCGTCCTCTGACGGCGAGAAGTTCCCCAGAACATTGAATAGGGCGAGCAATCCTCGCCGAGAACAAGCCACCCTTGCTGCAGAAACCCCCTTTACCGGTGGCATTGAATATCGCCCAATGTGTGCCTGCCATAGGATGCCTATAGATGTGCAGACGGTGTTGGGAAACGGTCATACAAGTAGTTTTTTTAAGGGTAATCCCGTCTGGATGCCAATAAAACATTTAAAGTGGTAGTTTGTTAACCAATGTGAATAAGTTTAAAAACAATCTTTCTACAGTAAAAGCACAAGGTGTCCTTGCTAGAGTCCCTGATTTGTAAGCCAGACCTGTTGTCTTTGACTCTTATCTATTAATAAGCCTCTGCCTTAACTGCATGACGGCAGCCTAAGCACAAGACTAATGGCTGCCGTTGTTGGGACACAATCAGCTAATTTTGTTTTATCTCTTTCTCAATGAATTCTGGGTTTTCATCGATCTTCTTTTTCCTATTAACCTATTAAGGAAAAAGATTGAGCATTACACTTTCAATCTAGCTCAAGCATCCAAGGGCTATTAAAAAGATGTAATCACCTCTTCCACTGAGTCATGCTTACAAATGAATAGAGGATGATTGTAAGCTGGTAATAGTGAGTAGCGATGAGTAAAAACGGTATACAGCCAGAGGGCCGTTGGTGTTTTATTTCAGCATCTGTAGAGGTTTTTTTTTTGGCATACTTCAGGCTTATATATGAAGAACATAGAGTCAAACACAAGCCACCTGCTTATATATGAAGAACTCAGAGTCAAACACAAGCCAGTAGCTTCTAGCGGAAGGGGTATTACAGGGTGGTATACAGTAAGTTGAATATCCCGCATTCGTATATATCCAAAAACCAGAATATTTAGGGGTTTTGTTTGTTTGTTTGTCCCCCCCACCCCTTTTTTCATACTTACCACGTCCCCCAGCGTCCACGACGGGCTTCAGGATCCTCTTCAACGGCATCTCCGGTCCCAGGGGTGCATTGCGCAGATGCACCTTTGATGTCATCCCTGGGACCGCTGAAGAGGATCCTGAAGGCCACTGTGGATGCCCGGGGATACTGTGGACACCAGGGGACCATTGGGGGAACCAGTTAAGTATATAAAAAAAAAAATTCCAAAAACACTGAAATTTCCCGGTACTTGTTTCCTAGCATGGCGCCCATCGCATCATATACCATTATACTAAATAAGGTATAAGATGGTATGCGATGCAACACAATATTGTACAATAAAATATCGCATCACATCGTATGCCATACAATGGCATAAGATGCGATCGTATACGATTTTTTATTGTACAAGCACCCTGATGGGTCCTTACAATGTTAAATGGCCCCCCATAGTCAACGCCACCCCCAGGATCAATGCCAACCCGAAGCGTGGTGAGCGCAGCGAGCCCGTGAGGGGCGTCAGTGTGCGTCCTCCGACCTCTTCATACCCCCACTATCCACGTCGGTGTGGAGTTGATTTTAGATAGTGTGGCAAGCGCAGCGAGCCACCAAGCCCGAAGCGTGGCGAGTGCAGCGGAATACATGTGAAGTAATACGCGTCCCCTCGCGGGGTTCGCTGCGCTGGACACCCTTCGGGCTCAGTGGCTCGCTGCTCTCACCACACTATCTAAAATCGACTCCATGCCGACGTGGATAGTGGGCTCGCTGCACTCGCCACGCTTTGGGTTTGCGCTTTGCCTTTGCGTTGATAGTGGGGGTGGCGTGGGGGTGCATTTAACATTGTAAGCACCCATCAGGGTGCTTGTACAATTAAAAATCTCATTGCATCGCATGCATCGTATGCGGCTATATGGCATGCGCTGCGATGCGCTGGCGTAAGATGGACATCGGGGGCGCTGTGCTAGGAAACAAGTACCAATTTCCCTTACCCAAATTGCAATTGGTCCCGAGCATTGCGGATAAGAGATACTCAACCTGTATCACATGTAGGCTATGCTAAGATTATTCATAAATGTGGGCTATGCAGGAGCACGTACATGCTAATAATGACAGCTATGAAACCAAACACATGAATGGATTGCGGTAGTGTAGTCATATAGAATCATACAACTCTCTCTATGCATGTAATATATGTGTGTAGTTGAATCTATGCATATTTTTTGTCATGACCTTGTTGTTCTTCTTATGTTGCCTGTTGGCTTACTCCAATTATGTTTACTAATACACTTCCTGTGTGTTTTCTCCTTAATGTGACACCTGAAAGAGAACCAAATCAAACAAATAAGACAAACATACTATACATATGTTCCAATTTTCTATTAAGGAAAATGCACCAGTCTAAAGAGCTCTGTCTGTGAAGCAGTTTTTGACTGAGAAACAGATTGCAGTGCTACGGAAGAACACCCTCCATACTCACCAGACCTAGCACATTGTTACATCTTTCTCTTCATTAAAGTTAAATCTGTTCTCAAGGGAACCCATTTTGCATCAGTTACTGAGGTGTATTCAATTCGGCTGGCAAGGTAGTTTTTATGGCGAAGATGGCTTTTTTCCGGCGAGGATCACCAAAATCAAGCCATCCTCGTTGTTGAACCCCCTCGCCGGCTGCTCACCTTATTCTATGTTCCGATTAATTCTCGCCATCAGAGGACGGTAAGGATTCCCCACGAACGGCGATGTTTATGGCTATTGCAGTGAGTCCGCTGCATATAGCTGTGAACCTCACTGTTTTGACGACCACACTCACCGTTTCCACCTCGCTTTTTAGAAATATGTCTGACTTCCATGTATGACTTCCTGTCGTTCTCTGTCTAGATTGTCAGGGAGAAGTAAAGGAGAAAGAGCTTCTGATAGAAACCACGCTTCGATTGCATGCAATGCAATGCGATCTGTACGCCGGTGTAAGTAGGCAAATTGGGCGCCCTGATAATACACAAGTACAGAATTCTTTATAGAGCAACCTGACCTCGTGACCCTGTTCTGTAAACAGAGCTCTACCAGCTAATTTTGCTAAACTTTTGTTTAGAAACCCTTTCAACATGAACGGTACATTTTGTAATTAGCATTCCAGGCAATTACAATAAATTGTTTTGAACAGAAGAAAACAATATGTGTATATAAAAAAAAAAAAAAACATATGTTAGGTCTTTATTATCAACACAATACTTGGCAGAACATCAAAACTCCCCCCATCCCCCCCACCCTCCCCCCCCCCAAAAAAACCTAAAGAATTATTTTTAGATGCACATATTTTGTTCACACGTTATATAAGGGTTCGGTATAGCAAGATATCACTCACTAGATTATGTTCTGAGTATGGTGGCAAGACAATGCCAATGCTAAAATACTGACATGGGTATACTGCTTCTTTTCAATCAAGCGGTTGATATAACATTAAACCCTGTTTTTTTTCTGTGAAGGGGCATGGGGCATGCTATTTCTATTCATGTGCTTGAAGCACATGAATATATATTACATTTTTATTTTTTACAATTTTTTTTTTTACACATTCACCAGCAGGGGGCAGGTGAATGCACCCCAGAGCAAACTCCGGATAAAGCTGCTATACAGGCTAATTGACATCAATGACTAGGAGGCTCGGGAATGAGGGAGTGACACTCTGTAAGGTACCCTTCTGAATTAGTCTGGCCAGACATAAAAAACTGGACATTTCTTCCCGAATTTCATTATAACAATTCTGTTAACTAAAAGTACATAAGCTTAACCGGTGATTTCCATCAGCATCTAATCATCAACGATGTCAGTTGGATGACGCAGGTTTGCTTACTAACAAGTACTAATGGACTAATCCAAAAAAAATTGTGTTTATCCACTAAATGCCGTGTCTATAATGCCTACTAATAGAGATGTGCAGACTCGGATCCCAGAGATCTGAGCCCCCACGGACGTCATCATTCCGAGCCCGGTTCCGAGCAGCGCTCAGAGATTCCCACCTGACTCGGGTCCGTCTGCATGGTCAGAACGTCATCTCCCGGCGCCGGATTTCTCGAGGCTTTAAAAGCGGCTGCTGCGCCCGCCATCTTCACTCCAGTCTAGTAGTGGGTTGGGCGAGGGTGTGTTGGTGCTGCTGCTGGGGCTTAAACTTGAGCTTGACCTTGAGCGCAATATTTTTCAATTGCTGGGGCTGTCTCTCAGTGCTGCTGTGTAGTCTAACTGTGTACATGTAGCACTACTGTCTCCTCTCTGCGGTCTACCTCTGGTGTGCTGTGCTGTAATTAAATATTTCATCGCTGGGGCTGTCTCCCTCAGTGCTGCTGTGTACTCTGTTCTCCTCTCTCCTTAGGAAAACAGTCTAACTGTGTACCTGTAGTACTACTGTCTCCTCTGTG
The DNA here is from genome assembly GCF_055691185.1 of Crinia signifera. Classification (NCBI taxonomy): domain Eukaryota; kingdom Metazoa; phylum Chordata; class Amphibia; order Anura; family Myobatrachidae; genus Crinia; species Crinia signifera. The sequence goes on along the minus strand of NC_139220.1, from coordinate 49,416,587 downwards.
CTGGGGCCTACCTCTGGTGCTGTGCTGTGCCTGTAATATTATATTATATATTAATAATATTAATTAATTTTATTATATATATATATATAGTCCACTGGTGCTGGTGCACTGCATAAAGCTACTGGTGGTGTGTAATATTAATAACTACCTTTTGTGGTGACCACTGGCAGTGCTACTGCCTGCCTGCCTGCCTACCTACCTAACTAGTACCTAGTAGTTTATTTTCTCTACCTACTAGGCTGCTACATTATTAATAATTAATTATATATAGTCCACTGGTGCTGCCTGCCTGCACTGAATACTGTGAATAGAGGTTGCCAGTATTATTTACTCAGTTTACTGTTGCCACTGGCAGTGTTACTGCCTAAGTATACCTACCTAGTAGTACAAGTACATACTAGGCTGCTATATCTAATTTAATAAAAAAAATAATAATACTTGTGCTGTGTGGGACTGTAAAAAAATAATTCCATGCTGCTGGTTAGGGCGGAGTGAAAAAACTGAAATTGAGAAATTCAAAATCGGCTAGTGTGGAAAAGTTGTGACTTGACTTGAATAAGAAACGTGCAAAAGCTTTTTGATCTGAGTCAACATCTTCTGTTCTGGCAAGAGGCCTGAAGTTTCACTTTTTTGGTGAAAATGACGAAAACTGTGAAGATGCTCCGATCTAGTTAAAATTATGTCAGGATGTCTTAGAGTGGTTCATTAATATACTTTAGCATAGTAAAAGAGAGTACGAGATTGTCCTAGTGCAAAGTGAATGACTTTGGTGGGAGAAAAAATCCCTAATAATTGACCCATTTTCATGGTCACAATTGTGAATATTGTGTGTTTTCTCCTGAACGTGTTTATAATAGAAGAAGCACAAATACTCTAAATGGAATTTCGGTGACACTGTGTGAAATATAACATTGCATAATAGCCCTTAATCAGACCTGATCGCAGTACAAATTTGTTCTCAAAATGGGCAAAACAAATGCTGCATTGCAGGTGGGGCAGATGTAACGTGCTGAGAGAGTTAAATTTGGGTGGGGTGTGTTGAAACTGAAATCTAAATTACAGTGTAAAAATAATGTAGCCGGTATTTACCTTGCACAGAAACAAAATAACTCACACAAATCTAAAGGTGGCCATACATCTACAGATCGATTGTCAGATTGGGCCGGTTGGAACAAACAGCTGGTAATATCTGAATGACAGTTTTTCAGCATTTCAAAGCAAATGGTCAACTGTCATTTGCTCTCATCTTTTACCAGGATTTTGTTCCAACCAGACAGATCGGACAATAAATCTGTAGATGTATGGCCACCTTAAATCTCTCTGCACATGTTACATCTGCCCCACCTGCAGTCCAGCATTTTTTTTCCCATTTTGAGAACAAATTTGTACTGCGATCAGGTCTGATTAAGGGCCATTATGCAGTGTTATATTTCACACATACATGAAATTGGATTTATGCTGCTCTCTTTGCAGTGCATATACAAAGATAGACAATCCTGTGTATATAAATAAGAAATAACTGTTGCAGTCTGTTATTGAAAAACAGTAACTGTTACAATAAGTTTTACAAGAAACAGTGTAAACTGTCTAATGTATCATTTTACATATCACTTCTGTTTATTGACAGAAAAACAGTGTTGAATCCCCTATACTGGGAACATGATTGGGCTGCATTACAGCATATAATTATGCCAAAGATAAGCCAATATATTAACTGTTAAATACGTTGAAGTGTATTATGATGTAATAAATTGTAAGCTTGCAGCAGGGCCCTCTAACCCCCAAGTCTGTCTGTCATTACCCAGTTTGTTTTATCACTGTCTACTATTGTAAAGCGTAAAGGAATCTGCTGAGCTATATAAGAAACTGTAAATAAATAAATAAATAAACAAATACATCTAATGTTTAGGGGAAAAAAAACAAGAACATTGATTCAAAAAATAACAGGTTAATCATTCTATGAGTGGTGTCCAGCAGTACATATATGCCAATCACTGTGTTCATTTCTAGGCAGCAGGGCCGTCTTAACAGCAGTGTGGGCACCTGGGTAAAGCAATGCACTGGGGCCCTTAACCATTCTCCCCTCCTAGGGGTGGGGGGTGGTATCAGCAGCAGCTTTGATGTCCCACAGGTGGCAGGGGGTGCTCTATCTTCCATTCAACATGTAGGACCTGGAGCAGTAACTTCTGCTAATTACTCCTTTACTGCACAGGTGGTGGGAGGGAGAACACTAACGTGTGGAAGGGGGCACTGAGCTGTATGAAGGGTCCCTTGTAAATGACTTCCAGGGAGGTAGGGGGTGTTTTATACACAGGGGACGGTTGGATAATGGAGTGGGCTTAATATTCGTCATTTTCCGGTGGAAGGGCAGCTTGTTTGACTGCAGATATCGCCATTATCTGGAAATAGATTTCTTAAGGTGTGTACACACGGGAGCAATATTGTGTGAAATCGCTGGGAATATGGTCGCTGAGCGACCATATTGCCAGTGATTTGGAGCGCAGGTGGCGATAAATCGCCAGCTGCGCGCTCCCGTGTGCACTGCCTAATGGTTGCTGGTCGTAGGAGCATGCTCCTGCGACCAGCGGCTTTCCCCGCGATCGCTGTGCCGGGAGGTCAGCGCCGCGGAGATCAGCATTGATCTCCCCAGCCCCATGCCGCTGCTCCCTCCCTCCTCCCATCAAAGTGACAGCAGCAGCGTCTGCTGCGCTCCCCCTCCGCCCCGTAGCAGTGTCTCCTTTTCATCGCTGATGAAAAGGAGACACTGAGCAATATGATTGCTGGGGATATATTGCTAGCAATATATCCCCAGCAATCATATTACCCCGTGTGTACACAGCATTAGCCTAGTATAAAAACCTAGAGTCCCAACTTTCAGGAGGTGCTGGGAACTTGGGTATCAGAGATCAGGAGCCAGAGCAATCCATTGACAAAAATATAAAACTACACCAGACGTTTGGAGCTGGAGCAGGGACCGGCTGCTTGAAGGCTGATATCTCTGGTTCTGGGAATGATAGAGACAAGCCGCTAGTGTCAGAGAGAACCTGAGAAATATGACTGGAAATTGTAATTAACAGGTCGGATGTGGACTGCTGCTTTGAAGTTGGATATCTGCAGTTCCCCAGGGCCGATTTTCAAAATTTTGGTATCCCTGGAAAAAGGGGATCCTCAGCTATCAACATACAGCCCTTATATGCCGGGGGCCCCTGGGCAAGTGCCCATTAAGCCCATACAAAAAGTCAGCCCTGCTAGGCAGGATTGATCAGCAATACTTATTACAGCATAATGCACTTTAATGTATTTAACTGTTAATATATTGGCTTATCTTTGGCATAATTATATGCTGTAATGCAGCTGCATGTGGGGCAGATGTAACATGTGCAGAGGGAGTTAATGTGGCCATACATCTACAGATTTATTGTCCGATCTGTCTGTTTGGAACAAAATACTGGTAATGAATGAGAGCACTTTGCTTTGAAATGCTGGAAAACTGCCAAAAACTGTCATTCAGATATTACCAGGTATTTGTTCCAACCAGCCAGATCTGACAATCGATCTGTAGATGTATGGCCACCTTTAGATTTGTGTTGAGTTATTTTGTTTCTGTGCAGGGTAAATACCTGCTGCAATTGAGATTTCAATTTCAACACACCCCACCCAAATTTAACTCTCTCAGCACGTTACATCTGCCCCACCTGCAATGCAGCATTTGTTTTGCCCATTTTGAGAACAAATTTGTACTGGGATCAGGTCTGATTAAGGGCTATTATGCAGTGTTATATTTCACACAGTATCACCGAAATTCCATTTAGAGTATTTGTGCTTCTTCTATTATAAACACGTTCAGGAGAAAACACACAATATTCACAATTGTGACCATGAAAATGGGTCAATTATTAGGGATTTTTTCTCCCACCAAAGTCATTCACTTTGCACTAGGACAATCCCGTACTCTCTTTTACTATGCTAAAGTATATTAATGAACCACTCTAAGACATCCTGACATAATTTTAACTAGATCAGAGCATCTTCACAGTTTTCGTCATTTTCACCAAAAAAGTGAAACTTCAGGCCTCTTGCCAGAACAGAAGATGTTGGCTCAGATCAAAATGCTTTTGCACGTTTCTTATTCAAGTCAAGTCACAACTTTTCCACACTAGCCGATTTTGAATTTCTCAATTTCAGTTTTTTCACTCCGCCCTACTGCTGGTGCACTGACGTGTGCCACTGAGTGCCACTGCCAAGCATTACCTAATAATAAAATTAATTATTATAAATTCTGCTGGTGTACGATACTAGTATTGCTGAGGTATCTATCTGTCTTGTGCCTAGTACTGTCTTATCTACCTGTCTGGTGCCTAGTACTGCCATATCTACCGTGTGGTCTGGGGCTCACTGCCTAATACTGGCGTACCTGTGTGGTCTGGGGCTCACTGCCTAATACTGCCGTATCTACCTGTCTGGTCTGGGGCTCACTGCCTAATACTGCCGTACCTGTGTTGTCTGGGGCTCACTGCCTAATACTGCCGTATCTACCTGTCTGGTCTGGGGCTCACTGCCTAATACTGCCATATCTACCTGTCCGGTCTGGGGCTCACTGCCTAATACTGCCGTACCTGTGTGGTCTGGGGCTCACTGCCTAATACTGCCGTATCTACCTGTCTGGTCTGGGGCTCACTGCCTAATACTGCCGTACCTGTGTGGTCTGGGGCTCACTGCCTAATACTGCTGTATCTACCTGTCTGGTCTGGAGCTCACTGCCTAATACTGCCATATCTACCCGTCTGGTCTGGGGCTCACTGCCTAATACTGCCGTACCTGTGTGGTCTGGGGCTCACTGCCTAATACTGCCGTATCTACCTGTCTGGTCTGGGGCTCACTGCCTAATACTGCTGTATCTATAGTCTGGTCTGGGGCTCACTGCCTAATACTGCCATACCTGTGTGGTCTGGGGCTCACTGCCTAATACTGCCGTATCTACCTGTCTGGTCTGGGGCTCACTGCCTAATACTGCCGTACCTGTGTGGTCTGGGGCTCACTGCCTAATACTGCCGTGTCTACCTATCTGGTGGTCTGGGGCTCACTGCCTAATACTGCCATATCTACCTGTCTGGTCTGGGGCTCACTGCCTAATACTGCCGTACCTGTGTGGTCTGGGGCTCACTGCCTAATACTGCCGTATCTACCTGTCTGGTCTGGGGCTCACTGCCTAATACTGCCATACCTGTGTTGTCTGGGGCTCACTGCCTAATACTGCCGTATCTACCTGTCTGGTCTGGGGCTCACTGCCTAATACTGCCGTACCTGTGTGGTCTGGGGCTCACTGCCTAATACTGCTGTATCTACCTGTCTGGTCTGGAGCTCACTGCCTAATACTGCCATATCTACCCGTCTGGTCTGGGGCTCACTGCCTAATACTGCCGTACCTGTGTGGTCTGGGGCTCACTGCCTAATACTCCCGTATCTACCTGTCTGGTCTGGGGCTCACTGCCTAATACTGCCGTATCTATAGTCTGGTCTGGGGCTCACTGCCTAATACTGCCATACCTGTGTGGTCTGGGGCTCACTGCCTAATACTGCCGTATCTACCTGTCTGGTCTGGGGCTCACTGCCTAATACTGCCATACCTGTGTGGTCTGGGGCTCACTGCCTAATACTGCCGTGTCTACCTATCTGGTGGTCTGGGGCTCACTGCCTAATACTGCCATATCTACCTGTCTGGTCTGGGGCTCACTGCCTAATACTGCCGTACCTGTGTGGTCTGGGGCTCACTGCCTAATACTGCCGTATCTACCTGTCTGGTCTGGGGCTCACTGCCTAATACTGCCGTACCTGTGTGGTCTGGGGCTCACTGCCTAATACTGCCGTATCTACCCGTCTGGTCTGGGGCTCACTGCCTAATACTGCCGTACCTGTGTGGTCTAGGGCTCACTGCCTAATACTGCCGTATCTACCTGTCTGGTCTGGGGCTCACTGCCTAATACTGCCGTATCTATAGTCTGGTCTGGGGCTCACTGCCTAATACTGCCATACCTGTGTGGTCTGGGGCTCACTGCCTAATGCTGCCATGTCTACCCATCTGGTCTGGGGCTCACTGCCTAATACTGCCGTACCTGTGTGGTCTGGGGCTCACTGCTTAATACTGCCGTACCTGTGTTGTCTGGGGCTCACTGCCTAATACTGCCAAGCCCGCAGTGTGGGCGAGCGAAGCGAGCCCCGCAAGGGGACTCAGATGCACGGCGCCATGCTGTTGCCGTGAAACTACACAAGTACCCTACTGCCTACCTAGTACATACTAGGCTGCTATATCTAATTTAATTAAAAAAAACAATACTTGTGCTGTGTGGAACTGTAAAAAATAATTCCATGCTGCTGGTGCACTGACGTGTGCCACTGAGTGCCACTGCCAAGCAGTACCGTCCTAATAATAACATTTATTATTATATAAATTCTGCTGGTGCACTGCATAAAGCTACTGGTGGTGTGTAATATTAATAACTACCTTTTGTGGTGACCACTGGCAGTGCTACTGCCTGCCTGCCTGCCTACCTACCTAACTAGTACCTAGTAGTTTATTTTCTCTACCTACTAGGCTGCTACATTATTAATAATTAATTATATATAGTCCACTGGTGCTGCCTGCCTGCACTGAATACTGTGAATAGAGGTTGCCAGTATTATTTACTCAGTTTACTGTTGCCACTGGCAGTGTTACTGCCTAAGTATACCTACCTAGTAGTACAAGTACATACTAGGCTGCTATATCTAATTTAATAAAAAAAATAATAATACTTGTGCTGTGTGGGACTGTAAAAAAATAATTCCATGCCACTGAGTGCCACTGCCAAGCATTACCTAATAATAAAATTAATTATTATAAATTCTGCCGGTGTACGATACTAATATTGCTGAGGTATCTACCTGTCTTGTGCCTAGTACTGTCTTATCTACCTGTCTGGTGCCTAATACTGCCATATCTACCGTGTGGTCTGGGGCTCACTGCCTAATACTGGCGTACCTGTGTGGTCTGGGGCTCACTGCCTAATACTGCCGTATCTACCTGTCTGGTCTGGGGCTCACTGCCTAATACTGCCGTACCTGTGTTGTCTGGGGCTCACTGCCTAATACTGCCGTACCTGTGTGGTCTGGGGCTCACTGCCTAATACTGCCATATCTACCTGTCCGGTCTGGGGCTCACTGCCTAATACTGCCGTACCTGTGTGGTCTGGGGCTCACTGCCTAATACTGCCGTATCTACCTGTCTGGTCTGGGGCTCACTGCCTAATACTGCCGTACCTGTGTGGTCTGGGGCTCACTGCCTAATACTGCTGTATCTACCTGTCTGGTCTGGAGCTCACTGCCTAATACTGCCATATCTACCCGTCTGGTCTGGGGCTCACTGCCTAATACTGCCGTACCTGTGTGGTCTGGGGCTCACTGCCTAATACTGCCGTATCTACCTGTCTGGTCTGGGGCTCACTGCCTAATACTGCCGTACCTGTGTGGTCTGGGGCTCACTGCCTAATACTGCCGTGTCTACCTATCTGGTGGTCTGGGGCTCACTGCCTAATACTGCCATATCTACCTGTCTGGTCTGGGGCTCACTGCCTAATACTGCCGTACCTGTGTGGTCTGGGGCTCACTGCCTAATACTGCTGTGTCTACCTGTCTGGTCTGGGGCTCACTGCCTAATACTGCCGTACCTGTGTTGTCTGGGGCTCACTGCCTAATACTGCCGTATCTACCTGTCTGGTCTGGGGCTCACTGCCTAATACTGCCGTACCTGTGTGGTCTGGGGCTCACTGCCTAATACTGCTGTATCTACCTGTCTGGTCTGGAGCTCACTGCCTAATACTGCCATATCTACCCGTCTGGTCTGGGGCTCACTGCCTAATACTGCCGTACCTGTGTGGTCTGGGGCTCACTGCCTAATACTGCCGTATCTACCTGTCTGGTCTGGGGCTCACTGCCTAATACTGCCGTATCTATAGTCTGGTCTGGGGCTCACTGCCTAATACTGCCATACCTGTGTGGTCTGGGGCTCACTGCCTAATACTGCCGTATATACCTGTCTGGTCTGGGGCTCACTGCCTAATACTGCCATACCTGTGTGGTCTGGGGCTCACTGCCTAATACTGCCGTGTCTACCTATCTGGTGGTCTGGGGCTCACTGCCTAATACTGCCATATCTTCCTGTCTGGTCTGGGGCTCACTGCCTAATACTGCCGTACCTGTGTGGTCTGGGGCTCACTGCCTAATACTGCCGTATCTACCTGTCTGGTCTGGGGCTCACTGCCTAATACTGCCGTACCTGTGTGGTCTGGGGCTCACTGCCTAATACTGCTGTATCTACCCGTCTGGTCTGGGGCTCACTGCCTAATACTGCCGTACCTGTGTGGTCTAGGGCTCACTGCCTAATACTGCCGTATCTACCTGTCTGGTCTGGGGCTCACTGCCTAATACTGCCGTATCTATAGTCTGGTCTGGGGCTCACTGCCTAATACTGCCATACCTGTGTGGTCTGGGGCTCACTGCCTAATGCTGCCATGTCTACCCATCTGGTCTGGGGCTCACTGCCTAATACTGCCGTACCTGTGTGGTCTGGGGCTCACTGCCTAATACTGCCGTATCTACCTGTCTGGTCTGGGGCTCACTGCCTAATACTGCCGTATTTATAGTCTGGTCTGGGGCTCACTGCCTAATACTGCCATACCTGTGTGGTATGGGGCTCACTGCCTAATGCTGCCATGTCTAACTGTCTGTTCTGGGGCTCACAGCCTAATACTGCCATATCTACCATCTGGTCTGGGGCTCACTGCCTAATACTGCTGTACCTGTGTGGTCTGGGGCTCACTGCCTAATACTGCCGTATCTACCTGTCTGGTCTGGGGCTCACTGCTTAATACTGCCGTATCTACCTGTGTGGTCTGGGGCTCACTGCCTAATACTGCTGTATCTACCTGTCTGGTCTGGGGGTCACTGCCTAATACTGCCGTATCTACCTGTCTGGTCTGAAGCTCACTGCCTAATACTGCCGTACCTGTGTGGTCTGGGGCTCACTGCCTAATACTGCCGTATCTACCGTCTGGTCTGGGGCTCACTGCCTAATACTGCTGTGTCTACCTGTCTGGTCTGGGGCTCACTGCCTAATACTGCCGTATCTACCTGTCTGGTCTGGGGCTCACTGCCTAGTACTGCCGTATCTACCGGTCTTGTGCCTAGTTCTGCAGTATCTACCGTGTGGTGCCTAGTACTGCCTCATCTACCTGTCTGGTCTGGTGCCCACTGCTGAGAAGCATTCGTATGAGGGACTTGTCTTTTCAATGCATACAACTGATTGCATTCCACTAATGAGAGTAATTGATTGCTGCACCAATTGCTCACTGCTCCTCGGCTGCACTGTGTAAACAGTGCACAATCAAGCCAGATAGGGGTCTTGGTACTTGTTTTGAGGTTGTAGCAGGGGAGTGCAGCTACTCGTAACACCTTGAGCGAAGATCAGTACTTCTCTACCGGCAAAGCACAGCCTCCTCAACAGAGCGCGCAGCTTCACGAGGGACGCATGTGAAGCAGTGAGCAAAGGGAACACCCGCCTAGCAAGCCAGATCACCTGAATCCACCCTAGCGATCAATAGAGTTACAGAAGTCGCAGCCAGATAGAACTCTTCCAGGTGCCACCTAGTCATTGATAAGCCCCCTCCCCTCCAGCCATTAGGCAATGATTGACGAGACGAATGGTAATAAATAATAAATGAATAATTAATAATCACAAAATTAAAAATCAGATGAAATTAATTAATTATAAATAATCATAATCACAATCAAGACAGATAGGGGTCTTGTTAAATATTAAACTGACCAAAACAGATACACACTCGCAGAAAAAAATCAGTGCGGCACAAATTAATAATCATAAAATGAATCATTCACATCATTAAATTAATTAATAATCAATCACAATCAAGACAGATAGGGCATAGATATTAAACTGACCAAAACAGATACACACTCTGCACCATTGAGCAGGTGATCGCTGACATGCCAGGTGCAACTGTCTTTAGCACCCTGAATGCCAAGTGTGGGTTTTGGCAGATCCCTCTGGACAGAGCCTCTTCCTTGCTTAATGCCTTCATGACCCCTATTGGGTGCTACGTCTTCCTCCGCATGCTCTATGGCATCACCACGGGCAGCAAAGTTTTCCAGCGCTGCATGGAGCAACTGTTCGCTGGCTCTCCCTGTGACATCATCGCTGTCAGCATCCTCATCTGCACAGCCGGGTCCATCAGATACTGCCACTGCTGCAACCAATGCTAGTGATGGTGATCTTCCATCTGCCACCTGAAAATTGATTAGCCCCCTCCCCTACACCCATTAGGCAATGATTTAAGAGATGACTGGTAATAAATGAATAATAATCACAAAATTAAACAATCAGATTACATTAATTAATCATAATCACACAATCAAGCCAGATAGGGGTCTTGTTGGATGTTAAAGTGATCAAAACAGTTACACATTTGCAGACAAACTATGTGCTGCACAAAATTCCCACCGCTCCTTGGCTGCACATGGTAAACAGTGCACGATCAAGCCAGATAGGGGTCTTTTTTGGGCCTATTTTTTTAAACTTCCATCCTGTCTGCCGCTGCATTGCCACTCTTACATGAGCCACGTGTTTGTGCCGCACACTTGTGTGGCTTAGCATAGTTATCCAGCTACCTCGGTGCAACCTTTTGCCCTAAAAACAATATTGTGAGGTGTTAGGTGTTCAGAATAGACTGGAAATGAGTGGAAATGAATGTCATTGAGGTCAATATAGCGTAGGAGCAAAAAAACCCACCCAAATTCTGCGATTTTAGCAGTTTTTATGCTTTTTAATGAAAAAAATCAGAACCCAAAACCCAAAAAATCCAAACACAAAACAGGAGGTGTTTTGCCAAAACCCATTAGAACCCAAAACCTCAAGGTAATCAGAACCCAAAACCTGAAAAGTGGCCGGTGAACATCCCTACTTACTAACTACTATATGTGCAATATAGTTACTATGCCTTTTTAGGTGTTATTTGTTTCACAACCAGTTGTGTTTTTTTCTTTTTATTTGTATTGTGTTTATTTTTTTATCCAGTTATGATATTTTAGACCATTATGTCTTGATATTAATAAATGTGTTATTGACTAACCCAAAATCGCTCTATTACGCAGTTCTATCTTCCACGATTAAATGTAATCTGTTTTTATAGAGTTTTTGGTAATTTGCGAAGCACTATCACTCATATGCACCCCTACCCAAAATTTCATTTTTTTTTTTTATTCTACAGTACCTCTCAAAAAAGGTGCATTCACACTGTACAATTAATGACCGATTTCCCATGAACCCAGTGTCCTGGACGAAAAATGTTGACGAAAGATGTTGATGACAGATGAACAATCTAGCTACAGTCCATAGGCTTTTTTTTAAAGATATCCAAATTGAGCTGCATGCACAGTTGACGAACAACCTTGATGAACAACTGGTGGGTATGCGCATCAATCATTCATCGTTCATCACATAAACACTGAAAGATATTTTGACCAATGTCGTACAGAAGGGTCAAAATTAAACAAAATTGGTCAAAAAAAATTGTACGGTGTGTATGCGCCTTTAGAATCAATTAGAGGGAAAGCTGCTGACTTCTGTTAGCTCCATGCATTATGTCATTGGAGGCCTATGGAAGTGTGAGCAGAATAAGCCTAGCTTACCTGCCCAATGAACATATAACAATAGCTGATGACATCAGCTCGCTTTTAACTGAATTTGTCCCTAAACTGTTTTAAATTTCATTTAAAATTTGTAATACAAATTAAATGAAAAAACAAGTCACATGTTTTGCCTCATTTCCCCGATGAAAAAGAGCCTACAGTAAGTCAACAAATTGGTAATTAAAAGACATGCTCTACTTGTAACCAACAAATCTCGGGCTTTTTTCAGTTCTGTACAGTACAGTAGCATATCTATTATCTGTTTTTCTTAGAGAAGTGAGTTTTTTCAAAGGCTTTGGGAATATTTTTTTTTGTTCCAAGGACAAATGGGACAATACTCAAGCCTCATTGTTAATTAGCTAATGATGTTGTTCTATGTGGATGAATGAGAAGAGAAAATTGCAATTCTGGTTAGATACAAGAGGTGAAACAAATCTACAAATGTTGACTAATTTCTCTGTGGAGTAACAATTAATGGATCTCTGAGCACCGAGTATGTGCTGTTTGTGCAAAACAGGATATATACTATACATCAAGAATGTACGCAGTCTCTGTAGACAGTAGCTTGGGTTGTATAACTACTGGATGTCCTTGGGAAAAAATAAAAATATACCCATTGTGGTTACAGTATGAAAGATTTATATAAGGTCAAGAAATTGTACAAAATGCCAAACATTCAGTTCCCATTTACACACACAGGTGTATTCAATCATCGGCAGATCACATTGCACATTTTATCACCTATTATGTAAACAGATTCTGCTCGCACCTCCATAAACTTTGAGTAGAGTCTGTCTTCAGGTGTAAAATGTGCTGACATACATATAGGTCTGAATCCGATGTAAAAAAAAGGGGTATGTTTTGCCCAAAACAAAAGGGATAAAACTGAACATCCCTAAGCATAACATTGGCCCTTATTCTGATCTAGGCGGTATGGCCCGCGTGCGGCCGTACCGCCGATGTTTTCACTCTGCACATGCGCAGAGGTCATTCTGCGCATGTGCAGGGGAAATCGCCGCACAAAAATTTTATACGCCGCAAAGGGGGCGTATAGGGGCGTGAGGGGCTTAATACCCTCATTTCCCTATGCATACGCCCCGCGTTTCATGGGCGTTCCCATGCAAACGCGGGGCGTATGCATGGTAATGAGGCTATGACGCCAGTGATGGGGGCGGAAAGCTGACATCGCCGGATGTCAGCTCTCCGCCCCCATACAAGCTTTCACACGGACGATTGTCCGTGTGGTCTAAGCTTGCGTGAGCTGGTGGAGCGTGCGGCCCTGCCTTCGATGGTCGTCGACCATCGAATGCAGGGGGCAGCTCCCACCATGGTGGAGGCGTACGCCCCACCATTTTCATGCGGATCGCCAGCCGTCCGCGTACGGACGGCCGTGGCGATCCGTCTTGTAGGCGGGGATTGGTTTGTGCGGCCGGAGCAACGTATGCGGCTCCGGCCGCACAGATCAGAATAAGGGCCTCTGTACCAAAATTGTGATAATGTCCCATTTGATTAATGCAAAAAGTAATTGGGGACAATTGTATACCCCCATTACCATCTGGAATAATATCTTATCTGCAATTACATTGCAATTTTGCAAGGGGCGTTTTTTTCTGTCTGGGAGGCAACTTTCTGCTCTCAGTCTTCTGCATTTTCTCTAATAAGCAATCCATGCTGAATTAGGCGCATCAATCGGTAATCAATCGGTAGATAGAAGGATGTATTTTGGTGCCACTATGCCAAAGTTGAAATGCAAGGCACAGTATTTTATAACTGTTGGCCGTATAAATGTAAGCATGCTGTTTAAACAGGGAACAAATAATGTAACGGACTATTGTTTATTGGTGAACATGTAAGATAGGCACATATTTAACAACTTTGCCTCTCAAGGGAGAAGCCCGGTAAGGAGTCCCAATGCTGCATGTCGGGTGGGTGGGGATAAGGCTGATGTTTCAAAACCCCGCCCCTAATCTGCACAAACTCCACAATTCGCGAGTCTTCAGGGAGGGGCTAAAATGGTGTGAAATGGAACGTCATTTTAGTCCTGTCCTCTTTTTGGCAGCCTCCCGGCCATTCCGGGAGGGTAGGTAAGTAGGGATAAGCACACACAGACATCTATTTTATATAGCTGTATCGAGGGCTGCACTCCCATAAGGCAAATGTTCACACCATACCTGCCAAATATAATTGGGCTATACCGTTTTACATCCAACTTTTCAATGTGATGTGTACACAAGTAAGACCAAGATTTCCATTCTGTATTTCCAGCAATACCAATACTGTATTACAGTAACTCTGAGCTCCAAAAACCACTTGAGCTCCGGCACAGATATTATACTCCAGAATAGGGGCTTCACATAGCTGAATGTGGATGTCTCAGATATGAGCTGCCGAGCATAGAAGATTTATATGCTCCACAATTAAATGTAAAAGCTTGTCTGAGATAAATAGCTGCATAAAATCCAAAGGTGTGAAATTGTCTGTCTGCATGGTAATTTCTTGCTGTGCTGTGTACAGAGGATTGAAGGGAGTTTACCTATTAGGGGTAGTAACAGAGGGATAAGTGTATCCTCTGGTGCAGTACTGTCTGATTTTAAGGCTTTGTATCCTAACACGGTGACGGTGGCTATCTGTCTTACAGGTCGCTGCTAATGCTTTGGCCATGGGGCATAACTAGTACTTTGTGGGGCCCATAACAAAATCTTAAAAGGCCCTGATTTTGATTTAATTCAGCACACTGTGAGGGAGCTCTCGGGTCTATTCAAATCAGTGCGCTACTGTGCCGGTTAATAGAGGTATATGCAGATGTTTAGTCACTGAGATTCTATTTGCACCGTGTTAGGGCACAAAACAGCATGGCTGACCTAGTGTGGTCAGAAATCCTCTAGACAGACTTTGCAGGGTGCTGATTTCAATATCCACGGGTGTTATCTCCAGGGGCTATTCAAAGGGGAATTAAATCGACATGAATGAGGGCAGGGGCGGATCCAGGAGAAAATGACAGGGGGGGGGCACCATGATAGGAGAGGGGGTGGGAGGGGGGGTGTTAGTGGTGCCAGTGTAGATGCTCAGAGAGCGGCAAAAGAGAGAGGAGGAGAGCAGAGTGCGGGCGGGTATGGGATTAAAAATAGGCCCTGGTATTTAAAGTACACAGGCCCACCTTGGCGGTGAAAGTGAAGAATGTAGTTCTATGCGTGACGAAAAATAGTGTGTGGCCACTCAAAAGTGGGCGTGTCCTTGAGTGTAGTGTACTACAGCATATACCACTTCTACACATTATGCAACAAAATACTAGACCCCATTACACTTGCCCCTTACACATGATGCCAAATGGAATGAACCAAAATTCACATAATGCTACATGGATGGAGCCAAAATTCACATAATGCCACACGGATTGAGCCAAAATTCACATAATGCCAAATGGATTGAGCCAAAATTCAGATTATGCCAAATGGATTAAGCCAAAATTCACATAATGCTACATGGATTAACAATATGCTTAATGAATAGAGACATTGTGCACCAAAGGCATGTGTCAAAAATTTACACCGTAATGCCCATTACACATTAAGCCACGCACCATAATCTCCATTACGTATTATGCCAAACACCATAATGCCTATTAAAAATTATGCTACCTAAGTGCTGCTCACCTACGTGTTCATTGTCAGGGGTTCTATGCTCGTTGCCATGTGGGATTACATGCTCGTTGCCAAGGAGGAATACATGCTTGTGGAAACTGGGGGACAGCCACCGCCAGGCAGAGGTGACAGCCATTGACAGCCGGGCAGAGAGCGGGGGGCTGCCTGGCTGTATTCAGAGCACTGCAGGTCCCGGCTACTTGAAATAATACCCCTTTCACACCAGAAAATGCAGACGCTTACCTGGGAATATGGTCCCTGGATCATGCAGGGACATTCCCGGGTTGGACCCGTTCCCATCATCCTAGTCCCTGCATTTTCTGATGTCAGGGGAAGAGACCCCCCACCCCCACCCTTTAACCGGCTATATTGTTTAACCAGCTATAGCTTCAGAACCACATGAACCATTTACACAAGACCAGTATCATATTAAAGAACTTTCGAGTGGGATTTGAATGATACTGGACCCGTGAAACTGGGACGTTTGTCTCCAGAGAAATCTGCCCTTAGAGAACATGAACAGTCATGAAAATACGTTTCGCTCTGGAACCAATTGACCCACATGGACTAGCCTGGCTTCAGATGGAAGGCCTGGTTTGAATGAGATCAACTACAATGGGGGGGGGGGGGGGCGGATCGGGGGACCAGCAGCCATCGGAACTGGGTGGGAGTCGGAATTAGCGGATCCCATGTTATCCTATGGGGAAATGTTCCAGGTTTAATTGTACTGCACACAGGACAGCAGTGCAGCCTCTACCAGCACGGCACTATTTTATGAAAAAAAATCAAAAGTGTGTATGAAATTGCCCTGGGGCCCCCAAGCTGCAGGGCCCCATAGCAGCTGCAACCACTGCACCCCCTACAGTTACCACACTAGCTTTGGCTTTAAGGATCTCCTCTCTCTAAACCAATGTTACTGTAGTACTTGCATTCCACTCTGTTCTGAATTGTGTAAGATGTTTTATATGCCAGGAGAGGTTTAAACCCCAAGGCTGTTCAACATGCACTGTCCAGTAGTTGGTAATGAAAGGATGTTTCTGAGTTCCTCTGCACATTACACAGTGTGTGTTCGTTAAGATGTGGTCTTATCAGTGAGATTTTATTGTTTTATTGTTAATTTAACCCCTTCCTGACAGAGCCAGTTTGTGCCTTCATGACAGAGCCCTTTTTTTCAAATCTGACATGTCTCACTTAAGTGGGGATAACTTTTTTTTGCTTTTACTTATCCCAGTGATTTTGAGATTGTTTTCTCGTGACACATTGTACTTCAAGTTAGTGGTAAATTTGGGTCGATACAGTCTGTGTTTTTTTGTGAAAAATACCAAAATATCGTGAAAAAATGGAAAATTTAGCAATATGCAAAATGTCACATTTTCTGCTTGTGAGACAAATAATCATACCACTCAAAATAGTTAATAACTAACAAAGACCATATGTCTACTTTATGTTGCAATTATTATTTCAACCTCCTTTTCATTTTTTTGGACACTAGGAGGCTTCAAATATGACTAGCAAATTCTCAAATTTTCAAGAAAATTTCAAACACTGATTTTTTTAGGGACCAGTTCAGTTCTGATGTGACTTTGAGGGACTTGTATGTGAGACACCCCCATAAATGATGCCATTTCAAAAACTGCACCCCTCACAGTATTCAAAACAGCATTTTGGAAGTTTGTTAACCCTTTAGGTGTTTCACAGGAATTAAAACAAAGTGTAGGTGAAATTTCAAAATTTCATTTTTTTTTCGGATTTTCAATTTTAATACATTTTTCTAAGGAACACAGTAGATTTTACTAGAGAAATGTGACTAAAAATTGATTCCCCCAATTCTTTGGTTTTCATAAATATCCTATATGTGGCCCTAGTGTGCACGGTGACCAAACCACAGGCTTCATAATAGAAGGAGCACCTACTTGATTTTGGAGACTCCTTTTTATGAGATTATTTTTTAGGCACCATGTAGGTTTCTAGGCACCATAAGATGCTAAAAGTTAGGAACCCCCCCACAAGTGACCCCATTTTGCAAACTACACCCCTCAGGGAATTCATCTAGGGGTATAGTGTACATTTCAAACCCCCAGGGGTTTCACCAATTGTGGTACAACTGGGCAGTGAAAATGAAAAAAAATAATTTTTCATTTTCACAGCTCAGTTGTATCAAAATTGGTGAAACCCCGGGGGGTTTGAAATGTACTCTATACCCCTAGATGAATTCCCTGAGGGGTGTAGTTTGCAAAATGGGGTCACTTGTGGGGGGGTTCCACTGTATGGGTGTTTTGGGGGTCATTCAACCAGAATCTGTGCTGCAAAATCCAAAAATCACTCCTTCCCTTCTGAGTCCTGCCATGCACCCAACTGGTATTTTTTGGTCACATGTGAGGCATTGCCGTACCCGGGAGAAATTGGGGCACAGATTTTGGGGTGCTTTGTCTCCTTCATTCCTTGTGAAAATGAAAAATTTTGAGCCAGATCTGCATTTTTGTGTAAAAAAATTTAATTTTTTACACAAAAATGCAGTTCTGGCTCAAAATTTTTAATTTTCACAAGGAATGAAGGAGACAAAGCACCCCAAAATCTGTGCCCCAATTTCTCCCGGGTACGGCAATGCCTCACATGTGACCAAAAAATACCAGTTGGGTGCATGGCAGGACTCAGAAGGGAAGGAGTGATTTTTGGTGGTGGAATGAATGGCGGGTGCTATGTCGCATTAGCAAGACCCCCGAAGCACCAATACAGTGGAACCCCCCCACAAGTGACCCCATTTTGGTCACCAGCTTTGGGAGGGGGGCTGGCGCTGCGGCTGGCGGGGGGGTGGGAGGGGTGCTGGCGCTGCGGCAGCCGGGTGGGTGGGAGGGAGGGGGGCTGCCGGGTGGGAGGGGGGGGGGGCTGGCGATCGTTGGTGATCGGTGCGGTATACGCACACACACACACACACACACACACACACACATATATATATATATATATATATATATGTGTGTATATATATATATATATATATATATATATATATATATACATATATATACACACACATATATATATATATATATATATATGTGTGTGTGTATATATATATATATATATATACACACATTTGCACATTATATTTTATTTTATTTTTAACTTTTCCAGCAGCAGCATGATGCTGCTGCTGCTGCTGCTGCTGCTGCGGGGGGGAGGGGGGAGGAGGGGAGCGCAGCGTGCGCTCCGGACGTAGCGGTGGAGCCGCTGGAGCTGCTGCTGCTGCCGGGTGAGTGCCCGGCGGGTGGGAGGGGGGTGCTGCCGCTCGGTGGTGATCGGTGCTGCACCGATCACCACCGATCCCTGTGTTACCGAGCGGCTTAGCCGCCGGTAACACAGGAAACGCTGTGAATGGCTGTTCAGATTTGAACAGCCAATCACAGCGATCGCCGACCGGGGGGGGCACCCCTGCCCCCCCTGGGCGGCGAGGGGGGATGTCTGCTGTCAGGGACAGCAGACATCACCTAACTGTCACTGCGTCTCTAGACGCAGTGACAGTTACAAACCATGACGTACATTTATGCCATGTGTCGGGAAGTACTTCCCGACCATGACGTAAATGTACGTCAAATGTCGGGAAGGGGTTAAAAAAGGTTGTCAGCTTAAAGAGCACCTTAACAACTAATAAGTTTCCAGGGGTTGGGATCATTTGGTCTATTGCATTATGGTAGAAAGTCATTAGGTCGAATCCATTAGGTCGACATGCTAAAAGGTCGACATTATTCTAGGTTGACATGGGAAAAGGTCGACATGATTCTAGGTCGAAAGGTCATTAGTTCGACAGGTCATTAGTTCGAAAAGGTCATTAGTTCGACATTGTCTATGTCGACATTCACAAGGTCGACATGGGGTTTTTCACTGTTTTTTTACCTGAATGTCAACACAGTCGACATGGACACAGTTTAAAGTGCACTGCATCCCCTCGCATCGCTCGCTGCGCTCGCAATGCGTCGGGCACGGTGCCTCGCTACGCTCGGCACACTATTTTATTCTCCCACCACGCCCTAGTGGATGGTAGGGCATGAAATACCGCCTGTCGGCACATGTTGGCTCAAAAAACAGTGAAAAACTCCATGTCGACCTTGTGAATGTCGACATAGACAATGTCGAACTAATGACCTTGTCGAACTAATGACCTGTCGAACTAATGACCTTTCGAACTAGAATCATGTCGACCTTTTCCCATGTCGACCTAGAGTCATGTCGACCTTTTAGCATGTCGACCTAATGGATTCGACCTAATGACTTTCTACCATAATGCAGTAGACCAAATGACCGCATCCCGTTTCCAGCTACCATATTATAAAAGGTGCATGATAAATGTTAGGAAAAACCTCATTGGTTGGGATTGGGTACTTTTCTTATTTAGAAGGTTTAAAACAAAAAGGTTGAATGTGTGGTGCGCAATTAACAGCAGCTGGCAAGGGGTAGTCACTCCCCTTAATAAGAAGTGGGCATGCCAACGCTGTCTGAATAATTACATACAATATGGTGACAAATTCAATTTATTGAATAAAATAATAATAATAATACTCATAAAATGAGAAAGGTGATCATATCACATGTATTTCATGCTTTCTCTATCGTGGTATATATTGCAAATTAAACCATTTTGAAATTTAATTTTCCCAGCTAGATGGATGAAAAAATGTATACCGTATATTCTCGAGTATAAGTCGATCCAAATATAAGCCGAGGCACCTAATTTTACAACAAAAAACTGGGAAAAGTTATTGACTCAAGTGGGACCCTCACTCGAGTATAAATCGAGGGGGGCTTTTTCAGCATAAAAAATGTTCTGAAAAAGTAGGCTTATACTTGAGTATATATGGTATTACCATTCCTGTGTTTTTCCACTGGTGGGCACCATCTTTTTCAGCTGGGAAAATTACTTTTTAAAATGGTTTATTTTGCAATATATACCACGATAGAAAAAGCATGAAATACATGTGATATGATCACCTTTTTCGTTTTATGATGATGACGATTATTATTATTATTATTATTATTATTATTAATAATAATAATAATATTTTATTAATTTTCTCATTATTTATATTAATAGTTAATAAATTTAGTGTATCCGTGTGAACCATCTTGTATGTAATTATTCAGCCAGCGCTGGCATACCCACTTCTTATTTAGAAGGTTTTTTACATCTGTCACTAAGGGAGAAATTCAATAGTTTCCTCGCCAGCAGCCAGCAGATGGCGTCCAAGGGAGCTAATCAATTGTCGATCCCCTCAAGCATGATCATCTGCCCTTTTCTGCATTTTAGCTTGTACAGGGTGTGGCAATCTGAAATAAGTGATGTGACCTGTTTGAGTGTTTAAATAGGACATTTAGCATTGTGCCCATTAGTTTAGTTGGGCTTAGCTGCTTTATGCGGCTACATCTGACCCTAATCAGTGTGATCAGTGACATAAAAAACATCAATTCAATATCACCCACTGATCTCCTCTCACTTTACATTGAAGATCAGAGGTGATAAACAATTCACTTCTCCCCTAAACGTCACATGTGTTCAATTGTCTACAACTCTGAGCATGAGCTTTCCCCACTGCTCTTTGCAGAACAGAAACTTTTTGGGCCCGAGTACTAAGGGATGTTATCAAGTGTGAATGGTGTGGCCACAGCCTGTTGTGAAGATGTAGTCTTTGGCTAAATGTGCACAACTGAAGAAGTAGAGTGTTTGCATCTTAGAGGTGCGATGACACCTTATGGCAGGCATGTCCAAACTGTGCCCCTTCAGCTGTTGTGAAACTGCAAATCCCAGCATGCCTTGCCACAGTTTTAGCATTCCCAAATAGCAAAATGGTGCCAAGGCATGATGGGATTTGTAGTTTCACAACAGCTGGAGGGCCATAGTTTGGACATGCCTAATTTTCGGAGCCTTGCGATCAGGTAATAGCCGCCCACCAGAGTGAAATCCCATCTGTGAAATTGCTTAGCATAGCTTGCAAAAATATTGCAGCCCTACGAATAGCTGCAAATCCATTTGCAAATCGCTCACCATCTAATCCAGTCAATGTGCAGTCTTTGCATAGCTCAGGGCTTACTCGGTGGCAGCTATAAAAATAGTCTGATCGGGGCCAGAGCTGAAGTCACATAACTTCCTTTTGAACTCTAGGGCACACCTTCATTTTACATGACATTCTGAGAAAATGGCCCGTTACCACCCCCAAATGCCGGCTTCTTGTCAATCACCTTGTTTTTCACCTTGGCCAGCAATTAAAAAAAGTTGCAGGTTTTTATCGCTGGAGGGCCTCGCACAGGTGTACTACGGGCTGTACACATGCCAATTTATCAATAATTGCCTGGCCGTACGATCAGGCCTGAATTAAACTCAATATCTACAAACACAGTCAATAGGTTGGCAACAAAAGGTTGGACACCCACTAGGTTGGCATTGACAAACGGTCAACATGCAATAGGTCAACATCTACAACATTTTAAGTGAAAGGTTGATATGGCAATGGTTGAAGGAAGCCATGCAAAGGAATGTGCTGCACTAATTGGAGCTCCACTTGCTCAGGTGTCAACACTGACATGAAAAACACATGTCAACCTTTTCATGTGTCGATCTTTTGTCATTTTTAACTTTTCCTGCTGTCAAGGTCGACATAGTGCATGTCGACGTTTTATCAATATTGACCTACCGCATGTTGACTTTTTGGTGGCAACCTAATGACTGTCTACCTAGACACTCTGTGAGCTATATCACACCAGGAAATATGATGGCTATACAATTAAATTCTTAACAATAAGAGCTTGCTGTTTCCACAAATACATTGGCGATATAGATTAGAATGCGTTACACATAACTCATGTTTTGACTCATTGTAATGATACTTTTTTTATAGTGATGTCAATGATCTGAGCAATTACCATTGCAATCAATTATACCTGTAGTGCATGTTAATGGTTATGTTGTTTTTTAAGTCCATGATAAATTGAAAGTATATAATGTGTTAGAATTAGAGATATGTGCAGACTCCTGTGTTTTGGTTTTGTATGCAGTAGGATTTGGCACTGAAACTATTTTGATTTTTTTGTCTTTGGTTTTGGCTTTTGCTCAAAACTCCTTGGGTGTTTTTGTTTTGAGAGTGGTTTTGGATTTCTTTAAAAAAATAAACAAAAACTGTTTTATTTAGTTTGTCTTTGTGGGGTGTTATATTTTTATTGTCCAAAAAGGGGGAGCAGGATACAAAAGAGGAGCAGGATGTCTCTTTTAAATAATAATAATAATAATAATAATAATAATAATAATAATAATAATAATAATAATAATAATAATAAATAAGAATATTTGTATTGATAAAGAATGGAATCTAAGAATTAAATATAGATATAAAATATGTATGTATATGGTATACATATACAGTACTGTACAGATTAATTATTCCTTATCCAAAATGCTCGGGACTACAAGTATTTTGGATAAGGGATTTTTGAGGATTTCAGAATGTTTTTTATTTATACTAACCTGGTCCCTTGGCGGTGATCGGAATCCTCTTAAGGGACATCCCCAGTCCGAAGGATGCATTGTGCGTGTGCAGCGGTGTGTTGGTGATGCATCCTTGGGACCGGGGATTCCGGTGAAGAGAATTCTGATGGGCACTGTGGACACTGGGGGACGAGGTAAGTATGAAAAAATAAAAACAAAATATTCTGAAAAAACACGTTCTTTGGAATATTTCAGTTTTTGGATGTAAGGATAAGGGAGACTCAACCTGTATTATATGGATTTTTAGAACATAGCTATTAAAGTAGGACTTCAGCCCAGTTTTTATATTGATGAAAAATAGGCCAGGTGATAATCAAACGACTGTGCATCCATACTGCTCATAGTACACATGCGTAAGGCCTTTTTACGATAAATTCTTGTTATTTTTGGGTGGATCATATGCAAGTTAATTGACCGAAAGCTGGTAATAACCAGCCGTTTTCTAGTGTCAGGGAAAACACAGGCGAGTCCAAGCGTTTGAAGGGAAGTCTTGTGATGTCAGTCCCGATCTGAATGCTTTTATCGCAGTCACTGAGTAAGTCCTGGGCTACGTACTGACTACACAAACTGAAAATATGATATGATGGTAAGTAGTTTCAGTATGGATTTGTTGCAGGGATGCAATATTATCGCAAGCCTTGCGCAGCAATATGCAGGCTTGTATGAGGCTTTCACTCTGGCTGGGTGGCTATTATCTGATCGCAGAGCTATGCAAATTAGCAGCCCAGTGATCCTGATCAAGTCTGAATAATCCCCTAAATTTGGTTTAAGAGTTTATAGTTCATCTGTTGAATGACCTGACTGTGCAGTTTATTGGCCTCTGTGTTGAGAAAGAGGTGTACCATACAGTGAGCCTTTGACTAATATTTCTTGGAATGGAAAAAAAATATGGAAACAAATATTTACAAATCAATAATTAAGACTAAGGAAACTGATTAATATAGAACAGGGTTGACCAAACCGGTCTTTGAGATCAACCAACCGTTCATGTTTTCCAGGCCACCTGTAGATCTGTAGAATGTATTAGTTAGGAATGAATGCATCACATGTCTGAAAATGTGAAAGTTAGTAATGTGTGCACCTGTGTACCAGCTAGGTGGTCTGGGAAATGTGAATTGTTGTTAGATCATGAAGTTGTGAGGGGAAGCTACGATCTACCTGCTCTGGCCTGGAAGGAAACTAAAATCGAGAACATTACACATGTGAGAGATCTTGTTAACTTACTTATGGTATCACCCTCATATGTATGTTTATTCTCAAGAGCTGGGTCTACTGTAAATACCTAAATTGTCCCTGTATAATATAATATATATTAATTAATGTATAAATAGCAAAACAATAATCATTATTGGCAACAAGAAAGAAGATTAAAACAGTGGTATGGACTACAGTGCAGTTTTTGCCAACAGCAACCTTCCAGTTTATTGGCTAAGTGTGTCCATTCACTTCGCTGCTCCCCAACATTAGCTTAGCATGAATGGAAGTCTGGAGACATGCAGCTAACAAGCTTGTAGGGGATGGTGCACCTTCTGGATATAGCCCCCTCCACTTGCAGTCCCACTTGCAGTCCCAGACTGAATACTGCTTGTGCAATGCTCTACATATTTATCTTTTAGTATTATTTTTATTAACTTTAACAGTAAAAGAAAGAAGAAATGTGAATTTATAGTTACGCAGAAGATTGACAATTACAAAAAAAATTATTAATACATAAGTTTCAACAAATAAGCTCATACAATAGCCAATTATATGGTTTTGATTTGTTACTTCTGCAGAGATAGAAGGGGACAGAGGGGATAGACTTATTTTGGATTACAGTGAGGAAGATATAAGACCAGGCGATATGGGGGAGAAGTGGTATCAGAGCACGTTATAAGCACTGAAACAGTATCTCCCCCCATTTAAGGCATCATCAATTGTATGGGTGGAATATAGAAGCTTCCCACAGTTAGGTTTGGGTGGGAATCAAACCCAAGACCTCAGTACTGTGAGACAGTAATGTTATCCATTACACCAACCATACTGCTCATCACAGCCGTCAACTCAACAGCCTCAGAAGGGATAAGTACAATGGAAATTTGCTTCACCCATGGATCGCATGTAATTCTTTATAGCAATCTTACAGTAGAACCGAAGACGAAGCATGATTTACGGTATTAAACATTAAACATAATTCACACTCAGGAAATAAATATATAAATTATATTTCAAGTGGCACACTTTGGGGGTTATTCTAATTCAATTGGTCCCCCACGCATCCGCATGGGGGACCGATTGTTCGCGCCTGTGCATGCGCATAAGTTTTATGGGCATGTGCAGCCACTGTGTGCGAGCACCCACAGCGCTCGCACACAGAAGTCTGGGCGGGGGGCATGGAGGAGCGTGGGGTGGTGGGCTGGGGGATTTGCCTAAGGGAATGCCCAGAATTTCATGGGCGTTCCAATGAGAACACTGGGCATTCCCACCAGTGGCGTAACTACGTTTTGGGCGCCCCCCGCCGTTAGGGCCCCCCCCCCCCGTCGCCGCCCCGCCGAGCACCCCTACCCCGCTGCCCCTCCGCCCATGCAAACCCCCCCTCAATCCCCCACAGCCTTACCTATCGCGCTGGTCCCGGCGGCTCCGTTCTTCTGCTGAGGACCACCAGAAAATGGCCGCCCCTATACAGCAGACAGTTTCAGAGAACTGTGTGCTATATGGGGGCGGCCATTTTGTGGTGGTCCTCAGCAGAAGAACGGAGCCGCCGGGACAAGCGCGATAGGTAAGTCTGCGGGGGATTGAGGGGGGGTTTAACTATAGCACCGCAGCCCCCGGTGCCCCCACATGCACAGCGCCCCCCCCTGCGGTGGCGGGGGCTGCGGTGCTATAGTTACGCCCCTGATTTCCACTGGTAATTCCGCTCACAAGACACTATAAAGTGTGAGTGATGAAGAAATCATTTGATGGTTGCCAACCATCGAATAATTTCTCGCCTGCACCCAAGGTTGTGAATGGATGATTGTGGATGATTATGCAAATCATCTATTCGCATGCCTGCGGGGGTTCGGGGGGGACAAGCAGCCATGCGGGCTGTGTCTGGGGGATTTGCAAGGCTGCAAAATTCGCAGCCGTGTGAGTCAACCAGAGTAAGGACCTTTGTGTGAGCTGGCACCGCTGTAAGCGTTTACAGTAAGCAGTGGTATAACATAATGCTGTAAAACATTGTCATGTCATTATGCAATCATTCTGATTGTTTACAGTTTTGGCTTCTTCCATACACTGAAGCTCAAGAGTAGGCAACATCATAAATACATATTATAATGTTTGAGATGGATATTCACCCTGGCAGCAATCAACTGAAAGAGAATGGGGGATATTTCATTATTTTCTGAGCAATCAAACTCCGTTCCTGACAAGCAAATTACTGTGAAACATACTGGGCCAAATTCCGAGCTGGGAATAAAGCAAGAAACAGCAAGTAACTGTGAGAGATGAGCGGGTCCGGTTCGCAGAGAACTGAGCCCAGCTGAAATTCCAGGATCCAAAGTGATCCAAGATGGATCTTGGATCTGGCCATCTGCCTCACATCCCAAAAGAAGGCAAAACATCCTCCTCCTGCTGTTGTATTGGTTTTGGATTTGGTGTCAATCTGAAAGCCCCAATGAAATCAATGGAATGACCGCTAATTGGCTGATGGAACCATCTTTCATGAATCTAATTCAATAAGAGCATCCCTATAGATTTCAATGGGCACAGGACGGTAGAAGACATGGAAGATGTAAGACAGCCCACGCACTGACGACACTGCCAACACCCCTGCATTATGCACCCTCTGTGACAGTAAGTGCACTATTGGTGTATCCAACCCTTACTGTATCAGACACACACTATAACCAACACTGTATACAACCTGCACTGTATCTGACTCTCACTGTATCCGACTCACACAGTATACAGCACTGTATCCAACCCACATTGTAGCTGACCTGCACTTTTACCTGTACTGGTTCAGACCAACAATGTATCCAACCCCCACACTGTACCCAATACACACTGTATTCAACCCGCACTGTTTCCGATCCACGTTCCCCAATAATTTTGTGCTACATGTAATGGCGAATACAGACAGGGCGATTTTTTTTTTCAATTTTCTCAGTGATCTGTATAGATCTCTTAGAAATTAAGCACAAATCACTCTGTGTGTACACACCATAGTGATTGCGATGTGTGATGAAACGCATTGCCAGCTCAGATTATTAGCACATGCAGGTAAAATCAAGGTGGATCACCTAGCAAGTGCACAAAAAATGTGGTAAGCACAGATCGCTTAGCACACATCGCTCTGTGGGGGTTATTCTGGTTCGCAGCCTTGAGAGTCCAACAGAGGTGCCACCGCCGATTGCTGGTATGTCTGCCCCCTTCGCATGGTGCGTACCTTTGCACATTCTGCAAATGGATGTTTAACATAAACACCCATTCGCAGGCTGTGGGGACACACCCTCATCATTGGATGGTCACCGACCTTTGAATGATGTGGAAGGCACACACTTAGTAACCTTAGATATGCATGGACATTTGGCAGGAAGTGGGTGGGTAGCTGACTTCCGGTGATGTCAGATTCACGCCCCCGGCACCCACGTCACAGGCCGATTACCATGGGAAAGCCCATGAAACGCTGGCCGTTCCTATGGATGAATCCCCCTGCCCGCCGACCCACAACCCCAGCCCTCAACTTGGGTGTGGGCACCTGGCGACAGTCTGTTCGCCGTGGCCGCACGCACCCAGCGTATGCACATGCTCAGAATTACACCTGCGCATGTGCATAAGCCTAACATCAGTCCCCCGGGGGATGCGAAGCGACCTGAATAAGGTCCTGTGTGTATGGGCAATCTAGACTCAGGGAAGTTACCTACCCGATATTGCTTAGCACACATCACTTAGCACATATCTCAATGTATGCATGGGGCTTAAGAGCAGCCAACATTTACCCCATGTTCTTTAGAAGTATGCAATTTAACCCCTTGCGTTGCAACATGGTTTATTGTGTACAGTTAGTTGTTGGTTCTTGCTTTATTCCTCTTATAGGAATCAAGGCCTTTACATCATGGGCCTTATTCAGATCTGACGGCAGTACAAATTTGTTTGGAAAATGGGCAAAACCATGTGCACTGCAGGTAGGGCAGATGTAACATGTGCAGAGAGAGTTAGATTTGTGTGAGTTATTTTGTTTCTGTGTAGGGTAAATACTGGCTGCATTATTTTTACACTGCAATTTAGATTTCAGTTTCAGCACACCCCACCCAAATCTAACTCTCTCTGCGCATGTTACATCTGCCCCACCTGCAGTGCATGTGGTTTTGCCCATTTTCCAAACAAATGTGTACTGAGCTCAGATCTGAATAAGGCCCCATGTTTAATCCATAATAAGAAATTCAGATATCACCAGTGAAATAATACTTTATTATTATTATTATTATTATTATTATTATTATTATTATTATTCAATCCTTTTATGGAACATAGAAAAATATGTGTAACAAAGTGAACATAAACTAAATATGTTTTTTTTTTTAGATTAAAAGACAATGCAAACAAAATGTAAAAAGTGCGTCCATCCCACTGACCATGTTTGTGAAGATTTTAGTAAAATACTTATTATTCATTTTGAAGGTGCTGTAAACTAAGCAGTAGTTGAATTTTTTTTGGTGCTTTTAGTTACCTGTACCCCAGCTTGTATAAATAATCCGAATGCAGAATTGTATTACCAGCACATCTGCTAAGTAAATATAAGCGCCCAATCAGTAAGAAAAACATATGGACCACAGAAATCCTGTTTGTGCAGCATGGACCTCATGCAGCATAATGTCTTTTCTAATAGAATTGGCGGGGATGATTTCAGAAATAGGTCAATCCACGTTAAGTACGGTGTCAGTGAGATCTAAATTTCCAATGAACTGTAACAAAGTAACCAAATTAATCATGTGCAAAACAGATAAGCACAAGACTTACAAATGGATAAACACTGCTTAATAGCAACCACTATACTATAGACATACATTGTACATTAAAGAATAAATCCTGCTTAAAAGGTACATGAAAACTAAAATGAATATATTGTATTTACTGTCATTATTTACAGAACCTTGGATAAACCAAATAAAAAAGAAACACAAATAAATAAAAGTTTAGACCATGACAAAAAAAAAAAAACTTTATTGAAACAAAGCAATACAGTGGCCAGTATTCAATGCGTCTGGCGAGGGGGTTAAACGGTAGGGATCGCAAAAGACAGTGATCCTCGCTGTTTAACCTCCACACCGGCCGCTCACCCTATTCTACGTTCCGGGGGAATACTCACTGTCACAGGACAGCGAGGATTCCCCCAAACAGCGAGGCTCGCAGCTAATGCTGGGAGCCCGCTGCATTTAGCCGTGAGCCTCGCTGTTTTAGCATTTAGCAGCCATATACACCGATTCCCCCTCGCTCCAAAAACGGAGCGAGGGGGGATTGGTGCATTCTGGAGGGTCAGTTGAATACTGACCCTGCGAGCTGTGACAGCAGGCTATTGATTGGATTAAACTCTGGATTTATACTTTCATGAGAAGACTGGTGAGTGCTGTTTTTCCTCTTTTGGGAATTTCTGGGTATATATATATATATATATATATATATATATATATATATATATATATATATATATATATATGTAAAAAAAAAAAAATACCCAAATAAAAGCTCATGATAAAATAAATGACAATTGTATACAATATAATATGTATCCAAATTGCTTTTTTTTTTTTTTTTAAATGCAGATAGGATGAAAGAAAAATGAAAGGATCAAGAGGTAGCTTATGTTCTGAGTAGAGGAGTTAGGGACGTACAAAGCATTTTATCTAGTGAGACTTCATCAAGTTCTGTGGTCATGGGCGTGCGCAGGCCCGCCATCAGGAATTTTTGGGCCCGAGACTCATTTCCAGTCCGAGTCCCTGACTCCCCATCCCCCTTGACTTACCGTAACCCGGCTCCTGTTCCCTCATCTCCTTTTCCGCTGAGCTGCAGCCCGGAGGTCCCAGAGTGCAGGCTTCTTCAACTTAGGATGCCAGCAGCCAATTGAAATGTGGCACTGGCTGGTGAGCCAATCAGAGCTCGTGGGTCACGGATCTCAGATGAGGACACTAGCTGTGCGAGAAATTGACTATACCTGAGCAGAGGCGCAGAGTCTAACCATGCTGGGGGTTTTCTGCCAGTGACTCCTCCAAGCGGGATTTGGGCTTTTGCGGCACCTGGCACGTCGGTCGCGGCCCTCTGCCCAGGCTTCTCGTACAGGTACTGGTTTACACTGAAAGGAGCAGTAGTCAGACAAGGTTTCAGCAGGTGCAGGTCACAAGTATAGCCGGGTCGGTAGCAAATAACAGATGGCTGGAAGTACACAAGGATTGAGCAGGTTCACTGAGGTAGATTTATTATAGCGGCGCCTATCGCGCCGCTATAACAGTTCCTGCTTCGCCTCATTAGCGAGGCGAAGCAGGAGGGGACACCGACAAGATCTATTAAGATCTTGCCGCCGGAGTGGGGGAGCGCTAACTCCCCCCTCCGGCGATGTCCCTCCTGGAGACAGCACATCAGTTAATACTGATGCGCCGTCTCCTTCCCCCCCGGCCGGCTTACTGCGCATGCGCGGGATCTCGCTAGTCTTGCGAGATCCCAGCGCAGCTCAGCCCCAGCAGCAGGGACAGCGCTGTCCCTGCTGTTAGGTATAGGCATCGCCGTCTGCAGCTGGCGAAGTCGACAGCTGCAGGCGGCGGAACGGTCAGCGATGCTGACCGTTCATAAATCTGGAAGGAGGCAGGGGCGCAGTGCAAAATATCGCCCCTGCGCTATGCCTCCTGCCCCACACCGCCGGCGTTAGAGTAAACGCTCGGCGGGTGTGATAGATTAGGCGATGCGCTATCCCCTGCTTCAGCGCACGGGGATAGCGCATTTACACATCAACGCCACTTCATAAATCTACCCCTTTGTCACAGGAATAGCCAGGTCAATGCCAAGTATCAGGAAACTTAGTGCAGACAAGGATTAAGCAAATGCAGGTCACAGAGATAGCCAGGTCTGTAACAGTAAATCAGAAGGCTGGATACACACACAGGTATAATGCTGAAATGGTGTGAGTACCTGAGGCACCGGACACTGATTATAATGTGCAGCACCGGATGACTTCAGGTAAGAGCTTGGAATAGACAAGCAGTGAACAGAAGCTGAATTAGCAAACTGAGAGTGAATCTCCCCAGGTACTGTGCAGATGGTGATTGCAGTCAGCTGTATAAGCAGGTAACACTGGAGTTTGCAGGATGAACTTGGTAAGCTAGTATTTGCTAGCTGGATGTCAGCAGGATTGATTACTTGCAGAGAAGTACTTTAGCTGGAGTGCAGGGAATTACAGCAACTGCAATTCTGGGTCAGATAACAGAATCTGTCACTTGCACATGACAGACAAGGAATAGCATGTAGCTCACAGAAGTAACACTTTGCTTCTGGCACCAGTGGGAATTCTCACAGGGAGTATCACTCAGCTGCAGGCCTGTGATAGGCTGCTGAGATCAACTGACATAGGTGATGCCAGAGTGTGACATCGTGTACTGGCAATGCGAGTTCTGATTGGCTCAAAAGCCGGTGCAGTATTTTAATTGGCCACCAGCGTCCTAGGTTGAATAAGCATTAACTTCGGTACCTACTTTTTTCAGCGCAGTGGAGGCAGTCGGGGGGTGCAGTGGGCAAAATGAGCTGCCCAGGCCCTTCCAGAGACTGGGGCCCAGGACAGCTGTACCCACAGCACCCCCCTTATTGGCGGCCCTGGGCGTGCGCACATTTAGTGTTAGGGGGTGCACAGGTGAAGGCAAAACTGTTCAAGAAAAGTGAACCATTTGTGAACCTCAAAAACATGAACTGTTTGTGTTCCTTAGGACTGAGTTTGAGAAAAGCAGCAAGTTCACAAGGAAGGGGGAGTTTATCAAATGTACAGCAGTGCATTCACTTGCCTCTGTGTCCTAATGAATGGAATTACAAGCATAAACAAAACAGCCAAAATCTCACCTTATGTGAGAGCAGATATTCAAAGTGCTAACCAATCAGCTTCTGCCATTTTTTAAGCACATCTTGTAAAATGCCAGTTATAGCTGATTTGGTTAGTACTCTAAAGGTGACATTCTATGGGATGAGATTTGTGTTTTTTGGCGATTATTAGTAAAAAAAAATGGCGACATCGCATCTTTTCTTGAAATCGCATATTTAATAGG
Source organism: Crinia signifera (assembly GCF_055691185.1). Lineage (NCBI taxonomy): Eukaryota > Metazoa > Chordata > Amphibia > Anura > Myobatrachidae > Crinia > Crinia signifera. The sequence goes on along the minus strand of NC_139220.1, from coordinate 49,384,410 downwards.
ATGCGCTAAGAGATGGATATCGCATATTCTGTGCGATAACTCATGCGTACTGAAAGTGTTGAAAAAAATTGCACTTTTATCGCATCCAGATGTTTTCGTACAGAAAAGTATACAAATCGCTTATTTAATGGGATGCGTTTTCGGAAATCGCACTTTTAAGGTGTCTGATAATCGCACTTTTTTCAGACCAGGTTCTGTTGGGCGATTTGGCCCAGAACTCACTTTGGTCAAGTGCACAATGGTTAATTTCAACACAGGTGGTCTCAATTTCACTCAGAAACACCCCTACATATACCCCAACATCATTAAGGACACCTGTGAGGGTTTGAAACATGGAGATTTTGCAGAGTGGTTTGGAGTTGCTGATTTGTGATGTGGCCCATTTGGAGGAGCTGCGCAGGAGGGAGGAAGCTGCGCACCAGATCCAGGTACCCCCCCGACTACTGCGTACCCCACGTATGTATTGTGCTAGGCTGTACCTGGACTCCCTCTCCGATCAACAGGTTGTGGGGATGTTTAGGCTGAACCGGCGGGACCACAAGGTGGCTTTCTATAGACTCTCAGCATTCCCTCATGTGCTGGGAGCTATAGACTGCACACACATTGGGATTAGGGCACCGCATGTGCGGGGATACGTCTATGTCAATCGGTGTGGGCGGCACTCTTTGAACGTGCAGGTGGTATGTGATGCTCATCTCAAAATCCTAAGTGTAGTTGCAGGCTTCCCTGGGAACTGCCATGACGCCTATATTCTGAGGCATTCAGCCCTCTTGAACCGATTCAACCAACAACAAATGCCAGAGGGCTGGCTACTTGGTAAGTACATTTTTACATATTACCCTCTCTGTCCTTATTTGTACCTGCTCAAATGTGTGTGTTTCCAGTTTCACAAGCATATTGCTCTTGTCCCAGTGACTCCTGTTTGCACAATACACATACCTTACCATATAAGGCATACACATACCTTACCATATAAGGCAATAACTTCCTATCTTTGTTTTAGGTGACTCAGGATATGGGTGTGTTTCCTGGCCAGAAGGCCCTGCACAGCACCGGTATAATGAATCCCATATTGCAACCCGCAATGTGGTTGAGCGTACATTTGGAGTATTGAAAAGTGGATTCCGGTGTTTGGACCGGTCATCGGGTATTCTGCTTTACCACCCATCAAAAGTAGTGATGATCATCCAGGCTTGCTGCATGTTACACAACATAGCCCTGTCCCAACCAGCCTATGTGGAGGAGGAACATGCAGCAGTCGTGCAGGACGCCCAACCTACCACACCTCGGGTAGTGAGGGGTACGCAGAGGGGGAATCTGGTGCATACAGAGATCATCAGGCGGACCTTTTCTGGTAAGCACATGTGCCCTGTATTCCAACATTTACCTTTGCTGTAAGTGTACTCACAAACAATAGATTTAGCAATACCATCTGTTTCCACCCACATTTAGCCTAATATACAGAGCCCAACTGATGCAGCTGGTGGTGCTGACCTATCCCTTGCTGTAATCAACCTTGTAAGTACATTTGCAACATGTATGAACAAATTTTGCGCTAAAACATGGCTCACCTGGTGTTGTGGAACTACACGTCCCAGCATGCCCTGACACACTATAACCATTACAGTCCAAAAAATGAGTGCCAGAGCTTGCTGGAATATGTAGTTCCACCACCTTTGACGGGCCAGGAGTTACACAACACTACTTTTCAGCAATCCCATGCCCATATACCTTTACACTATGTCATAATTCACACAACAATTGATTTAAAAATAATACACAGACAAAATGGTATGCGTTTAGACATTTTTACTGCAGTATAGTATGTCATAAACAACCTGCATTTTTGTGACTCAAACAATCGTACTGTCGGGGGATGTAACAAGATCAATTGCATAGTAGATACAAATAAACAATGTAAAAAAGAAATAAATTATTTTTTGGGACCATCAGCCCGCGCAAAACCACCTTTTTAACCTGTGCCCAGGCCACCCCAGGTCCTAATACTCCGACGGGATGGGGAAGTGGGCAAGCCACTTACTGAGTGCTAGATACACTACTAAGTGTAGATGCTGGTGCACCTATGACATTGACCTCCATTTGCTGTATTTGTGCCTTGGTCTGCACAGTACACGATTGGCTAAGTGCAACTATACTTTGCACAAGGCTGCCAATATGGCTATTCTGTTCCGTTACAGCAGAAGTAAGATCTGCAAAACGGGTGTCAGTGCTATTAGCCATGCGCACATGAGTACCTACACCAACCCGTACACTCTTTAAAATGCTTCTTAATTGCAGAAAAGTGTGACGCATGTACCGCTGGATGTTGCCTATTTGCAGGCTTTGGGAGGCCATAAACTCAATTTGTTTCTCCTTGAAATTTAACAAGGAGTTAGCTACTTTTGCAACAGAAGCTGCTGTATGGGGTGTCTTTCTGGGTGGGGGTGGGTTGGGAGTCACCCCACTTGGTGGAAGATCACTTTGTGATGACGTCTGTATTTCCTCCTCAGCCGCAAAGGTCTCCACGGGTTCTACAATGATATCCATTTCGTCCAGCATCATATCAGAGGATTCTGTTGGTTGTGTTCCTAGTTGTACAGTACCAGTGGATACAGATGAAGAGCTAAGTACTGATGCATATATAGGCCAGTCTCTCTTCAGTACTGTTTTTGAAAGGGCTTGAGATGCTGAACGCACATACCTAGGGGTATTATGTACTTACACATATACCCCGATACTGCATGTAACATTGACATTAATAACAAGTGAGATGGCTAGGTCAGATTACATTAATTTCCGTTGCAATGTAGCAGCAGGAGATGAATGTAATGTGAGATATTGTTGATGTGACATGGATGTGTGTACTGTATGTGTAATGGCATGTTTTTTGTTCCTTTACCTGCTTCCACAGATTCTGCTCATCTTTTCTGTGATGCGTGAGCACTTCGGGACGGACAATCTGTGAAAGGAAAGATGGGCAGCCATCATCTACCTTGCAATGGATAAGCATTTATGCCAAATATGCATTGAAATTACATTACTGGACAAAACTTCCTTCGGGTAAGGACTACATTATTTAGTCCCCACATTATTTGACATATGTTTTACACCTGAAATTTGCTTAAATTATTATTAAACTATTTGACACATTACAACTGGTGCAAAATCTGTGGTATGTAGGCGTGGCAGCTAAACCACCACTAAACCCAATGTTTTTGGGCCACATACATGTTAAGCTGCTAGAAAGAATGTTAAAGTGTTGATCAATATCAGCAGTTGTGGAACTACAAGGCCCAGCATTATGACCAAGTTGAAAGTAGGAGCAGGCAATTTTTTTTGTCTGACCTTGCTGGGCTATGTAGTTCCACAGCAGCACTTTACTTAGCATAACAATACAAGCGAACATTACAGTTTAAAAACATTGCCATGTATGTTTAAGATTGCATGTGGTCACACTTACCAGCTCTGGGTGGCGTCGCCGGCCTATCGGTATCTGCGACGTGCATGCCAGGCAGGACCTCAGGGGGTATGATTCTTTTTAGCTTGACCTCATAGGACGTGTAGCAGACAGTGGTGGGGCTTCCTCCGCCAGTCTTGGTGGCCTACTCTAACTCCATGTCCATTTTACTTTTGAGGTGTCTCTTTATGTCGTTGAACCTCTTCTTGACGTTTCTGACAAGGCGCTTGTGGTTACATACAGCGTTCAGCGTGGGTGATGTCCATCCACATAGCCCTTTTACGCTGTGCAGTGGTCTTGTTTGGCTTTTCCCCAGTAACAGGTCGAATAGGGGTATGATAGCCCGGACAAGCGCAGCATTCTCCTCGTAGGAGAATCTCACATTTCTGCCACTTTTTGTGCAGCCAGCTTCAACCTCCTCAATTTCTACTCCAGCCATGTACCCCTCCACCTCCATGCCAGTGTCTTCCTCCTCCCCCTCCTCACGTCCATCTTCCTCCACCTCTGACATGTGGCCCTCCTGCAGCTGCTCTGGGGTATGGAATAGGTCCTGGGTATAGGATGGGGATGCCAGCAGATCCTCCACCTCCTCCTGCTGGGGCTGATCCGCCAGGGCCTGGTCTGGGGCTGGCCTTGCTGTGGCCATGCTGCCTGCCACACTGCTGCCACTCCCTGTAATGGAGGACGACCTCAGCAGTCCTCTGCTGCCTCTCCCACTGGCTCCTCTTGGCTGGCTGCTCACACTGCCACTGCTCCTCTCCATGCTCCTTACTTCCTATCAAAGAGTGAAATGGCGCCAGTGCCCCTTTATTTAGGGGGTATGATCAGGGGCGGATCCAGGATAAAATGACAGGGGGGGCACCATGATAAAAGAGGGTTTAGGTGGGGGAGGGGCGGTGTTAGTGGTGCCAGTGTACATGCTAAGAGAGCGGCAGAGAGAGGGTGGGAATGGGATTAAAAATAGGCCCTGTCATTTAAAGTACGCAAGCCCACCATGGTGACAAAAGGCGGGCTCCAGAAAATGGGGTTTGGCCACTCAACAGGGGCCCATACTAGACCCCATTATACTTGCCCCTTACACATGATGCCAAATGGAATGAGTCAAAATTCACATAATACCACACGGATTGAGCCAAAATTCAAATAATGCCACATGGATTGTGTCAAAATTCACATCAAGCCACACTGATTGAGCCAAAATTTACATAATAACACACGGAATGAGCCAAAATTCAAATAGTGCCACATGGATTGAGCCAAAATTCAAATAGTACCACATGGATTGAGCCAAAATTCACATAATGCCATACGGATTGAGCCAGAATTCACATAATGCCACACAGATTAAGTCAAAATTCACAATACGTTTCATAAACAGGAACATTGTCCACCAAAGGCGCGCATTAAACATTTACACCATAATGTCCATTACACGTTAAGTTACACGCCATTATGTCCATTGTGTATTATGTCAAACACCATAATGCCTATTAAAAATTATGCTATATAAGTGCTGCTTATCTACATGCTCATTGCCAAGGGTTCCATGTTCATTGCCAGAGGTTCCATGCTCATTGCCATGTGGGATTACATGCTCATTGCCAAGGGGAATACATGCTCGCGGTAAATGGGGGACAGCCGCCAGGCAGAAGTGATAGCCACTGACAGTGGCAGAGCCTGGCTGTATTAAGAGCACTGCAGGTCCCGGCTATTTCAAATAATACCCCTTTCACACCAGAAAATGCATTCCCAGGTTGGCCCCTTTTACACCAGCCTAGTCCCTGCATTTTCTGGTGTGAGGGGGAGAGAAAACCACCCCTCCCCCCCTTTAACCAGTTATCTTATTTAACCGGCTATATCGGAACCAACTGATCCATTTACATGAGACATGTATCGTATTGAAGAACGTTTGAGTGGGCTTTGAATGATTTTGGTCCAGTGAAACTGGAACGTTTGCTTCCAGAGTAATCTGCCCTCAAAGCACATGAACAGCCATGAAATTACATTTCAAAAATAAAAAAAATAGTTTACACGTAATATCTCTGGAACCGATTGACCGATATGGACCAGCCTGGTATCCTATTGAAGGCCCAGCGATTTGGAATTGAACTACAAGTTTCTGTGATGCCAGGGGGGGAACTGGCAGCCGTCGGAACCGGGTGGGGGTCGGAATTGACGGGTCCTATATTATCCGATGGGGAAAAAACGTTACAGCTTTGCCAGGCGATATCTCTGGTTCCCGGGGGGCTAGAGACACAGGGCTGGGCTCGTTGGAAAGCCCTGGTCCTCAGCTACAAAATAACAGGGGGGGCACGTGCCCGGGTGCCCCCCCCCTGAATCCGCCACTGGGTATGATGCATAATGGAGGGGACCTTGGTGCGCCTATAGGTTAGGGGGTTCTTAGTCATGCGGAGACAGTCTTGTAAATCGCACTCCGGTTGGTACAAAACTCGCACATGCACGTTTATGTGTTAAAAAATCTCACCACTTCGCTGCAAATCGCACTACATCGCATTTTTCAGCCTCCAAAGCGCATCCCATTAAATATGCAATTTATTACTAAAAAATGCGATTTCAGAATGTGGAGCGGGAAAAAAAATATGCGCTTTTATCTCATCCCATAGAATGTCACCCAGACTCTCTTCTCTTTAATAAGGTGAGATTTTGACTTCATATTTTATTTCTCTCCAATGTTTAATACATAGCCTCCAAATAAACAAAAGTACACTTAAAAGTAGCTTTCTAATCATTTACAATGAGCTCATCCAAACTACCAATAAATAAATTTGTTGTACACACAAGATTGCAGAAACATTCAATTTAATATTCATATTAATGTCGCTTCTGTCACAACATTCAGTTATTGTATTGTTTTTTACCTGGTTTGTGGCTTCTCCTGTCTGTTCAGCCTGCTCCATGCTGCAAGGAAAGTCTATGTGGCCTGAGCTTTGCTAATTACAGCACCTGGAGGAGTCCTTGCTGCTGACAGCTCTGTATAGTTGAACTGTGCTGTGAGATCTGAGCTCAGCTAATTAGTTACACCTGGGTAACTCTCCTGCAGGAGAGTTCAGTGTAAACTGAGCATGCTCAGCCCACTGATTAGTTCACCTGTGGGTTCCCTGTGCTTCCTATAAAGGGCAGCCTCTGGCAGACAGAAGCTGCCAGAGTATAGGTTCACACCAGCTCCAGCGTTCCAGTGCCTTGTACTATTCCAGACTTCTGATTATTGTATTTGACCCCGGCTTGTTTCCTGACTATTCTCCTGCCTGATCCTTTGGTACCGTGTCCAGTGATTCCTGTGTATGACCTTGGCTTGTTCGGTGACCATCCTCCTGCCTGCTCCCTGTGTACCGCATCCTGTGCCTTCCAGTATATGACCCGGCCTGTCCTTGGATACTCCTTTGCCTTTCCCTTGTGTTCCTACTTGCCAGCACTGATACCAACTCAGCTAGACAACCACGCTTCCATATTTCACAAGCTACCGCCACTCATACGGGGAACCTGACCAGGGGGCCGCGACCGACGTGTCGGGTGCCGCAAAAGCCCATATCCCGCTTGGAGGGGTCACTGGCAGAAAACCCCCGGCACGGTTAGACTCCGCGCCCCTGTGTCAGGTCTAGCCAATCCCCGAGTGGTAGTGCACCCCAAGTTTGTGACAGCTTCCAATCGAATGCATTTATTCAAATCCAATTTATTATATTATAAGTTTGGCTCAAAGACTACAGTATGTGGGTCCAAGGTAGGAAAAAGTTAAGAACAATAGCTCTAACAACATTAATCTTACCCTTCATTTTCAACCAATTCCTCATTGTCACAAAATTATACATTATGTTGTATCCATTTTTCATTTCATTGTATAGGTTTGCTATGATATGAAAAGGTCATAGACCAAGGACTCTGCATTTACATACTGTATCTTACTGTCAAGATAATAGCGGTGAATACATTCAAAAAGAATCAGCAGAAAGATAAAAACATTATATAAACGGTGTTATGAAGTATGTACTGTATATAGAATAAAATAGGAGAAGGAAAGTCTCACTCTTTGGAAAGTTGGACATTTCAAGTGAATAGAAACAACTATTACAGTATTTGTAGGTGTGCAGACTTCTTAAAAAGTTGGATTTGATTTGTGGGAAACAGACAATTGTTGAGTTGCACATATCAGCGTCCACCACCCTGGGATGCTGGGGTCAGCCCTGGATGGGGAAAGCCTAGGGCAGGGGTGGCCAAACCGGTCCTCGAGAGCTACCAACGGTCCACGTTTTCCAGGTTACCCAGCTGGTGCACAGCTGTAGTCATTACTAACTGTCACATTTTAAAACATGCTGCATTCATTCCTACGATAGATGCACAGGTTGCCTGAAAAACATGCACCGTTGGTAGATCTTGAGGACAGGTGTGGCCACCCCTGGCCTAGGGGGACCCCTTTATTGGGGGGGTTCCCACTCCCTCAGGTACCCCGTCCAGGGCTGACCAGCCACGGTGCACATGTAAGGACCAAGGGACCTTATGTAAAAATTGTCCCATGGATGTGGCATGGCACCGCTGGCTGGTTCCAAAATACGGGGGACCCCCATTTTTACTGCAATTTGCATCCTATTGCATGTGCGATTTTCAGAAAACATGCAAATTCAGCCGTTTTTGACCGAAATCGCACAATCTAAAAATGTCACTTTATTACATTAGATCCCTCACCTCTACAAGAGCCTTCTATAGCAGTGCAATCAATCTTGCTTTGTTATCTTCATGATACACACGCACAGACAAAAATGAAAACATAATAGTTAAAACAATTTTTTTATATTTTAAACAATGTTTCATTAAAAGTATTTTTATTTTTACCATATCCACTACTGTATGGGAGATAGCAGCAGTACTTGTACCCCCACTGTACTTGGTAAATATGTAATAGTTAGCTTCCCTATACAAAGTAAGGGATACCTACTTACAGAGATCTCCAGTAATGGCTAACAATGGCAATACTCAGCAATAACCACCACTGGCAGAAACCTTTGACAAATAACAAAAATAGGCTGCATAGAACTCCTGTTACATTACATGTGCATTGTGCATTATTGTTGTTTAGTTATATGGCCACAAAGTTTCTTCAGCTCTTATCTTTAGTTACATGGGCAGAAACAAGAAACAAACAACTTACAGGGGAAAGGACCCTGTTTGTGAGAGCCTATATTCTAAAGCTCACATATTTAGAAGTATGCACCACATACGAAAACTAAGCAGAATTCATATTACAATTATGACAATAATATATGGCATATATTATTTTCATAATTGTCATTAATGCTTGGAAGCAGAAAAAAAATGTGCATTCATGGGAACATTTACTCGGATACTCCATTTTGGCTGATCTACAATTCAGGTTCGGGAAAGGGAGCCCATGTGTTCGTTTGGTTCGTGTTTTTTTTTTTTTACCCCCCTGGGTGTCTACATGGACAGAAAAGGATTAATCTATACTGAATTTAGGTGAGTATTTTATTTCACAGGTCCCCCTAGTGGATTTCTAAATGAATATGATCAATTATATATAACATATTGTCCCCAGTAACACATATGCCTTTATGCACCTTATAAACCTTGTTATAAGGTATTACTAACATTAAAAGTTATTAATATAATACATTTGTCCTAATAATGCTCAAAGGGATGCATTTTCTAAAGCTTCTAAAAGTGTTAAGTGGTGCTGTTGCCAATAACAACCAGAATTAGAATCCTTTTATTATTTTCTAGGATACATTAGAGAAATGAAAGCTAGAACCTGATTGATTGGTATGGGCAATACAGTATGCTGGCTTTTCACTTTTAGAAGCTTTAGTAAATTTACACCAAAGTGACTTAAATTTGAATTTGCAACAGTGGAATTTAGTGAAATGCTGAGTAAACAGGAAAGTCTTGAGACTATTTTTCTAGGATTCTAGAGTGGGAGCCTCTCGGACTGTGCTGGGAAGTGAGTTGCATAGTGTCAGAGTCACATGGCTAAAAGCTCGAACCCCAGAAGAATTCAGGAAGATTCTAGGTACTGTTCACAGTATTTCATCTACAGATTGCAGGAGTCTGGTGGGACAGTTTGGACTCAGATGCGGCTTCAGGTACCTTGGGCCCAGGTCATATAGGGCCTTATTTTGGTTCATTCTTTCTGACAAAATCCTTCTTAGATGGGCAAAACCATGTGCACTGCAGGTGGGGCAGATGTAACATGTGCAGAGAGAATTAGATTTGGGTGGGGTTTTACTTCAAAGTGAGATCTATATTGCAGTGTAAAAATAAAGCAGTCAGTATTTTCCCTGCACAGAAACAAAATTACTCACCCAAATCTAATTCTCTCTGCACATGTTACATCTGCCCCCCCTGCAGTGCACATGGTTTTGTCCATCTAAGAAGGATTTTGTCAGAAAGAATGAACCAAAATAAGGCCCATAGAGACAGTAAACCCATCTTGAAAATGATTTGCCATCTTACAGGCAGTCAGTGGATCCAGTAGACAAAGGGTGTTGTGTGGTTAGATCATATCTAATTGGAGCTAACCCACACCACACACACTGCACCCATTTTTTGAATACTTATCTCTGCAGAGTCCTGCGACAACGGTAGCATTGCTACTTAAATCCCCAGGAAATTTGTCACCACACCATGTTCCAAGAGATGTAGAGATGGAGCGCCTCTCAGCCAGCTCAGGGAATCGCCACATTCTCTGAGCTGGCACAGGCTGGCGGCAAGGCGATCCATCCAACAGGGCTGTGAGAGCATCTCAAATGCTTGCGCATCCCATTCACTCAGCAGTGGGGAGCGGAATCCTTGCCCGTCTTTCCTTCCAGGGAGATGGGCCGGGTTAGGGAGGAGTGCGGGCAGAGACGGGAAGGACAGGGGAGCAAAGGGAGGTGGCGGAGGGCGGCTGCCGGCTCCGTCAGAATGCCCCCTTCTGGCGGATGGCAAACAGCGGCTATTGGATGAAAGCTGCTCCATCTGTATAATGCTTCACTGCTATTGGCAGATAGGAGGGTTCCCAGACAGAAGACTATTCCCAACTGAAGCATTCACCATATCTGATGTCATTGATCTCATTTGGGTAATTCTCTCCGTCACATTAACATAGAATCAGATACCGTTACTATCAACTGAAGTATATGCAATCTTTAAGCCGCATAATATAAAAAGTAAGCGGTTATGTTAAATTGCATTTTCTTGGATTTTGTCCTATATTTCATGGAATGATCTAGCTGCATAATTCCTGCAGCTCGACCAACAGGGAAAATTTAGTTCGAAGAGCGAAAAATTAGACAATTATTATACTATTTTGAATATTTCACTTGAAAAATCTGAGAAATAAAAAAGAAACACAACATTTTGTCATTACCGTAGACGGGATTGAGATGTGTGACTGAAAAAATAAATGTAAAGAACAGATTAGAGCTGTAGTTTATCTCCTGTGACAGGAAGTTCATTTTTTATCAGTAGGAGAAGATTGAGAAGCCTCAGGGGTCATATTCTTTGGTTCACACTGCAGACATTTCTATTGTCCGTGCCAAGCCATGCTCACAATGGATGCAAGGAAAATACCAGCCTCGGTAACATCTTCAATCTATCATGAAATTACGGCCTTTTGAATAGCAGAAGTAATAAGCAACTTTCCGCTGATTCTCTGTCTCCTTCATACCCGTTAGGCCGGGGGATGATTTAAACTCTAATCTGCAGGGTTAGTCTTTTCTGTTTGACAAATGGCTTCTAATTGCATCGCCATATATTTCAGGAAACATCTTTCTACAGGTATTAGGAGGATAAGGGGAAAGCAAATAAACAGAATATAATGCGGTAGACTATTATAAAGATATAGTACTACAAAACATACAGTTGAAATAGGGTTTTGCCATTGGAAATATTTCATAATAATTATTTTGAGCTGCAATTGTATAGCAAGGCAAGCATCCTACGAATTCTAGGAAATATAAAACTAACACACGTACGTCAAGGCGTCTCTGTGTCACTGGGGGTCCCTAATACTGGGTATGGGTCTGTGGTGGATTCAGCAATACCCTTGGGGTGGAGAAAAACGCTGGCGGGCTGCTAATTGAGCATAAGTGTTTTTGGAGTCAAACAATGGGGATCACAGGTATTTATCTGGGTTGCGTGGGGGTGATATGTGTTTCACATTTGTACCAAGTGGATTATACCCTGAGGATGGGGCTGTGACCCCGAAAGTACTGGATGAAATTGTGTTGGAGTACCTTCTTGCTGTACAGAGTTATATATATATTATCAAGTCTTGATAAAAGGGCTCCAGCCCTGAAACGTTGGCTTTAAGACAGTGGTCTGTTTGATTATTTATCTACCGAGTGACATCCACCTCTGGATATATATATATATATATATATATAGCATACCCTCCAACTGTACCGATTTAGCCGGTACAGTACCGTTTTTTAACAGTCTGTACTGGCTAAATCAATGTGTACCGAATGTACCGGCTATCCCAGCTTGCCATGTGCGGGGGGGGGGGGGGAGGGAGATATCCTCATACAGTACTTATATCTGCACACCGCTCCGTTTGTGACTACCGACCCAACTATCCGAGTAGCCGGGTGCTTCCGCCGCCTGGCGTCACCGGCACGTCACCCCTGAGTCACTCACCCTGGCGTCATCGGCTCTCTCCGGCCGGCTCCTCAGTGACAACAGAGTGTGAGTAGCTGCAGCTGCTAGGAGCAGGTGAGGGTCAGGGCACCGGGGCAGGGTGAAGGAGCAGCCTGGGTTGGCACTGTCCAGAAACACTGCTGCCCAGCATGCCCCACGGTGCTCATGGCGAATGTACATTTACTTTCTGTTCTCTGACTATTGTAATAGTAGTGTGCCCATGCAAAGTACGTGTGCGTGACTAAACTCAGCACATGTACTGCTGCATCTGAACATGTATATAACTAACACAGCACCTGTGTTGTGTATAACTGTAACATGACACATGTGTAAAACACATAGCATATATGTAAGTGTAGCAAAAACAGTGTGAACTGGTTGGACCCCCATCTACACCCCTCCAGTACTAAGGTGTAGTACTGGAGGGGTACACACTAGCCAATAAAGGACCTTATTCTGGTCTGTTAGCATTGGGCTGATGACATCTGGCTCCCTTCCACCCTTGTTTATATCTGCCAGTGCTCGCATTCGGAAAGGGGATGACCACACCCCTTTTACCCATGATCACACCCCCTTTGCATGTGGCCACGCCCCTTTCTGGGGGTGTACCGATTTCTGCCCTTCAAATGTTGGAGGGTACGATATATATATATATATATATATATATATATATATATATATATATATATATATATATATATATATATATATATATATATATATATATATATAGAAAACTTGATGTCCAGCACAGCCGCTTAAGTAGTTACTTGTGTGGGTGCCCGTGCCAAACACACAATACTCGTTCCCAAAGACACAGCACTCCACTTGTAATGCAAAATTCTTTTAATCCGCAACGTTTCAAAGCTACTGCTTTGTCCTCAGGCGATACAAAAAATAAAACAAACACTCACATTTAAATGCTGCACCCGTGCTGGCGTCCCGCCCGGAGTCCCGCTCACTTCCGGGTTGGCGCAAGGGGGATGACGTCACCACGCTGCTCAGACGACTTCGTCGGCAGTGGGACCATGTTCCCCAGTCCCTGCGGGGTGGGAATCGTGGTCTTGTTCTATTAAGATGTGAAGCCCGTTGGATCCAGCGGTTGGGGACCGTGACACCTCATGGTCTCAACGAGTACGCTGGTCTGGCTATACTATCACAATAAGTACTATTTCCCTATGTGTTATACTTAACATCTTATTATGTAATATGTTTTGTTGTTTTTAATGTATTTTATCCAATTTATATCTAATTTTGGATTCTCTTTCTGTTTTTTGCAGTTGTTGTATTTTGTAACTATGGTGACGGTTCACAGATGACGCTCCCACTGACGACGAAGTCGTCTGAGCAGCGTGGTGACGTCATCCCCCTTGCGCCAACCCGGAAGTGAGCGGGACTCCGGGCGGGACGCCAGCACGGGTGCAGCATTTAAATGTGAGTGTTTGTTTTATTTTTTGTATCGCCTGAGGACAAAGCAGTAGCTTTGAAACGTTGCGGATTAAAAGAATTTTGCATTACAAGTGGAGTGCTGTGTCTTTGGGAACGAGTATATATATATATACATATTCCAAATAGTGCGGCACTCGCCGATGTACAAATAAGACAGCAGACCCAGCAACTGTATTACAACGTTTCAATCACTAACGATTTTCATCAGGATGATGAAATATATATATAACGATGGAGAAGCTAGTGAAAGCTGGGGGGCCATGGTGGTGATCTGGGGGGAGCAGCCATGCAGCATGGCCGTCGTTACCGAGTGATAAAATGGAGAGGGATAAACAACCAATCAGCTGCTAACTGCCATATTACAGGCTGGGTTTGAAAATTACAGGTAGGAGCTGATTGGCTGTTTCTTTAACACTCTCCATTTTATCACTTTTTGAAGCTTGATACGTCTGGCACAAAAGAGAACACTCTAACAAAAGAGTATAAAGTTATGTGACAGGCAAAATAACATTCATGGCATGAAAACAACAACAACAGCAGCACTGCCAGGAATACACGACAGATAAATACATGAATAAATCAATAAAATCAGCCCCTTGATGTATTATTCCATCACCTGCCTCCCTCCATGTGTCCAGCTTTCCTTAGCAGAAGATAAGAAGCTGAGCAGTGGCTGTCTGCATGCTGAGCAGGAGCTTTCCGCTACTGTACATACAGAATAAATAGAAGCTGGCATATAATATGGTTACACAATACGTAAGTAGGTATTAAAGGGCAAAGTGAAGTCATGTTGTTACAGATTGCCAGATCTCCAATAAATCATATTTAGAAATAAGTGAACCATGCACAATTTGATCAATCAGATTGAGTATCATGTTTTAGCTTGTTATTTCTTGTTCAAACATATAGAGCATTCTGTCATTGCTATTAACAAAACCTGGAGTATAATAGTAAAAGGGCCGGATTCTGGTTCACTCGCAAAAGAAAATAGCACGGCACCCGTCGGGTCCCATCGCATACCATTACTTAAGGTATGCGATGGGACCCGATCTGACCCGACAAGGGTTTTTACAGTTCATAAACAATTTTAAAATCGCGTCGCATCGCATGCCATTACAATGGCATGTGATGCGATGCAACGCGATTTTCGGTACTTGTTTCCTATCTGGGCGCCCACTAAGTAAATTGAGCACCATGCTATTCTCCGTAGTGAAATCTGATCGCATCGCATCGTACACATACACGATATTGAACGATGCGATGCGATGCGATGCGATCCGATTCGATTTCCCATAGGAAACAATGTTAAATGGCTCAATTTAGCCAAATTATCATAGGAACAATAGTAAATGGGCCAAAAACACCCCTGAACATTGAAATGTCCCCCCAAAAGTAGTTGACGCCACCCCACCATCAACGTGAACCCGAAGCATGGCGAGCGCAGCGAGCCCGCGAGGGGCGGCGGTACGCGTCCTCCGACCTTTTCATGCCCTACTATCCACTAGGGCGTGGAGTGAGAATAGAATAGTGTGGCGAGCGCAGCGAGCCACCGAGCCCGAAGCGTGGCGAGCGCAGCGAGCCCCGCGAGGGGACGCGGATACCTTCACAGGTAAACGCGTCCCTTTGCGGGCTTCCCAGGTGTCCGCGTCGCCATGGACACCTGGGAAGCCCGCGAGGGGACGCGTATAACTGTGAAGGTATCCGCGTCCCCTCGCGGGGCTCGCTGCGCTCGCCACGCTTCGGGCTCGGTGGCTCGCTGCGCTCGCCACACTATTCTATTCTCACTCCACGCCCTAGTGGATAGTAGGGCATGAAAAGGTCGGAGGACGCGTACCGCCGCCCCTCGCGGGCTCGCTGCGCTCGCCACGCTTCGGGTTCACGTTGATGGCGGGGTGGCGTCAACTACTTTTGGGGGGACATTTCAATGTTCAGGGGTGTTTTTGGCCCATTTACTATTGTTCCTATGATAATTTGGCTAAATTGAGCCATTTAACATTGTTTCCTATGGGAAATCGGATCGCATCGCATCGCATCGCATCGCATCGTTCAATATCGTGTATGTGTACGATGCGATGCGATCAGATTTCAGTACGGTGCCGTACGTAGAAAACCTGGGCGCCCAGATAGGAAACAAGTACCCGATTTTCCATTGATTCCTATGATAAATGCATTCCCAGACCCGATTTCTAATTTTACACCCACCCTAATGGGTAATTACTATGTGAAATGCCCCCCCATAGTTAACGCCACCTCAATATCAACACCAACCCGAAGTGCGACGAGTGCAGCGAGCTCGCAAGGGGCGGCGGTATGCATCCTCCGACCTTTTCATACCCCCACAATCCACGTCGGCGTGGAGTTGATTTTATATAGTGTGGCGAGTGTAGCGAGCCACTGAGCCCGAACCGTGGCGAGCGGACGCGGAATACATGTGAAGTTAGCCGCAAACCCTCGCGGGGCTCGCTGCGCTCGCCACGCTTCGGGCATGGTGGCTCGCTGCGCTCGCCACACTATATAAAAACAACTCCACGCCAATGTGGATAATGGGGGTATGAAAAGTTCGGAGCACGCGAACCGCCGCCCCTCGCAGGCTCGCTGCGCTCGCCACGCTTCGGGTTGGCATTGATAGTGGCGTTGCATTAACAATGGGGGGGCATTTTACATACAAATTACCCATCATGGTGCCTGTACAATTAAAAATCGGGTCTAATCGCATCGCATGTGATCTGGTTGCATGCGATGCAACCTGATCTGATAGACCCGATGCCATACAATTAAAATCGGTGGCGCCGTGCTAGGAAGCAAGTACTGAAAATTCTCTCTCTAATGGACAAAACCATGTGCACTGCAGGTGGGGCAGATGTAACATGTGGAGCAGTGGCGTAACTAGATACATGTGGGCCCCATAGCAAATGTTTGTAAGGGCCCCTATTTATCACCTAATGCTGAAAAATGTATACAGCACATGATACTTTGACATGCTAAGTGGGCCCCTCTAAGCTCTGGGCCCCATAGCAACTGCACCCCCTGAACCTATGGTAGTTACGCCCTTGATGTGGAGGTAATGGACCCAGAAGTTACCATACACTTCAGCTGTACTAAGAGTTCAAATGATTACATATACACTATATGTGATCCTATAAATATCAGGGGAATGAAGGTTATGGTGTCAATTCAGATTCCTATGTAAATCCGATAGTTTTTGAAAAAAATCTGATGATGCGGGGTCTTTGCCGGGGCAAGATCCATTCTGCGCATGCACAGAACAGTTCTTGTGATATCGGTCACAGTCCCCTGTCAGCTGCAGGACATTTGACATGCTGCTGCATTCGGGTGGTGGAGCAAGCTTCAGATTATGCAGATCCTATTAAAGTACATTTACTTAAATATGCAAAGTCTATCTAATTTATTCATTTCGCACGCAACCAATAATTGAATGTCCAGATTTATAACCAATGAATATTATTTATGAATGTAAACTGATGAAACTGTATCATGGATTACAAAATATATAACAATACAGGTATTATACATAATAACGATTATATATTCCAGCATCCTTAAATAAAGCTAACCTCAGTGTTATATAATGTGTATGTGAATTACAGTGCTGGAAGGGGGCGTGGCTATGAAGAAGCAGCCATTTTGTGATACCAAGTCTTTGTGTCCGCCATTTTAGATTCCGCCGCATGGCATTCAGCCATCTTATGGTAACTGTCGGCCATCTTAGATTCCACTACATGGCACACAAAGGAAACCTTAACAAAAGACTAATAACTTCCGCCTGGCGATCACACATAAACTGACTGTACTATCTTTTGACTTTCCACACCATTTACTCCAAATTTAACCTCTGACCTGCATCATGCAATACTCACAACTATTATATAACTTGCACTTTCACCAAACACACTTTACCTGCAGCATACACAATTGAATATCATTTAAGCTACAATGTACTTCTCTGTACAGAACACCTAACAGGCGCTATACAATCTATGGCCTTGTTATATCATACTCACATCACATGCCGATACACACACACCATCCGAGCATCATGCTATCAACATTTGTATCATATAAGTTGGATTTATCCGATAGTTTATCTAGATATTCTCACATGAGATCACACAAAGCATTCACACTCTTTAATACACAGAGTCCATACAATGTTCACGCATAGCCTTACACATGCATTCAAATACCAAGAATCCAGGCAATAGAGGACTACCCTCACAGCACATGTTATCTTGCAGTTACATCCGATTATCTAGATAATCTAGCCAGACAATATATTACAGAACTCCATTACAACCACACTAAGACACACAAGGGCTAGTTTAAATATCCAGACACATAGATCAACTTCGACTACAGACAGAAGCTTTCTTTGTCCAAACCATATATAAACATACTAACGGCCTTTGCACATGTTAATATCTGAAACTAACTAAGAATGGAAGTTAACTATTCCTATACTCTATAACATAAACCATATACCATAACCGGGATCCTAGTACAAAATATATCGGTCCTACAAGTTTATACATTACTCAAAGCCATGTGTCCAATCTTATCCAATCTTTCTCCAGGACTGTTGCACTGCATGTTGACTGGCTCAGGTTCCAAAAACAACTAACATAAAACTGTATTTTTACTCCTCAAGAAAACTTTCTAGGGGGAGGGGTTGATCCTATTGTCTTCCCCTGGTATCACTAGCTTTTGTTTACAGTATCTGATGACTGGCTTAGCTGCTTTCCAGAGAACCATTCATTCACCTCCTTTCATTAGCTTATAGACACGCCCCTCTGTTAGCTGTATCTTAATCTTACATGAACTTATGATTTGTAATAACATGTGTGTGCAGTATCATATGGAATTCTAATAACTGTCATCTGATAGCTATTATAATTTCGCACCTCTAGAGTCCAAACATGACATTATGTGATATCTAAAAATATGTAAAATAATATTCGATCTTTTCCTTACTTATGAGATATGAATAATATTTATCTCAGACTATATTAATTTAGTGGGCATGATTATAATTATGATTATGGAAATTATATGCTGGGAAAAATTAGGTATTGACAGTCCGTTATGGTGATTCGAGGCTACGCCCTCAGACACATGACTTGGATCTCCTGAAATGCATTCAGGAGACTTCTATCTCCTACAGATGCCCCCTGCTGCCTTTGTATTTAACTACACGGAATTGCACAGCCAATTGCTTGCGGCTGTGTAATTCCTCACAAATGTGAAGAAAGCCAAGAGTACTAAATGCCTCAAAAGTCAGGACACTCACTGTGGGCTTGAGGATCAATAGTGTAATGAGTCAGCATCCAGATCAAAAGTACTATAGGAATTAATTCACATGGACATGTATGGTGGAGTCATTGAGTGGAAATCACTATTGCACTCCCAATACTACAAGGACAATGCACTTATACTTCCTAAAAGCCAAGAGTGGCGCAAACAGAAAATTGTAGAATACAAGAGTCTGGTGGAGACTCAAACAAGCCAGTGGGAGTGGTGGGTTTTTACCTATGGGCTGCAGGGCTGCAGGGCTGCAGCCCCCCCCTCCCCCCCCCCCAGGTAAAATCCGCCACTGTAGTGAAGCCAGATGCAGTCTGTGAGACTGCACTGGCTTCACTGTGACTGGCAGTGACTTCCTATTGGAAGTCCGACATGCCAGTCACAAAGGCAGTTCCATTGGGAGGTGTTCCCTCCCTCTGGGATGTGTTTCTGCTGGCTGCCGTGCAAAAACGATGATTGCGCATGCGCAGTACCTATATCGGTACTGCGCATGCACTGGTCCAGGTGCCTGTCACTTGTATTGTACAGGTACCGGGACCAAGATTTCTTCTATGGGCTGTTGCCGAAGCAGCCCATAGAAACTGGCCGCATACGCAGCAAATATGTTTGTACTGCAAATGCGCCAGTCCCGGCACCTGCAATCATAGGACAGGCGCCGGGAACCAGATGAGAGAGGCAGCGTCAGCAGCGGCGGCAACAGGGGGAGGGGGTGCCTGCGGCCAGAGGCAGCCCCCCTTCCCAAAAAAGATAGGAGCCGCCACTGCCGGACGGTAATCAAAAGACTGTGCATGTCTAAGGCTTGTAGTGCACATGAGTGGGGCCATCCGAGGTTGAGAAACACTTGCATTTCAGTGGTAACTTCCCGCCGACCATCGAAAGATGTGGAAGGTTCACACATATGTAAGGTTGCTCTAAGCAAACTTGGCTGGAATCCAAACAGTACCACTAAGTAACTGCCAATCTCCCAAGCATGCCGATGTAAGCCACCTGTCTTCATGGAACAGATTTCACCAAATGGATGGAGAAGACATTAATGAAATTACATAAAGGTTGTGTCTCACTACCTGATCTGAACCCTGCCTCAAACAAGCTTCTCAGGCATTTTTCATGAACCACTAAAGGAAGCAATTGTCAGAATACTTCTCAAAATTAATTTAGACCCTGACTGCTTGTTGAACTACATACCAGTTTTAAACCTTCCTTTTCTAGGGAAAGCTATTAAGAAAGTGGTTACAACTCAACTAGAAACCCGCCTGTCAAACCATGGTATGTATGATCCATTCCAGTCAGGCTGCAGAAGAAGACTGGGTGACAAAAATAAAACCAGTGTGCTTGTTTAGTTTCAGGGCGGCAGATGCGATATCGCATGCGATTCGATGCGATTTGATGCGATTTTGTAGCTGTTCATAACCCCACTATCCACTACGCATGGAGTTGATTTTATATAGTGTGGCGAGCACAGCGAGCCACCAAGCCTGAAGCGTGGCGAGCCCCGCGAGGGGGCGCGGATTACTTTACATGTATTACATGTATGCGCTCACCACACTATATAAAATCAACTCCATACGTAGTGGATAATGGGGATATGAAAAGGTACAAAATCACATCAAATCGCATTGCATGCAAATCGCATGCAATCGCATGATTTCTCTTCCGTTCGGCCGCTTGTGAGTGGATGTATATGTGAACAAATCCCCTCACATGCTAGCGAGCAGACTCACAGCCGTGTGGGGGGGAGGCGGCATTCGGTGGGGCAGTGTTTACCTAATCGTTAAACTGAAAGTATCTGCTGCCTTGCGTACAGGTCTGAATCAGGCCCCATGTAAAGAACAGAGAAAGGGGGACATGGGAGTCGCAGTGCGCAAGCGAATTGGTTCTGCAGTAGATGTATTATTATTGTAATCCACAACACTGAATGTCTATAGATTGTAAGCTTGCGAGCAGGGCCCTCCTACCTCTATGTCGGTTTGTTTCTACCCAGTTGGTTTAATCACTGTTGTTTCCAATTGTGAAGCGCAACGGAATATAAGAAACTGTAAATAAATAAAATAAATAAACAATGTAGTAAGGTGCTGAGAGTATGGCCAAGTTACCGTAGAGCAGAGAAAAACGACTCTCTTTTTGGGGGCACTTTGGTAGTATCCTAAATTATATCTTTTAATTCATTGTTACATTGAAATTTGGTGGACATAGTCCCTATTAATACATCACACAAAGCAACAATAGACATTAATATAGACGAACAGCAACATATATACTTGGGTTCTAATACATGAAAT
The DNA here is from genome assembly GCF_055691185.1 of Crinia signifera. NCBI lineage: Eukaryota > Metazoa > Chordata > Amphibia > Anura > Myobatrachidae > Crinia > Crinia signifera. The sequence continues at coordinate 49,363,263 of NC_139220.1, read as the reverse complement.
CGTTAAGTACAAATAAAGAAAACCTCGATAATCCTGGAAAGTTGGCATAAATATCTAAAAGAACGTTGTAGATTTCTTATGTATTCTCAAAAGATCAAAGGTAATTGGTTGCAGCTGGTGACAATTTTTAAGTTCACTATGTCTACCGGTGATCCTCACTGAAATGCATGTATCAATTAATTCCTTAATGACACCTACGATCACAGTTCTGTAATAGTTTATGACAGATCTATTATGTCCCCACAGGTTAATAATGATGACCAGTAGTATTACTCTCACAGTAATAGGGTATAGTCACAGCAAATATTGCAATTAGAGATGCTCCAGTGGTTTACTGATTATTGCAAGTAATAGTAATCTCTTGTAACTTGGTACCTTAACAAATCAGACGATGAATGCTACCTACAATAATATTATTACAATAAATTCTAAATCTAAATATATTTTGAGGTTTAGGCTAAATGATATATACCCAATTATTATTATCCTTAACAAAAAACAAATAAAAAAACAAACCTCATGCAATGTTGCATTGCATTACATCATTAGGAAGCAATCCCAGCAACCCTGCACTAAGCAGTGTCTTTCAAGCTTATGCTACCTGTAGGAACAACTAATACCACTTTCAGACCGCAAATGCAGGGCCGCACCGGGTTCAGTCTCAGTGCGACCCAGCATTTTGGTCTATTCAGACCTCCTTATTTAACCAACAATATTGCTGGTTTGCTGACGTCATCCGGAGGTGCGGCAGCATGTCATTGGGGGGCAGGGGAGGAGGCAGCGCAAGAACTGGCGCATATCCAAGCACTGCCTCCTCCATTTGGGTGAACGGGAAATGGGTTGCTTCACCCGATTAACCGGTTCACACCGCAAAGCAAAACAGCAATGAACCAGTAAGAACCCTTCTTTTTTGCCGATTCGTATTGCCGTGTTGCGGGACCCGGTAACACCTTTCACATCGCACCAATTACCAGGTCGAACCAGCAAGAAACCGGCATGAACCCGGTTATTAGGTGCGATGTGAAAGGTGTATAAGGCAGAAAAAAACATCTCTCCCAAGGTAACAGTACCGTTAAATCAAATTAAGTCCTTATTCTGGATGATATTTACCCAGTGCCATAATAACGTATGGGCACGATGAGCAGCTGTTCAAGGCCCCCACGATTGTAGGGGCCTTTGAGCAACGGTCCCACATAATCAATCTGGCCAGGCAGTATTCTCTTTCAGTCTGCAGCCAGCTGTGTGTGGCTCTCAGCATGCTGATAGGTGCATTTCTGGAGCTATACACTAAACAAAATACAGCATTCTGTACCTCCTCCCCTGCCTGCAGCCAGGCTGTGAATGCTGATTGGTTGGTGGCTTAAGCTATCTACCAGTCAGAGTGCTGTAATATGTGCAATGTATCAAAACATGTGGTGCGATTTGGGGTGGTCAGACGCACAGGACATAAGTTTCTACTATGTATATAGACAGATGGCCCCCCGTCTGAGTATATCTTTAATATTTGTAATAGACTACCCGGGGGTGTGCTCTATCTATCTGTCTCTATCAAAACATGTGGACAGATGGCGCAAGACCACAGAAGGGGGCAAGTTAAAGAAAAATATTATTCCTGTGAATGGCTGGGTATTGGCCACAGTGCATTGCTCTGCCAAAAGTCTACAATGCTGTTAAAATAGCCATGCATTCACCTTATCTTCTCTTTCATCATTTATATCGCTCTAATTTTTTTTCATTTGTTAAAACTAGCCAGTCCTCATATATATCAAGATTTTGGACTATGATTATTTAATTATACTCCCTACAAGACTTATAGTTCACATAAGTCTCAGCATAGGCGTGCACAGCCCATTTTATTAGGGGGTGCACCTTTAGAGGGGCGTGTCATCCCCGCCTACTGTGTGTGTCTATCCCCGCCTACTGGGCTTGTCTATCACTGCCTAATGGGCATCCATGCAAACTAAATAGGTGACTTATTTATGTATATGGGCTTCAGAATGAAGCATTCTCCCCACACACCAGAAATAGGGACAGTGCAAAAATTTACACTGTAATGACCATTGCACATAATGCCACACACCGTTATACCCATTACACATAATGGCACACACTGTACTGCACATTACACATGCCACACACTGTAATGCTCATTACATGTTCAGGCAAGGCAATCCTCATTAATGATGGTCATGCTCATCGCTCCCTTCGCCGTTGCCTCCCTCGTGTTCCTCATTGGCAAGTGTATATGAACTTGCCGATGCTGCCCCCGCCCCTAATAGCGGCATTGGTGGGATCAGCAAATGTAAATGCGGCATTACTCACCAATTAAGCCTTTAATGAATCAAGCAATAAGTTTGTTACAACACCTTGGCCCTCTCTCCCCTAATAAGGCTGCCTGCAGCAGACACTCAGTGACTGCTGCAGCAGCTCCTGCCCACCACCATTTATTTATAACTTTACCATTACTATTTTTTTTCTCACCAATCAAGCATATTCAATCTTCCTTGCTCTTAGGTGGAACACTGGCTGCGGCCAGCCTGCCCTACGTGGCAATTCAGTTGCACACAGTAAAGTGAGCTGACAATCATGCAGGGCAGGGCAGGCCAGGGAGGCGGGCGGGAGTGTGCGCCATGCCCTGTGACATCTATGGAGGCGGGGGCTGCTGACCAGGACAATGGAGCCAGCGCTGCAGGTCTGCCGCAACACCCTGCATCCGACTGCGGTGGCGGTGTGTTTCCCTTGTGTGTGGGCTGGAGGTCAGCGGCGGCAGGCATCTAATGCAGTCCTGACCGCTGCCGGGAACCAGGTGCCGCTTTGGGAATTTACAGTAATACATTTTGCATGCAATCGTGAGGGAGGTGCTGGTCATTAGGAGGTGCCTGTGCACCCCTGGCATCCCCCGTGCGCTATGAGTATCAGTATTCTTCTTGCCTGGGTCTTTATAAATAATCGTGACAATATAAGATATGAAGGCATTCAGTGGCGTAAGATCATCCTAGTTGCCCGGAGGCAAGACACATGTTGGTGCCCCCCCCCCCACAATGCCTGATGGATATAATAGATACTGATAAGGATAAGGGCACCAATAAGGGGACCGGTGGTGACTGCGAGGGGACCAGGGGCAGCAAACCACGTGGACCACAGAGTCCTGTAAGTGCAGCAGGCTGGCCACTGCCCCGCCTTCTGTGGCACAGCGCTGCCTCTGTGCAGTTCAATTCAAGAAATTGGCTGCTGCACACCCGCAAGGGTTGTCTGTTGCACCCCTGGACCACCCACCAGTTTTGCCTGTTCCCTGCACCTCGTTACCCTATATCCCCATGTCATGCATCTTTACTGCACCCTGTGTCACATTCCTCCCACCTGCTACTGTTCATGGCTATAGGATGATGGCTGCAAGTACATGCCATATGTGTAGACCATAGGGACACGTACAGAGACTACACATGTGCAGAACACCTGTGAGAGGATTAGTGGAGACCAGTGCAGGTCAGAAATCAGGACACACTGGGAAGGGGGGGGGGGGGGGAGGGTGAGTCTGCAGCCGGCTGCAGGAGATAAAGAAGAGTGACTGTGGGCACTCTGTAACGTATGCAGTAGAGGAGAATCCCCAGGCCGGCGCCAATGAGAATGTTTTATTCTCACCTCCTCGATCCTGGGTTGGCTGCTGTCAGCGCATGCTACGTGGCTGCCTATGGCCTGCAGCAAATGTCCGTCGGCCCGGAGCCTCCTCCCTGTACTGGCAGCTTGGAGACCAGTGGCAACAGCGTGCCGCATCCCAACCTCACATCCTGCACTTTCACACACAAGTCTTCACTGGTCAATATGCACGGAATGGGACCAATAGTGCTCAATGCTTCCTGGGTACCCTTTCAGACCCGTTCAGACTGCAAAAAAAAAAGGGTCTGAAATGGGTAAGACCCTGCATTTTTACCATTTTACAATACCGGTTATTTTAAAACGGTAAATTCACTCTGGACCTGTCAGACCGCACATATTACCAAAAAAAATGGCAAAATACCGGGTAATAAGTGCGGTCTGAAAGGGCCATAAGTGAGACAAATACTTCTTGATCCTGGATAATTAAGATACCAAATAAGTGAGATAGCTCTTTAAGTGAGAATAAAGCCCTGTACACATGGGGCAAGCCGGCAGTGATGGACTGAACAAAGGGGCACAGGCGAAAAATCCCCGGTGGGCCCCACTGCCTGGGGGCCCTTCTCATCCTCTAGGGATCCAGTTACAGCCAGTGTAGTTGAATCATACATGTTATCTCATGGTGCACATGACTATTGTTATTAATCGGGTAAATCATCATGCATGGACCAACAAACCTCTGTGGCAACTGGCCACACACCACTACATTTCCCCGGTGGGCCCTTCCTGCCCCAGTCCGACACTGCAAGCCGGCTATTTAGCTAAGCGAAGTGCTTCAGTACGATCGCTCAGCACAAATCGTGGGTGTCCCACGATGCATAGATTGGAAGCACCTCTGAGCAGGGCCCTCTTCCCTCCTGTTGTCAAAGCCCTCTTCTCTTCACATTTCACTCACAGCTCTCCTATACTCAAACACTCAGGGGGAAATTTACTAAAGGAAATTTTTAAAAAAATAGGTGTATTTGTATCCAGAAATACACTCATTTTTGACATTTAGGGGGACATTTACCAAAATGGATTCGTAGAAAAAAGGTGTATTCGTAGGGAGAAATACACCTTTTTTTTACGAATTTGTATTTTCGGGATTTACAATCCCAAAAATACAACAATTCGTATTCCTAAAGATGGAACATTCGTATTTGTATTTACAAATACGAATGTCTACACCATCGATAGGATACGACAGAAATCACCATTCAAAAGAATGGTGGTTTCTGATTTACTAAGCAGCCGTACTGATAATACGGCTGCTTAGTGGTGTAAAACAGGCATGCAAATACGACAGGAAAATAGAACACCATTTTCCTGTTCTATTTGCTTTAAGCCTGCACGGATCAGTCAGATCCGTGCAGGCTTCAGTGTAAAAAATCAGAAAAATTAAATAAATCAAAAAAAAAAACGGCGTGGGGTCCCCCCCACAGCCGAAACCAGCACCAGGCTGACAGAGCCTGGAGCCGGTAATTAAAAATCAGGGAACCCGACAAATAGGGGTTCCCTGATTTTTAACAACCAGCCCCAGGCTCCTGCTCTGGGGCTGGTTCCCAAAATACGGGGGACAAAATGACTAGGGGTCCCCCGTATTTTAAGAACCAGCCCCAGGCAAAACCAGCCAGCAGGGTAATGCCACAGCCGGGGGGAGACTTTTTATGCAAGTCCCCCCGGCCAAAGCATTAACCCTACCGACCAGTCAGCCTGGCCAGGGGCCCTGGGGGAGTGGGGACCCCCCCAATAAAGAGGTCCCCCCCCTCCAGGACTTACCTGACCAGGCTGAAGCCTGGTGCTGTCCTCGATGCCCCTGGGCGGTGGGCATCGAGCTGATAGTGGTGTAAAAAATAGAACAAACTATTGTTTTTTACTGTGGCACTACAAGTGCCAGCAAGCCTCCCCAGCAAACTGGGACTTGGAGAACCACAAGTCCCAGCCTGCTGGGCATTAAAGGGCCCGCTGGGTCTTGTAGTGCCACAGTAAAAAAAATAGTTAAATAAAACACACTGACACCCATTTTAAATAAAAGTTTAATACACACATTACACACATACTGATACTTACCTATCTTGATCCCGTTGGTAGGTCGCTGGCTCCGGTGTCGCTGGCTCCGTGTCGGCGGCTCTGTGTCGGCGGCTCCGGGGGAGTCCTGTCCGAGGATAATCCATGTTGGACCTGTGGAAGGAAATCCTACTCACCCAGGTCCTGCATGGATGGTCTTCTTTCTTCATCTGTCGACATCCAGGTCTTCTGGCAGCTGCTGACGACTTCCAGCAGCTGCCGGCATCTCCAGCGACGCTCCCCGGCTTTCAGAGCCGGAGAGATCCTTCCTCTTCGGCGTCTGGGCTCAGAATGAATTCTGGCCAATCAGGAGCCGCCTAGCCGCCTAGCGGCCAATCAGGAAAGACCTTTCCTGATTGGCCGCTAGGCGGCTAGGCGGCTCCTGATTGGCCAGAATTCATTCTGAGCCCAGACGCCGAAGAGGAAGGATCTCTCCGGCTCTGAAAGCCGGGGAGCGTCGCGGGAGATGCCAGCAGCTGCTGGAAGTCGCCAGCAGCTGCCAGAAGACCTGGATGTCGACAGATGAAGAAAGAAGACCATTCATGCAGGACCTGGGTGAGTAGGACTTCCTTCCACAGGTCCAACATGGATTATCCTCGGACAGGACGCCCCCGGAGCCGCCGACACGGAGCCGCCGACACAGAGCCGCCGACACGGAGCCAGCGACACCGGAGCCAGCGACCTACCAACGGGATCAAGATAGGTAAGTATCAGTATGTGTGTAATGTGTGTATTAAACTTTTATTTAAAATGGGTGTCAGTGTGTTTTATTTAACTATTTTTTTTACTGTGGCACTACAAGACCCAGCGGGCCCTTTAATGCCCAGCAGGCTGGGACTTGTGGTTCTCCAAGTCCCAGCTTGCTGGGGAGGCTTGCTGGCACTTGTAGTGCCACAGTAAAAAACAATAGTTTGTTCTATTTTTTGCACCACTATCAGCTCGATGCCCACCGCCTAGGGGCATCGAGGACAGCACCAGGCTTCAGCCTGGTCAGGTAAGTCCTGGAGGGGGGGGACCCCTTTATTGGGGGGGGTCCCCACTCCCCCAGGGCCCCTGGCCAGGCTGACTGGTCGGTAGGGTTAATGCTTTGGCCGGGGGGACTTGCATAAAAAGTCTCCCCCCGGCTGTAACATTACCCTACTGGCTGGTTTTGCCTGGGGCTGGTTCTTAAAATACGGGGGACCCCTAGTCATTTTGTCCCCCATATTTTGGGAACCAGCCCCAGAGCAGGAGCCTGGGGCTGGTTGTTCAAAATCAGGGAACCCCTATTTGTCGGGTTCCCTGATTTTTAATTACCGGCTCCAGGCTCTGTCAGCCTGGTGCTGGTTTCGGCTGTGGGGGGGACCCCACGCCGTTTTTTTATTTTTTTAATTTATTTATTTAATTTTTTTTTACACCTTGCAGCCTGCACGGATCTGACTGATCCGTGCAGACTGCCTACAAATAATTCGTATTAGCAGCCGTATATACGGCTGCTAATACGAATTCCTACGACATCGGAGGGTTACAAAGCAGTCGTATATGACTGCTTTGTAAATCCCCCTCCAGAACACGACTTTGCATACGACTCAAACAGTCGTATGCAGTCGTAGGGGAAATACTAATACGAAAAACTCGGTTTTTCATATTAGTAAATTCCCCCCTTACTATCTCGAAAATGCGGCAATTCGTATTAGTATTGATGTGCTATCAATACGAATATGAATTGCCGTATTTTCGGGAAAGTAAATGTAAAAAATGTGTGTATGTCTGGATACAAATACACCTATTTTTTTTAAAAATTTCCTTTAGTAAATTTCCCCCGTAATGTTTACCTTATAGGAAATAGAATATTTTTTTTACACAACATTTTTTATTTGAATTTATATCACAAATGTGAGAGCCGCTGGCATTTTTGTCGGATATTTGCACATGTTGTCACTTTAGGGAGCGCTCCCCACTGGGTGAATTTTTAATGGGGAGTGCTCCCTAAAAAAAACCCCACCACTCTCTCCCTGGGTCCGTGCAGCGCCGCTGAAATGTCAATCTGCCGCTGCCCAGCCCTGTGCCCCGCCGCCCTGTCCCTGCTTCCGGCAGCCGGCTTGTCATAAGCCGGCGCTGGAGACTTCAATAGAAAACCCGGAGGGGAGGGGGGAGGAGCAGGAAGGAGGAGGCGCAGCAGAGGGGAGGGAGCCGGGCAGCACCGAAGCTGCCTGAGTTCAGCGATTGATCTCAGCGTGCTCTAAATAGTGGCAATCCCGAGACTTTTCCAGGCTTTCCAGACTGTGCACTGAGGCACAGCCCGGAAAAATCTTGGGATTGCCACTGAAGGGGTTAAAGGTTAAACCCAACCAAACAAATCACCTCTCCCTTTCCTCATTATATGATAATGTATGTACCTTAGCAAATTACAGGTGTTTCCACATACACATTGGCCCTTATTCTGGTTCACTCACAAAGGCAAATTCCTTCTCAAATGGACAAATCCATGTGTACTGCAGGGGAGGGCAGATGTAACATGTGCAGAGAGAGTTAGATTTTGAGGAGTTATTTTGATTCTGTGCAGGTAAATACTAGCTGCTTTATACTTACACTGCAATATAGTTCTCACTTTGAAGTATAACCCCACCCATATCTAATTCTCTCTGCACAAGTTACATCTGCCCCACCTGCAGTGCACATGGTTTTGTCCATTTGAGAAGGGATTTGCCTTTGCGAGTGAACCAGAATATGGGCCCTTGTCCTATTTAAGCCATACAATATGGCCACATTAGCCATGCAATGGAATCTGCAAATCAGCCGTGTGATTTGGCTTAGGATATGCTAGTTTAGTTTATACAAATTATTCTGCACTCATCAAAGGTAATAATCACACAGGCCAATTATAGAAAGATGATTCCTTTGTGGGGCGCTCTTTTGTTTGACATGATAATTATCTTAAAACATAACTTTTCCACTAACGTTCTACTTAAAAAGGGTGTAAAGACTGCAAAACAGATTGTGGCAGTCACATTATTGTATTTATTCTGGAGAATAGCATTAAGAAAGCATCACTTTAGACATAAAGTATTCCAATTATGTATTCAAAAGGCTAATGCAGTCACATCTAAGGAGTCAATTTAGTGGGGATGTTGCCATAGCAACCAATCAGTTTCAATGGGGTTAATTTACTAAGGTGATAGTTCTATTGAAGATGGGATGTTGCCCATAGCAACTTATCAGATTCTATTTAATCTTAGTAAATTTACCCTCGCTATCATTTGTCTATTGCATCCTAGAAAATGATGCACATAATGTGATAGGTTGCTACGGGAAACAACCCCTACTTTACACTTTTAGAAGCTTTAGTAAATGCATCCCCTAAGTGAACAAATGACAGACTCCTGGTTACATATATATGACAATTGTCTGAATTCTTTTGTGGAAAAAGATAGGAGATCCGTCCAAAAAATAGGAGATTCATCCTTTCATCCCAAGGGAAAGGTGTATGCAGAAACATCTGTATACAAGCTATTTCCAAATGGGTGCCGGGTGACACTCTGACAGTCGGGATCCCAACTGACAAGGATTATTTTCTGTGGCAAGCGCAGTGAGCCTTCAAGGGGCTTCCTAGCGCATGCCCCCCTGTCGGAGTCCCGGCAGTCGGGATTCCCATGTCGGACTAATGACCGCCAGAATCCTGACTGTCTGATCGTCATACCACTCCCAAATATCAATGGGGCAGTTGCATTAAGCCTTAACAAGAGGTAAATGCAAGGGTGATAGAGAGATAAATGTTCAGCCAATCAGCTCCTTACTGACTGTTCAAACACAGGCTGTAACATGGCAGTTAGGAGGTGATTGGCTGGATGTTTATCTCTCTTTATCACCCTTACATTTATCTCTTTTTAAGGCTTAATATATCTGCCCCAATGTACAGATGGAGCGGGTCTTATTGCTGCTGGCGAATCGCCAGCAGCATGTTGCTGGCGATCCGCCAGCAACACGGCGCTCCATCTGATTGAGACGCGCGTGCGCCCCCCACGCACGCGCGTCTCAGTATCCGGGCGGCGGGGCGGCGAGGCGGACACAATCCTGTCCGCCTCCCGCTTCAGGGCTGCGGGGGGCTTCAGGGGGCCGCAGGGGGGGGGGGGGGAGTGCGGGGACCCGGTGTAGACACCGGGCGACCGGCGGCAGCACCGTCGGAAGGGGATGCGCTTGTCAACCTTCCTGGAAAACTAGGCAGCTCCCACACCCTGAACACTTCCTAGTGAAGCCAGCAAGGTGGTGTAATAATCACAGCAATCACATAACCACAGGAAAGGGGCAGGGCTATAAGACTGGAATCCCATCATTTGGTTTAGGCACTGGGGAGGGGGGTGGGTGGGGGGTTTAGGGTTGTGGAGGCTTAGGGTTAGGCTGTGGGAATGTAGAGTTATGGTAAGGCACTACAAAAAGGAAGGTTGGGCACCAAGGTGGTAGGGTTATGGTTAGTTTACTGGAGAGAGGCTGAGATTTCGGCACTAATGGGGATGGATAAGGTTAGGCTGTAGGGAATAAGAGTTGGGGACAGGCAACAGGTAGGGAGGGTTAGGGTTACAGTTGTAGAGGGAGAAGGTAACTATACTTACCCAACCCCTGTCGGGATTCTGATCTCCTCGTTTCCACTGTTAGACTTCTGACTACTGGTATCCCAACAACCAGTCTCGGGTATGCATTCCTACATGACAAGGATGAAAATTAGGCATGGGGCAGGCCTTGACTTTTGAGCTTTATTAGATAGATGTATTGTCTACCGTAAAGAAAGAAGTCAAGTAGTAACTAGAGCTCATATACAGTATTCCACAATACAACAGTATGATGTTACTCCATGAAGATATGGGGCAAAAGGCCATTTAAAGTCTCTAAGAACATAATATCAGCATGGATAGAAATCATTATCAATTGCTGGTGTTAGATTGTGAGAATAGAAGACAAACAAATTCAAGTTATGTAGTGAGGAACAAAAAGCTCAACAGGCCTCAGCTATTGTACAAGGGTCAGAAATGGGCTAGTCCTGCTTATTATTAATACAATCCATTGTAGATATGGTGGACCTAAAGCTTTGAAGATAAGAAGTTTTCCCTGTTGGCCTTGAGGTAAAACCTCTGCTGGTGTCTTTTTTAGTGTTTTTGAATATTTGTCTAATAAAAAAAACTATCATCTACCATCGAGGGAGGATAGTGAGCCTTACAAAGATCCAAGAGAGACATTGCTGGTTAGGTTTATTTCAAGAAAAGTCCAGGAGAGTCTATTACATTTCCCCAACATACATCGGTAAAAAGGATTCAGCTGCACGTGTTCAGAAATGGAAGCAGAGATATACAAATTCCACCTAAACTAAAGTGGCTGCTTACTCACAGCAGGCGATGGAAATGATCTTTTGGTCAACTTTTGAGTTGAGGTCCAGAATACTCTAGAACGTTCTTACCAGAGCTATTGTGGGCTCTTTAGGATCATGCAGATTCCCTAGTGTACAGAAAATTATCAGCTTCTTAGGGGTCGATGTATCAAGCAGTTAAAGGAGTGGGTAAGTGAACCAGTGCATAAGTTGCCCATAGCAGCCAATCAGCTTGTACCGATCATTTTATAGAATGCACTTGACAAATGCTTCCTGTAAACTGATTGCTATGGGCAATATTTTCACTGGTCCACTTTTCCACTCCTGTCACGTCTTACTACTGTACATCAACACCTATAGAATTTAGAGGGTTGGTTTCAAGGTTAATTTGTCAATTTTAGGATTGAGGGATATTCTAATAGATCTCCCTAGGAAAACAAGTTCCCCTTAATCCTCACAAGAACCCTCTAAAATATTTGTAGAAGTTTTGACACTGGTTAGTGATATTGGGCCTTATTCTAGTTCACTCTTTCTGACAAAATCCTTCTTAGATGGACAAAACCATGTGCACTGCAGGTGGGGCAGATGTTACTTGTGAAAAGAGAATGGTACTTGTGTAATAACTGGGCGATTTTCCATAGGATTCAATGTTAACATGGTCCTGTTCATTTCCCAACTATCCAAGTGGGCATAGAGTCGATTTTATATAGCGTGGCGAGCGCAGCGAGCCACCGAACCCGAAGCGTGGCGAGCGCAGCGAGCCCCGCGAGGGGCCGCGTATTACTTAAAATGTATTCAGCGGCCCCTCACGGGGCTCGATGCGCTCGCCATGCTTCGGGTACGGTGGCTCGCTGCGCTCGCCACGCTATATAAAATACACTCTATGCCAACTTGGATAGTGGGGAAATGAACAGGACCTTGTTAACATTGAATCCTATGCGAAATCGCATGAGAAATTGCATGAGATATTGCATGCGATATTGCATGCGATATCGCATGCGATTCGATGCGATTTTGCCGAAAATCACGTTGCATCACATCTGATTGTATGCCTTAAGGTAAGGCATACAATCACAAAATCGGGTGCCCAGATATTACACAAATACCGAGAGAATAAGATTTGGGTGGGGTTTTACTTCAAAGTGAGATATATATTACAGTGTAAAAATAAAGCAGCCAGTATTTACCCTGCACAGAAACTAAATAACTCACCCAAATCTAATTCACTCTGCACATTTTACATCTTCCCCCCTGCAGTGCACATGGTTTTGTCCATCTAAGAAGAATTTTGTCGGAAAGAGTGAACTAGAATAAGGCGCTAAGGCACAAATTCAGGCAATTGTTAAATGTATAAAATATTCACTTAAAACGGAGATGACATTTAACCTTTCAATACAATCACTGGGAGATAAATTATTCCATGCCAATAATTTTCTTCTAATCATCCCCCGTACTGTCAATCTAGGGCAGGCTCGGAAATGCTTCTGATAAAAGTAAAAAAAAGGAATGATGATGTACTGTATGATATATACATGCAATGCAATTGTACATCGCACTTATGCTGTCATTCTCTGCATCTGCTTCTTTCTGCAAAGTGGTTATAGTGTAATTCTTTGTACAGTATCTAAAGTGGAATTCTTTGTATGTATTTTTGTAACTATATATGAGCTGCATAGTTGCATATATATTGTTTCTCATCAAATTTTTTTTATAATACAGGTGTTCTAAAAAAACATATTAAATTGATACTGTTCATTAAAAAAACAAAATAGGAAAATAATGTGATAGTTACATATAAGGTCCAAAGCCGTACATCCAGGCAATGGTGGCTTATGGGGATACGGTCATTGGGTCTACAGCAAGTTTGTCGACAAGCGTTGGGTCGACACCCTTAAATTGACATGGGTCTAGGTCGACATGGGTTTAGATCATTAGAATGACATAAGCATTAGGTCGACAGTCGAAAGGTCAACAGTCAAATGGTCGACAGACCCTGTCGACCTATTGCTTGTGTCGACCTATTGACCTGTCAACATAAACCCATGTTGACCTAGACCCATGTCGACCTTGACCCATGTTGATTTAGAACCCTGTTGACCTTTCCCCATGTCGACCTAACGCTTGTCGACCAACTTGCTGTAGACCCAACGATCCCAACCCGGCTTATGTTGGACATACAGTATCTGGGAGTAACTCTGTTTGGAGGTGGATCACTTCACACGGTGCTTGACACCTGCAATAAGCTGTGAACTGATGATGATGACAACCAGTGGTCACATCTGATTGTAATTATGGTGACATCATTTTTTATTTTGCAGTAATAATCGGGTATGGATCATTCGGTTGACCCAAGAAAGGTCGACACTCCTTAGGTCGACACTGGAAGGTTGACAGGCAGAAGGTCAACAGGGACTGAAGGTCGACAGGGACTGAAGGTCGACCGACGGAAGATCGACAATGCAGAAGGTCGACACTTATTTTTAATTTTTTTCTAGGTTCTGGACAGTGGCGTAACTAATGTAAGGCAGCCCCAGCAGCCGCTTGGGGGAGCAAGCAGCAGCATGGCCTGTGTGGGCGCCGGCACCCGCTCGACGCACTGACATGCTGCTGCCTGCCGCTGCCTGAATGAGCACTGGAGGCGAGTCAGCCACAGCATGGGTTAGGCCATGGCAAAGATGTCGAATCCCCCCACTGATTCAAATGACTGTACACAGAGCCGGCTATCGGCTACTGTGTACAGGATGGGCGTGCTAGGGCGGCCTGAGATGCGTCGGAGCCAAGGGAAGCAGCAGTGTATGCTGGTCTCTCTTCCTCTATCCTGCTTCAGCTTCTCCATTATGCGTGTGATGTCATCACGTCACACGCTGAGGAAACATGCTGGAGAGGAGCATGGAGGGGGGGGCCACAAACTTTTTGGCAGGGGGGAGCAAAATTGATCGTTTCTCCACTGCTTCTGGACACTGTCTAAGTGTACGGCAGCCCCTTGCATCACTTGCTATGCTCGCAATGCTTCGGGCACGGTGCTTCTCTATGCTTGGCACACTATTCTATTCTCCCTCCATGACCTAGTGGATGTTAAGGCATGAACTACCGCCTGTTTTGGAACCACAGTGGGGTAAAAAAACGTGTCGACCTTCTGCATTGTCAACCTTCCAATGTTGACCTAAGGAGTGTCGACCTTTCTTGTGCCGACCTAAAGACAAACTTACTGTACGTTAAAACCAACACGAGCCACTTAAAGAGCAGCAGCTTGGTAGAATAAAGGAAATGTACAGTAATTAATTAAAAGATGATCCAAAATCGATAGCAGGCAAAGATTTGCAGTTTACTGTTGCTAACAAAGGCATCCCTATTATGGATAACCATCACTCCAGTAGCGTAACTATAGCTCCGCAGCCCCCGCGGTGGCGGGGGGGTGCAGAGAAATTGGGGGCGCGCCGGGGGGGCTGCGGGGCTATAGTTACCCGCGGTCTGCATCTCACCCGGCTCTCTGTCGGGACCTTCCTGACGTCATGGTCCCGGCCGGCTCCTGCTGCAATGAAAACTGACAATTAGAAAATGGCTGCCCCATACTGCAGACAGTTTTCTGTCTGCAGTATGGGGGCAGCCATTTTCTAAGAGTCCGTTTTCATTGTAGCAGCAGGAGCCGGCCGGGACCGTGACGTCAGGAAGGTCCCGACAGAGAGTCGGGCGAGAGGCAGACCGCAGGTAAGAAGGGGGGGCAGGTTAGGTGGGGGGCGCCGAATAAACGTGCGGCGGGTGGGCGATAAATAGTTAGTTACGCCCCTGCATCACTCACACTGTCACACAAAAGACATAAAAAAAATTCTAATTTGTATATGGTCCCATATAGTAACCAGCTTCACAGCCCATGATATGTATATTTTAAAAATTGCATTGTGTCTAGTGGCAAACCGTTTATTAAGATGAAAAGTTTCCCATCCGAAGAACAATTGTTTTCGGTTTTGTCATCCTGAATAATCGTCCCAGACTTGGAGATTTTATCTTTTATCAAAGTCTTCTATGTATTTTCAATTTAAAGAATGTTGCAATCTTGGCATTTTCTGCTATTTTGAAAAACTCTTTTTAGTGCTGAGTAATTATTTTTCTTTTACGTCCAATGTAATATCGAGTACAGTAGTGCTAGGAAGTTTGCACGTTCTTTAAAACGTCTTGCATAAATGTAAGTATAAGCAGATCTTCATCTAAGCCAAGAGAACGCAATAAATCAATGAACTCACATACATTTTTAGTAGCTTTATTGATCATAAAGAGCCAACATTTACTTTCTTTGTCAGATAATATATGTGACCCTGTACACTTATTAATTCAGTTAAGGAAATAAGTCAGGGGGAGTCAATCAATAGGATGACAATCAGATGTGAGCTTATTGCCATATAATGAAAAAGAACATAAACAGGAACAATAGAAAACAAAACAGGAGTGCTAGATGCAAAGTAACAAATGTGTTTAATGAATAAATTCAAAGTAGATTTGAATACATATATGGCATACAGTGGGGTAAGTTTGTCCCAGGCGCCCGGAGGCAAGATTTTTGTTTGTGCCCCCCCCTGCATAACTAGAACTATTTGGGCCCCATACAAAAAAAATTAAAGTGCCCCCCCTCTGCCCCTACCCCATCCTTTGTCAGTACAATTCCCCTTAGGAAAATAGGACACAGATGGGCATTAGAGAGAAAGAGGGTTTCATGGAAAAAGAGGGAAGGAAAAGAAAGAGGCGATTTCAGGGAGAAAGAGAAAGAAGGGGATGAGAGAGATAGGACATCAGAGGGACAGAGGGAGGCTTTCAGGGGGTAGGGGGTTCAAAAGAGAAGGCTTCAAACGGGAGTTAGAGAGTGTAAGGGAGGATAGGACAGAGAAAGAGGATAGAAAGAGGAAGAGAGGTTGTCAATGAAAAGAGAGAGTATCAAGGAAAATAAGGTTTCAGGGGCATAGGTGAACAGGGAGTAAGGGGGGATGGGTGGAAACAAAGGGGGCATAGGTGGATATGTGGAGGGGAAGGGGGCACAGTTGGAGAGGAAGGAGGTGGATGGGTGGAGGGGAAGGGGGCACAGGCGGATGGGAGGAGGACAAGGGAGCACAGGAAGACGGGTGGAGGAGAAGGGAGCACAAGCAGACAGGTGGGGGTGAATGGGTGGAGGGGAAGGGGCAAAAGTGGAGTGGAAGGGGGCACAGGCAGATGGGTGGAGGGGAAGGGGGTGCAGATGGATGGGTGGAGGGGGAGGCGGTGCAGACGGACAGGTAAAGGAGAAGGGGGAACAGACAGAGGTGGAGGGAAGGGGGCACAGACAGATGGGTGGAGGGGAAGGGGGCACAGACTGACGGGTGGAGGGAAAGGGGGTGCAGACAGACGGGTGGAGGGAAAGGGGGTGCAGACTGACAGATAAAGGAGAAGGGGGCACAGACGGACATTATTCATTAGACACGAAAATGAAAATAATGACAGCGCCCAGACCGCTGCAGCCTAGGGTTACACCTTAAGATTCCCAAATCTTAACACATATGCAATACAAAAAATTGGTGCTCCAAACGGCGCTGTAGTCTCCTCTTTTTAAAGTAGCGATGTTTCTATCACCAAATGGGGTAGAATCAAATCTCCCTCCTTCTGTCCAGTCGCTCTTAAAGACAACCACAACTGACCTGGGTAAATTTCCCTATGTGCCCGTAATGGTTTCTTTAAGTCTCCACGACCTCTGCATGCATTAGTGACGTTGACAGACCAGTAAGATCACCAGGACCCCATGAAATATGAACTCACCAGAAACAGGTGCCCTATATGCACGAAAAGGTATCTTTTTCCTCCGAGTTCCCACAGGTAGACAGCTTACTCCATGGAATTTTTGCAGTATCCAAAAGATTTATTTTCAACAATAAAACGAATAAAAATACATAAAAAAAGTGGGAAGGAAATCCCAAGGAGAGTGGTGGTCTGGGTTACCTCCCAATCCGGATAGAAGGCCGCCCAGTTGCTGAAGATGGTAACCAGCACCTACCACAAACCTCTAGGGTATTTCACTTGCTCCTCCAACCACCAACGCATTTCGGGCTATGTGAATAAGCCCTTTTTCAACCTTGAAAAAGGGCTTATTCACATAGCCCGAAACGCTTTGGTGGTTGGAGGAGCAAGTGAAATACCCTAGAGGTTTGTGGTAGGTGCTGGTTACCATCTTCAGCAACTGGGCGGCCTTCTATCCGGATTGGGAGGTAACCCAGACCACCACTCGTGCATATCTAATGAGCGGGGACCCAGCGTAGCTGCAGCATTCAATTACCGGTTCACTTGTGTTGGGGCCCGGGGCACTGCGGAGTCTCTGGCCCTGCTGGCTTGGAACATCAGGAGGCAATGGAGCCAGTGCCCCCCTTAAGGTTGGTGCCCAGCGGCAGATGACTCCATTGCCTCCAGGAGTTCCGCCACTGATAGCATACAAAAATTCAAGTGTTCGTGTGTGCCTAGATTATTAATATAAATATGTCAAAGTTTTGGGCATGTCATATGCTGATTTTGCCAGTGCCCCTGCCTTGCTGTACAGTGCTTGATTAACCAATAGACTGATAAGGCTACAGCCTAGGGTGCCAGGACTGGGGGGTGGGGGGGGGTGGGGGGTGGGGGGGGGGTAGTGTGAGCCATGGTGAGGAATTCATGCCCTCGCTTACACTGACAAGCCAGACAATCAGCTATGCTTAAAATGACAGTTAGGAGTTGATTGGCTAGTGCATTATCAACTTCCATTTTATCACCACTTTATCACCACTTTATCACTTTACGAGTTATACATCTGCCCAATGTTCTTTTCTTCCTTTAGTTGCTGAACAGTAGACAGTGTCTCCGAATCTGTGATTAAGATG
This sequence comes from Crinia signifera, assembly GCF_055691185.1. Lineage (NCBI taxonomy): Eukaryota > Metazoa > Chordata > Amphibia > Anura > Myobatrachidae > Crinia > Crinia signifera. Next base: position 49,345,359 of record NC_139220.1, on the reverse strand, counting down.
GTCTTGTCATGTTTCAGAGTCTCAAGCCTGAGTTCCTACCTATCATGTATCTTCCAGTTGGCAACGAGTCCATTGACCATACTTCAAACCATAGTTCCCGCCAAATTACAGGCATGGGTGCTGTACTTACTAAAGTCCAGCTCCAAGAATCATGCTGCTATGCATTTGGTAAGGCAGTCGTTTTCCTTGAAAATCTTACAACATGCCAATCAGAGAGACTTTTCTCCCCTTATTTTAGTCACCTGCCAATCACTGCCCATAAATTTCCATCACATTGCTGCCCCATTTCTGACACCGAATGTCCTGACCACAGCAGCATCAGTACATAGTCAGGTGGAGAAATTGCACCTAACATAGGACTAGAGCTAGTGGCAATGGTCATGCAATGGTGCGCTAACAGGGGCATGCAGAGACACCGAAGGAGAACATCTCACTACTTGCACACTAATACCCCTTTCATACCGTTGACCCGGCAATTACCCAGCATTTTTGAGTGCAGGGTCATTTTGCCGGGTGCAGTTTGACCCAAATTCACACCAGAAGCAAATTACCGGGTTAAGGGCTGGATGTTGTAACATCCGCTGCCCGGTATCGCCGGGCATCGCATTATTAATAACGGCATACAGTATGCTCTAACATATGTGGTTCTTAATGCAAGGGACAACTCTTGCGATAAGAGCTGTTCCTTGCGATGCGGTGCCGGCACTGGACTTCCAGGTCTGTGACCCCAATAACGGGGTTTTTTTTTTAAATTTTAAATCTTTATTATAGTACAAAACAAAACAAGAAATCTTACAGACATTTTTCCTTACATTTCATTACATTCACAAACATCACATATATACAAACATAGTACATACATTACATTACATCCACACTTATACCTACATACATCTTGCCTGGGTGCCTTATCTTTCGTTCTTATTAAGGTGCCTCGTGCCATATTTTAACTTTTTTTTATATCTAGCTACTCTATCCTCGTCCCTTCACTTATCTGTCGCTTTTCTTTCCCTCTCTTCCCCTTCCATATTTACGCATTATCCCCCTATTGGACCCTTCATCTGATATCTATAGTAGCCGGTGATGTCTTCTTTTCTGTCATTGTGTGTCATTGCGGGATATCTAACAATACGGAGTGAAATGAGGGGAAAGGAAGCGGAGAAGGAAAAAAAAAAAAAAAAGGAGTAAAGGAGTTATATTTGTGTTGTGTATTATGACTAAATACCTTTCTTTTCTCTTCCCCCCCCCCCCCGCCCCTCCCCTCCTCTCATTTATGGTGTTTACTTACTCTATCTAAATGTGAACATATATAAAACTCTTTCTTAATGTGTCAATTATCACTTTCAATTGTGTGCTGTGTTTTCCTCCTGTTATATATGATATTCTTATGTGTTATTCATTACTTCCGCTTCGGGAGCAACATATCTTAAGCTTTTATTTATGTGTCTACTTCTTACTGTGACATACTTTTTTCATAAAGTGGTGACTGTATCCAGTGATTCCAAATTAAATAAAACTTATTTAGTGTGTTTCGGGTGTGTGCTAACTTTTTCTCTTGTTGTATTGTGGAATTCACACGACTTTTCCATATTTCTATATCCGGCGCTACATTTGACATCCACCTTCCACCTATTATCACTTTTGCGATTGACATTAGATTAATAATGTATGCTTTTTCGTTCTTATTTGCATTTCCGTGCACTATTCCCAATAGACAGCATTTTTGGGTCAGGTTTTCAATTGCTATCCCTGTCCTGGTTATATTATGTTTAACCTTGTCCCAAAACTGGGTGATTATGTAACATTCCCATATTAAATGGATGAAGGTTCCTGGGGAGTTTCTGCATTTAGGGCAGGCCGATGAACTTCTCCCTGCAAATTTTTCTAGTCTTATTGCCGTCATGTATGATCTGTGGAGGATAAAAAGCTGCGTCTGCTGAATTCGTAGCGAATTCGTTGCTTTTGCAACTACCGTCCTTGCCACAGACCATTCTGCTTCATTCATCTCTCCTATCTCGATTTCCCATTTTTCTTTTAATGCTGTTAAGCTATCCTTATTTTTGTTTTCCATTAGGATACCGTAGACTCGTGATATTAGTTTTTTTTTTTTTTTTCAATATCTTTTTATTGGTTTCGAAAATAGTTCAAACATACAACCAACGTAAGCATTATGGAATACTCAATGAATAGTACATATCAGCTGTACCGCTTATGTAACAATAAAAGAACATATTGTGTCTACTTTATCGGTTTCAGGTGATCTTTTTCTGAAGCATATCTATTCTTTGATTCACACAATGCAAACTCGAAACAAACTACAATACATGTAAATAGCCCATAGGAATAGTATGGGGGAAAAAACAGAAAAGATTAAGGAAAGGAATATTCAGAGAAAAGAAAGGGGGGAGGAATTAGAGAAGTAAAGGGGATTGTGGTTGGTAATCACAAACATATATAGCCATCTATATTTAATTATTCGCCTGGTAAGTCTGTGTAGATTTAAACTCCATCCATGGGAGCCAAATCGCCGCAAACTCCTGGGTGCGTTCTGGAGGTACCCTCAGGTCTTCCATAGTCATATATAAATCCACTCGTGCGAACCATTCTTTAATTGTGGGGGGGGAGGTAGATCTCCAGTGTACCGGTATAACGGCTTTCGCCGCACCATTCAGAAACTTTAGTAGTGATTTTTTGTAGGACCTCAGCGCACCAGGGTATAGGTTTAACAGCCAAAAGGAGGGGTTATCAGGTACGTCCGATTTCACTATAATCTTAGTAATTGACATAACTTGGTCCCAAAAAGGGCGGAGTGCCCCACACGACCACCAAATATGCAGGGGTGAGCCAACTCCATCATTACATCTCCAGCAGGCATTCGTTACCCCAGGGAACATTCTTGCAAGGGTTTGTGGACATCTATACCACCGTGAAAGAACCTTAAATTGGGTTTCAATTACAGAGTAGCTGAAAGAACTGACAAAGGTGGCCTGGAACATTTTCGACCAAGTCTCATCGTCTAATTCCAATCCCAGGTCTCTATTCCAGGCCCGGGCATAGTTTGGCAATGCATTATATTTATTTTCTATTAGGAGAGTGTAGCCTCTCGAGAGCAGGTGTAAAGGGCGCGTTGTTTCCCTGCACATACCCTCAAAAGGTGTCAAGGCTCGGCCAGCTGCCTCACGTACATCCCTCCCTTGCACAAAGTGTTTAAGTTGGAGATATCTCCAAATCTCTGATGGAGGTAGCCCCCATTTCTCCTGTAAGTCTGAAAGGGGTAATGCCTTGTTCCCGTCCATTAGCTGGCCCACCCGATGGACGCCATGTTGTTTCCACTTTTCAAATCCTAAACTAGCAACTCCGGGGGGGAACATAGGGTTATCAAACAGTGGAGTAAGGGGGGATATTAGGGACGTAACACATGAGAGTTTCCTCAGTCTGTTCCAACAGGTTATTGTGGGGCCTACTGTGCGATGTATTATGTTGCCAACCTTGGGAAGCCAGGGGTAAAGCTCAATCGGCAGGGGGAAAACCTCGCTTTCTATATGTACCCATTGTTTGGCATCTATTGAACGCGTCCATTCCAGAACCCGACTTAAAATCACGGCTTCGTGATAAACCGTGAAATTAGGGAGTTGCAATCCACCCATCTGCTTCCTTCTAAAGAGTATATCATGTCTGAACCGTGGTCTCTTACCCCCCCATATGAATGACCGGACTTCATTCTGTAAGTCTCGGAACCAGGCCTTCGGGATATGGATAGGAAGCGTTTGTAGAAGGTATAGGACCCTTGGGAGAACATTCATTTTGATCACACTTATTCTTCCTAACCAAGAAAGGCGTTTATTGCCCCAACTCCTAAGTTCGGCGCGAAGTGTGAGCAATAACTGCCTAAAATTATCAAAAAGGCGAGACATATCAGGGGACAACACAACACCAAGGTATTTAAGGCTAGAAGGGTGCCAGGCGAAAGGGAAGGATTGCCTAAGGTGTTCTATATCACGGGGGGCCGAGGATACATTAACTGCAGCGGATTTGCTCATGTTTATTTTAAAATTTGAGAGATTCCCAAATGTCTGAAATTCTGCCATAAGATTGGGGATAGAGATAACGGGGTTGGTCAGTGTTGCCAACAAATCGTCCGCAAACAGCGCCAGCTTATGGTCCACTCCCTTCACCCTTAAGCCCGTGATATTTGGATTGTGTCTGATGGTGCATGCCAGAGCCTCCATACACAGTATAAAGATCAAAGGGGAGAGGGGGCACCCCTGTCTGGTCCCGTTGCCAATATGTACCGGCTCTGAGAGGGTCCCATTGATCCTTATCCGTGCCGTGGGAGACCTGTAAAGCGCCATGATGCGCTGCAAGCACTCCGGGCCTAGCCCAATGTGTCGCAGCACCCCTTCCATAAACACCCAACTTATCCTGTCGAACGCCTTTTCGGCGTCGGTCGACAGCACTACCATGGGTATGTTGTGTGTAGAGGCCTTATGAATCAAGTCAATAGCCTTGACCGTGTTGTCCCGTGCCTCTCTCCCAGGGACAAAGCCCACCTGATCAGAATGTATTAGGTCCGGTATTAAACGCTTAAGCCTATTTGCTATAACTTTTGCGTACAATTTGATGTCTGCGTTCAATAGGGAAATGGGGCGATAACTAGCGCATTGACTCGGGTCTTTATTTTCATTCGGGATCACTGTAATGTGAGCTGACACTGAGTGAGGCGAGAAACCACGGCTCGTCGATACCTCATTGAAGGCAGTCAACAGTTTTGGCAAAAGTAAGTCTTTAAAAGATTTATAATATGAAACAGAAAAACCGTCAGGTCCGGGGCTCTTTCCAGACGGGGTCTCCTTTAGTGCTATTTCCAATTCCATCAGGGAAAAGGGGGACTCCAAACTGGCGCTGTCCTCTCTCGACAACCGGGGAAGACCCGCCTCACGGAGGTACGTCTCCACCAGGTCATGGGAGGGAGTTTGCGCCCCCCCAGCGTTAAGGTTATACAATTTGGTGTAATATGAGTGGAACGTTGCGGCTATATCGCGTGTAAGGTGGCGCTTGGCCCCCCCCGAGTCCTTTATCATGTCAATATATAACGTGGCTCTCTGGGAGCGTAGTGCCCTTGCCAAAAGCCTGCCTGGTTTGTTGCCCCACTGGTAGTAACGATTTCTACACAATTTGTAATCACGTTTGACGTCTTCAAACAACAAGGTATTAAGTTGAGATCTCACCGCAGTGAGTTCCTTAAGCGTTTGGTGGGAGGGGGTGGACTTGTGGGATGTCTCCAATGAACGCAATTGTTGTAGCAAGTCTAATTTCCTACTCATTTTTTCTTTTTTTAACATTGCTCCCAATTGTATGAGTTTCCCCCGTACCACACACTTATGTGCTTCCCACACTGTGAGACCCGTGACGTCAGGTGTTTCATTTTCGGAAAAATATTCCGTAAGTGTTGTAGTCAATTGTGGTTTACATCTAGCGTCAGTGAGAAGGTTTTCATTTAAGCGCCACGTACCCTGTTTAACATTAGTTATGGCCGTCGTGATAGTCAAAAATATAGGAGCATGATCTGACCAAGTCGTCAGGCCTATATCTGTATCTTGGATCAAATGAAGATACCTATGGGACATTAAAAAATGGTCCAATCTGGAGTACATATCATGTGGTCTAGAGTAAAATGTGTAGTTTCGGTCTACTGGGTGTTGTAGCCTCCATGTATCTACCAATTGGTGTTCATGTAAAACCCTCCTAATCTTACGATGTGAGGCCGTAGAGGGCCTGCCTGCGGGACCTGAGGTGTCCATTTCCGGCTGGAGTGCCCAATTCAAATCTCCCCCCACCACCAAAACGCCTTCTACCAGCGGGGCAATCTTATCTAAGACTATAGGTAGGTAGGAGTGTTGCATTTGGTTCGGCACATAAAGATTAACAAACGTGTAGGTCTGTTCATAGAGTTTACACTTTACCACTAGTGTCCTGCCCTCCTCCAGAGCTATTGAGGTCACGTCTTTAAAGGGGAGTTTCCTTGACAGGAGAATGGCCACACCCAGTGACTTGCCTTTTGTATTGTTATTATAAAAGGCCGTCGGGAAGTTACGGTTCGTCAACGTGGGAGCAGCATCAGCCCGGAAATGCGTCTCCTGTAGGAATGCTACATCAGCCTTAAAAGCATAGAGGTCTCGTAGGACCCTTGAGCGTTTCTCGGGAAGATTTAGGCCTTTAACGTTATAAGAGACCAGCTTAATAGCAGTTAGTCTCGTGTTAGCCGCCATCATGGGTCGGGTGGTGGGGGGCGGGACCCGCGCAGGCTCTGGAGGAGGGGTACCAACCACATCGAGAAAAGAGACAGAGGTGAGGAAAGGAAGGGAGAGAAAGACAAGTAGTTATAAGAAGAAACAATCCAGGAAGTAATATTACTATGTTCATCATATGAAAATACTTCATCTAAAAACACATACAAAATCACAATGCCGCCCCTTGAAAATCCGAACATACAAAACGTATCCGGTTCCAAGGGAAAAAAAGAAAAGGATGGCGGCATGGGGGCACTGGGGGATCAGCGCCGACAACAAACCTCAACTTTGCAAAAACAATGTTAAACCCATCGTAACCTTTAAGAGGTTGCGGCCAAACCTTTATCCATCTCTTACTGTATTTAAAGTCCCATCACGGTTACAGTTGAGTCCCTGTTTGTAATCCTTACGGTCTGGGTCGAAGATCATGGGACTGGTCCTGTGACTCAGGTTCACAAGAAAAAGCGTATGGTCAGGTCGCTTGCTTGGAAAAACCAAACCCTCGAACAGTCCAATCGCAATGACACAACAGGGTTAGGGAGTAGACCCTCAGTTAGAGGTAGATCTTCTTGGTGACCTCTGATCCAGCGGAGGCCTAGGGTTTCGTTGGACCACTTGCCAATCGTTGTTAGGATGAGCTAATTCTGGCGGAATAGAGTGCACTAATGGTTCTTGCCAATCTGGAAGAGCAACTATAGGAACGTCCATGGCTCGGCAGAAGGCCGTCAGATCGTCTGGGCCCCTAAGAGTATAGAGCTTGCCGTTATGTGTAGCTTGTAGGTTGAAGGGGTATCCCCATCTGTATTTTAGGCCCAATTTGCGGAGTTCGGTTGTCAGGGGGCGGAGGGCTCTTCGTTTTTGAAGGGTTGACCAAGATAAATCCTGGAAGATCTGGATCTGATGGTCTCCCTGTATGGCATAGTCGCTCTGCCGTATTTTGCGTAAGACATCTTCCTTCTGAGTGTAATAATGTAAGCGGCAAATAACATCTCTTGGTCCATCAGTTGGTGCGCCCCTAGGTTTTAAGGCACGGTGGGCTCTATCAAACTCAATTTGAGTCCCCGGGTCTTGTCCCAACAAGCCATTAAACACTTTTGTAAGATACTCAATGAGACTCTGTGGTGGGACGTCTTTAGGGATGCCTCTTATCCGCAGATTATTACGACGCCCCCTGTTGTCCAGATCATCTAAACGGTCGTGCAGCTGTTGCAGCTCCACCGCCTGACGAATGACTGCGGTCCTCAGATCGTTATGTGAGGCTGCAGAGTCCGCGGTGAATTCTTCCACAGTGGTCAAGCGAGAGTTTAATTGCGTCATCTCTAACTGTATGGAGGCAACTTCTGAACGGACGGTCTCTCGCAATCTCTGTTCTAGCTGATCCAAGTCACGTTTCGTCGGCATAGTGCTCAGCATCTGCAAGACTTGGGATATACCTCCTGTATCTTGTGCGGGCACCTGTTCCACAGATCGGGTACTTTGAGGGTCAGGGTCGGCAAATTGTGTTAGGTTGGGCGTAGGCGGGATTACGGAGTCACCTGGCGATGGAGAGTTCTGTTGCGTTAGAAACTGGCGCATTGAGGGAGGCTGAGCGGATTCCGAGTGGTGCGCACTGGGACCCTTCTGAGATTTACGGCCTTCCATTTGGGTGGTCTTCTTGCCCTTCACCATGGGACTTATGATTTTATGCCCTTCCAATGAGCTCTAGATTCTCAGGCAAGGAGGGTCTAGGGCTGCTAGTCAGGTTGTCGAAGTCGTTGTCAGCACCTCCCCCCAGAAAGTGGCTACTGCAGCATCAGCAGGACATGGTTGTCAGGCGTGCACGTACCATCTCTGCACACCCAGGGGCCCAAGTGCTCCGTAGGAGGGGGCAGCTCTCTTATGTCCACTTTGGGGTAGGTCCCAGCTTCCCTGGTGTATAGGCAGTCAGTGTCCAGTACCTGGGCACCTGTGATGCTGTGCTACCTGGTCTGGGGTAACTGCTTATTTCCCTACTATCTGGTTTGTGTCAGTTCAGTTCAAGTAACCCCTGTGGGCTTCTGTCCCCTAATCAGGGGTGCTGGGTCTGCCTGCTGTAAGCTGGGGTCGTTGGGAAGTGCTGCAGTTCCCTATTTCTTGTGCCTGCACTTGTACTTGCAGGCCTCTGCCACTCGCAAGATGGCCGCCGCTTCAGGGCTAGAGTGAGGGATCAGACTGCTGCGTTTGTGTAGGGACAGGGCAGAGGACCCACCTTGAGCGCTGTGGAGGTCTGGGAGGCTATCAGGTAGGAGCCTGGGTGGCTGGCTTGTCGCTGGGACGTCTCCCCGCTGTTTTGCGCTGTCCGCGCGTCGTGGAGCTCGCGCTGCGGCCCGCTGTCAAAATTGAGGTCGCGGCTCCCGGTTCGTGATATTAATTTTTTGTTGTTAGGGGCTATAATAATCTTTTTCATTTCTGACTCACCAAACCGTGGATTACTATTTTTTTGATATGTTTCCACTACACTTCTTAGTTGAATGTATCTAAAAAGATATGTGTTAGGTATATTATATTCCTCTTTTAGTTGTGGGAATGATTTTATTCCATTTGGATCGTACAGCTGGGAGATATAATTTATTGACAATGGATGCCAGACTTCTGCTAATTGCAGGGCCTTGGCCTCCTTGGATGTTATAATATCAATTACTCTATATTCTTTGTCAATAAATTCGTTATCCAATATCTGATTTCCTTCCTGCCATATTTTAACTGCCTGCACGACCAATGGTAAATCCCCTTGCTGTTTCTTCCCCTGAATTAATCTATATTTAGGGGGTATATTTGGTGTGGAGGCCTTTACTAATTCATTTATCAAATGGCTATTCGGCTCTTCTTCCTTGAACCACGACTTTAATTGTGCCATTTGTGATGCTATATAGTATAGCCTGAGGTCTGGCAATCCTAGCCCACCCTTTAGATCATTAGATCGTTTATTTTAATCTTTGGACGGCTATTATTCCAAATAAAAGAACTTATTAAACTATTAAATTTTCTAAATATATCTTTAGGCAGGTAAACCGGTGAGTTATTCAGTATGTACAAAAACTTAGGGAGCACAATCATTTTTACTAAGTTTATCCTCCCATTGGCTATCAGGGGCAATCCACTCCATACTTTTATTTTATTTTTTAGCCATTCCATCAGGGGGCGTAAATTTAAGTCTATATATTCCTTTGGATCTCTTGAAACATATATCCCAAGATACTTAAGGACAGTTATCCATTTCAGTTGATATGAGGATACTTGTGTATAATTGCCCGGGTTACCCACTGGGAGCACACTTGACTTTGCCCAATTTATCCTAAATCCTGTATAATCTCCATATTCCCCTATCATCTTCAAGATCAACGGGAGGGATGCTCTATAATCCTTTAAAAATATTAACAAATCATCCGCATATAGAGTGATCCTCTCCATTTGATCTTTTACCCTATAGCCTATGTCCTCTGGATGTTGCCTAATCAAGCAGGCCAAAGGTTCTATCGCCAGGGCGAACAGGGCAGGGGATAGCGGGCATCCCTGCCGTGTTCCCCTACCGAGACCGAAGGGCGGTGATGTCCAACCATTAACAGATACTCGTGCCGATGGCTCCGAATATAGCATCTGAATCCACCTCAAAAAGTTTGGACCGAATCCATATATCCGGAGAACCTGCCACAGATAGACCCACTCCACCGCGTCGAAGGCTTTTATGGCATCTAATGAGACCACCGCCCCTAGTTTCTCATCAGCGCCCCTCAGCTGCAGATGCGAGTATAACCTTCGGATGTTAATACTGGTCTCCTTACCAGGGATAAACCCGGTCTGGTCGCTATGAACAAGTTTTAAAATATGTTTATTAAGTCTATTGGCAAATATTTTAGCTGTTACTTTAGCCTCCACAGAAATAAGGGAAATCGGCCTATAAGATTCCATATCTACAGGATTCTTGTCTGATTTCAAAATCAATATGATTTTAGCTTCGGTCATAGATTTTGGTATAATCCCCCTATCGAATCCTTCCACAAGGGTTTTATACAGCATAGGAGCTAATGTGTCAATATATTTTTTGTAAATCTCAGCGGGTATCCCATCGAGGCCTGAGGCTTTTCCTAAGGGTAATAGTTTTATTGCCTCCATAACTTCTTCTATTTTCAACGGGGCCTCTAGTTCCTTTATATCTGCCTCCTCTAATTTGGGTAACCTAATATTATCCAAATATTGTTTTATTTTCTCTTCACTATTCTGAAGCTTACTCTCATATAATTGCTGAAGGTATTTTGCGAAGGCCTCTCCTATCTGGGGGGTAGCATTTACTATAATGCCTTCTTGATTTTTCACAGCTAATATAGTATTTGACATTTTCTCGCATTGTGCTAAGTAGTAGTAGTAGTAGTACGTTTATTTATAAGGCGCCACAAAGTGTCCGCAGCGCCGTACATAGCAAACAAAAAAAAAACAAATTACAAGGTAACGTACAGGGTGTGTAGAAAGATACAGTATAAATAGGGGTATAGCTGGTAGAACTAAAATCAGCATCAGTTCAGAAGTAGGTGTCAAAATAGTCAAGGAGACCGAAGATGAAGTAGAGGAAGGGAAGAACAGGACAGGAGCACAGGTGAGGTAATGAGGTAGGGTGAGTACGTGAGGAAGGAGGGCCCTGCTCATAAGAGTTAACATACTAAAAATAGGTGGGTGGACGAACGAAATACAATAGGATAAGTAGGAACGGAGGGGAACGGAGGCAGGATAGGAGGATCAAAAGAGGTTAGGAGGAGGGATAGGCTAGTCGAAAAAAGTGGGTTTTGAGGGAGCGCTTGAAGGAGGTAAGGGAATCAGATAGCCTGATGGGTGGAGGGAGGTTGTTCCAGTGCAGGGGGGCAGCGCGAGAGAAATCTTGGACACGGGAGTGGGAGGAGGTGATTAGGTGAGAGGTCAGTCGGCGGTCAGCGATGGAGCGAAGAGGACGGGAGGGAGTGTGGATAGAGATCAGTGAAGAGAGGTAAGGAGCGGTGGAGGAGGAGAGAGCCTTGTAGGTGGTGGTGAGGAGTTTAAAGAGAACTCGGAAAGGAATGGGGAGCCAGTGAAGAGATAAACAGAGGGGGGAGGCGGAGGTAGAGCGGCGGGAGAGGAAGATGAGCCTAGCAGCAGCGTTAAGAATGGATTGGAGAGGTGCGAGGCGGGTGAGAGGTAGCCCAGAGAGAAGGATGTTGCAGTAGTCAAGGCGGGAGATGACAAGAGAGTGAATGAGAATTTTGGTCGCGTCAGTGGAGAGGAATGGTCTGATGCGTGAGATGTTGCGTAGGTGAAAGCGGCAAGACTGTGAGAGAGCACGAATGTGGGGGGTGAAAGAGAGGGAGGAGTCAATGATGACACCGAGGCAGCGCGTTTGGTCGGTGGACGTGATCTCGGTTTCACCAATGCTGATGGAGATAGTGGGAGAAGAGGGGATGTTCGGGGGATGGAAGATTAGAAGTTCAGTTTTAGCCATGTTTAGTTTCAGGAAGCGTTGGGTCATCCAGGCTGAGATGGCCGTGAGGCATTCGGAGACCTTGGACAGAAGTGATGGGGATAAGTCGGGGGAGGAGAGATAGATTAGGGTATCATCAGCATAAAGGTGGTAATGAAAACCATAGGAGCTGATGAGGGTGCCCAGAGAGGTGGTGTAGAGGGAGAAGAGGAGAGGGCCAAGGACTGACCCTTGGGGAACACCGACTGGCTGGGGGGTAGTAGGAGAGGAGGAGCTCGGAGTGGAGACGGAGAAGGAGCGATCGGAGAGGTATGAGGTGAACCAGGAGAAGACCGTGCCAGTGATGCCAAAGGAGCGGAGGGTGTTGAGCAGGAGAGGGTGGTCAACAGTGTCAAAGGCAGCCGACAGATCAAGCTGGATGAGGATAGAGAAGAGGCCTTTGGATTTAGCCGATAGTAGATCGTTCGTGACTTTGGTCAGGGCAGTTTCAGTGGAATGTAAAGGGCGGAACCCGGATTGGAGGGGGTCTAGAATGGAGTTAGCAGTAAGGTGGCTTAGGAGACGATTATAGGTCAGACGTTCTAGGAGTTTGGAGGCAAAAGGGAGGAGGGATATGGGCCTGTAGTTGGATGGAGAGTTGGGGTCCAGATTTGTTTTTTTGAGAATTGGGGAGACAAGAGCATGTTTGAAGGAGGAAGGGAAGATCCCAGAGGATAGGGAAAGATTAAAGAGGTGAGCCAGGTGAGAGCAGACTGATGGACTGAGACGACGGATAATATTGGAGGGGATAGGATCAAGCGGGCAGGTGGAGGGAGAAGCGGATTGAAGGATAGAGTGGACTTCAGCAGCAGTGGTGGGGTAAAATGAGGACAGGGGTTGGAAGGAGGGGAGTGGAGATGTAGGAGGGGAGGAGGGAGAGGGTGAGGTCATGGCAGCAGTGATGGCAGTCCTGAGAGAGGAGATTTTGGTTGAAAAGTAGGTAGCAAAATCAGCGGCTACGATGGAGGACGGAAGAGCTGGAGGAGGGGGGGAGAGCAAGGAGTTGAAGGTGGCGAAGAGCCTGCGGGGATTGGATGATTGGGAAAGGATGAGGGACTTAAAGTAGGATTCCTTGGCCAGAGCAAGGGCAGAGCTGAAGGAGGAAAGAATGAATTTGAAATGGAGATAATCCGCAAGGGAGCGTGATTTCTTCCAGAAGCGCTCAGCAGTGCGAGAGCACTTTTTAAGGAATCGGGTGATAGGTGAGTGCCACGGTTGGGGGTTGGAGCATCGAAGGGGGATAGAGGAGGGAGGGCAGGCAGAGTCCAATGCCGAAGATAGGGTGTCATTATAGAGGGAGGCAGCGAGGTTCGGGCAGGACATGAGGGCGATTGGGGCGAGAAGAGGACACAGCGTGTTTGAGAAGGCAGCAAGATCAAGTGTGTTGACGTTATGCCGTGAGACAATGCGCTTGGGAGGGGGGGTGGGAGAGGGGGAAGCAGTGAGGGAGAAGGAGATGAGGTGATGGTCAGAAAGAGGAAAAGCTGAGATAGTGTAGTCAGTAAGGGAACAAGAGCGAGAGAAGACGAGATCGAGGGAGTGTCCTTGGATGTGGGTGGGAGAGGTAGTCCACTGAGATAGGCCAAGAGAGGAGCAGAGTGAGAGGAGTTTGGAGGTGCCAGGATCAGCGGGGTTATCCAAGGGGATGTTAAAGTCACCAAGAATGACAGATGGCAGGTCAGAGGAGAGGAAGTGTGGAAGCCAGGCGGCGAAGTTGTCAAGAAATTGGGAGATAGGGCCAGGGGGGCGGTAGATTGCAGCGACACGGAGGTGGTAGGGGTAGTATAGACGGATAGAGTGAGACTCAAAGGAGGAGAAAAGGAGAGAGGGTTCAGGGTGAATGACACTGTAGGTGCATGAGGCTGAGAGGAGAAAACCCACACCGCCACCTTGGCGACCGTCAGACCTGGGAGTGTGAGAGAAAGAGAGGCCACCGTGGGAGAGAGCAGCTGGAGAGACAGAATCAGAGGTGGAGAGCCAGGTCTCGGTGATAGCAAGGAGGTGGAATGCTCTAGAGATGAATAGGTCATGGATGGCAGGGAGTTTGTTGCAGATGGATCTGGCGTTCCATAGTGCACAGGAAAGAAGGGGGGTGGGTTGTGTATTTATGTGGATAAGGTTTTTGGGATTGCAGAAGCGAGGGGGGGTCATTGGGAGGGTGGGGGTGCGGGGGCGAGTGGTCAGGATAGGTATGGGATGGAAGGGGGGAGGAGCAGTTGGAGAAAGTGAAGTTGAGAGATTAACAGCCATGAGGAACCAAAGGTGAGAGGGTAGGTTAGTGAAAGCAGACAGAGGTATTTGGGAGGACAGACAGCGTCTGTAGTAAATTTGGTAGAAAACAGAGTGAGAGAGAAGGTAACAGGCAAGGAACTACTGTCAGAGAGGAGACCAGTGGGTAAAATCAGGTTGATTGAGTAATCCAATTAAGTATGAAACAACAACAAGTGAGAGGATGAAGGGAACAGAGAAGGTCAGAAGTGAGGCAAATGTGAGCAGGCGTGAAGAGGGAAACAGAGTGCAATAAATGTGTGGCAAAGATAAGAGAAAATAATAGTGAATGAGTAAAAATGACATACAATGTTGGAAAAATATAGATACAATGAATTAAATGTCAAAATTGAGCAACAGGTTACAATAGGATAGAAAGAAGATGAATATATTACAATAAAACAGAATATGAAAATTTAGACTGTGTTCAAACTCACCTATTTCAGTATTCTAACTCACCTGCTTCAGTTTCCAACTCACTTTAGTAATGCAAGCTTCCCTCTCAATGAGCGAGCTCCCAAGTAGGCGAGGTATTTCCCTGCTCTATCTTCACACTGATATCTCATATTAGTTTTATGCATTATAATTGTTTGGTTGACCTTTTTAATCGCCTCAAGCCAGTTTATCTTGGCCTCCTGCCATTCCCTATGTGCCTCCTCTGACTTCTTTATACAATATTCCCTCTCCATTTCCACACATTTATTCTCCAAAACCAGAATACCCTCTCTGCTTTTTTTTTTTGGCTTCCGCAATGCATTTTCTCAGGGTGCCTCTGATATACGCTTTAAAGGCATCCCAGACTATTTCTATGCTTGCCGTTCCCTCATTATGCTCCCAAAAGTTCCGCCAGAGGGCCACAAGATCGTTATTTTGATCAATATTACGTAACCACATAGGGTTAAATTTCCAAAAATGACTTCCCCTTTCATTGGATACCTCAAATTCCATATATACTGGGGAGTGGTCCGATATGCCCCGTGATTTATACTCGATCTTGCAGACCTTCGGCGCAAACTCCCTGGAGACCAGCATTAGATCAATCCTAGAGAAGGCCACATATGATGAGGAAAAACAGGAGTACTGCACCGTTTTGGGGTTTCGAAGGCGCCAGGGATCTAACCATCCGATGTTATCTATATACCTTGCAAATCCCTGGTTCCCTCTACCTCCCCCTGTACCGGTTCCACTCCATCTATCCAACTGGGGATTCAGTATATTATTATAGTCCCCCATGCATATTAAAGGGATATTTGGGGTCAAGGCTATAAATTCCGTTGCTTTGTTAAGAATTTTGTATGCAAATGGAGGAGGGATATAAATTGATAATAACAACAATTGCGTTGAATTCACTATACAATCCAGAAAAACATAACCCTATTACATACAAATGAGACAGATTTGCGAATTAAAACTGATACCCCTCTAGAGGTTGAGGTGAAAGATGAATGATATGCATGGGCAATCCACGATTTTTTTAGGGCCAAAAGTTTCTTCCCCACAAGGTGGGTCTCGGATAGACATATAATATCGGCACCATAATGTTTTAACTGGTTCAGTACAAGGGAACGTTTTATCTTGTCATTTATACCGCGAATATTCCACGCGAGTACTTTAATTATTTCTGCTGACATACTAGCTTATTTATACAAGATTTCCACTTTTCCCCTGCACTGAACCAGTATCATTAGGCACCCTTGCACATTGACAATTATACAACACTTAACACTTACATAAACATGAACATCCATCCCGTTCCAACTCCCTCCCTCCTCCCTGTATACCAAATCTTCCCCCCCCCCAAAGGTATACTTAGTTTCCCTTCCCATTCTGTTTTCCCCTAGGGGCTTTACTTCACTTAACCACCAAAGAGCGGGGGAGCTCCCTGGATTCTTTTTACTTAATTTATCGACTCGCTGTCTGCTAATTGGTACCTTCCTGGCACCCATTTATCAATCCATAGTGCTGCTTCCTTTGGGTTCGCAAAGAATATGGTTTCTCCTCCTGCCTCCACCCTCAACTTGGCAGGGTACACCATGGAATACTTGACGCCTTTATCACATAATCTACGTTTTGCCTCGATGAATTTGGCTCTTTCCTTCTGGACCTCGATTGCATAATCGGGGAAGATTGAGATTTTACCTCCATTATGTTCAATGGGGCTTTTTACTCTTGCTAATCGGATTACTGTATCGCGGTCCTGGAAGTGCAGCATTTTAAAAATCATAGTTCTTGGTGGAGCTCCAGGAGGTAAGGGTCTTAAAGGCACCCTATGAGCCCTTTCAATCGAAAAGAACTTAGAGAAGGCATCTCCCCCAAATTTCTCTCTTATCCACTGTTCCATATACTTTATGGGCTCAGTACCTTCCTCTTTTTCAGGCAATCCGACAATCCTCAGGTTATTTCTACGACTCCTCCCCTCTAAATCAGAGATTTTACTTTTCATTTCCTTCATTTGGTTAGACAGCAGATCGACTTTCTCCTCCATTTTGTAGCTGCTATCTTCCAGCCTTGATACCCGGGTTTCAGCCTCTTTTATTTGTTTCTTAACTGATTTCAGATCTTGCCTTATATTGGCCACGTCCAACTGTATATCTGAGACTTTCTCCATTATTCGTTGTTCAGAGCCTTTTATGGCCTCCATTAGTTGTTGCATCGTAATCTCCTGCTCTTCCTGCAAGCCACCGCTTTTGACTGGGGTTGACACAGGAGTGGTTGTAGGAGTTTTTGTAGCTGGTTGCGAGCGTGCGTACCTTTCTAGTCGGGCCGCCGCGCTTGGGTTAGATTTGGGCATCTCTGGTGGTAGTATAATAACGTTTAAGCTGCTGTTATGGTGCCTCTTCGAGGTGCGTAAGCACTTATCCACGTATGCCAAAATGGGGAGACGTAGGATAAAGATGGTATAATTGTCACCCCTCCTTTTTTTTTTTTTTTTTTTTGTACTAACAGGGATTAAAGTCCGTTATGCCACCTTGTGTTTGTTTGTACGTGGCTCGATAATAACGGGGTTTTTACCGCATTTCTGCTTTAGAGAATCTCCCCCTAAAGCTTTTCAACCCAGGAATTTTTTTTTTTAAACTTGGGTTTTTCTTCGGTGTAAAATGGACAACCCTGGTCTTCAATTCTAGGTTACAGACTCTGGTCAAGAGCAGGGTCGGCGACCTTCAATTAAGACCCGGGTGGACCCTTTCACACCAAAGAAAAAACAGTGTTTTTCAAATTCCAGGGTTAAAAAACTTTAACCCGGTAATTTGTTTCTGGTGTGAATGGGGTATTAGACACAGGGCAGAAGAAGAGCTGATACTAACATTTGCATATAACAGCATCCATAACTCTGGCAACAGTAAGAGTGGGTACAGCAGCACCAACATCTGAATCAGTCCATAAGTTCTACACTACTAGTACTAAGCTAGATTGATTCTATACTGTACATCAGGGGTGGCCAAACTGGTCCTCGAGATCTACGAACGGTCCAAGTTTTCCAAATCACCTTGCTGGTGAACAGCTGTAGTCATTACTAACTGTCACATTTTCAAACCTGCTACATTCATTCCTACTAGAGATCCATAGGTTGCCTGGAAAACATGCACCGTTGGTAGATCTTGCGGACAGGTTTGGCCACCCCTGCTGTACAGTATGTGTCGTTCATTAAATCTTTTTTTTTTTTTAATACTGTCGTTTCTGCTTTAACAGCTATTGCACTTCTAGACAGGACATCCCAAACCGGCAATTTGAGGTCAATGTCATTCTCACATGCTATAGCAAGGTAGTCATTGCTTGTGCTGCTAGTAAGTACAGCATATAGCAGTAAAATTCTACCGCTCATAATTATTCGGAATTAATCTACGATTTGTCTTACTTGCGCAAACTGCAGGAGAGAGATACAGGAAAATGAATGAGCGCATACAAAGGGCAGGTTCTCCCACCATAGTTATAATATGAAATGTCAAAAAGAAAAGGAAAGACATTGTATGACAAATAACATGAGCAAGGTCATAATTATTTGAATAAATGAATAGAGAAATGAATGGATGATTGGAAAAAGACCTATGTTTAAACAGAAAACTACAAAGTGAATCACCGTGATCATTCATTATAAGAGATATAATTATCATTAGACCAGCAGTGTTAAGATAAATGGTTGTCAGAGGGATTGGATAAGAGATAAAGTAACACCTCCTTTGCCAATTGGAATTAGACTGTCTGATCTTCCTGTACGGCTTACAAAGCTTGCAGGAAAAGGCTGCGCTAATATAATTTACATTGTATAATTATTTTTCCAACTTTAAGATGTACAGTATTAGGAGCATAGCAATAACTTTGTGGGCCCCATAGCAGCATTTTGAAGGGGCCCAATGCTTCTAGAGACACCTCTCCGAAGCAGTTGTTTATTTTCTATCCCATAATAGTGTTCTAGTTAATGTTATGCCCCATAGTAGTGACCTAGTTAATGTTATGCCCCATAGTAGTGCTCTAGCTAATGTTATGCCCCATAGTAGTGACCTAGTTAATGTTATGCCCCATAGTAGTGTTCTAGTTAATGTTATGCCCCATAGTAGTGACCTAGTTAATGTTATGCCACATAGTATTGCTCTAGTTAATGTTATTCCATATAGTAGTGCTCTAGTTTCTTTACAAATCATAGCAGTGGCGGAAGTCCGGGAGGCAATGGAGTCATTTGCCGCCGGGCTCCTGGCCAGCAGGGGGCACTGACGCCATTGCCCCCTATTGAATGTCTTTTACTACTGTAATAATGAGCCACAGAGTCATACGCGGCTCCTATACAGTGCAACCCCCAGTGCGCACAATCATGCTGGTCTCCCGTCTAGTGACAGTCCCCCCTCCTCCTTTACAGCTAGCGTCCCGTCCCGTTGCTCCGGTCTACTCTGCGTGCACACAGCGCTGTGAGTATGGCAGGAGTTGACTAGCCGTGGCTGCAGGGAGGAGGGGCGAGTCCGCTGACTGGCTGTGGTTGCGGGGAGGAGGGGCGGAGTCCGCTGGCTATGGCTTTGGGGAGGAGACGGAGAGTGGTCCCGATTGCCGGCTAGCTGTAGCTGCGGGGAGGAGAGTCGGAGCATGCTGGTTGTGGCTGTGGGGAGGAGCATGTGATTCGGGTCTCCATAGCTGCGTGAAGGGTGAGTCACCACTGGCACACACACTGGCACACACACACACACACTCACACTCACACACACACACACACACACGTCTATGTGTATCTATCTATATTAAAGTTGGGATTGGGGGGGGGGGCACTAACATTAATCTCGCCTCCGGGCACCTGGGACGAACTTACGCCACTGAATCATAGTAGTGCCCTACTTCCATGTTACAACACATTGTATGGCTGCCAGTACACACTATGTAACCCAGCACCCCCAATTCACATTACAGTATCATTTGCACTGCAGGTGGGGCAGAGAGAGTTAGATTTGGGTGGGGTGTGTTCAAACTGAAATCTAAATTGCAGTGTAAAAGTGAAAGTGTTCAGCGCTGACGTCAGAGATCAACCTTAAAAACGTCTGGGGTTGCATTTCCATTACAGTTCATTTGCATTTTCAGTTGCAAATTCCCCACATCCACGTGAAATGCGCACATGCAAATAGAAATGCAATGCATGCACAGTTGTTGGATAATCGCTCGATTTGTGAATTCTCTAATTAGCAATCCTGGCTGAATAACCCCCATTATTCGGCCATAAAGATTGAGTTTTATCGTACATGCACAAATGCAAATGTCCTCATTGTTATCTATCTCTGTCCTCCTGTTGGGTGGATGTTAGCTGAATCTATCTTTGGGTAAAATGGGCGTTTCCTGGCTGC
Source organism: Crinia signifera (assembly GCF_055691185.1). Lineage (NCBI taxonomy): Eukaryota > Metazoa > Chordata > Amphibia > Anura > Myobatrachidae > Crinia > Crinia signifera. The sequence goes on along the minus strand of NC_139220.1, from coordinate 49,325,482 downwards.
AATGTTTTGGTCTTGTTCAAGAGATCCGCTTTTCGGAAGTGTCATGAGCGTTGTAAGCATGTAGCTATACATCCATGTTATTCTGAGTTGCGTGTTCAGTGAAGGGAAGCCTATTTTTCAGGGATTGAATGCACCCAGTATGGGGCAGGTGCACATGCCTATACTATGATGTTGGTTGAGGCAGTGAAGAGAAAGACAGTTGTTGGTACAGCACCTAGCACCGACGGATTATCACATTGGACTAGATTCAGATGTGGACAGAGTACAGATATTCAGTAGTATGCAAATGCAAAGGACCATTCTGTGCGGGTGTGGGTCCTGTTTGGAGGGCAGGCTGGGGGTGGCAACGGATGCCATTCCTCACAGCAAAGGTGTTTTGCCGCTGTTGAGGGGAAGGGATGAGACCAGAATCTCCATCAAAGGATGGAGATTTCCTGGACTTTTGTTACCTCCTGCGGCAGCTGCCTTGCGTGACCTCATGGATCATGTAGCCAGTCAATTGTGTAGGAGATGCCCACATACTGCTTCCTAGGATGCAGTTTGAATCAGTAAAGCAGCAGGCAGAGTGATTCCTCCTGTTATACCACCCATACCACCCAACTTTTACATTTTGTAATTCAGGGCCTGCCGCGCCGAAGGCCTAGCGCCAAGACCACCATTTTTTGGGGGGTGTCCATTGCTGCCCTAACAGCTAGGCAGCCCCAGGCTCCCACCCTGCTCTGTAGAAATGCATCTATTCACTGATCACCTTCTCTGCAGAGGCAGAGCAGCGGAGATCTCTGTCTCTCTCCAACTGCCCCCACCTGCCCGCGGGTCACTGTGACCCGTGGGAGGGACAGCGGAAGTGTCTCGTTGTGATTGGGACAGATGGGAGATATGCATTACCATATTAGTGATATTGATACTGCTTCTTTGTAGGCAGTAGCGATAGCAACTCTCAAATACATCTGAATCAGACCCATTTTTTTAAATGCTTAGCCCTCCAGAGTCACGTGATAGGGCAGAGCTGAAGAAATTACAGGAAAATAGTTGCTGCGTTATTTTACTACTCTGCATTTTATGGAGTCCACAGTGCACAGACAATATAGAACTAGAGGGGTGGTTTTGGCCAAAACTGTGGAGCCTGCACATGGGCCTCCTCCTCTCTTAAAACGCCCCTGCCAGCAGATCAGCACAGCCTGCGCATCCACAGAGGCTCTCAGAATCTGTGACATGAACCGATCTGCGACAATGGCACTCAGAATCTGTGACATGAACCGATCTGCGACAATGGTGCCAATGTTTCAACAAATGTGCATGCCGGATGGAAATGATGTAATAGCAGTGTGCATCCCTATGATCAGGTTAACTTCTGCACATTTTTGCATATAATTGTAGTTGCTTATAGCAAAATATAGCAACAGCAGTCACTAGAGCAACCAGATCTGAATTATTCCTACAGATGTGGATGCACAACTGGAGCAAACTTTATCCAGCCGGAACACAGAGATTTCTGGGAGGCGCGTGTCTGTGAGATTCTTGCTCACCCCATTTGCGTCAATGGGACATGTGAGACTCTTGAGATGCTCCCATGTCCCCGTCACTGTGAATGGATGAGTAACCGTGGCTCCATCTGAAGGTGCTCTTGCTGGACCAAAATACTGATATTGTGCAAACTTCATATTTATTCATTTATAATTTATGAAGTTTCTCATATAGCGCATACATATTCCGCAGCGAACATTCACATCAGGCCCTGCCCCACTGGAGATTACAATCCATGTTTCCAAATTCCTACCACATATACAGGCACACACATTATTTCTAGGGTTAATTTTGTTGGGAGCCAATTAGCTTACCGGCATATTTTTGGATTGTGGGAGGAAACCAGAGTACCCGGAGGAAACCCACACAAGTACGGGGAGAATAAACAAACTCTGCACAGTTAGGGCCTTGGTGGGAATTTAATCCATGACCTCAGTGCTGTGAGGCAGTAATGCTAACAATTACACCATCCGTACTTCCCCAATGAGCAGCTCACATGGGTTCGGTATGAAATACCGGCAGTCGGAATCCCGGCGGTCAAAATCCCGACCACCGAAATCCCGACAAGGGGGGATGTGGATTGCCCCCCCTTGCAGGCTTGCCGCGCTTACCACACAGCGGGCCGGTTGCCTCGCTACGCTCGGCACACTAATTTATTCTCCGCCGAAATCCCAGCACTTTGTCCCTCTATGGGTGTTCACTACACCCATAAAGGGACAAAGTGCTGGGATTTCGGCGGTCGGGATTCTGGTATCAGGATTTCGACCACTGGGATTCCGACCACCTAACGATACTAACTGCATCCCACTCACATACTGTAGGTACTGTAAGATCTGCAACTATTCATTTCCATCACTGGAGAAATAAGAATTATGAGACTGCAACTAGTAGGAGATGGAGTCAGTGTCCTTAAATAAAGATACATTTATCATAAAGCATAAACATCACACCAGTAGGCATGTGCATAATAAATCACAGAATACAATTACACTATGATTGAAAAACCATGAACCAATGAGCTGTGTCATAAATACTGTTCCTCTGGATAATGTCCAGACATAATGTATGCAATTTATGTATTGCTATTCTGTCAATAATTAGCATTAAAGTAGGACAAATAGCCCACTTTGCAGATAGTAAGTCCCCAGGCTTATACTTATAGATGCTGGAAACAGTGCTTACCTTTGGTAGGCCGAGCGTGCAGGAATTCCACAGGAACTGTTAGGTTAGGAACTGTTAGGTGAAGACAAGCTACAGTATGTAAATGAATAATTCCAGTTGCTAGTCATCTATTTCAGCAACTTAGTGTCCAAAATGCATAATGGGGTTTCTACCACCTTTCATGGTAACAGCGTTGACCCCTTTAAAAAATAAAAAGAAGAAAAACAATATATATATATATATATATATATATATATATATATAAACAAGGTTTTCAAAACGGCACTCAGTATAAGTTTTTATAGCATCTGTGGTGCAGGGTCCAATTGGAATTAAATAGAGATAGCACTTACCCAACTTTGCAGGAGGGAAGAAGACAGACCAGCACTCGTTTTAGAAGTTTCAAACTTCTAAAACGAGTGCTGGTCTGTCTTCTTCCCTCCTGCAAAGTTGGGTAAGTGCTATCTCTCTCTCTCTCTCTCTCTCTATATATATATAAATCCATATCGATAGCCATGTCCATAATGGTTGCCAATGAGAATAATGTAATTTTCCCAATAACCAGAGTACGAAGCAGAAGTCTTATCCAGTGTTTTTTTTTATTAAAAAGTCTTAAATATGAACTGGCACAAGCCAACAGGTTCTTCAACAGTTTTTCACGGTCAAAAAGAGGTACCCAACGCATTTCGTCCTTAAAAGGACTTCATCAGGGGTAACAGATTCTTTGATGTTAGCTTTATTGCAAGATGCCATATTTAAGCATATTGTTGGGAAATGTCAAATAAATGTAATCCCTTTGGTACTGCTTTCCTAGCACGGCGCCCGTCTCGTTGATTGTATGCCTTAAGTTTAAGTACTTAAGGCATACAATCAACGCGATGGACCCGATTTTTTAATCTCATGGATCTTATGCATCCATAATATGCATGAGATCCATGAGATCCATGAGATGCATGAGATAAAAAATCGTGAGCCCCCAATAACCATTGTTAACGCCACCAGCACTATCAGTGCCAACCCGAAGCGTGATGAGCGCAGCGAGCCCGCGAGGGGCGGCGGTACACGTCCTCCGACCTTTTCATCCACGTCTGAGTTGATTTTATATAGTGTGGCGACTGCACCGAGCCACCAAGCCCGAAGCGTGGCGAGTGCAGCGACCCCTCGCGTGGTTTGCTGCGCCCGCCACACTATATAAAATCAACTCCACGCCGACGTGGATTGTGGGGGTATGAAAAGGTCAGAGGATGCGTACCACCACCCCTCGAGGGCTCGCTGAGCTCGCCTCGCTTCAGTTGGCGTCAATAGTGGGGTGGCGTTAACAATGGGGGGGGGCATTTCACCCATGAGGAGGGGTTAGCAATTAAAATTGGGGTTTTGGGGGCTTTTTACATTGATTCCAATGTAAAAATCTCGTCGATCGCATCGATTGCATCATCTCATGCATCTTATGCCGCACAAACACATAAGATGCATGAGATGCTAATCTCGTCGATCGCGTCAATTGCATCATCTAATGCATCTTATGCCGTACAAACACATAAGATGCATGAGATGCTTGAGATATCAGCCCCACACATACAATCTAGATCGTGGGCGTCGTGCTAGGAAAGCAGTACCATCCCTTTTTCCATATGGGCAGACAAAGCTCATAGGGGTAATGAGTGTAAAAAAATGAAAAAAAGGCCTTTCTAATTGACCTCATAAAGTAGGACCTGTCCTCTCAGAGTCTGAAGGAGCTGGACTCCTACTTCAGACTCTGTTTTGCGCATATATATAAATATATATATATATATATATATATATATATATATAAGAAGGGCAAAAGGTATCTGAAACCGCGCCCTAATAACAGAAAGCAGCACCTCTGGGGATCCCCTGTTAGCTAGGACCCAGGACAGATAGAAATACAGAGAAAAACAGAGTGCGCTTAGGTGAAATACACAACTTTCCTTTTTTATAATAAAATACAAATATTTAATAAAAAAGCCTTCAATAAGGCTTAAAGAAGATACAAAGTTACACGGTCATTTTACAGAGTCATTTCCCACAATGTACAATAATCCAATATAATGGCTGGCCCAACGCGTTTCGTCAACTACATGACTTCATCAGGGGCGTTTGGTGACTTGATTGAAAAAGTATGATTGCACTGTAAATAACAATAATATGTATAATAAAATACAAGTGTGTACAACATTTCAGCAGATAAAGAGATTAAAATGGAGAAGAGGACAACGGAGAAAAAATGACTAAACAAACAAGTTTCATTCTCATAAGGAGAGTGAAATATAACCACTCAAGGGGAGAACTATTATTATGACCATAATGCATTAGTATTGTGTATTTATACACATATAACAATTTTTTGCACATCAATGTTGAACAATTTATGGAAGGTCTCACATATATCCCATTTACTTAGGTGCTTGATCATATTAGAATAATATGTGCATATTGTGATTATATAGAGAACTTGATAGGACAATACAATTTTTCGAAAACTGGTACCTTCTTGCAGTGTCTCTAATTGATGGAACAAATGTGTATCTCATACAAGAACTTTGTAGATGTATATCAAAATAAAGAGACATATATAGTGGCGAGATTAGCTTTTTCTCCCACTCCATTGTACCATCACCATCACCGGATAAGTGTTTGAGGCTTTTTTAGAAATTCATAAAGACTTACATGTTGCCCAGTATCAGAACACTTGTTAAACTGACAAAAGGTATGTCTCCTTATACTTTGTTTCTCGCACCTTTTAACGGTGTCAACATCAAGGTTTAACAAGAAACTTTGGAAAAATAAGCCAAAAAAATCCATTCAATATATATACATAAATGATAATCTAATATAAGACAATGATTAAGAACAGGAGTGAAAATGACCATACTAATAAGTATAGGGTGAAATACTCACATATGACAGGGTGACCGGATGTTCACTCAGGTGTATCCAAATGCTGAATGACAGCTTGCATGTGATAGTGGCTATATATAGGCCTGAGTGAAAAACTTCACTTCCTGTATCTACCTTTAATGAAACTGTGTTTTTCGTTATTTAATAAAGTAAACTTCCTACTGGCAACTTTATATTCTGGGATATAGCCCCTTAAAACCCTGATATAAAACCAAGGATATATTTATTAGAGGTATAAGCCTTAATAAAGTGAAAAGAAACGCTCGGCGAGCCCGCCGTGCGTTCCAAATGGACGCCATTTTATTTGTGTGGAATGCATATGCGCTCCACTACTGCTAGTGATCCCCGGCAAATTCCTACATCTTCGAGAGATAGGGTGCTACTCCGGCAGCATTTTGGCAAGATTGTCAGTGATATTAATCTAACATAGATATGTGGGGTAGGTGTGTAATTTCGATTCCAGAGATCGATCCTGGGCGGAAGTGACGTATGTCCGGGTCATTAGATATACAAGTGGCTCCCTGATAGCTTTAAGCTATATGCTGGACAGGGTATTCTAAGTTTTATACAAATTTACGGAGGACGAAACTCAATTTATGAGAAACCTATATGTATATTCACAAATTAGCTTTACACGGTGTGCGTTTCAAATGGACGCCATTTTGGGCGCCCGTGGAACGCAAACACTGGGTTGCTTAGTGCTGCTGTGTGTATATAATTTACTAGGTATTAGTGTGTATATGGGATTTATTAAAGTGGATGTGACATATTTTAGCTACTGGAGTTTACAGGTCACTCCATGAACCGTTTACAACTTTCTACTATGTAGAGAAATTCTAATTTTCGATACTTAGTGTATATAACTATAAATGTGATATAATATCCTGTGTGCATTCCAAATATACACCATTGTTTGCGCCAATGGAATTCAAACCTACCAGATAGCTACGTGTTGGTGTGTACTAGTGATTAAAATGCTTACCAGTATTGCCCTAAGTTTAGTTTTTTAATATATACACATGGATGATAACAAACTCAATTACACTGTTGTGTCCCTGTAAGAAAATATTCAATATATTTTTCTCAAAGGGGGGGTGGGGGGGTGGGACACATATGTCCAACATTCAAAAGGTTATTAATCCCCCTAAATACTTAATGGGAGATGTGGTTAACTATTTGTGAAGTGATACGGAATTTTATATTAAAGATAAGAGCTGTCCTATCTAGGGGTATAATCTTATATACGGTGGTTTCTTCTCAGGTGACTCAAAAAATGATCTTAAATCTCTGTATTCTATCCTATGGGCTCCACTTATACGGAATCACTCCTGTTAATCAATCATTGTCCTATTTACATCGAGATCATCATAGCCTAGAGACCTTTTCTTAAAGTGAGGTATTGATGTAAAAAAATTAGTAATAAATGATATACAAGAAAAAAGAGAAGAGAATAAGGGCTATAGAAAGGCCACAATATCAACGCCTTCATTTAGTCCCCTTGGCGTAAGGGAATTCAAGGAGTAGATCCAGAAACTTTCCTTCTTAATCAATTCTTGGCCCCTATTGCCTGGTTAAACGGGACACGTTCCAGGATGGTGAATTTAAAGTTGTCTTTGGTTACCAAGGAATTGTGCTTCTCCAGATAGTGCCTGGGCAGGCTGTGTACTTTTACTTTGTTCTTAATGTTGCGCATATGTTCCTGTATCCTTAATTTTACCTGTCTGATGGTCTTCTCAACGTATATTAAATTACATCTACAAGTGATTTTATTGACCACATGGTCAGAATTACAGGTGACAGCCTCCATGATTTTATATTCTTTGCCGTTTTCCAGAGTGTGGTGAAAAGGGTCCTTCTCCAGAAAGGGGCAACAAATACACTTGTTGCAGGGTAAGGTTCCGGGTTTTTTGTTTAGGAAAATGAGTCACTTTCGGAGTCGATGGAAGCGATAGTTTCATTCTGCTCGGTGCCAGGATTGATTTTAAATTCTTGGCTCGTCGATACACTAAATTAGGCCTTTGGGGCAGATGTTGACCAAGAATTGGGTCACGTAAGAGGATAGACCAGTGTTTTTCAAGCACCTTTTTAATTTGGTAATTTTCGCAGTTGAATTGTGTTACGAAAGGTCTGCTTTTGAATTCATTTTGTGGTCTAACGGTTTTGATCAATAGCTCCTCTCTCTCGTGTGAAAAAGCTTTTAATCTGGCTTCTTCAATGAAATCCGCTTTATAGCCTCTTTCTATGAAACGGTCAAACAAGAGTTGTGACTGGGACCAAAGTTCGTTATCATTGCTACAATTACGTCTTATTCTTAGAAATTGTGCGTATGGTACGCTATTTTTCCGCGCTGGGAAGTGGCAACTCGTTGCCGGGATAAAACTGTTGGTGTCGACGGTTTTAATATATGTACGGGTGATTATTTCTTCATCCGGGCTTCCTTCCAGTTCCAAGTCCAAGAATTCTATCTTTGTGGGATTAGATTTAAAAGTAAAGTTAAGGTTGAAATCGTTATTATGGATATGTGACATAAAGTCGGAAATGCTGGACTCCTCTCCACGCCAGATTAACAACAGGTCGTCTATGTATCTTTTGTATATAATTATATTAGCTTCAAAACTGGATCCGTAGACGAATTGTTCCTCCCAGGCTCGCATATGGAGGTTCGCATATGCTGGGGCAAACTTCGTCCCCATAGCTGTGCCTTGCTGTTGGATGTAGAATTCGTCATTAAATTCAAAGAAATTATGATTTAAGATGAAATTGATACTGTTGATAAGGAAAGATATTTCCGAGTCCGATTTCTCTGGATCACCACGTATAATTTTTTCGACTGACTGCAAACCTTTGTTATGGGGAATTGAGGAATATAATCCCTGCACATCAATGGTTAACCAACAGTAGTCCGTAGACCAAATTTTGCCCTTGAGTAATTGTAGAACCGAGGAACTGTCCTTCAGATGGGAAATGTTCTGTAATACATACGGTTGTAGCTTCAGGTCGAGGAAATGAGAAAGGTTGGAAGTTAACGAGTTTACCCCTGCTATTATGGGGCGTCCCGGAGCTCGATCCTTATCTTTATGGACCTTCGGGATATGATAAAAAACGGGAAGTAAGGGGTACTTCACATTAATATAGTCAAACTCATCCTTGCATAGGACTCCTTTTTGTAGTCCAGAAATCAAGAGTATCTCTAGCTCGCCTTGGAAAACCATGGTGGGATTATCCGGTATTTTTTTATAGGTGGATTCGTCATCTAAGATTTTTTTGCCTCTATGAGGTAGTTGGTTTTGTCTTGAAGTACGACGGCCCCACCTTTATCCGCACATTTTATGATGGTATTCTCATCTTTCTTTAGCGTTTTTAAAACTCTACTTTCCTGTAAATTCAGATTTTTAACCTGATGTTTCTTTGGTTTAATGGTCCTAAACTCTTCACGGACTGCTTTGTAAAAGATGTTGAGATGGCTACCTCTCGATTCAACTGGGTAGAAATGGGAGACTGGGGCTACCAAGGGTTTGTCCTCAATGGCCTTAATCGTATTTGTTTGTTTTTTAAGGAAATGACGTTGCACTGTGAGGTTCCTGATATATTTATTGAGGTCTATAAACAGATTAAAATGATTGATATGGCCATCTGGCGCGAATTTGAGGCCTTTATCTAATAACGTGCTCTCTTCAATAGATAATTCTTTTGCTGAGTTGTTGATGATTCCTGGCCTTGGGGTGGTGGTATCGGTGGGCCTTTTTTCTTCTTTGGGGAGCCATTTGCCCCTCTGCACCCTCTATGTCTCCATTTAATCTGCGCTTGAGGCCGTGTGGGGAGTCCAGGCGAGTGTACAATTCCTCTCTTACGGTGTGGTGGAGGGGACCAGAGTCTTGTTTCACATCTAAAAAATGCTGTTGATTCCGGTGAGGAGATGGAGACCTGTACCCATCGTTACAATGGTATTGGTGGTAGTCTTGATAAGATGGTACTCGACTTCTATAGGTTCTTCTTGGATGATAATTGTCTCTTTGATCTCTATAGTCTTGCCTTCTAGGTCTTTCATTATACCTCTCAGTTTGTTTATGACCATAATATGTATTGCGATAGTGATTTGAAGGCCGATATGTAATATCGGCCCTGTTTTGGAAAGAGCCTCGTCTGGGCTTTTCCCAATTCGGGTTGTTATTTACAGGACGGAATGTTCTAGAAGATACGTCGGGGTTCCTATTTTCATTTGGCCAAATATGTATATGGCCATTAATATAGTCCCTTTTGTCTCTTGTGAACTTTTTTTGCTTCCGGTGAATGATCTTCTTTTCCAGAGTGTCTAATTTTGTAATTAGTTCTGTTTTCCTTTCATTGACTAAAGCTGTCATGAGTTTAGCTGAACACTCATCCAGGATTGAGTTCCATGTTTTAAGGAAAACTGGTTTATCAATGCCGTAGGTTGGTGTTTTCTGTAAACGTAAACCTCTCGGGATTCTATTGACCTCGAGGTATTTCTCCAACGTGACAATGTCATACCATCCCTTAAGTTCTTTTACAGCTAATTTCTCCACAGCATTTAAATGCCCGAAATAGTCCTCTCCATCGTCCTCCATATCCAATTCGAACTCCTCATCCTCGAAAATTTTCTTCACATTGTAGGTTCTTTTGGTTCTGTCTTTGAACAGTGGCATGATATATATATATACAGTACACTTACCACCCCCCCCCCCCTCCCATGGGAAGGATTCCAGACCAGCTGTACTGTATCTTGAATCTTGTGGACCTGGCACCGGAACGTATGTTGTCTCTTTTGGAGTGCCGCCCTGCTACTCTCAAGCCTATATCAGACCAGCACTCTGTCCTAAACTGTACAGCTGCCCCGGTGCCCTCTCGGTAAACTGAATACTCGTAATCCAAAACAAACTCAGGAGGACTTGTGACAAAAATTGTAGTGGCAAAGGAAAGCTCCAACATTTCGGGGTTCACTAACCCCTTTATCAAGGTTGCACCCCAAGGTCAAGACCCCTTGATGAAGTCACATTGACGAAACGCGTTGGTGGCCTACCTACTACCATCTCCTAAGATAAGCACTTTATTGAATTTGTTGTTACAACTTATCTTGCTGCTTTTTTTTATTCCTATACTCTTACCTATTTTTGTCCATTTCCCAATTCCTTTGATCGTACTTATATGTCATTTTTTATACGTAATTTTTTATATGTAACTTTTATGTCCATCTATACACGTACTTTTAACTGTCATCCTATTAAATATATTTTTTAATCATCCAATATTTTTACGCACAATAATTAGTCACCGCTACCTTTTATATTGCCGTATATATATTGAAGGGGGCCTAACCTGAGAGACCAATTGGTGGTAACAGACATCTCTCCGAATATCCAGAACTCCAAAACCTGGCTATCAAGAAAACCTGGAGTCTACAAATGCTCAGGTTGTACTAACTGCAGCTTCTTAGTCACTGGGAATGAATTCACTAACCCAGCAAATGGACAAAAATACAAGCTAAACCACAGATTGGATTGCAACAGCAAATTTATTGTGTATGCCTTAATTTGCCCCTGCGAACTCGTCTATGTCGGGAAAACGACGAGAATGATCAAAGAAAGACTAGGGCAACATAGATCATCGATCAAAAAAAGCTTTATTACCTCCAATGCGGACCTGGATCTAAAACACCTCCCTGTTGCCAGACATTATCTGGAAAAAGGACACAATATTGGACAACTCAAGTGCCATCTCTTGGACCACATACCGCCACTTAGGCGAGGCGGTGACAGAGACACCCTTCTACTACAGCGTGAACTGAAGTGGATTTTCCGTCTGAACTCCCTCACCCCGCATGGTCTAAATGAGGACTTTAAAATGGGGTGTTTCATTTAAGGGAACACCCTACGTACAGTGCCTGAGTGTACTTATCTTTTCTTACTGTGCCACACAGACCCAACCCCTTTTCTATGTATTAATACATTTCACATACGGCTAAGAACAATGTACACTTGCAGTGTTGGTAACAGGCTTGATAGCTTTTTTGATATCAAAGCCGGTGATCCAGCGCTTTTTAACTACACATCAGACATACACTATGACCCCGCCGTGGGTTCTATATGCTGGACTATATGTGCCACCATTCTACTGCATAAGAGAGCACCGCCGAGTGCAACTGCGGTAACTGCATCAATTGTCTTTTGACTCTAGTGTATATACGTTACTGTTGACATGTACTGTGATCGACATAGCCGTACTACTTGGGTGCCATTAAGATTTGAACTTAGCCTGTACATTATCCAGCATTAGATAACGTCCGCTCAGCCATTGATCCTTTTCTATATATCCCCGCATGTAACTTGTACCAGACGCCCCTTACTGTGTTCATTGTCCGCTGTCTCTGTTTGTTCAAAACCCCACACACAGGCACTTCAACCTTCACGCAGTCAGCCGGCAGTGCTGGCTTGTTTCTCCCTGCCCCGACATCAAGCAGCCGCGCTGACAGCTAGCAGCAGCTGACGCCGGGATTCCCGAGTGACGCGTCACTCGACCGAACCCCCGCACCATGGGCCTTATTTTGGTTAATTCTTTCTGACAAAATCCTTCTTAGATGGACAAAACCATGTGCACTGCAGGGGGGGCAGATGTAACATGTGCAGAGAGAATTAGATTTGGGTGAGCAATTTTGTTTCTGTGCAGGGAAAATACTGACTGCTTTATTTTTACACTGCAATATAGATCTCACTTTGAAGTAAAACCCCACCCAAATCTAATTATCTCTGCATTAGTAACACCTGCCCCACCTGCAGTGCACATGGTTTTGCCCATCTAAGAAGGATTTTGTCAGAAAGAATGAACCAAAATAAGGCCCCATGTTACCTAGCAACAGGACGCTCTCGCACACCCCGTGGTGCTGAGTGACAGCGCCTGTTTGAAATTCTAAGGGCGGATTTGGCGCCTTTACTTAGTGTATAAAGTAACGTTCACTGCGCACTGTCAGTACCCCTGAAGAGATCTGGATAGGATCCAGTTCGAAACAGCTGTCGGGTCAGCTGTGATGTCATGTATCATGTTGATAACCTTGCTGTAACCACGATGCTTTTGCTTATTTTGTGAATACACGTTTTTTTCTTCATCAAACTGAGTGCTGGTCTATCTCCTTCCCGCTGCAAGGCAGGGTAAGTGCTACTTCTACATTTCCTTCTTTGGACCCTGCACCTAAAACTTCTCTAAGTGTTCTTGCGAGTGCCGTTTTGAAAGCCAGCCGTATATATATATATATATATATATATATATATATATATATATATATATATATATATATATATATACACGCAACTTAAATAATTACTTTTTTTACTTTATGCAGAATTAGCATTCACCGGTGGGGTTCATCTTACAGCTCAGTGGCAGGTACACCATTGCTTGATGCAGTGCAGGCTGAGCGGTACCAGGAGGGAGCCATCTCGTCCCCTATTGCAGGTGTTAGCAGTGTAGGACTCCTGAGAGAGCTAATTAACTATGCAGCAACAGGGGTGCTCCACAGAGTTCCATTGGAAGAGCAGCAGTTACACTTGGATCCCACTGTGAACCATACAGATCTTGGAGTACGTGTTAGTGCCCAATCAGGGCTTGAAGCCCGGAAGCCGATGACTCCATTGCCTATGGTTATGCCCCAGGCCAGGAGACCTGTATCTTCTGTATGACAAAGCTGTGGTTGATTCTATAGAGTTGCCAAGTCAGGACTATTGAGAAACACAGGAGCACTAATACAGGGTGAGTAATATTGCGAAACATTCATACTAATAATACGCTTTGTTCCACTTGATTACTGCTCACTTGTCTGAAAATCTCTTTGAATTTATAAACTCCTTGAAGACTATTATTCCTGTCATCGCTGGTGAAACTTATCCTAGAGACTACTCTAAGCATCGCTTACTAAACTAAACATAGAGACTACTCCAGTCATTGTTGTTGAAACTGAACCTATAGACTATTACAATCATTGCTGCTGAAACGTATCCTAGAGACTACTCCAGCCACTGATGATTATCTGAACCTAGAGAGTCATCATGGGTGAAACTAAACATAGAGTAGTGCCTACTCCAGGTATCGCAGGCTTTATTGAACCAAGAGACTACTCCAGGCATCACCGGTGTACCGGAACCTAGGGGCTACATTAGTCAAACCAGTTGAAGGCATGTTTTACTACTTGGGTGGCTACTACTGAACTGTGGGCCTTTAATTGTGTTCCCCCATAACAAAGAACTGTCTCAGTCCTCAAAATCACCTTCTTAAGGGTGCCAGCGCTACTGTGTAGTTTAAACTAATTCCATGTGGTTGACAATAACGTCTGCCTGTGTCGTTTTCCACATGCACATTTTTTCATGAGAAGCGGTTGAAAGGTCTAAAGTGTCTAGGTAGACAGTCAATAGGTCGACACCAAAAGGTCAACATGCAATAGGTCAACACAGACTAAAGGCCGACACTCACTAGGTCAGCATGACAATGGTTGACACATGAAAGTGACAAAAGTTTTTTTTTACTTTTTCATACTTACCATCCACGTAGACTACAGCCATGCGAAGGTACGCCCAATACTAACGGAGGATCCATGTCGACTGGTGTTGACATTGACACCAACAATTTGATTTTATTTTTCATGTTTTTTAATACCAACATTTTGCTTGTGATGTCCTTTTTACCCAGTTTACCTATTGCATGTTGAACTTTCTTGTTGACCGATTGACTGTCTAACTAGACACAGTAGCCCTTCCAATCCATACCCATTGTGCATGCACAGTAAACCCTTATAGTAACAGTTTCCATGTTAAAGTGGACATCTAGGGGAAAGCGGAACACAAACAGGCAAACATTTCCGTAATTAATACATTCATATACTTACTTTATTTATTTCCTTTTAATCATCAAGGTCATCAAGTTCAGCTGTACATAATTTCACAGCACCCAAATGTTCTAGCATAATTGGTACTTGTGAATTATCCGGGCTGCCGATTTTTTAATCGCGCCCGAAAAATCGTGGGCATCGCGTCGGTTGAGGCCATTATAAGGGGCCGCACCGACGTGGATAGTAGGGGTATGAAAAGGTCGGAGGACGTGTACCACCGCCCTCGTGGGCTCGCTGCGCTCGCCACGCTTCGGGTTGGCGTCAACGGGGCCATGAAACATTTTTTTTTAAAACATATCCAATGTGAAATGGCAATATTGGCCAATTTCACATTGTCATTTTATTTTAACATTGCTGTCTATGGGAAATCGGGTCCATCGCGTCTTTTAACATTACTGTCTATAGGAAATCGGGTCCATTGTGTCTTTTAACATTACTGTCTATGGGAAATCGCGGGCATCACGTCGCGGCCCCTTATAACGGCCACATTGTCCTTTTTTTGTTATGCCACACCATTTACATATCTTTAATGCCAGCAGTCTTTTTTTCTTGAATAAAATAAAAAAAATATATAAAATCAAGTAAATTGTGGGTTATGTGGTAATGGACTGGATTTACTTGTGTAATGTCCACAATTTGCCTATTACATTGTTCATAAATAATTTGAATTGGCATGGACCACAAATCCAGGGCACCCCAACAAGTCCCCCAAGGCACCCTAGCAAGGGGCGTAGCTATCATAGGTGACAACGGTTCAGCTGCAATGGGGCCCAAAGCTGAAGGGGGCCCATCTTTACTGTCTAAGTAATACCAGTACCAATATCAGTTGCTAAATAGGGGATCCTTACAAACTTTTTCTATGGGGCCTACGAATATCTAGTTATGCTCCTGCACCCTAGAGCACCACGGCTAACAGTTTGGGAACCACTGCCCTAAGGAGTTACAGGCAATGCTCAATAGTATAAGCCAGTGCTAAACCATTTTGCGATCAACCAAACAGTTCACATTTTCCAAGCCACCTAGCTGGTGCACAGGTGTAATCATTACTGACATATTTTCAAACATTGGCAATAATTCATAACCAACACATTCTACAGATCTACAGGTTGGGCCTAATTTAACATTGGGTTGCTAATTAGAGAAAACGCAATGGACTGCAAGCAGAAGGTCGCCGCCGAGGGAGAAATAAATAAATGCCCCTTTAAAAATTGCGATTTGCAGATCCATTCCCAAAAAACGAACCATGGTATCGTTTTTTCCATCTGCATCAGTCTAGGGCTTCCACTAATCTTCTCCAGAATCAAGATGTTAGTGGTCATTGCTGAGGTCGGAGACCTAGATAAAATGCTATGTATGTGACCCTACACACCTTCCTAGCAATACAGAAATGTTATTGCTTATTGCTGCCAGACTTGAGCAATTTGAATCGATAATCAAACGGATTACAAATTCTCTGATTAGCAAACCATGTTGAATTAGGCCCCTGGTCTAGAAAACATGAACTGTTGGTAGGGCTTGAGGTTTGGCCAACCCTGGTAAAACAGTCCTATGTAACTTGGATGGTGAAGGAACATGTGCATGTTTAGAAGCAAAAATCATACATGTTAGAATTCCTAATGGCTGGGGGTTATATCATGGTAAAATGTCAGAGCTCTAAAATTAAACATAACACTGATGTTCTAAAAGTAAAAAGTGAGTATAAGAGTATAATACAGGTTCAATTGGTGTTTGGACTGTAAAGGAAATTGTGGGAGAATGATTTTTCGGTACTTGTTTCCTAGAACGGCCACAATCGTGAGTGATCGTGGCTCTTAATTAAGGGACACGATCCTCACGATGTGGCCGATTTTTAACAATTTTTTCCCTTTGATTGACAGAAATCGGGTCAATCGGTCGGTCGCGACCAATTAAAATCGGCCGCGATGCGACCGACCGATTGACCCGATTTTTCCATAGACTTCAATGTTAAAAAATCTTTTAACATTGAAATCGGTCGGTCTTGTGCCATTATAATGGCACAAGATGAGATGGGCTTGATTAAGTCCATCTCACATAGGGAAAAATGATAAAAAAGGTGAAATGGGCCAATATGACCCATTTCACATTTTTTATGTGCCCGCCATGACCCCACGATAGACGTCAACCCGAAGCGTGGCGAGCGCAGCGAGCCCGCGAGGGGCGGCGGTGCGCGTCCTCCGACCTTTTCATTCCCCTACTATCCACTAGGGCGTGGAGTGAGAATAGAATAGTGTGGCGAGCGCAGCGAGCCACCGAGCCCGAAGCGTGGCGAGCGCAGCGAGCCCCGCGAGGGGACGCGTATACCTGTGAAGTTATACGCGTCCCCTCGCGGGGCTCGCTGCGCTCGCCACGCTTCGGGCTCGGTGGCTCGCTGCGCTCGCCACACTATTCTATTCTCACTCCACGCCCTAGTGGATAGTAGGGGAATGAAAAGGTCGGAGGACGCGCACCGCCGCCCCTCGCGGGCTCGCTGCGCTCGCCACGCTTCGGGTTGACGTCTATCGTGGGGTCTAGCCCACTTAGTAACATTTGGGGGGGCAATTGAAAATAATCATGTGAAAAAAAAAAAAATCGGGTGAAAAATCGGTCGGTCGGATCGGTCGCATCGCATGCAACCAAATCGCATGCGATGCGATCGATCCGATTTTTTATCTTACGACCACAACGATCTAAATCGTTGTGGCCGTTCTAGGAAACAAGTACCGATTTTTCAATTAAACTACCGTGGCCTTTGCTTCTGTCCAAAACTGTTATTCTGGCCAGAATCCTTCAGCATACATCTGGCTTCCGCTTTACCCACTAGTGTTTGGTTTGCTTGCTCTGACTCAATGGTCAATTGATATTCACTTCCATATTTCTTTTAGAAATGTGTACCAGACCACTTTTGCTAAATGTGCACCAGACCACTTTTGCTAAATGTGCACCAGACCACTTTTGTTACATGCAGGTAAGTCGACTTGACTTTAGGTCGACATAAGTTTAGGTCAACATGACTAAAGGTTGGCATGGCTAAGGTTGACAAGGTCATTATTTTGACATGGGTGTGGTTGACAGTGAAAAAGTCGACATGTTTTTTTACTTTTTTCACCCAAATGTCAACACAGTCAACATAAACACTAAAACGTAGCTCCGCATACCCTCACATGGCTTGCTGCACTTGCCATGCTTTGGGCACGGTGCCTCGCTATGCTCGGCACACTATTTTATTCTCCCACCACGCCCTAGTGGATGGTAGGGCATGAAATACCGTCTGTCGGCACATGTCGGCTCAAAAAATGGTAAAAAAAAATCATGTCGACCTTTTGACTGTCAACCTTCCCCATGTCGACCTAATGACCCTGTGGACCTAATGACCCTGTCGACCTAACCCTGTTGACCTAAAGTCATGCCGACCTACAGTCATGTCAACCTACCTGGATGTCGACCTAGTGGTGTTGACCTAATGACCCTGTCGACCTAATTCTGTTGACCTAAAGTTATGTCGACCTTCCTGCATGTCGACCTAAAGTCATGTTGACTTACAGCCATGTCGACCTACATGCATGTCGACCTACCTGCATGTGAACCTAGTGGTGTTGACCTTATGCTTGTCTATGTACTTGGTGGTGACCCAATGACCGTATCCCTGCTGGATTTGGTCATGATTCATTGTCCAGTTTTGGATTTGCATGTGTCCAAAATATTACCAAAAAAAGGTAAAATCACATAATTTGTTTTGTTCCTAGAGTATTATTCACCTGAGCAACAGAGCAGCTGATCAAATACACAGCAGTTATTTCTGTCTTGCAATTTACTTATGTGTTGCAATAATCAATTAAATCAACTCACAAGTGCTTTCAATACAAAGCAATAGAACATAGACTTTTGGATTGTGTACAGTGCAGATCAGATGCAGTGCAGGTTGGATACAGTGTGGATTGCATAGAGTGTGGTATACAGTATGGGTTGGATACAGTGTGGATTGCATACAGTGTGGTATACAGTATGGGTTGTATACTATGGGTGTGGTTTAATATGATGAGAGATTCAGAAAGTGAGAGATTTGGTGAGAAAGCTCAAGTTTTTTTAAAGCGGCAATCATGTACACTACAAGACCAGTTTGATTTTGCAGTGTAAATGATTGCCGCTTTAAAAAAAACCTGGAGATTTCTCACCAATTCTCTCACTTTCTAAATCTCTCATCCTATTAATTCTCACCCAGTGTGTTTTTTATACAGTGCAGGTCAGATACAATGTGGGTTGGATACAGTGTGGTTTGTCAGTAGTGTGGGAGTGCCAGCGATGTCCTTAGTGAGAAGGTACTGGCGGTGTCTTCAGTGCGGGGGTGCCTGATGTATGGGCAGTGCCATCGGTGTTGGCAGTGTGAGGGTGCGGACGGTGTCACCAGTGTTGGGGTACCAATAGTTTCGGCTTTATCGGAGTGCTGGTGGTGTCTGCAATGCAGGAGTACTGATGGCAGAGTAAGAAAGAAAAAGCCATAATTTAGACTGGCCAATAAAAGGAATAGATTAATATGGGCAAAAGAACACAGACATCGGACAGAGTAAGGTTGGGAAAAATCAGTGTTAAGGACAGGCGAAACGGAGTTTGAGATGTTTGGATCAAACAGAACATGTGAAAAGGTGCTGGAAGAGTTCCTGATGACATCTGGCAAGCATGGTGGAGGTAATGTGATGGTCTAGCTGCTTTGGTGCTGGTAAAGTGGGAGATTTGTACAAGGTAAAAGGGATTATGAATAAGGAAGGCTATCACTCCTTTTTGTAAAACCATGCCATACCCTGTGGACAGCACTTGATTGAAGTCAATTTCCTCCTCCAACAGGACAATGATGCAATAGCACACCTACAAATTATGCAAGAACTATTTAGGGAAGAATCAGGCATCTGATATTCTGATATTAAAATACATCGCCGCCCTTCGCCGCCCCCCCGCCGCGATGCTGCTGCATATGTACTAACATATGTGGCTGGCATGGCGGTGCGGTGACGGAGGCCCCCCGCGATACCTGTACTCTGGTGTGCGCGGGGTCTCCGTCATCTCCATGCCGCTACGCTCTCTCCGCACGCCGGGGACAGCTAAGCAGGCTGTCCCCGGCGCCTCCTCCTCCTCCCCCCTGCAGCCGGAAGGATGTCCGGCTGCTTCACTAGGGGGAGGAGGGGTTTACATTCCGGGGAGTACAGGAGGACCCTTCAGGAAGGTAAGCCAGAGGGGGGGGGGGTCGGCGAGGCGGCGGGTTTGCGTCGGAGGCGGCGAAAAGAAGCCCATAGGCATGTATAGGGTATCGACATCCAAAGGTGGCGATACCCTTCAATGCGGTATCATTTCTGATACATTGGAAAATGCGGTAAAACCGGGGTTTTACCGCATTTTCCACTTGATACATCTCGCCCTAAGTCTGTAAAGGAGTGGCTAGCGCAGTCACCAGATCTCAACCCCATTGAGCCGTTGTGGCAGCAGCTTGACCGTATGGTATACAAAAAGTGCCCATCAAGCAATCCATTTATGGGAGGTGCTTCAGGAAGCGTGGGGTGAATTTTCTTCAGATTATCTCAACAAATTAACACCTACTGTATAATGCCAAAGGTCTGCAATGATGTAATTGCTGCAAAAGGAGAATTATTTGAAGAAAGCAAAGTTTGAAGGACAAAATTATTATTTCAAATAAAAATGATTATTTCTAACCTTGCCAATGTCGTGACTATAAATTCTATTCATTTTGAAACTCATTTGATAAAATTTTATTTAATGTAAAACACAAAATTGTCTGGGTGACCCCAAACTTTTGAAGTGTAGTGTAAATCTGTAAGGAGAGTTGCCATGTTAGTTAGGGGGAGAGATTATGACCCCGATATTTGTAGGTTGGGGGCCCGTGGTATTTAACCGGGCTTTTCTCTGCCACCATTGTGTTTCCTTTTAAATATTCTTTCCCCATTTACCGACGCTGTTATTTCATCATTCCTGTATATGCTAGGTGCTTCCATTGTAGGCAGGGGTTTCAAATTTACTTTTTATTTTTTACCATTTCCCTCACTGTCAAAAGAAGAAAAAAAAGCTATTGAAATATGCAAATGGATAGGAATAATTACCATTCTATTAATAAATTATAATCTAAACACGAATCACACAATTGCACTGCTAGGTTTTTCCATCTATCTGTAAAATCTTGGAACAATTATGCTGTCAGTGTAATATAGAAATTTGAGGACATTTGTAATGACATTTTCAGTCTGCTAAACACAAAAAATAGATATTCTCTCGATAAGCAGCACTGTAGAACACAATGTAAGAGATAAAGTGAGAATTACACCCCAAACTGATTTGCTGTACTTATATGACCTACAGTAGGACGTTCCTTCACTCGGGAGAGGTTCCAGCTGTCCGTGACTACTGTACATTGTAACAGTGTCAGAGGTTGATTCTGAGTAGGAAGCAAAGGGCCTAGTTCAGCATGGGTAGCTAATTGAGTGATTATCGAATGAATGGAGACGTGTACCATATGCATTAAACAGTCTGCGGGGAGGGAGGTTACACTGTAGGAAAGGAGGGTTAGGGAATGGGAGGTATACTACCTGACCCCGTCGGGATTCCCTGCATCGGGGTACCAGTGTTGGCACCCCCAACGCCTGTCATTTATATGTATCCCCTGTAAAGATATAAGTGCACTGACACCAGCAGCCTCCATAGGGCTGATTTTGTTATACAGATGGAGCGCCAGTCAGATTGCCAGATCTCCTGAGCTCCATCTGACGGAGACGCGGGAGTTGCTCACACGCTCTTGCATCCCCATCGTACGTCCCCCATCAGCTGATTCTCTGCCCATCTCCGCGTCAGGGAGATGGGCAGGGCAAGTGGGGGCTGTGGGGGGCTGCAGGCTCTGAGAGAACAGGTCACGTGAGCGTCTCGTGCATGTGCGCCCTCTTCTGTCGGATGGCACACAGCGGCAATTAGCAATTTTATCGCCAGGAACAGGTCCATTGAGAGCTGCTCCATCTGTAGTTGTAATTGAAGAATTGTGCCAATGCTACGGCTCAATATAGACAATATAAAATATGTAATAAAGTTGCTAAATGGTGGATCAGTACTACATTTCTTAACCTGCAGAGCACATGGTTTTGCCCATTTTGAGAACAACTTTGTACTGCAATCAGATCTGAATAAGGGCCAATTTCCGGATGGCAGCTGGTAATTGGCATACTGCAAGTGATGTGCTGTCCACATTTGGCGTCCTGCTGCGGTCAAGTGTCTCCTCTCAGTAGCACGCCGGAGAGGGAGTGCAGGATTCGTCCATATGTGAGAAGCAGCCTTGATGCACAGAGAGACTTCACTAGATGCTCTCCGGCAGGAGAAAAATAATTAAGAGGTGGAGTACTGATCCACTGTTTAGCAACTTTATTACATATATTTTTATTGTCTTAAATATACATTATATTATATTTTATGTTATTTTATTAACTTTATTTACAATTAATATTGGATGACCGATTTGATGGGTCTTTTGTAATAAATATGCATTTGAAATTTAGATAATCACGGTGTGAATTCTTCTTTCAGCCTAGAGTATAATTAGTGCTGAGCACCATATAATATTCGGAGTAATGGTTAGCATTACTGCGTTACAACACTGAGGTCATGGGTTGGATTCCCTCCGTGGCCCTAACTGTGCAGCGTTTGTATATTCTCATTGTGCTTGCGTGAGTTTCCTCCACGTACTCCGGTTTCCTACCACATTCCCAAAATATACAGGTAGGTTGATTGGCTTCCAACAATATTAATCCTAGAATTAAAGTGAATGTGTGTAGGCACATCAGTAATCCAGATGCTTTTATTCATCCGCCAGGGCCGTCGAGAGGGGGTACTTATTAACCGGGCCCAGGCTTGCTGGAGGGGCCCAGCAGGGGCCCTGGTCTGGTTCCCCCTCCATCCCTCCCAGGCAGCATCAGCACACCTACAGCATGTGCTGTGCTGACAGCAGGCTCAGCATGGATTTTATCACCTCCCTAAAAATGTTGGGGGTGCGGCCTAATCGTGGGAGGTGGCCACACCTCCCGTGATTAGGCCATGCCCCAAACATTTTACCAGGGCCTGGCATACCTCTTGGCGGCTCTGTGTATAAACGCCCAATTTCCAATAGTTTTGGCCCAATATAGAGCCTTGTTGTGGAGTGACAGAGCATACAATCAGTGGTATTCTTTCTGATGCAGTAAGTAGGCAAACTCCTTCTAGGAAGGACTTGGCTGATTGCACCCCACCTAGAGCCAGCGTGTGCATCCCGACTGTTGGTGTGTCATACCACACCTAAGCCAGCCACATCATTCTCATTAATGGGATACCGCAGACAATATATGAAAGAGAGCTTGATATCCTCATACTGCAGGCATAGGCGTCACAGCACATTTTATTAGGGGATGCACCTTCAAAGGGGTGTGCCAAGCACCACGTTTTGGGAATATACAGGGATTAAAGTGAGGGGGAACGGGGTGGAACTGAGTTCCACCACCTCTAATGATGATGTTGAACATTTTAACCTCCACATTGGCCCTACACAGTAATTCTTACAGAAAAGCATTCTACAGTAGTTTGCAGGGGATGCCAAAATCCCTACCCCTGGCCATGTCTCTGCTTAATTGGGGGAGGAAAGGGGGGGGGGGGGTAATTAGGTGGCATAGAGAAATGAGTTCCCCAACCTCTGGAGGACCACTTCAAACCCTGGGCATATATAACCCCACCCATTGGGTGTGTCTAACACCGCCAAAGAGGCGTTTACCATCATCTATGGTCACTCGCTACAATACAAAACGTCTCTCAGCTACACCATAATCTCATGCCTAGTTCAGTTTTAATCTTCTCATTACTCTGTGTAACACCAGTACATGCAAACAAAGTAAAATACATATATGGATGACTCAGGTATGTACGATTTACAATTCAAAACACATATAATTGATTGATGGGTGCTTCTTTTAATGGAATACAGTTCTAAAAAGCAAAAGTCTTTGGTAAAAGGTAATATTAGCGGTAGGGTAAGCACAGCATTAGGGGGTGCCTGTACACCCCTAACACTCAATTTGCACACGCCTATGACTGCAGGCATGTTTTGGATGGGCTATTGTCACAAATTAAAACCCCAAAAATGCCTGTGATAGTTGTATTGGTTCTCCCTGGCGCCTGCTTTTGCTTCACCCTTTAACTACCTAACCACATGTTATGTATGTATGATTAACAGATGTCTGAAGCCATCAACAGCCATTGTTATGTTCAGTGGCGTAGCTACATATGTGGCAGACCCGGCGGTGGCTTGGGGAGCATCGCCAGCAGGGTCTGTGGTGGGCGCCGCTGGCTAAACTGACAGGTAACCTAGGCAGCAGTGAGCGCTGAGCTGGTCCCCCCTGTACATTTCTAATGAGCGGGGACCCAGTGCAGTGCATATTGAATGCCTGGGTCGACTGTCAGCTCAGCCAGCAGCGCTGTAGTCCATCGCCTCACCCCTTCTTGGGGGGGGGGGAGGGGGCGCAAGAATATTTTATGGCAGGGGGGAGAAAAATTTCTAGCTACGCCACTGGATATGTTTACTATTCATGTTGCTGTGTTACGATGTGGGAAGGTTGTGCTTTAAAATGCACACACGTAAGTGAAGAAAGAACAACACAGCACATCAAATGCAATAGCTTTTCTGCTCTTAAAATGTATCAAACAGGGTGAATGGTTTATTCTGGGTTTGTTCCCGGCATCGCATTCTAAAATTGTAACAGTATGCTTAGGATTTTACAGCACTGTATAACCTATTTCTCTGTGGGCAGATAATATAGTATAGGTACAAATACAACACATGGAAAGAGCATTACTAAAGGGTCTGTAGCAAGCATTTATAGTTATAACACATTTGTGGAATCTAAGGGGGAAATCTACTAAGACAAATACGACCAGAAAATTTGTATTTTCATAGCAAAATACAATTTATTTAGGCATATTCCTATTTTTGGCATTTACTTTGCCAAAAATACGCATATTCGTATTCATAGCACATTTGTATTTACAAATATGAATGTATACGCCATTGACATAATACGAATAGGAATCACCCTTCAAAAGAACGGCGATTCCTAATTTACTAACCGGACGTATTTTCAATACGGCCGGTAATTTTCGGCAATTAGCGGGATACGTCCGCTAATTGACAGTCAAATACGCCTGGAAAATACAGTTAATTTTCAAGGCGTAATTGGCATCAGCCTGCATGGATCAGTCAGATTCGTGCAGGCTGCAGTGTAAAAAAAACAAATAAATAAATACATTTAAAAAATGGCGTGTGGCCGAATTTCTCGGCTCCTGATTGGCCGCTAGGTGGCCAATAAAATCATTAGGAGTAGAGGTGCTGAAGATGAAACTTCAGTGTCTCTCCTGTCAGTGCGATGGTACTGGGACACTTGCGCTTTTTTTTTCTGAACACCCCGTGGACTACTGCGGACCGAAGAGGACGTGATCTTCGCCGGAGGACCTGGGTAAGTAGGATTTACCTCCACAGGTCCCCTGAAGGATTGCTACGGACCCTGTACCCCGGATCAGCAGACCTTGTACCCAGGATCAGCTGACCCAGGATCCCCGGACCCCCGGACCCAGGCTCAAGAAAGGTAAGTATCAGTATGTGTGGGCTTTGGATATAATAAAGTTTTATTTTTAATGTGTGTCAGTGTGTTTTTTTTATATTTCTATTACTGTAGCCAGTGGGACCTTTAATGCCCCGCATGCTGG
This sequence comes from Crinia signifera, assembly GCF_055691185.1. Lineage (NCBI taxonomy): Eukaryota > Metazoa > Chordata > Amphibia > Anura > Myobatrachidae > Crinia > Crinia signifera. The sequence goes on along the minus strand of NC_139220.1, from coordinate 49,300,221 downwards.
GACTTGTGGTTCGCCAAGTCGCAGCATGCGGGGGAGGCTTGCTGGGTCTCATAGTTCCACAGTTTTAGAGAATAGTTTTTAATTCTATTTTTTTACACTTAGCCCGATGGCCACAGCTCCAGGGCCACCGGGGACAGCACTAGGCTTCTACATGGCCAGGTAAGTCCTGGAGGGGAGTGGGCACTTTATTGGGGGGGGTCCCCACTCCCCCAGGACCCCTGGCCAGGCTGACTGGTCAGAGGGATGAATGCTTTGGCCGGGGGAACTTGAATAAAAAGTCCCATCCCCCCCCCCCCCCCCCGGCTGTGGCATTACTCTACTGGCTGGTTGGGCCTGGGGCTGGTTCTTAAAATATGGGGGACCCCTAGTCATTTTGTCCCCTGTATTTTGGGAGCCAGCCTCGGCCTCTTTCAGCATGGTGCTGGATATGCCTGTGGGGGGGAACCCCCCCCGCCGTTTTTTTTTATTTTTTTTATTTATTTATTTTTCTTTTTTTTTTTTACACTCTGCAGCCTGCACGGATCTGACTGATCAGTGCAGACTGCCTATACAAATTCATATTAGCGGCCGTATACACGGTATATGAATGGATACGCCATCGGGGATTACAAAGCAGTTGTATTTGACTGCTTTGAAAATTCCCCTCCGGAACACAAATTTGCATACGGCTAAAACAGCCGTATGCAGTCTTATTCATTCGTATTAAGAATACAAATACAAAAAATCGTCTTCGTATTCTTAGTAACTTCCCCCCTAAGGCCCTTATTCAGATCTGATTGCAGTACATTGTTCTTCTTAAAAAGGGGAAAACCATGTGCTCTGCAGGTGCGGCAGATGTAATATGTATAGAGAGAGTTAGATTTGGGTGAGTTGTTTTGTTTCTGTGCAGAGTAAATACTGGCTGCATTATTTTTACACTGTAATTTAGTTTTCAGTTTCAACGCACCCCACCCAAATTTAACTCTCTCTGCACGTTACATCTGTAATTGCTTCTGCAATACCCCTGTATTGCCTCCCATACAGATAGAAGATGTGATCCGACTGTCAATCCGATGTCAATTTGAATGTTGGTATTCAATCTTCTGACCTTTGGAAATTTACAGTGGGAATACCCATGGATTGTTGAAATCTGCATGTATTTCATCGAAAACGGCTGTGAATTCAAAAATACAGCGTCTGTTTTGGACCATACAGATTTGACTTTATAGAAAGTATGATCTAACAGGCTTCAACGTGGGATGGATTAATATCTTGGTAAACAGCCTTTTCAGCATTGTTAGTTGCACAGGAGGACTCAAAGTTAGGGCGAAGCTACACGGAAGTCAGGGAGGGGGCAGAGCTACATGGGAGTCAGGGAGGAGGCAGAGCTACATGGGAGTCAGGGAGGGGGCAGAGCTACATGGGAGTCAGGGAGGGGTGGAGCTACCCTGGCTCAGGCTGCTGCTCACATTGGTGCTGCTGTCAGGGAGTTCAGTGAGAATGCCCTCTGTTCGTAAGGTAAGAGTGAGTGGAGAGGGAACTGTGTGTGTATTTTTTTGTGAACTTGGGACATAGACTTAGGCTGCTGTGGGGGCTTACAGTTAGGCTGTGGAAAGGGAGGTCGCAGGGTGAGGGAGCGTGTCAGTGTGATAGAGCTTAGGACGCAGGGCAAGGGAGGGCATCAGTGTGATACAGCACAGGCCGCAAGTTTAGGGAGGACGTCAGTGTGATAGAGCGCAGGCCCCAGGGTTAGGGAGCTCATCAGTATCATAGAGCATTGGACATGGGTGAGAAAGCGTGTCAATGTGATAGAACACATGCCAACGGGTGAGGGAGTGTGTCTGTGTTATAGAGTGCAAGCTGCAGGGTGAGGGAGCAAGTCAGTGTGATAGAACACAGGACACGGGGTGAGGGAAATTGCTCCATCTACGGCTCCCAGATGGCTGATGCTGTTCCTTGGCGCCAGATAAGGTAGGTAAACTGCAATATTTGTCTCCAGCTCCCTGTCCCACATGCTCCATTATCACCCTCAAGCCACTGTCTCCCATATGTCACTTAGACCCATATGTCTCTATCACACACACTTTGCTCTCACCCTCACTCTACTGTCACCCACTGCCTGTCACCCTCACGCTGCTGTCACCCACTGTCTTCAATGCCTCCACACTAGGAGTCAAATTATCTAGAAATGGCCCGGTGACCTTGTACTTCTGGAAATTGCCAGAATGGCCAATGGGCAGATGGGCCAAACAGGCCACACAGAAAGCAGGGCTGGCTGACCAGTGCATTCTCCCGAATCTCTGCCAGCTGCCCTTCTGCCTGCCTTGCCACCTGTGGTTGGCATACAGTTAGATAGGGGCATGCCACTTGCATCTGACACCCATGAGGTGTGTTTATGACCCCTTGCAGGCACATCAGTGACATCCCACGGCCATAGGCGAATCTAGGGGGTGGTCCGGGGGTGCACAGGACCACCCATTAGCCCATTTTGTAGCTGAGGGATGGAGCTTTACAACGAGCCCAGCCCCGTGTCTCTAGCCCCCTGGGAACCGGAGATACTGCCAGGCAAAGCTGGAACATTTTCCCTATAGGATAACATGGGACCCGCTAATTCCGACCCCCACCGAGTTCAACGGCTGCCAGTTCCCCCTTTGGCATCACTGAAGCTCGAGGTTGATCTCAGTCGAACCCAAATCGCTGGGCCTTCAATCTGATACCAGGCTGGATCCATATGGGTTAATTGGTTCCAGCGATAATGAGGTTAAACCTTTTTTTTTTTCATTTCTTAAATGTAATTTCATGACTGTTTATGTTCTTTGAGGGCAGATTTCTCTGGAACCAAACAGCCCAGTTTCACGGGACCAAAATCATTCGAAGCCAACTCAAAAGTTCTTCAATATGATACTGGTCTCATGTAAATGGGTCAGTTGGTTCCGAAGATAAAGCTGGTTGGTTAAAGGGGGGTAGGGAGAGGGGAGTGGTTGTCTCTCCCCCTCACACCAGAAAATGCAGGGACTAGGCTGGTGTATAAGGGGTCAGCCTGGGAATGTCCCTGCATGATCCTGGGACCATATTCCCGGGTAAATCCCTGCATTTTCTGTTGTGAAAGGGGTATTATTTCAAACAGACGTGACCTGCAGTGCTCTGAATACAGCCAGGCAGCCCCCTGCTCTCTGCCCAGCTGTCAATGACTGTCACCCCTGCAGCTTCCGCTCCAATTCTTCTCCCCGCTTTCACCTCAGCCCGCCCCCCTATAATCATGTGGTGCCGGTGCCCGGCGTGCTCCCCCGACATCATGCACTACAACAGCGTGCACAATATTTCAAATGTCCACTCGGCTAGAGGGGACACCAGGAGGGGAGTGGGAGCGTGCTCTGCGCTGCGCTCTGCTCCTCTTCCCATAGAAGCAGCTGCACCGCTCTCCATCTCTCCTTGCAGCAGCAGCAAAGGCTCATATAAAAATTTACAGTAAGTGGCACTTTTGGGGGCATTGCTTAAGGGACGCTACCAGTGGTGGTATGTGGGGGCATTACGCATAATGTGTGGCTTAATGTGTAAGGGGCATTACATTGTGCAGCATCATGTGTAAGGGGCATTATGTGTGCAGCATCATGTGTAAGGGGCATTATGTGTGCAGCATCATGTGTAAGGGGCATTATGTGTGCAGCATCATGTGTAATGGGTTCTATGGTGCGCGGCATCATGTGTGATGGGTACTATGGTGTGCGGCATCATGTGTAATGGGTACTATGGTGCCATCAAGCAAGAACCCACTAGCAATGAGCACGTAGGTAAGCAGCACTTATATGGAAAATATGTAATGGGCATTACGGTTTGTTATATAGTATGTAATGGGCATCATGATGTGTGGCACAATGTGTAATGGGCATTATGGTGTGTGGCCTTATGTGTAATTGGCATTATGGCGTGTGGCTTTATGTGTAATGGGTATTACGGAGTTTGCTAAAATGTGTAATGGGCATTACTGTGTATGGTCTAAAGTGTAATACCACACCCCTTTTTGTAATGCCACGCCTCCTTCCCATGAGACCATGCCCCCTTTTTGACGCGCGGCTACGCCGCGCAAAGGTCCCCCTACTGTTATATCTAGATCTGGGACCACCCATTAACATAATTCTAGATTCGCCTATGCCCACGGCTGCTTATTGGACCCAATATGTTGCTTTTACACAAATATCTTCCAGCTCTACAGGTAAAGCTGCCAAATCTAACACAATTATGTAGTATTGAAAAATGAAATTATTAGACCACATACACGCGAACACGACATAGCAACAAATATTTAAAACATAATTTTTAAACATATGTTTAAAAATGAAGAAAACCTCTAATCAGAGCTTCTGTATAGTATCTGTCTAGTATGTTTGGTCTATTTACCAAATACTTTGCTAATACTATACTATATAAAAACTGATATGTGTGTGTGTGTGTGTGTGTGTGTGTGTGTGTGTGTGTGTGTGTGTGTGTGTGTTTATACTATACTGTGCATATATGTATTATTCCTCTATCTTTGATAGATAGATAGATAGATAGATAGATAGATAGATAGATAGATAGATAGATAGATAGATAGATAGATAGATAGATACTAGATCAGGGCTGGGCAACACCGGCCCTCCAGATGTTGATGAACTACACATCCCAGCATGCCTTGCATCAGTTTCAGCATGGCCACATAGCAAAACTAATGCAAATCATCCTGGGATGTGTAGTTCATTAACATCTGGAGGGCCGGTGTTGCCCAGCCCTGTACTAGATCATAGTTGCCTACCCTCCTGCATTCTGCAGCAAACTCCCTGAAATAGCAGCAATCTCTCCCTCATTAGTCTAGCAATCTCCCTCATTTCACCTAACCCATATTACACTTTTAGATTTTTGTTGGGAAAAAAGTAATGAGAGATATAGATACATTTACAGTGAATCATCAGCGCCATTTTCCAGCACTTTACCAAGTGTAGTAGCTCCTACTAACTGTTTTGGGACATACTAACATATAAGTAATTTTACAAGATTCCTCTCGGATGTAGCAGTACACACCCACTCTTCTAGGTGCGACGTTCACAACCTCTTTTCACAATCTCTCCATATATGGAACTAAACACGCCCTTAGAATGGAGCATTACACGCCCCCTCAATGGGGTGCTTTGTACAATTCTATTACCAACTATAATCTCCCTGAAACTCATTTTCAAAAGTAGGCAAGTATGTACTAGATATATGTATACATCTAAAGGAGAGTCAGACTCTTGAAAATAAGATAATTATCCTTAAAATGTGCAGAATCTCCTGTCACTGTTCCTTTTGATGTTCGCAGTTGTTGCTCCTTTATGTCATTAGTAAAATGATAAGGCTGGCGGCAGTGAGAAGGTGTGTGGCTTGACTGTAGGATTGTCATAGTCATTTGTGAAATGTTTATTCAGTAGAATGTTTAATGGATTTCATGTTCCTGTTTAGAAAACATTCTGCAGAGAAGATAAAGTACTGTATATCATTATTTATTTATTTATTTTTAAACAACAGTTTGCAGTTACTAAGTTCCATCCATTGGTGCCTGTCAAACAAATTGTTCCTTGCTAACTTTGCCGCTTTTTTTGCCTTTTGCCACCTTGCCGTTTACCTCCACAAAGGACTCCTGCAATCTTTAAGTGTTAAAAGAAACGGTACTTGTTTCCTAGCACGGCCACAATCGCGGCCATCGGGTGTAATTTTTAGTGGTCTGCGACGCGATCGACGCGATGCCCCCGATTTTCCCATTGAAATGCATTGAAAAAAGTAAAAATCGCGTCGGTCGCGTCGTATGCGGCTAAAAAAGGCTTAAATGGTCCAGACGCGATGCCCCCGATTTCCCATAGGAAACAATGTTAAATGCCTCAATGTACCCGCGATGCCCCTGATTTCCCATAGGAAACAATGTTAAATGCCTCAATTTCACCAAATCATCATAGGGAACAATGGTAAATGGGCCAGAAACCCCCAAAACACCCCTGAACAGTGAAATGTCCCCACAAAAGTAGTTTACGCCACCCTACGATCAACGCGAACCCAAAGCGTGGTGAGCGCAGCGAGCCCGCGAGGGGCGGCGGTACGCGTCCTCCGACCTTTTCATACCCCCACTATCCACGTCGGCGTGGAGTTGAGAATAGAATAGTGTGGCTAGCACAGCGAGCCACCGAGCCCGAAGCGTGGCGAGCGCAGCGCCCCCCGCGAGGGGACGCGGATACCTTCACAGGTAAACGCGTCCCTTCGCGGGCTTCACAGGTATCCGCGTGCGCTCGCCACGCTTCGGGCTCGGTGGCTCGCTGCGCTCGCCACACTATTCTATTCTCAACTCCACGCCGACGTGGATAGTGGGGGTATGAAAAGGTTGCAGGACGTGTACCTCCGCCCCTCGCGGGCTCGCTGCGCTCGCCACACTTCGGGTTCGCGTTGATCGTGGGGTGGCGTAAAATACTTTTGGGGGGACATTTCTCTGTTCAGGGGTGTTTTTGGGGGTTTCTGGCCCATTTACCATTGTTCCCTATGATGAGTTGGGTAAATTGAGCCATTTAACATTGTTTCCTATGGGAAATCGAGGGCATCGCGGCTAAATTGAGGCATTTAACATTGTTCCCTATGGGAAATCGCGGGCATCATCGCACCCGATTTTTTAGTGCATGCGATGGCCGCGATGCCCCAGATTTTTACTCACGATGCCCATGATCATGATCGTTGTGGCCGTGCTAGGAAACAAGTACCAAAGAAACATCTATCCAGCTAAACAACCTGGACAATTTAGTCCCATAACAGATTGGACTCAATCTTCAAAATCAGTGACGGGTGACTATACTGCTATAACAATTGCACCACAGTATTCGAAAATTCAAAGTACTATTTTAAACAATCCATTTTACTTATGCACCTTTTTTTTATTTTTCTTATTTTCTGTGGAAATTAATTTTATGTAACTGTGTTGTCTATTAAAATCTAGAATTTTATCTACTTCAAAAAAGCGCAGCAAAACCAATCTTTCTGTACGTATCCTTGCTAACTTCACCAGGGTCAGAAAAATAAACCTTCTTTAAAGGAGTTGCATACCTACCAACTATCCCACTTTTCGCAGGACTGTGACTTTTTTTGGGACAATTCTGTGTCCCACCCGGCAGTGTCCTGTGGTGGGGGGGCAGTTGGGAGTCCCTACAGACTACCAGGAATAGATGCTGTGTGTCCCACGCTTCACTTGGAGGAAATGTTGGGAGGTAAGGCGTGGAACGCTGATAGAGTGTACATATGTATGTTTCAGGGGACATATATGAACTAAGGGTGTCTGGGAGACATGAACAAGTGCCTTATACACAGTAATACAGTAACTAGACTACATTGTTCAGAGGCAGAACTCTGGGAGGCAATGGAGTCATCTGCCGCCGGGCTCCTGCTCTCAAGGGGGCACCTCTCCACCACTTCCAGTTTAAATCCATTAATTGAAAGCCATCAAAATTGCTTCTGTGGCTGAGTTCTGAAATATATATCTGTTCTCCCTCTCTTTCTGTATATACATACAGTATATAATATATATATTTCATAACAGACTATATATATTTTGAATAACGTTGTGTGGGGGGGCACCAATATTCATCTTGCCTCCGGGCAACTGGTACGAACTTACGCCACTGACATTGTTACATTTTTCAGTAGCTCAAAGGGGATGGAAATAACAAATATTATGATACAGCAGGACAGGCCAACCTGTCGCTCTCCAGATGTTGTGAAACTACAAATCCCAGCATGCCACAGTTTCAACACTCCCTTATAGCAAAACTGTGGCAAGGCATGATGGGATTTGTAATTTGACAACATCTGGAGAGCCACAGGTTGGCCAGGCCTGACACAGCATGGGGACAGTGGAGCAGCAAGGGCTTACCTGATTAAAAAAGGGCATCTTGGATTGTATATGCACCTCATGTAATTCATTCACTTCATACCACAGTTGTTGCATGATATCCAGACATTGCCAGGGCCACCAAGACTGAGGGTCCAGCTGCTTGAGTGGGTAACCGGCATGCGGTGGGGTGAGGCAGGTGAGGCACAGCCTTTCCTGTCATACTAACATATATACTGGAGTTTTGAATTTATAAAATATGTCAAAAATACAAATAAAATCTAAAAAAAATTCTTATTTTTATTATTCTAATAATTTTTATAATCAAAACTATGGAGTAAAAAGTCTATGGCAGGTGAGGCAGTGCCATACCTGGCTACCTTTTCTGTACATCTCTTATCAAAACTCATTGAATCTTGAGCAGTGTATTCTGCTGCACATGTGTATAATGCCGGAATGCACCCCTGGGCTCATATAATGTGTACAAATCTGTCTCTGGTAATTGCCAAGGACTCCTCAGCCATTTACTCTACCTCACCGCACGACGCACATCCCTTGTTGTAACCACTTTATATATTTTTATACATTGCTCCTCAGGGGCCTTGATTGCGGTATCACAGTGGAGTCTGGTTACAAATCCTAGGTGCACCCAGGCTATTAAAGAGGGTTAGGTATTCTGTACCTGGTTTTACATGATTGAATCCATAGGAATTCCCCCTGCCAATAGCTGGTGTTAAGAAATTAAGAGTAATGCTGTGAATTTGCACTATAGTTTTTAACTATATTGTCAAAATTGAGAGCGATCCGATCCCAATGCACAGCCCTGCGACATTGGAAATGAAAGTAGAAATAGACTGTGCAGCACAGTGTATTTCTACTATGTCAGAATAAGGACCATTCTGTTCAGTGCAGCATGCCTCTCCCCTCCCCCAACTGCTCCGTCCCTCCCTCCTTGCTAACCAATGCGCCACCCTACTGATATCAGAGCCATATTGGACCACATGTACACACCATAAATACTTATTTGCATATGTTCATCACAATTGTATATGGTTTCAGAGGGTTTTTTTATCAAGAAAAATCCATTCTGAAATTGAAAACATTATTCAATCTGTAATGGTTATTCCTTGTGTGGCTTTTAGCTGCATCTTTTTTGGTTGCATGAATCATCTTTTTGAATAGATACAGGGAAGATTGGTACATGTAATCATCAAACGACATCTTACTGATGGCACCATTCTGACGTTCTGCAAATTGGATTTTCATTCTTCTCCTCAGACATGGGGGATCCTGCGTAATGTATGGGGGGCACTTGCAGCAGCACCTATATACTGAATGCCATACTGTAACTAAGGAAGTGATTTAGAAAACACTGCAGTCCTCAATACAAATCTTGTTCTGATGATGATTTTAGCAGATGTATAGGAGGTGGTTTCTGTAGGCGTGAACCATGCACGGGAATACTATCTATATGCAGTAATATTACATGACACATTTACCTTCACTTACAAGTGTAGTCATAACCATGGCAAGATTACAACTACAGCCATACATAGTATCATCCAGAAGCATGGGGGGGGGGGTCACTTACCAGGACACCTGGTGCAGGTGACCAAGAAAAAAGCCATGGCCTAATGTTAGGACAACTAAATGTCCAGAAACCTTAGTTTTGGGTACTACAGGCAGTGGCACATTACCCACGACAAGGGAGGTTGCCCTGAGACCCCCACACATCCAGGCCCCCCACACCTGACCAGTCCCCCCACACCCGACCAGTCCTACCCTCCCCTGGTCCCTGGCCAGTGCGGGGATCCGGGCAGTGAGGTCATGCAACGCTGGGGAGGCAGTGGGGTCACTGCGCCAGATGGGAAGTCAGCGGCGGGGTCCCTGCGGCAGATGGGAAGTAAGTGGTGGGGTCACTAGTTCCCATCAACCGCAATGAACCTGATAAACAGCTCAACACGTTTCCCCGGATAGTGTAACTCCGGCATCCTCAGGAGCACTTGCTCCTGAGGAAGCCGGAGTTACACTATCCGGGAAACGCGTTGAGCTGTTTATCATCATTTTTCCTTGCTGACACCATCCAGTCTACCAAGTGACCTGTCCATCTCCAACCGACGTCACTCCAAATATCTGTATCCATCTTCTATGGGATATCTGCATCGTTCCTAAAAATCCTGCAAAGGAGGAAATCGTCCTAGTGGGAGGCTTGAGCCCTTGAAATTATAGGGCAAACCAAAAGGACTCTCGAGTCATCTGAATCTGGATACAATATCTACCAGGATGGTAATACTGTATGATCACATTGTCAGCTTTATATTAATTTGGAAATTTCAACGTATAATTATCCCTGTGATATAACTTTTAATATACACATTGACTTTTTGTTGATTACCCATAACAGATTCATATTTATTTAGTCATGTTATCATTGTTTTTATTGTCAAATAAATTTCTATAATTTTTTTGAGAACTGTCTTGCTCTATTATTGGATAAGCCAGCGCTGGCACACCTCTATTTCACTGTTTTTCAGACCAATTAATGTTTAAAATAAACTATAGATGATACAGAGATGCACTATTCTATTAAGTGCAAACAAAAGGGATTTACCTTGATTTTTTGCCCCAAGTTTATATCTTGGGCACTTCAATTACAGAGCATCCTCTCCCAAAAAAAAAAAAAAACACTTTTGGGTGAAAACACACAATATCCACAATTGTGACCATGAAAACAGGTCAGTTATCAGGGATTTTTTTTCTCCCACCAAAGTCAGTAACTTTGCACTGGGACAAGCTCGTACTCTTTTTTTTTACTATGCTAAAGTATAATAATGAACCACTCTAAGACGTCCTGACATAATTGTAACTAGATCGAAGCTTCTTCATACCTTTTGTTATTTTCATCTAAAAAGCGAAACTCTAGGGGGGGGATTTAATAGCATGAGTGTCACGTTTCATGAAGCACCAGCTGGAGTGTAGCGGAGGCTGGATCCTTTAATATAAGGTTGTTGCATTAACGACAGAATGGAAGCAAATAGATAAAATATAACCTTATTTAATGAAGATACTGCGGTACAGGTTGTAATAATGGCACAAGAATAATACTGTAGTTTTGGTAAAGATAAAAGTCAATGATATGCAATACTTTATTGAAGAAGTTGAATATTCTTGGTAATTGAAAGAAGTATTGAAGAATGGTTGAAGAATTGGATGATTGGATGGAGCCTTGGATGATTGAATGAAGATTGGTTGATTGTAATAATAATTGGAAGAAGATTGGATGATTGGAAGAATAATTGGATGGTTGGATGAAGATTGGATGATTGGAAGAATATTTGGATGATTGGATGAAGATTGGATGATTGGAAGAATGATTGGATGATTGGGTAAAGAATTGAAGAATTGGATGAGGGAATAATGATGAAGTCCGAGTTACCTTGCTGAATAGGATCGTAGCTGCAGAACCAGGAGTAACCGTGGAGAATAACCGTCAGGAGTGAGGAGAAAGATAATAACCCTTTGGGGGGCTAACCTTGTCCAGTCCGTTTAGGCGGCAACAGGTTCCGTGGTACCCAGGATTAGCAGTGAGACGATCAGCAGGAATAGAGGATGACTTCATCAGAGGTGCAGGAACTGTAGGGAATACTACAGACAGCCAGGAGTGGACAATGATGCATAGGGATGGACATCATTGTACTGACTGCCAGTCTTGCCCGGCAAGTCAGTACTTGAAGGGTGAGCTGTGCGGCGATTGGATGGCTGTTTGCCAGCACTAGGTGGAGCCGCGCAGTATAGGCTGATGGATCCCAAAACATGGCCGCCGCCAGCGGATGCGACAGAAACCAGCCGGCAGGGATTGTGCGCACATGCGCTGCTACCGGAGATTCCAGCCAGAGACCAAACCAACACAGATCCGTCATGGCGGCCCACACCTCACGCCACCCAGCCCTGCATGGCACCGGAGTACACGCCACCACTGTCACCCGGTGGTGACAGTGCGGGAGTATGCACCCCACCAGTACAAGGAACAGGAGCGGAGGTGAGCGCTGTGACAGGAGACACGCTGACACAAGTTCTAGGGCCAGGCACAGCACAGGGGAATTGGGTAGCAGCCATGGTGGTCATGACAATGAGAGATTCAGAAAATGAGAGATTTGGTAAGAAATATCCATTTTTTTAAAGCGGCAATCATTTACACTTCCAAATCAAACGGGTTTTGCAGTGTAAATGATTGCCGCTTTAAAAAACCTGGAGATTTCTTACCAAATCTCTGAATCTCTCATCCTATTAAATTTCACCCTAGGTGTCATGCTGGAACAGAAGATATTGACGCTTTTACACGTTTCTTATTCAGGTCACGTCACAACTTTTCCACACTAGCCGATTTTGAATATCTCAATTTCAACTTTTTCACTCCGCCCTATTGGCCATGTCTCTCTATGGCAATGCAGCTTTGCCATCATTCACTGTCAGGTGTTGAAGAACTGCAAAGATGGGAGTCATGGTTATTACAACAATGCCCTCTTTACGATTGTGCTGAAAGTCTCATATTAATATGCTCCATCTGTACAGTATCTTTTACTGCTCCTTTAGAAATGTAAACACTTCAACATCAAAACACATGGGTACCAGGCAGAAATTATGATTATAATCGCCTTGTATTTACAAAAAAAATAATAATTATGCAATTCAGTATTATTAGTAGTAATTCTGAGGACTCCAGACTAAGGTCAGGTGTAATTAATGTAATCTGTCTCAATGTATGTAACATAACACCTCTAGTGGGCATTTTTATCATTAAAATGATAATGAAGTGTCCAGCTGAGAGAAATTAGCTTTGATTAAGAAAACGTCTGCCCAAGCTCAGCATTATACTGTATAGTTTGAAGAGAGATTGTTCTAATGTACTGTATTGTGTGTATTACTCCAATGCTACATAAGCCCCATGTGATGAAGTCACATGGGGGGTGTGGCATGTCACATGACTACACGAGAATTCCTTATGGCAGGGGTTCCCAATCTTTTTTGAATCACGGCACCCTAGTGTAACAGATTTTTTCACGGGCACCCCTAGGCCAAAAAATAAATAAATTTGATTGGGTTTATATGGGTTTATATGCAATTCGTAGGGTCAGTTATGTGGTCAGGGCAGGCTTTGCTTCTGTTTGTACACATTTTATGGTTGACAGCCACCAGCACTGGTTTTGCTCATTAATAATTTGAGTTGGTCCTGGACCATCAACCCAGGGCATCCCTGCAGGAGCCACGGCATACAGTTTGGGAACCACTGCCTTATGGGCTTTGGGCTTAGCTTTGTACATGCTTTGGAGAGTAGGGAACATTTTATGAGTGCAATCTTGGTGAAATAGCATTTAAATTCAGGGCCTTAAGGGAATATTTTTCTCCTAGGAATTGTGCTAATTTCTATGGTTGTACTATAAGTTAGAAGTTTCTATTGGTACTATTTTATTATTTACATTCTTCTCCCAATAATCCCTTTATCGCCTCCCAGAGTTCATCTGGTTTCCTGTCACAATATATGGTACTTGTTTCCTAGCACGGCCACAACGATCATGATCGTGGGCATCGTGGGGAAAAATCGGGGGCATCGCGGCCATCGCAAGCACTAAAAAATCGGGTGCGATGGTCGCGACGCGATGCCCGCGATTTCCCCATAGGGAACAATGTTAAATGCCTCAATTTAGCCGCGATGCCCCCGATTTCCCATAGGAAACAATGTTAAATGGGTCAATTTACCCAAATCATCATAGGGAACAATGTTAAATGGGCCATAAACCCCCCAAAACACCCCTGAACAGTGAAATGTCCCCCCAAAAGTATTTTACGCCACCCCATGATCAACGCGAACCCGAAGCGTGGCGAGCGCAGCGAGCCCGCGAGGGGCGGCGGTACGCGTCCTCCGACCTTTTCATACCCCCACTATCCACGTCGGCGTGGAGTTGAGAACAGAATAGTGTGGCGAGCGCAGCGAGCCACCGAGCCCGAAGCGAGGCGAGCGCAGCGAGCCCCGCGAGGGGACGCGGATACCTGTGAAGCCCGCGAAGGGACGCGTTTACCTGTGAAGGTATCCGCGTCCCCTCGCGGGGCTCGCTGCGCTCGCCACGCTTCGGGCTCGGTGGCTCGCTACGCTCGCCACACTATTCTATTCTCAACTCCACGCCGACGTGGATAGTGGGGGTATGAAAAGGTCGGAGGACGCGTACCGCCGCCCCTCGCGGGCTCGCTGCGCTCGCCATGCTTCGGGTTCGCGTTGATCGTGGGGTGGCGTAAAGTACTTTTGGGGGGCCATTTCACTGTTCTGGGGTGTTTATGGGTCTTTCTGGCCCATTTACCATTGTTCCCTATGATGATTTGGTGAAATTGAGGTATTTAACATTGTTCCCTATGAGAAATCGGGGGCATCGCGGCTACATTGAGCCATTTAACATTGTTTCCTATGGGGAAATCGTGGGCATCGCGTCTGGAGCATTTAAGGCTTTTTTAGCCGCATACGATGCGACCGACGCGATTTTGACTATTTTCAATGCATTTCAATGGGAAAATCGGGGGCATCGCGTCGGTCGCGTCGTATACCACTAAAAATGACACACGATGCCCGCGATTGTGGCCGTGCTAGGAAACAAGTACCCAAAATATTGTGTTGGGGCATTGGGGGGTTATTGAGAGATGGTTGAAAGCATACAATTATTAGTATAATTATGAATCAGACATGTTGATTAGTAGAAAGGAATTTGCGTGGCACCATTAAGGTGGACGAGAATGGTATGCAAACCGGAAGTGGAAGTCCTGAAATTCTGCACTTTCCCACCGTTTTTCAACAATAAGGAGGGGTCTGGGCCTTTTGACTGTATACACAATCCTGAGGAAGGAGTACATACACTCTGAAACGTGTTGATTGGTGAACTTGAGACCTATTTTGATTCAGCACTTGGCACTTTCTGTTCCAGCACTTTATCCAGCCCCTTTGGACTGCACCAGGCACATTGTAAGAATCAGCATCTGAAGCGCCCGGCACTCCACCTTCATAAGCTCTCTGCGGTGGTGCCGAGCATTTCAACGCTGGGACCCTGCTCACATAGCAAAGCCCACCACAGCCACTGAAATCTGTGAGACCTGCTTTATTCATACCAGGGATCTGATGCGAGCTTACTTGGCCTGATTTGTATGTCACTTGTCTTTATTATTTCTGCCTGTTAATACATTTTTGATTTTTATATGTAAAAGTTTGTTTTTGTTATTGAGCATCTTACAAGGTTTTGTGCACCTTTTTGTGTATCATTCTTTATTAGGTGGACTATGATTTCATCGATGAATGCTCAGGACTGATAAAATGAAAAAAGATCAAAAAGGCTTATTCTGAGTTCATGTCGCTTTGAATGATTTATTAGAGGAGAGGAGGTGGCCCATGTGATCAGACCCCATCCTCTCTTCCGGTGCAGCAGATTGTGCCAGAGTCTGCTGCATATGTGTAGGTCTTCATGAACATGGCACCCATATCGTGTTCCTGGAACATAGCTATTGCGGGATGCGGTCATTTGGTCTACTGCATTATGGTAGAAAGTCATTAGGTCGAATCCATTAGGTCGACATGCTAAAAGGTCGACATGACTCTAGGTCGACATGGGAAAAGGTCGACATGATTCTAGTTCGAAAGGTCATTAGTTCGACAGGTCATTAGTTCGACAAGGTCATTAGTTCGACATTGTCTATGTCGACATTCACAAGGTCGACATGGAGTTTTTCACTGTTTTTTGAGCCAACATGTGTCGACAGGCGGTATTTCATGCCCTACCATCCACTAGGGCGTGGTGGGAGAATAAAATAGTGTGCCGAGCGTAGCGAGGCACCGTGCCCGACGCATAGCGAGCGCAGCGAGCGATGCGAGGGGATGCAGTGCACTTTAAACTGTGTCCATGTCGACTGTGTTGACATTCAGGTAAAAAAACAGTGAAAAACCCCATGTCGACCTTGTGAATGTCGACATAGACAATGTCGAACTAATGACCTTGTCGAACTAATGACCTGTCGAACTAATGACCTTTCGACCTAGAATCATGTCGACCTTTTCCCATGTCGACCTAGAATCATGTCAACCTTTTAGCATGTCGACCTAATGGATTCGACCTAATGACTTTCTACCATAATGCAATAGACCAAATGATCCCAACCCGCTATTGCGCATGCGCGAATCACCAGAAAATGGCTACAGGAGGTATTTTCTCTGTGATATTTGCAGCTCTGCATTCAGCGCTGGGCCGACGGAACGGTAAGTATAATTAAATGGGTGCAAGATGTGCGCTGTTTTAGCCCCCTGGACCGAGCACACTTTGCACCAATTAGCAATACACCAGTGATGTTAGCATCAGCTCTTCCCCTTGAGTACAAGCAAGTGTATGAATGTGCAAGGACATATATTAATAATAATAATAATAATAATAATAATAATATAATAATTTTATGTATATAGCGCTCTTTCACCAGGCAGATTGTATGAATGTAATACAGTACAGGAAGAACAATGAACTACTGAAAAGCTTTATATAAAACTACAGAGCGCATGGAGGCACTTTTTTTTGAGCCGACATGTGCCGACAGGCGGTATTTCATGCCCTACCATCCATTAAAGTGTGGTGGAAGAATAAAATAGTGTGCTGAGTGCAATGGGACACTGTGCCCAAAGCATGGCGAGCGCCTCAAGCCTTGGGAGGGGACGCAGTACACTTAGACGGTGTCCATGTCAACTGTGTCAACACTCGTGAGTAAAAAGTGAAAAACTCATGTTGACCTTTTGACTGGTGACTGGTGACCTTCCCATAGTCAACCTAATGCTTGTGTCCACCTTTCAACCCATGTCGACATATTACAGCTGTTGAACTAAGGGTTGTCCCACACTTTGACACTGTGATATCGATTGCTGTGATTTTAGATGCCACCAGTGGTGCCTCCAGAGATTGGGTTTTCTGTGCCCTCGCAGTAGCTGAGAATCACTTAAATCCAGCGTTCCCTGCCAGAGCCAAAGCATTAAGTTCTGCGCCACAGCAGACCAAAATGTACGAGACCGTGCATATAAAATAATGTGTGGTTCAAGCAATGACATGCGATGTGCACAATTATAGGTCACTGTCCCTTTAATCCAGTTAAGAGTCCCAGGAAAACACACGACACAAGCCCAATAATCCATTTTATTTTGTCTCCTGCATATAATGATTAGAGACAGATTTCCAGTCTCCGATGTATGACACGACATAAGCTTATCTGATACCCAGAGTGCACGGATCAATAAAGCCTCTCCAAAACTCAGATTCAGCTCTCATTTTACAGTCATTATCCTAACATTGCTCAGCATACACCCACAGATTGGAAAAGTGGCACGGCTGTTCCAATGCGGGCTCCTTGCCCCCGCTAAGGGGAAGCTTCACTCATCCCCACATCCGATGCAGTCGTTTCTTGGCCTCCTACGATTGCTGACACGGGCAAATTTGCTTCCGTTCGACTGCTTTGTAGCTCTAACGGAGCTGTCTAAATTCCCTTTGTTCTACAGAATAATAATCAGCTTCTTCATTCTGACATGAATATTAAAGGGAACATTTTGTATAGCTTTTCATCCTGCTTTCTAGCGGAGTGGCACAGCTGTGTGAAGTCATGCTATTAACCCTTATGTTCCCTTAGGAAAACTAAGTAACTGCTGCAGTTCAGCTACTGTATTTGGACTGCTGAAATGTGTCATGCAAATAAATGATTAAACCCCAGCAGATAAACTGTAACCTTTACTGATAATCTCATACCTCCAAACATAGTGCCATGCTATATTGTAACGAGGGCTATGGCTGAGGCACATAATGGGCATGAATGTATGTGTCATAATAATTGGGTTGGACTTGCTCTCAATTTTTATAGTATTTTTTTTTTACCAATTGATTAACCAATAGGCTGCATCCTGGAGAGCCAGGACTAGGGAGGACACCCTGCAGGTGACAACCTAGGAATAAAATTAAGGCCTCCTATTTTCCATGCATGATAGCTATCACACTGTACAGATGGAGCCGGGCTCCCTGAGGCTTGGGCTGGCGTTCGAATTGCCAGCCATCAGCCGGGCAGGGTTTCCGATCCCCCGCCAATGTAACTTACTGATGGAACCATTTACTATATGTACATTGTGCTACAGCGCCAGCTGGGCAGCCTAAAGCCAAAGTCTCCTTCCAATGCCACAAGCATTCGATCCTACATGCCAGTTGTATGACCCTAGTTACATGCACATGGGCAGTAAGAGCTCATACACATGTGTTTAGCAGCATTACAAGGGGAGCTACAGTACATGTGTATTACAAGAAGTGAAAGTGATTGTATAGATAATGTGCTAAGGGGTTTATCTCTGCTTTACCAATAATGCACCAGAAGAAGTTACGGTAATTACTTAAACGCACCAGATATATTCAGATGGAATCCCTGAAGTATTCCTCCAATTGTAAATGATGATGATGATGATCTCGTTCAGTACAGGTATCCCATTGTAACAGAAAAGAGATATAGATAAGGCGCCTAATGAATGATGTTGTTGTTGTTACTCTATACCATTCCTTAACTCTTATGCCTAGAAATAACTGACACAAACACCTTATCTAAAAATAACGACACGGACACCAACTGCGTAAGGTTAAAACGGTCATGATTATTTATTGAAATGGTATGACCCCTATTTGTATAAGGGATGGTAAAGAAAGCACTTGAGACCAGCACCAGTTCCGGGTGTTGCCATGGTAGCGACCGTAGCGCCCCAATCTGACAACACCCCTTCTCTTGGGGTACAGCCCGCGCTGTGACGGACATACCGCCCCCTTCTATTGCATGACGCGGACCTTCCAGGAAGTGTCCAACGCCCCCAGCCGGAGCATGGGGACTCACCCGCCTTCTTGGCAAAGGGGGGGCAATACCGCACAGAGACCACCTGACACCCCACCTGATTGCTGGTCGAGAGCGCCTTCTCGCCGATTGTTAACTAAAGCTATAATGGAAATGTCCAAATTTGGTGAAATGGCATCAGGCCAGGTAGAACGGAGGAAAAAGGGTAGGGAGGGTGGGGATCCAGACTCAAAGAGGCTTACTTCCTGGCTCTGATCCCTAATATACCCCTGTCTAGGCTAACGCCCCCTTGCTACCTGATTGGCAGATCTAACTGCCACTCCACTGCCATTTCCTATGGGCTTTACACTGATGCTACTGCTGACATTGCTTATGGACAGCAAATTCACAGGCTCTTATATTCCCTCTAGCCTATGCGGCCCTCGCTCTATCTTGTAGTGTGAAGTACAATTTTAATTTACAGACATACTATAAAATTCAAAAAGACATTTAAAATCACAAGAAAACATCAAGATAAAAAGTGATCCACACAGGATGGGGTTAAAGTGCAGTGATCAGATTGGTACCATTACTAGAGGTGATAGAACTGAATGGTTACAGTTCATAAGGGCTTTAGAACATACAGTATGCTCCAGCTTCCTGGCAAACACTGCTCACGAGTCCCAGTTATTCTCCTGCTCTGTAATGAACTCTGCGCTGCCTCTTGCACTCCCTAACACCACAAACGCGTTTCTTCCCCTGTAGCTGGGGACTTTTCAAGGTCCAAAAAGTGAGTCATGTATTAGCCCAGGGCACCTTTAATCAGGCCCTGTCTAAGGGCCTGATTCAGAGCTGCATACAATGTTTACATTTACTTAGTTGTCTGATTTGTTGCAACTGTGCATGAGTAAATATTCCTGAAAACTTCTATGGCACATGAGTAATACATCAAAGCTAGGGCAATGATAACGTACAGTATATGCCACTAGGCAGCTTCCTAGGGCTGCCCAATTCTAAGAATCTTGGAATCCTAGGAATCTTAAGCCCCCCCATACACTATGTGACTTCTATGAGGGATTAAGTCGCATGCAATGCCCCTTGAACTGCCCAGGACCTTCCAGGGTGGCAGAATCAGATACTATATATTGTACGTGCATACCCTCCAACTGTACTGATTTTGCCGGTACAGTACTTTTTTTTAAATGGTCTGTACCGGCAAAAAACAAAGTGTACCGATGTACCGATTTTCAGCCAGCACCAGCCGCAGGTAGTAAATAATAGCACCTGTTCCCAGTGGTGCTTTGCGGGCCCCGGCCAGCATGCGTCGCACTGCGACGTTGCTTAGGCGCCATGGAGAAGAAGGACCTCCCTCACTCCTCCACGGGCACATACTCTGCAGAGTTTACAAGGCGCCATAGAGCACAAGGACTGTGGAGCACCTGCGGCGGCTGGTGGGAGTCGGGACGCAGTGAGAGGGGAGCAGTGAGCGGCACACAGTGAGTGGGCAATGGCATACACAGGAATTTAACTTGAAATTATTTGGAAAGGGGGTTTGACCACGCCCCCTTTCCGTATGTGTACTGATTTTTGCAGTCCAAATGTTGGAGGGTATGTATGTGGTCATTTTGCATATGATATATCATATACGTTCTCATTCCTCGCTTCCAGGAGACTGTCCGAGTTTGAGTTGGATCCGTAGCATGTCCATTCTTTGATCTCCAGTCCCATATGCATTGGATCAGATGTCAAACACATGCGATTTGGACACTTTTCACCTGAATTCTCACCCTGATCAGTTGGAATCGGGTGAAAAGTAGCCAAATTGCACTAGTGTATGGTCAGATTTAGAATGGCAAGGCAGCATTGTCAGTGGCGTAACTTGGGGTCCGCAGCCCCAGCGATGGCAGGGGGGGAGCAGGCTCCACCGGGGCACAGGATCAGAGTTTTCCCTTGTACAGATCATTGTACATTCGCTGCCTAGGATCCCGGAATACTCAGCAGCGCTGCGCGCAAGCTGGAAGGGCAGCCGGCATGGAGGAAGGGGGAGTGCTCCCTGGCTGTCTGTGTGAGGACGCAGTGACAGGTTCACTGAGCGTCCTCACAAACACAGACAGCCAGACTCGCCAGAGAGCGCTCCCTCTTCCACCATGCCGGCTGCCCTTCCAGCTTGTGCGCAGAGCTGCTGAGTATTCCGGGATCCTAGGCGGCGAAGGTACAATGCTATGTACAAGTCGGCCGACGGGGATTGTGCAGGACAGCGCTGAAAAT
The DNA here is from genome assembly GCF_055691185.1 of Crinia signifera. Lineage (NCBI taxonomy): Eukaryota > Metazoa > Chordata > Amphibia > Anura > Myobatrachidae > Crinia > Crinia signifera. Next base: position 49,279,238 of record NC_139220.1, on the reverse strand, counting down.
TTACAGTTTTTCCGCCTGCCTCGCCGTTCCTGGCCACAGCGATCAGATAGGCTGTCTGATCACTGTGGCCAGGAACAGCGTGGCAGGTGGAAAGCGGGGTAAGGACCTGACAGGATGCGGTAGGGGAGAGGGGGAGAGAGATCACGCTCACCTCCGCTGGCTATTAGCCGGGGAATGTGTGACACATGTCAGTGTCCAGCTTCCCCTGATCCCCACTCCCCAGGCGGCGTTGCCTACTCCTCTTGATCCCCGGTGGCTGCTGGGCTGGCATTTTAAAAAAATAATGGGGGGGCGCCAGAATTTATTTTGGCAGGGGGGAGCAAAATTGCTAGTTACGCCACTGAGCATTGTCTACCTCAGTGGCGTAACAATAGCCCTGCAGATCCCGCAATAGCGAAGAGGCGCTATGTTAGTGTGGGCGCCAGGGGTCTGCGGGGCTATTCTAACGCTGCCATGCCGCGTCTGTGCTGCGGCCAGGACCCGCAGATTCACTTGTCTGCGCTGTGGTCCCAGCTCCCCTCCTGGCTTCTGTTGCTATGAAAACAGACCATCATAAAATGTCCGCCCCCATACAGCAGACAGTTCTCTTAAACTGTCTGCTGTATGGGGGTTGACATTTTGTGATGGTCTGTTTTCATAGCAGCAGAAGCTGGGAGGGGAGCCAGGACCGCACCACAGACAAGATCTGTGGGTCCCTGCTACGGAAGCACTGAGCGGAGGGGTAAGTCACAGGGGGGGGGGGGCATAGGCGGGGGGGCATCGGCGGGGGGGTTGTTAACTTTACTGGGAGGGGGGGGGCGCTGTCAAAATTTTTCGGCTGGGGGGGGGGGGGGGCGCAGGTATGATAGTTACGCCACTGATCTACCTGCCTACCAGCCTGCAGCCAGGTAGTATGTGTCTGTCAGCATGCTGATTACTGGTTGGTTGGAGATAACCTGCAGTCAGTGCTGACAGCAATTCACTGTATGGAAGCATGCGGAGAACATCGCAGGACTGCAGGAGGGGCAGGATATAATTTTTTAAAATTGGTTCCTGCAGTGCTTTGCTCATCAGGGCATACAGTGCTGTTAAGACAACCCTGCACAAAAGGCGATGAACAGTTGTATACATTTTGTGTAAATATAATGGTTATTCCTGGGCAGTAAATGGAAGGGGGCTAGAAATGCAGGTAAAGTAGTCTGTTTAGGGGGTGTGATATGGAAGTGTCTCGGGCATGTCATTAAAAGGGGCTGCAGACACAAATGCACAAGAACAGATGTTGATTCCTACAGTTAGATGGAGAAACTACAGGTGCCTTAGGGCTGGTGTAAAGGTGACCTATAAGGATGCATGTGCAAAACATCGATTGAGTGATCCCAAACTGCTCTGCAGTGTAGAGTAATGGTGATCACAGGCTCCTCCCCCCGCCTTCGGGACACTGCAACAAGCAGAAGGGACAGCGACGTGGGACAGTGTGACAGTTTCCAATTAACAGGACTGTCCCACTGTAATTGGGACAGTTGGGAGATATGCAATAGCAGTACTGTAGCTCATTATATACACAAATCTGTTATCATACATTCTGAGACTCTTCAGCTCAAGGGAGCTGCAATGTGAATCAGCAGTGACTGTACCAATCTCTATGAAATGAATGGAGAGAGTTATGTCCTAGTTCAGTAGCCCCCTCTTTTTTTCTTTGCTGGTGCCCTTTTGACAGGTAGAGCCCAGCGGCAAGTGCCTCCAATGTCTTTCAGAGTTATGCCACTACTCTGAGTGGCCTTTCAGTATAATGGTGTAATCAACAAATTCTATCACATATGCTAGGTATTTAGAATATTATCAACACTTTTAAGCTAGATTTTTGCTTATGATCTCTCTTTCTCTCTCACCACAAACCTGTTCCTGTGCTGGCAATTTCTGCCCTGCTCTTCCTTTGCAAAGTGTGCATCCGCATGCGAATGGATGTGTAAGCATACACATCCACGTGCACATCGTCAACTACTGTATAGAAGTCATAAGTGATATCAATAGGTTTCAAGTAGATAATGTAATTATTTAATTAGTAGTAGGTAGCACTCCAGCAGAGTTCAGTCCCTTTTGAGCAGGGTGGTTGCCTTCTATATAGACTTGTTGTTTTCTAATGTGTAGCATCTGTGTAACGCATTGTCCATATGGTGAAGTAAATAGGCACTAATGTGCTCAATACTTAATAAGTTAGTGGCCGTGTACCAAATATATAAATAGATAGGCTTATCTGGAACTCCTGTGGAGTTGTTCGTCCCTAGAATACAAACGATGATTAGATCTCTGGCACCTGAAGAGTCCAAGAGGATCATTGTGAAAAACAAATGGAGAACATAACAACTTTTCAACAACAAAAGACTTGCATCAGAAATTAATTAAAACTGCGCTGACGAGACGTATTACGTGTCCCTCGCCACGCTTCGGGCTCGGTGGCTCGCTGCGCTCGCCACACTATATAAAATCATCTCCACGCCGACGTGGATAGTGAGGGTGTGAAAAGGTCGGAGGATGCGTACCGTCGCCCCCGCGGGCTCGCTGCGCTCTGCACGCTTCAGGTTGGTGTTCATCGTGGGGTGGCGTTAACAATGGGGGGGCATTTGACATAGAAATGACCCATCAGGGTGGGTATACAATCAAAAATTGGGTATGGGGGGCCATTTAACATTGGTTCCTATGTAAAATCGGGTCCATCTCTCCCTGTAAAAACTGGCTCTACAGAGGCAATATGTCATTCTCATACTCCGATTCCTCACCCCCTTTAGTGTGTACATCCTCACAGATTATCAATTCATCCCCGCTGGACTCCACAATCACATGTCCTCCTGTAGTCTCTGAAGGCACGTGCTGGTCTTTGTTGCAGAATTGATAATTAATTTTGATGAACATCATCTTCGCCACATTTTGTGGAAGCAACCTCCTACGACACTTGCTAGCCAGGTTCCCGGCTGCTGCTGCGGAAGGCAATGCACCTACCCAGTGGGCTGTCACAGTCAAATAGTCCTTAGTTTGCCCTGTACCACTTGTCCACATATCCATGGTTAAGTGGACAGGGGGTACAACCGCATTTTTCAGGACACTGAGGACACTTTTTCAGACGTCTCTGTATATCCCGGTTATCGCCTGCCTAGTGAAGTGGAATCTAGACGGGATTTGGTACCGGGGACACAATACCCCCATCAATCGTCTAAATCCCACTCCACTAATAGTGGATACCGGACTCATGTCTAACACCAACATAGCTGTCAAGGCCTCAGTTATCCGCTTTGCCATAGGATGACTACTGTCGTACTTCGACCTCATCGCAAATTACTGTTAGACAGTCAATTGCTTTGTGAAAGAATAGTGGTGTCCGTCTGGGATGATGAATGACTCCCAGCATCAACAGCAGCAGCAGCAGTATGTTATGTGCGTGCACCTTCCACATATTTCGATGGACGGCGACCATCGAAAGCTGTGGGAGGTTCCCCCTGCCCTGCGCATGGATGTTAATGTGTAGCATTGCGAATGGGTGGAGCCAGTCAACCATTCACAAGGTGGGGTTTGGTGGACTCACAAGGCTGCGAATACGCAGCCTTGTGAATCAACTAAAATAACCCCCCATGTATGGACAGCATTAGAAAAGTCTACAGTGTTTGCAGTTACTACGAGAGTCAGCAAATTTACACAATAGAGGTTCCTATAGATACAGTAGTTGTTGAATCGTCCACCCACAGCACAGTAGGTAATTGACGGCAACAGCGATTTACTAATTGCATTGTTTGATTAAATTACAATTTAAAAAATAAATAAAAAATGGTTGTGATGAGATCGCCATGAATGACAATACATAAAAGAAGAAATTGTATTTATCTACAGTATCTTGCTGGCTTTGATAAAAGTAATCTACACTTTTTTCCCCATGCATTCCCACACCATTCTCAACATCCTTGTTATTTTTGCATCCATACAAATAACGGAATATTACCATTAAAGACCAATTTTCTGTCAGTGACTCCCCTTCCCTATTACATTACCATGGAAACAGCAATCCGTACAGCAGCTGCAAGGAAAAAAAAAATGAACCTCAACTATTTAAAAATAAATAAAATAAAGACTAGATGGGAGTTACCGCCTCCCATCTTCACTCAAATACACTCCGTGATTTCTGGATTTCCTTTCAAACAATTCTCCCATTTAGCCCCCACTTCACATGCACTTTTGTTTTAAAGAAGGAATGTAATGTACTCAGTACTGTGTCAGTACAAAGACTTATTGCTGATGGGAAAGAGTCGCTTCTAGTCTTGATGGCATAATTCCTTTTCCATTGACAGTTTTGTGTTTGTGTCCTTTCATAACAGCACTATTGAAAATAATGGGGGAGTTGAAATTGAAAAACAGAGACAGGAATTATAAGAACGGCAGAGAAATTGTCCCCTCCGTAGATGAAAAAAACATACTGTCCCGATTTTCACAGGACCATCCCTTTTCTTTGGGTCAGTTCCGCGTCCCACCTGGAGCCAGCAGTGTCCTGTAGTGGTGGTGGTGGTGGGGGGGGGGAGCAGTTGATAATCAAATGATTTTGAGTGGACAGGCAAAACTAAGGCACTCTCAGGTGTCTTAGTTTTGTGTGTTCCCTTTACGGTAACAGGGAGTGGATCTGACATCCATTTATGTCAACTGCCTGCCCCCGGCAGATGTGTCACTGCCTAATTTCCATAGGAAAGCCCAGCATTTTCATGGGAACACCCATGGGTGCGTCCCCTTGCTGGTGCCCCGCGCCCCCCACCCACACTGGTGGCTGCAAACTAGCAGTTCGCCGTGTCCACTCGCACCCAGCATATGCACAAGAAATGTGCATGCGCGTAAGCAAAGCATCAGACCCCCATCAGTGGTGAAAATGGGGGGTAGTGGCCTCACAGGGGCACAGTGGGCCTAGACCTTACCCCTGGATTGGGAGGCCACATCACCTTATTTGGAAGGTATATGAAAATACCTGCATGGAAATAAATAGTTACAGCGCATTTGTGTATTGTTTCTTTAGTAAGTGTGATTTCATAAGGGGCAGAATGGGAGCTGGGGCAGGACCAGCTTTGTTTAAAAGTGTGGCTTAAGTATCCTATGAGTAGGGATGGTCATAGACTGTTGATGATTCAAAGTAATCAATGGTCTATGCAGTGGCATAACAATAGTTTCTGCAGACCCTGCGGGGGATTGAAAGCGCCGGGTGGCTTGTGGGCACGGCAGGTCTGTGGGGGCTATTGTTAACACTGCCGGCACCAGGTACCTGATAGTTGTTATGGAATTCGTCCCTTCCTTCTGCCCCCATCCCCCCTCCTTTACACCTCAGTCCACCTGTGCTGCTGGGATCTCATTGCGCCTGCAGGTAATCATATGTCACTCCCAAAATGGTTGCAAACTCCTCTAGCATCTATAATAATTGTCTTCTATGTGGTGGCGGACATTTTTGGAGGGACATTTTTATTGCCGACAGGTGGGATGGGACCCCAGCAGCAGAGGTGGCACAAAGGGGGAAATCCTCTGGCAGACTCCGGCGGCCATATGGTGTGATCCCCTACAATGAGCAGGTACAAGGGGGGGGGTGCCAAACTTCTTGGGGTTTGGGGGGTGCAGTATTTATAGTTACTCTGCTGGGTCTATGACCATTATTGAATACCTTTTTCATAGATAAGGGAAAACTAGATGGTTTTCCACCATCGATGTTGCAGAAGCAAGGAATTTTTTTCTATTTTTACAAAGTCCCAGGATATGGATCCTGGATATGGATTTGGACACTCCTGCGAAGCTCTGCCCTCAGGCACTTTTAGGCCCGCACAATACCGTATTGTAAAGCAGGGGTGACCATTGATGGGTGAAACCATCAATGGTGCCCTTGGAGATGGTTTCACACCTTTGAGGTTACCCATCAATGGTACCATCGATGGCAACCATAGTTGGATAACCCACTGATCTACCTATGAAGTTCACTCTGCTACCAGGTGCAGTGTCAGTGTATGCATTGTGATCTACAAGAGTTGACTATTGAGTGAGATGATTTTAAAGATGTGATATTCTGGAATTGAAAGTAGAGAAAGATATACAAAACTGTTGTATGTTAAAAACCATGTTGTCAAGTCTTGAGAAGGAAAGGATTAAAGACTCTTCATAAATAAATCATTAGAATGTATTTATCTACTGTAACTAAGATGATCAAAATTCCATTCAATTCACCAGAGGTAACGCACACTCTTACATCTTCTGCTTGCATTGATGACAGGATCGGGAGAAAGTAGAAACTGAGCTCCGGTCAGACAAGAGAACAAAAGCACCATGGCATATGCATGACCGGACCATACTCAGGGGTTCTAAAATGGCACCCACTATGTAACTCTACATGGGGAGATTTACTAAGCCTTGGAGAGAGTGTGAAGTGGAGAGATAAAGAACCAACTAATCAGCCCCTAATTTCCATGTTTACAGACTAAAGGTGGCCATACACATGCAGATTTATCTTCAGATCTGGCTGGTTGGAACAAAGATATGGTTATGGATGAGAGCAAATGACAGTTGACCATTTGATTGGAAATGCTGGAAAACTGACAAACTGTCACTCATCCATAACTATGTTTTTGTTACAACCAGCCAGATCTGAAGATAAATCTTACTAGTGTATGGGCACCCTAAGATGTATTAAGCCTGGTGAAGAGATAACGTAAAGGGTGATAACGCACCAGTCAATCAGCAATGTTTGAAAATAACAGTTAGGAGTTGATTGGCTGGTGCGTTATCTCCTTCTACTCTCTCTACTTTATCTTCACTTTGGGCGGGATGTATCAATATTCACTTTTCTGTAGTGAAGTGGACTCCGTTTTTTCGCGCTTTTTTCGCGATTGTTTTGCGATGATTTTCGCGTTATTTACGATGATTTTATGCATATCTTTGGTCCGCGCTAATGTGGACCTCTCCCGAAATCTTTTCGGTTTTTTTTTTTTTTGTGCACATGCGCAGATGCGTCCTGCTGCTGGCTGGGTTTCCCCGGCTCGCAGCGCTCAGCTTGACTTGCTGACGAACTGCAGTTGTGACAGTTCAATTATTAAAGTATAATGTATTTTTACAGTGTGTTATTTACCTTATGAAAACAGGTTGTGCTGTGGGATGTATTTTACTTGTTGTATGGGAGGCAAGATTGGTTCTTTTTTGGAAGGTGTGAGGCACAGATCATCAGGGCTAGGCAAGAGGCAGTGTGCCTCACACCTCACTGCCTCTTGCCTAGCCCTGATGATCTGTGCCTCACACCTTCCAAAAAAGAACCAATCTTGCCTCCCATACAACAAGTAAAATACATCCCACAGCACAACCTGTTTTCATAAGGTAAATAACACACTGTAAAAATACATTACACTTTAATAATTGAACTGTCACAACTGCAGTTCGCCAGCAATATAAGGCGAATTATATAGAAGAGAAGCTGAGCGCTGCGAGTGTTAATACATCACACAGCGCTTCAGCTACAATGCTGTCCAATGGGAGGATGTTTCGCGCCGGAAACTCCGCGATACTTCAACCCGGCGGAGTTTTTTCAACAATAGAAAACGAAAACTTTATTAATACATGAAGCGAACAAGGGACCAACGCGAAAACGGGATGTCAACGCCACGGTAAGCGTTGATACATCCCGCCCTTTATCTCTTCACCAGGATTAATACATCTGCCCTGTGTTTGAAAAATGATGCTGGTTTTTGGTACTTTATCTCTTTAAACCTTATCACTCTCCATGGCTGTCTCCATGATGGCACAAGGAGCAGGACATGAAAATGAGTGCAACTACCTGGAACAACAGTTTTGTGGAAGCCATTCTAGCAGGGTTCCTACTCTCAGCCGAATGGCCTGTAGAGTACCGGAAATCGGGTCCCCCTCCCTGCCCAGGGGCAAGTCTCCCTGAATGCGGCAGTCTATCTCGGCCGGGGGGTCCATGGGACCAAATTACTTTGATAAATATGTTTTGAAAGAAGGTGGAGTCCTTTTGCAGCAACCCAGCAACCTACCTGCATCTAAAGTTTAAACCCCTGGATGTTTATTATGTACATCTAATGTTTCTAGACCTCTTGGTATACATGTTTGGTATCTTTGAAACAACTACCGACAGATATAATCTCCACCCCCCCCCCCTCCTTTTTCCCTCTCTCCCAACGCCTCCCCTTACCCCTTTCTGGTGTAAATATTTTACATTAAATTCACTGGCACAGTGTACTGTTTCCATATGACTTGTTGGCTACTACATTGTTTACTTATTACCAGTGGTTGAAGTGGGCCGGTATGCTGCGGTATGACATACCGGCACCTTTCTTCCACTGATCTGGAAATGCTTTTTTGCAACAGGAGGCGGGGGAGTGGCCATCCTGCTGCACTTAGAAGAGGCAAGTCTGTTATAGGTGGGTCCCCTTCCCTTTGGCACTGGCACCACTGGTCAGTCACGTGACCAGCCCCTCCCATTTGTGCTGCCAGCCTGCCGCTGTGGTCTCCGTTGCCGGTGCAGTGAGGTGGCTGCCGCTGGGTTAGTCCCCCGTCTGGATGAGCCTTCTGTTGCCGTTGGATTGCTGCGCTTGGCTGACATGGTGTGGCGCCTGTCACTGACCCTCTGCTCTCTATCCATCCTCGCTCCTCGCCTTCCCTGCTGGAGCCCAGCCAGCCGCTCCTCCCTCCCCCTCCCGGAGTTAACCCTGCACCCGCCACTATTAAAAATAACAGTCCGACTGCCTGCACCTTCCACCCTCCCCAGAGTTTACCCTGCACCACCCGCCAGTCATGAAGTCCCACCAGCTGCGCCTTCCACCTTCCCTCCACAGAGTTTACCCTGCCACAACTCACCAGTACTGAAGTCTTGCCCGCTGCGCCTTCCACCCTCCCTCCCCGGAGTTTACCCTGCTGCCGACCACCAGTTATTTACTATACCAAGGAGCAGGGATACTTGCAGCCATCTGACCCCCTAATCCAGCACTAATCACATAGCAGGCAGTGTGGTGTGGTACACTGCACTTAGACATGTTCCTTTTTGATTAGCCACACCCCCTTTGATTGGTCAAACCCCCTTTTCTGAAATGAGCACCTGCCTTCAGCGCACACATAATTATACCCTTTATTTTTTCATACCCCCACTTTTAAATTTCCACTTCGAGCATTGCTTATTACCATATTTATTTTTCTATTTATTTACAGTTTCGTATATAACGCACACATATTCCGCAGCACTTTACAAGAATATTTAAACATTCACATGTAGCTTACAATCTATACAGAGCCGACCCTAGCCTAAATGATGCCCTAGGCAAGATTTTGGCTGGTGCCCCCTAGCACCGCCACTAGTTCCGCCTCTGACCCTGCTCCCCTTTCCCAGCACCATCAACCCTCATCACAGCAGTCATCATTTTGGTGCCCCTACCCGCAATATTTTAAATAGAAACAGTGCACACATTCGGTATGCAGCCCAAACATGGGTGTGTTCTTGCTGGGAAGGGGCATGGCCACACAATAGTACCCCCAAATCAAATTATGCCACACAGTAGTGCAACTTTATTCACATTATATCATGCAATGGTGTCGCTTATTCAGATTACATCACACAGTAGCACTACTTTACCTTACATACATTACTCCTCACATTATTCACATTATACCTTTAGAAAAAAATCCTGAGAAAATATTGTATTTTAAGCACCTCCATGGCCACACTGCAACCCAGCACAAAGCAGTGTGTGCTGGGCAGAGGAGAAGAGCTGCAGCTGCTGTCACTTAAGGGGAGGGGGCCTGGGGCCCCCACTGGGCCCTTCAATCAGACTTTGGCCTGGGTAATTTGTACCCCCTACCCCTTTCTCTCGGCACCCCTGATAATACCACACAGTAATGCCCCTTACACATGACACACATTATTAATGTCCTTATAAACATAAGGGGGCAGATGTATCAATAATATTTTAACGTTAGTTAAATAACGAGTCCCGCTTCTCCTGCATAACGAGGAGAAGCGGGCACTCGTTATGGGGAGATGTATTAACATCCCCCAAGCCGATAAGGAGAGCCGTTATCCCCAGCGTTAACGGCTCTCCTTATCGGCTCCCTCGCCGCCCCGCACATGCGCACTCGCCGTCGCCTCCCCTGCCCGGCTTACTGGGCATGCGCGAGATCTCGCAAAAAACGCGAGATCTCCAGCGCAGCCCTAGCCAGAAGCAGGGCTAGCGTTGTCCCCACAGTGGGGGATAGGACAACGTTAGCCCTGAGCTGGCGAAGCGGCCGGGGCGAATTAACGCCTTGAAGGCTGTTAATACATCGCCCCGGCCGTTAATCCCTGGGGGGGATTGCAGGGACAGCCCCGCCGAGCGTAACTCGGCGGGCTGTCACTAGCGCACGTTAGGTGCGCTAGTAATACATTAGGGTCAGACGTAATCCCCCCCAGTTAACCAGCGTTAAGTGCATTTTTGCACTTAACGCTGGTTAATACATCTGCCCCAATGCCCCTTACACATTATGCCAACCTTTATTAATGCCCTTCATACACATAATGACACACATAATGCCCCTTACACATATGTTGCACATTATTAATGCATTTATACATGACACACATAATACCCATTACACATATGTTGCACATTATTATTGCCCTTATACACATGACACACATAATGCCTGTTACACATACAGTAGGAGCAAGTTTCATCTTTGCTCCTTTGGCCATGGCTAGCCATGGCTAGCCATGGCTATTCTATTGTTCTCAGCTGAAATACGTATTGTATTGCAGCTGAGAACAATAGAATAGCCATGGCTAGCCATGGCTAGCCATGACCAAAGGAGCAAAGATGAAACTTGCTCCTACTGTATGTCGCACATTATCAATGCATTTATATATGACACACATAATGCCCCTTACACATATGCCGAACACTATTGCACAACCAACCCACCCACAGACAGCACTCACACAGCCGCTAACACTGTGACCTCTACCTCTGCTTGGATACAGATGTTTCCTCATACATCTTGCCTCAATAGGCCATGCAGCTCCTGGCCAGTTCTGCTAACGTTGGGTGCCTTTTTTGCTGAATATTCGTCGTATTTGAATTGTTAGCTGACAGGATACACAAGGAGCTTCCGTTGATTAAAATGATATGTGACATGCCTATATTCTGTGTGCGACTGTGGCTGTACCCCCATACAGAATGCTATGTTACAGTGATTTCCATGAATACACTATTTCATATGCAGATACAGCCTCACTCACACACAGAATATAGGCATGCTGCATATCATTTTAATCAGCAGAAGCTGCTGGTGCCCCTAGGCATTCCAAATGCCCTAGGCATTTGCCTAGTTTGCCTATACATAGGGCCAGCTCTGAATCTATATACCTTACCACATGTGCACGCACACACATACCATAGACACACAGATTCTAGGGTTCATTTTACTTAAAGCCATTTAACCTACCAGTATATTTTTGGGTTGTGGGAGGTACCCGGAGGAAACCCACGCAAGTGCAGGAAGAATATACAAACTCCACACAGGTAGGACCATGGTGGAATCGAACCCATGACCACAGACCATATCAGAATATGCTGATGAACGCTTTGGAATACATGTCATACCCTTTCCCTATGACTTGCAAATCTACTTATCGAAATTAATACTTGAAAGGGCTTCTTAGAACTCTCTGATATTCATATTGTGCTGACATGTTTATACTTATTTGAAAAACCCAATAAACATATATTTAAAAAAAGAGTATTGAAAATGGAATGTGTCTGGGTCTTCCGGCATGACAATGACATCAAACACACCGCTCGGGCAACTAAGGAGTGGCTCCGTAAGGAGCATTTCAAGGTCCTGGAGTGGCCTAGAAAGTCTCCAAACCTCAACCCAATCGAAAATCAATGGAGGGAGTTAAAATTCCGTGTTGCCTGGCGACAGCCCCAAAACATGACAGATCTAGAGAAGATCTGCATGGAAGAGTGGCCCAAAGTACCTGCTACAGTGTCTGGAAACCTGGTCAAGAACTACAGGAAACATGTGACCTCTGTAATTGCCAACCGAGGTTATATTACAAAGTATTGAGTTTAACTTTTTTGATTGTCCAAATATTTATTTTCTGCATGAATATGCAAATAAATTGTTTAAAAACATACAATGCGATTTCCTGTTTTTTTCCCCACATTCTGTCTCTCACAGTGGAAGTGTACCTATGATAGAAATTACAGACCTCTATCATCTTTTTTAAAGGGGGTCAATTTGCACAATCGGTGACTGTCCAAATACTTGCTATCCATATGTTATTATATGACGTATACAATATAAACCAGTTTTTGATTTTGCAGTGTAAATGATTACCGCGGTGGACGGCAGCAGGAAGATCTGTCGGAACGGAGCGCACAAGCGTTTCATGTGCACGTGCCCCCTTTCGACGGATGGTGGGGCCTGGCGGCTGGAGGGCGCTGACGATTCTATCACCAGCCCCCGCAAGAACTAGAGTCGCTCCATCTGTATGTGCAAATAACATACAACATACAGTACAGTACCTATGTGTCATGTAATACTCTGTAATATGCACCACATGACCGTATAATATACCCTTCTGGTCATGTGTTAATGTGAATCATCAAGCCCGATTCTCTAGATTTGGTTTCCAGCAGTGAAAGAGTGGGAGGAATTTGAGTGGGTAACTTCTCAACCCGACTCACTTGGGAGAAAATTACAGCAATTTTCTGCTACAAAGAGAAAGTGCTCTGTACCAAAGTCCTGCATCGGTCTAATCCTTTATGTTCACAGATCACAGAGAGATACTGTACCAAAGGTACCTGTGGTTCTTTTCTTCCTTCATATTTTGGAGATCAAATGACTAGTCTGCTTAAGGGCTTGTACACATCGGCAGTAAAAAACAACACGTTACAGGCCTAGACATAAACTTGTGTTAGTCCTTGCTTTATCAGAGCATTATTGTTAATTTACTCCCCTATAGCCTAGTGTGCAGGCAATATCCAAACTGAAATGAGGCAAAAGGTTGTCAGCACTGTATGTGCATGAGCAGATCCTTTGTCCTAATACAGAGATGGACGTAAACCCGAAGTATACTTATTGTGTATCTCTAATGTTTTTAGATTAAAGCCATATTGATCATATGCAGATCTGGGTACAATGACATAGGGGCCATCTTAACGTATGGGCTCAGGGGCAGTGGCGTAACTATCGTGGGTGCAGGGGGTGCAGCTGCTATGGGGCCCAAGCTGTCGGTAGGGTCTGCTGCTCCCCCTGCACCCTATAAAAAAGGCAGCAGCACCCACTGCAGCGACACACTCCCCCCCCCCCCCCCCCTCAGACGCTGGAGATCATTGTGTGTCCTGAGCCACCCCCAATACCCAGCCGGAGATGTACCCTGCACCGACCTCCCCCACCCCCTTTCCAGATGCCAGAGATGTGCGTGGTTCCTGCGCTGTCCCACCCCCCTCCATTAGCCGGTTATGTGCCCTGCGGCAACCTCCCCCACCCCCTTCCCAGATGCCAGAGATGTGCATCCTGTACCGCAGCGCACCTCCCCCAACCCCTGTGCCGACCTCCCACGTCCCCCACCACCTTTCTAGACACCAGAGATGTGCGCCCCCTGCTGCCCACCCCCCAGACGACGGAGATATTGCATCACCCTCTCCCCCACCTAGCAGTCCCGTCACCCACCTCCTCTCCAATAGCCATACCATGAGGGGACTGCTACTATGTCCAGCATTATTTCCCCTGCCGCCAGTCTCCACTTTACCCTGTGCCTGGAGCTCACCCCCCTGCTTGGTAAGTTGCACTGTACCCTTGTTTCTGTACCCAGTGTGTGATCCCTTGTGTGTGTGTGTGTGTGTGTGTGTGTGTGTGTGTATGAAACCGTATAACTTAGCCTTTTATTAACATACTTTGCTTTAGTTTCCACTTAATTGACAAAGGTCTGATTCAGAGATAGACGCAGCAGCTACGGCCACTACAGCTTTTGCATGCAGCTGCTGTGCTAAAATATGCTAGTGCCGCAGAAAGCGTAGATGTTTCCTGTCTGGTTCTCTGATCTGCTGCTGCATCCAAGGACGCAGCATTGGACTATCTGTGTTAATATGTGACTGTACAAAAGCAAACAAAAAAAAACGCAAAACAATTAAGTCCAAAAATTGTAATGTTTTTTTTTTTTTTATATTTTAAATTACATTTCTTACAGTTTGGTATTTTTGTCCTCTGTTATTCTCTGACGGCAAATGGAAAGGGGGTGGTGAGAACCAACCTGGGGTTGGGACTCAAGGGCGCTTGTGATGAGTGATCTCCTAGCAGCTGCTGAAAGACAGGTTAGTTACTCCTGTGGGTTGTGTACAAGAAAAGAAAAAGAAAAAGCAGCGCTGTACCTTTAAAAACTTCAGAATATTGGATGATCTTTACAATATATTTATTCGAAATAAAATTTACTAAAGCATAAAAGTTTAATTAATAAAAACAATAGCAATTAATCACGCTTCCACATTAGCAGCACTTAAGAGGAGAGTCCGTTCCTATTATTGCCAAACAGTATTGATTATAATGTGATAATTACCACTCCTGGTGTATCAGTCTCATTGGTAAATAGTAGGGTCCATAGGTCCAAGTGTTTGGCCCAAAGATGGCACAAATTACCGGTCCACTGGATAGTTGTTGGGGTCCCAATTGACCAGAGAAAAATGAAGGGTTTGAAGCAAGATTGTGGGGGGCCCTTCGAATGTCAAGCGGGGTCACTGCTGATGGCTTTATCCTGTAAGCTGGTACGGACTGCAATCCTGGTTCTGATAGTGGAGAGTGGGGCTGGCATGTCCTAACGCGTTTCGCTGCGCCTGGCAGCTTTATCAAAGGTATGGTGCCAGTGGGGCATGGATCAGTATATATACCCTGCAGTTAATGAGGTCACATGTCCTGACATTCACACACAGATCACCCAATTAGTTATAATAACCATAAAAATAATGGCAAAGAAAAGGAGGCAGACCTTTAGACAAGTAGCAGATGATCACAATAAATAACAATTAAAATTTGTTTATTATTAGGAAAAAACCTAGTGGGATAATAATTTGCATATATTTTACTTCCGGGGTAGCGTCAGGGGCACATTCCATTGGTGGTTGTGGTCCAGTGACTTAGCTGTCATTGCTGAGGTGAGTGATTATGAAGCCCCTAGCCATCGGGAATCGGTCACGTGACCGCTATCCCGGAAGTGCTATGTCCAGAGATGTCGTATTGGCACATGAATACAGACTTCATTCAATCTACCAGGGACTCTATTACTTATGCGTCAACAGACGCCGCTCACACGCAGGATGCAGTCTTCAGAAAAGCCCCATAGTACGTGATCTAAGGCAGCGCGTCACGTGACCATTTTTCTAGACTACATTACCCAGAATACTAGTATATTTAAATGCACTGTAAGTCATGTGACCTAATAACAAGGGCTCAATTGGTTCTCTGATGGCAAATGGCTGCTGTGGTTGGTCACGAGAAAAAAATTAAATTTTTTGTCTAAATCTTACAAAACCATCTGCCAGGCAATTAACCAACCAACCCCATTCCAGCCACATAACCCCCAATTCTCTCATCCCTCATGTATGCCTTAAGGGTTCAGAAAATGGGTATTGGTGGCAGTATGGGGGGGGGGGGGGGCAGTAGGTTGAAGTTTTGCCTAGGGTGCTGACAAGCCTTACTCCGGCCCTGAGTACTGTACCTATTATATCCTGTACTGTAATTAATTTAGCGCTTGAGCTTTTATCCATGCAGCTGTGACACTATGATACTCGCTGCCCTGCACAGTCCGATCCCTTCAAAAACAGACTCAAGACTTTCCTGTTTACTCAGCATTTCCTTAATGTCCCTTTAGTATTCCCATACTCTGTATTTTATGAAAAAAATTCAGTACTGCATTGTTTCTTAACTGTATTATGTTCATTATATGTGTTAAGCACATGGGGGAAATTTAATAGGATGAGAGATTCAGAAAGTGAGAGGTTTGGGAAGAAATCTCCAGGTTTTTTTTAAAGCGGCAAACATTTACACAGCAAACACAGTTTGATTTTGAAGTGTAAATGATTGCCGCTTTAATAAAACCGGATATTTCTTTCCAAATCTCTCACTTTCTGAATCTCCCATCCTATTAGTTATTATCATTATTATTATTACTATTATTATTATTATTATTATTATTATTATTATTATTATTATTATATCATAATTAGTTAAAATTCTGGTACTTATGTAGTATCTGGACGCCCGATTATCGCATCGCATCCGACCAAATCGCATGCGATGCGATGGACCCGATTTTCCATAGGATTCTATGGGAAAAGGGTCCTTTTCATTTCCCCACTATCCAACTACGCACGGAGTTGGATATAAACCTGTAATGAGCCTCCGAGCCCGAAGCTTGGCGAGCGCAGCGAGCCCCGCGAGGGGACGCGGATTTGTTAAAAAGTATTCCGCATCCCCTCGCGGGGCTCGCTGCGCTCGCCACGCTTTGGGCTCGGTGGCTCGCTACGCTCGCCACAGGATTATATCCAACTCCATGCGTAGTTGCATAGTGGGGAAATGAAAAGGACCCTTTTTCCCATAGAATCCTATGTTAAAATGGACTCAGTCCATTTTAACATTGAATCCTATGGAAAAATCGGGTCCATCGCATCGCATCGCATGCGATTTGGTCGCATGCGATGGACCCGATTTTTTAATCGGGTGTCCAGATACTACATAAGTACCAAAATTCTTTATTTCAGTGACGGAATTGTTTATTTAAGTGACTGAGGGGTAGATTTATTAAGCTCGATGAAGTGATAAAGGGGCAGATTTATTAAGCTTGGAGAAGAGATAAACTGGAGATAAAGCGGAGAAAAGGTAAAAGGAGATAAAGCACAGCCAATCAGCTGTGTTTGAAAAAGACAATTGGGAGTTGATTGGCTGGTGCTTTATCTCCTTTTACCTTTTCTCTGCTTTATCTCCAGTTTATCTCTTCTGCAAGCTTAATAAATCTGCCCCAAAGTGTCTGGTTTTTATCCCCGGCCAATCAGCTCTGAACTGTGAAGTTACAGGCTTGGTTTGAAAAATGACAGGTAGGAGATGATTGGCCGGTGATAAAAACCAGACAAGTTATCACTTCACCGAGCTTAATAAATCTACCCCTGAATCCTTAAAAGGTTAGTAAACCTTTATATAAAATGTAACCCTTATAACCTTTATAGTACCTCGTTTATCCTAGGCAGAAATAGATTTAACAGATTTATTAGCCAGCTTGTTACTCTCAATAGTTAATAATTAGCTACACAAATAGACTACAATAACATGGGGAGCAAGTGAAGGCACTAATCAATAAAACACAAATAAAACAGACTGGACAATTCAACAAGAAATTATAGTGAGCCTTGAAATAGAAAAGGATATAACAAGCTTGTATCCCAGTAATAATTAGAGAGTATATCTGAAAACAGTTAAGGTGTGATTCCGAGGATATACAATAACCAATTATTGGACAAGAATAGCTATTAAGGGACAAGTCACATTGTTAACTGAATTGATCTTGTATTTTATAGCTACGCAATTCATTCTAAGTATATTTGTTTTAAATAGGTGCATCCTGATCAATATCGCTTGTCATTAATTTACAGCCTCGTTAACAAAAAAGAGCATATTGTTCAATACAATAGTGAAAGGGGAAACATGCAGTATTTAGCCAAAGTTTTT
Source organism: Crinia signifera (assembly GCF_055691185.1). Classification (NCBI taxonomy): domain Eukaryota; kingdom Metazoa; phylum Chordata; class Amphibia; order Anura; family Myobatrachidae; genus Crinia; species Crinia signifera. Next base: position 49,261,502 of record NC_139220.1, on the reverse strand, counting down.
GTTTATAATAGAATTATTCCTATTCACAATTCATTCGGAAAGTTCATAGCTGTTATTTGACAACTGCATTTTAAATAATTAGTAAGGTTAAATGTAAGTACAGGTTGAGTATCCCGTATCCAACAGAAGAATTTTGGATAATGGATTATTCTGTGTTTCAGAATGTTTTTATATTTCTATTTCAATGAGGTATCTTGAGGTATCTTGCATGTATGTTGTACAAACACATCAAACATATGAAATACACACACATATATTTTATTTGTGCATAAAACAAGATCTCAAAACAAAGTTTGTGTACAATCTCAGGTACTGAATGTGAATGCTAAGCAATCATTGTCTTGCACATATTTAGTGCCAGTTACATACCATGCCCTCTGTAGTGCCATTACAGATGTCCCCAGTAGTGCCAGTTACATATCATGTCCTCAGTAGTGCCAGTTACATACCATGTCCTCAGTAGTGCCATTACAGATGTCCCCAGTAGTGCCAGTTACATATCATGTCCTCAGTAGTGCCAGTTACATATCATGTCCCCAGTAGTGCCAGTTACATATCATGTCCCCAGTAGTGCCAGTTACATATCATGTCCCCAGTGGTGCCAGTTACATAACATGTCCTCAGTATTGCCAGTTACATATCATGTCCTCAGTAGTGCCAGTTACATATCATGTCCTCAGTAGTGCCAGTTACATATAATGTCCCCAGTAGTGCCAGTTACATATCATGTCCCCAGTAGTGCCAGTTACATATAATGTCCCCAGTAGTGCCAGTTACATATCATGTCCTCAGTAGTGCCAGTTACATATCATGTCCCGAGAAGTGCCAGTTACATATCATGTCCCCAGTAGTGCCAGTTACATATCATGTCCCCAGTAGTGCCAGTTACATATCATGTCCCCAGTAGTGCCAGTTACATATCATGTCCCCAGTAGTGCTGTTACAGATGTCCTCAGTAGTGTAGTTACATATCATGTCCCCTGTAGTGCCAGTTACATATCATGTCCCCAGTAGTGCCAGTTACATATCATGTCCCCAGTAGTGCCAGTTACATATCATGTCCCCAGTAGTGTCAGTTACATATCATGTCCCCAGTAGTGTCAGTTGCATATCATGTCCCCAGTAGTGCCAGTTACATATCATGTCCCCAGTAGTGCCAGTTACATATCATGTCCCCAGTAGTGCCAGTTACATCTCATGTCCCAAGTAGTGCCAGTTACATATCATGTCCCCAGTAGTGCCAGTTACACATCATGTCCCCAGTAGTGCCAGTTACATATCATGTCCCCAATAGTGCTGTTACAGATGTCCTCAGTAGTGCTTTTGGCAACAATTTTTTTTTTCACTATCTGGAATGTATTGTTTTCGGAAAAATTTGGATAACGGATATTTGGATAACAGATATTTGGATAAGGGATACTCAACCTGTATAAACCAGTAATTTTGTGGGAAAAAATCGTTTTGCATATCAACTGATGCACAAGCGAATAAGTCTTGTAAGAGTAATACTATAAAGGGGCTCACCGGTGAATAATAAAATATGCTACTGTATTTCCAGAAAGGTTCATATTAATTCTTGCTTGCTGCATGAAAGAATGTCCATGCTCATAATGTGGAGGAACCCTTTTCACAACATTATAGAGTGTTTCTTGTGATCACAGAGGGAATGTCCATAATCATTTAACATTATTTTGTTTCTGCTGTTTAGTCACCTGGGGCATCCTTAGGGCAGTGCTCTTCTTCCTAGTACTGGAACCCCCCACCACCACCACCACCACTACCACCCTCCCCCCTTGGTTTGACATCATGATGTCACATGGATGCAGGCAAGGGTGACACATGACAATAGTTGTATTAAAAAAAAGGTTTGACAGGAATGGTCTGAAATTTGCCTTATTCAGTCATGTACAGTACGCGGTATTCAGTCTCCTGAAATATCTAGGAGTCAAATTCCAAGTTTCCAAGAAACTCATTATTCATTTCCCTTTCTTGTGACGTGCTAGGTATGAGCTATGATCATGCCATGTTCACCACCACTACAATATCTATCACCATTGTATAAAAGTGACACCAATTGCGCTGAGGACATGATGAGGAGCACAGTATTATACCCCCATACTTGTAGTATTATATGTGGTCATTACTGAACTTAGGGCGGGATGCAGTAACATCCGCAGACCCAGTCCGCCGCACATCGCCGGCTACCACATAGATAATTATTGCATATGCCCTTTTATATGCAATAATTATTGCAAAGGACAACTTTTTCGTTAAGAGCTTTCCTTTTTTGATTTCCCCAGCGATATGCAGTGGCTCCCGTTGGCTCCCCCTTCCTCCCTTACCCATTCGGCTGATGATCCTGCAGCTGCTGCGGGCCCTGCCTCCTCCTCCCTGCACGCAAAAAGGGATGTAGTTGCTATGAAGGAGGAGGTCACAGGTCCAGGCAGCAAAGCAGTGTGCTGCCCGGACTCAGATGAGGGGGGCGCACGTGCATCTGTACGGGGTGGCTGGGGTTGCGATAAGAAGTCCATAGGCTTCTATTGGGTACCCCCCAACAGCTAATACCCGCCGTGCTGGTATTCTGGCATATCAAAATGTGGCAAAAACCCTGATAACAGGGTTTTTACCGCAATTTTCGCATTGAGCATCCTGCCCTAAAACTTCTGCAGCTAATCCTGCTGCAGTGTTTACCCTTTTATTTTTCTAGTTCCCACTGGCTATTCAAAGCATCATGTGGTCCACGGCTGGCAGAATCCAAGTTACAAATTGTTTCACACTGGTTGGGCGTAAGGTATGAGGTTCAGCTCCAGATATTTTTTCTTTCTATTCAATTATACTGTAGATTGTGCAAAAAGTTTCCGGATGTGCCGGGCATAGGTACAGCAAACACAAACCGTCTGGTTGTGAACTGTAATCTCTGACTAAAGTTCTTGTGAAATGTCAAAGCATAGAACCATATCTAAGCACAATTGCACACTACAGAAGTCAGCATGGTCTCATCCATCATGAACTTGTCATGGAAATCAAAAGAGGCCACTGGAGAGCCATGATTGTCTACGACTACAAGAGTGGTCTGTGACAGAAGTAAACCATTAACAGACCTGTGCTGAATTTGGGGAGGATGCACCATCGTTGAGTGGGATGCAGAATTTTGGCACAGGAAACGGTCCCTGTAACATGGGAAGTGATGCACCTGCGTCCGCCATCAATGAGGACAATATTGCAGCTGTGTGAGCCAAAATTGAGGTGAAGGGCAGGGTTACCGTGGCCCAGTTAGAGAAGGAGATAAGCATCTCATTGGGATCCATCCACTATATACTTCATAAAAGCTTGGCCTGAGCAAGGTTTCTTCATGCTGGGAGCCCCATCAGCTGACTCTAGAACAGAAGGAGTCTCGGGTGATTTGGTGCCAAATGCTGACCAGGTTTGATAGTGGTCATTTAAGATCTGTCTTCTTGGAGATCATAAGTGGAAGTGAAGCCTGTGTCAACAGTTTTGATTTAGAAACCAAACAACAAAGGGCCCAGTGAAGGTGCGGTGCCACAGAAGTTCTGATGTAAGTGCAGCATGGCCAAGAAGGTGGTGGCTACATCTGTATCCAGGACTGTTCATGTTGCTACAGTACGACTTAGGAGCAGATTTTTGATCAACTGTCTCTGCACCAGGGCAATGTTAAATTGATGATGTGTTTTAGTATCCACCTCTGCTACTGGTTCTTAAATTAGCACTGCTGAGCAGCAATGCCTGATGAATAGAGCCCACAAGTGGGGAATTTATGACAACTGGGGGTATAGTGCAGCATATTATTGACAATGGGGCATCAATCTAGGAGTAGAGTGGGGGGCCCAAAGGCACATGAATGGCATGGGGTCTATGATTTCTGTTCCTGGTCCTGGTAAAGCGCGACTGTGCCGTAGAGTCTTTTCATTTCCCCATGCAGTGGAGCCAACTTCACCACTGGACCACCTTCCCCTCTTAATTTGTTTCTGGATACATTTTTCATGTCAACATGTTAACATTTCAACACTATTAAGCTCAAAACTGTCAACATTATGGTGTCACCATCATGCATCCCGTTTTTAACCAGATATAGAGTATTAAGCTTGATATACGTAAAACTCCAGTTGTAAAATTCTTGCTAACACTTGACCAAAGATTACACAATTACAACAAACTGCTACAAAAAGACACACAATATAAATGGTCTGTTTGTATCTGTTATTTATAGTATAAATATGACCCGTAACTCATCTTCTGTCTGGTGCATTATGCAAGGGAAGAGAAAGAAGACACGTACATTAGTATGTAATATATTCTACTAGACATTTGCCCTTTTATCTACTTGTGAATCTCTTCAAAGTGCTGGAAGAATTTCAATACACATAAAAATGAAACTTTGGCTGGAAATCAAACTGGATCAAACCAGAGATACAGTAATCGCATGGAAGCACAGACATTCATCTCTGTGTAATGGCACTTCATGATTATCCAAGTTTGTAAATACATACAAAGGCCCTTGGAAGAGATACTTTAACAGTGATAATGTGAATACATTCTTTTTTTATGTTCTCAGACTCAGTCCAAAGCACAACACTTTTTATTTGCAATGAGTCATGGCCTCTAGATAGACAATCTTATTTATAATCGCAATAATAGATGTCCTATAGGCTTTACATTTCCACCAAGCTGGTGGTTATCACTCTCCATGTTATCACTTTTCAAGGCGTAATACATCTCACCCAATAAGAGGAAAGGGGAGGAGTCAAACAAGAGACTTTTGTCATATCCTGTGGTATCAGTCTGATGATCCAGTTGGTCCCATATGATGGAATGGAAAGCATTCTATATTTGTACTGTATGTCCAATCTAAGAGGCAGGAGTTTGATTTCTTAGGTAAATTAAATTTTGCCTTCTGTTAAAAAGAAATCATATATATATATATATATATAATTAGAAAATCATTTAGATGTATTAAAAAATGAGGTACTTGTGTATTAGCACGGCGCCCACGATTTCCATCTTATGGCATCTTATACAATTTAAAATTGTATACCATTGTATATGGCATACAATGGCATACAATGAGATGAGATGAGATACGATTTTAAATTGTATAAGCACACTAATGGTTGCTTTCAATGTTAATTGGCCCCCTATAAGATTTTTAATTGTATAAGCACCCTAATGGGTGCTTACAATGTTAAATGCACCCCCACGCCACCTCCACTATCAACGGCAACCCAAAGCGAGGGGCGGCGGTACGCGTCCTCCGACCTTTTCATACCCCCACTATCCATGTCGGCGTGGAGTTGATTTTATATAGTGTGGCGAGCGCAGCGAGCCACAGCGCCCAAAGCGTGGCGAGCACCACGAGGGGCCGCGTTTTACTTTACATGTATTACGCGTCCGCTCGCCACGCTTCGGGCTCGGTGGCTCGCTGCGCTCGCCACACTATTTGAAATCAACTCCACGCCGGCATGGATAGTGGGGGTATGAAAGGGTCGGAGGACGCGTACCGCCGCCCCTCGCGATAGTGGGGGTGGCGTGGGGGTGCATTTAACATTGTAAGCACCCATTAGGGTGCTTATACAATTAAAAATCTTATATGGGGGCCAATTAACATTGAAAGCAACCATTAACGTTCCCGGACCGTCCATTTTGTACTATGAGATGCGCGCTCCCGCGCATCTCATCGTACGGTACAAAAAGTATGTGCTGCACATACTTTTTGTACTAGGTACACATCGCATCGGATCACAGTGCATGCACACTGCATGCACTAGGGATCCGATCCGATGTGTGCTAATTAAGTCCCAAACGGATCCGTTAAACGGACCGTGTATGGGCCCCTTTAGTGTGCTTATACAATTTAAAATCTCATCTCATTGTATGCCATATATAAAGGCTTGTATAAAGGCTCCCATACACGGTCCGTTCCCGGACCGTCCGTTTTGTACTATGAGATGCGCGCTCCCGCGCATCTCATCGTACGGTACAAATAGTATGTGCTGCACATACTTTTTGTACTAGGTACACATCGCATCGGATCACAGTGCATGCACACTGCATGCACTAGGGATCCGATCCGATGTGTGCTAATTAAGTCCCAAACGGATCAGTTAAACGGACCGTGTATGGGCCCCTTAAGATCGGGTCCCATTGCATCGTATCTCATCTCATTGCATACCATATTAAGCCTTATGGTATGCAATGCGATAGGCGCCGTGATAATACATAAGTACCAAAAATGATAAGTGCACATTTGCTGTTTATTGTTTTTTCATATATCGGCAGGTGTAACTTAACTATATGAGTGGTTACCCGCAGCAGCTACTGGTGGCACAGGCTGCATAGCGGATCTGGTGATGGTTGCAAGATCTTGCACATGCGCAGTAGAGCATGCTGGGAGGCAAGATACAGTACACCAGCAGTAGGCTGTATCTCTGGCAGGGATCACTGGAGGGGGGAGTCTTCACATCTCATCAGGGCTGCCATCAGATATTGTGGGGCCCGGCACTGACAAAAAAGGTAGGGCCCCTCCTTCCCTTTCTTGAGCACCTGGAATACCTGGTGAGACCTTTGGTGTCCACAGCACTGGCCGCACTACTCAACCTCTACATTGCTTTAAGGAAAATATGACCTTTGTTTATGACAAATTTTACTTGAGAGACTCCAGTCCTTGGCACCCTTTCTATTTTGGCCTGGGACTGGAGTCCCCACAGTCCCCCCCTGATAGCTCCCTGGTATCTCAAGTGTCAAAAGTGATAAAATGGAGAGTGATAAACAGCCAGCCAATCAGCTCCAACCTGCCAAGTCACAGACTGTGGTTGAAGAATGTCAGGCAGGAGCTGATTGGTTGGTTGTTTATCACTCTCCAAATATTATCACTTTTGAAGCTTAGAGCATCTGGCCCTTTTACTGCTTCGCTTTGATAAGATACAGTAAATTTACCCCTAAATTATTAGTCTTTCTGCAGAAAACTTGACCAAGATTTTTAAAAGAGAGAAAAATACCAACCAATCAACTCCTAACAGCCATTTTTGAATAAAGTGACAGGAGCTGACTGGTTAGTGCATTGTCTCTCTCCACTTTATCTCTCTCAAGTCATTGATAAATCCGGGCCCTTTTCCCTATCTCTTGTGTCTCAGCGTCTAGTGCCTTCTATATTGGGTACCTTTTTACTGGACTTGGACATGCCTCAGATCTGGTTTATTTTGCCCTATCTACATTACTATATTTTAGATATCTACTAAAGGACTTGGATTTGACTCATGTGCGATTATTGCCTGCATCCTCTGTAATTGGATATTTCTTTCCAGAACTTGGATTTGCCTCAGACGGTCAGACCTGATTCTAGACTGTGTCCTTTTCTGTTTGGATTCCAATTACCAGATTGAGGAACTTTAGTCTATAGCTTGCTACTATTGACCTCAGAGACTCTTTGCGGTGGCATCAAGTCTGAGTACAGGCTTGGGCATGTGCTCGTTACAGCTGGGTACACATCAAGCAATATATTGGTTGGTACATTGTACCGCTGTGAATCAAAACAGATGCATCCACTCATCATTGCCGTGATATGCGAGTGATGGGCAGGTTTGTCATGTCAAAATCGCACCGGTGGCATAGAATTGCCACACTGCGACCTGGCTGCTTAAGGCTTTTCCATGGGCCACGGGAGTGTAATAGACACATGCCAATGGCGATGGGGCTGCAGCAATCACAACAAAAGTCATACGTGGCAATTGGCATGGCAAGGATGAGCGTGGCTGCATCTGTATATCGGGCTTGTGGCTCATACCCTCAATCACATGCTTCTTGTGCAGATGTGCCAGCGCTGCTGATGACACCATGCACCAATATATCGCACAGCTGGGCATCCTAAAGCCAATGTCTCCTTCACACGTTACAAGCATTAGATCCTACATGCCAGTTATACAACCTTTGTTACGTGTACATGGGCAATATGACTGGCGAGTCCCTGAGCCCCCATACACGTGTGTTTAGCAGCATTACAAGGGGAGCTACATGTGTATTAGCCTAGGGCACCTGGAACCTTTATTCAGGCCCCGGGCTTCTTCTTGCTCATAGCCTCTGGTCAATGTACAAAATGAGCATACAAAATGTCTCTCGCATTAGAAAATAATATATTCCAAGAAGCCGTTGCCATACAATTAGCTGGAGTACCATTAAACAGCAGGAAGTGTATGGCAGCAGACAATATCACTGGCCATCCACAAGTTACAAGGCAGCGTGACAAGAAGGCACCAGTGGAACAGTAACTATATTGTGGCGAGATCGCAATGGATAGAATGAAAGTTACAATTATTGAACAGTGTGACGGAGAGAACGCCTGTGGATTTCCCTGAGCGACACCTGTGGGAGTGAACATTCTCAGCAAAGGGGAAGCGGCGAACAGTCATAACCCGCACAGTGTCCCGTTATTTCCTTCTCCAGGATGATGCTGGATACAGATCCAAAAATGAAAGATGCATAGACTTAGCTATGCTGGAGAGAGGCAATTAGGCATCCGGCTCTATGAGGAACACAGCACTACAGCACCAAGGGCAGGGACACAAAGTACTCATCTATGTAAAACAAGGGTGGATACTTAGTCATTTCTCGCCTGTGGGTCTGGGCTGATAAATTCTCATTGCCGGCCCAGTCATTTTATTGTTTGCTGATATTATTTATTAACTCCTCTGATTATAACAAATTATGACAAATGAGAATTGGGTCATAAATAGCTAAGCAATAAACTGTGTGGTCGCCTAGCAACAAGGATGGCTATATAAAGTGAGCCAAGCGGGCGCTGTGAGAAGAAAGCCAGGAAAACAAGCAAACTATTATACTGCCAGTACTCTGTCAGATGCTTTAGAGCTGCTAAAAGCTTTTTAATTTGCTATAATTTAAGGTACATTCAGAATACTTTTTATATTGCATTGTATTATAGGAATACCATTTTCTTTTTTTTATCTTTCAAATGATTCAGGAAGTTTGAGAACACCCTAACGCAGGTGACATTGGGCCCGATTCAGTATCACTCAGTGTGATACGAATTCGGACCCAGCCCCAATGTTCGGGGTTTGCACATGCGCCTTTGCCGCTTACCTCAACCACAGGGGAGGGGTGGGTTGTTACTACTCACTCCCGCTCCACTGGGAAAGTGGGCGCCACCCGCAGTTGTCGCTGACCTGCTCCACACAGGTGGGTGGGTTTGGGTGGGGCCACCGCTGACCTGCTACTACTTGTGCCAGCACCCCACCTGTAGCAGGCAGCGGCAGACACACCCAAACCCCCCACCCGCTAACCTGCTCCACAAGGGTTGTGTAGCCGCCGCTGACCTGCTCCATGGGTGGGGGGGGGAGTAGGGTGCTGGACGTGTGAGGGAGAACTTACCTTACCTAAACTACCAGAGGTGCAAGGGGGTGCAGCTGCTATGGGTCCCATAGCTAAAGGGGGACAACTGCTTAGGGGGTAACTACTATGGGGATCAATTATTAAGGGGGAAACCACTATGGGGGACAGCTACTAAGGGGAAACTACTATGGGGGACAGCTACTAAAGGGGAAACTACTATGGGGGCCAACTACTAAGGGGAAAACTACTATGGGGGACAGCTACTAAGTGGAAAACTACTATGGGGTACAGCTACTAAGGGGAAACTACTATGGGGTCAGCTACTAAGGGGAAAACTACTATGGGGACAACTACCAAGGGGGAAACACTAAAGGGGTACTATGCTATGGGGCTAATAAATGGGGAATGCTGTTTATTTGGAAAAGTATGTATGTATATACAGTATATATATATATATATATATATATATATATATATATATATATAATATATATATATATATATATTTTTTACATTTTTCTCCTGTGCTGTCCAGTGTGCCGCACCAATCCAGGGGTGCCCCATGTGTTGTGTATAATTCCAGGGGTCCCCCATGTGTTTTATATAATTCCAGGGATGCCCATGTGTTGTATATATTTCCAGGGATGCTGCCATATGTCATGTATAATTCCAGGGGCGCTGCCATGTGTTGTGTATAATTCTAGGCAGGGCCGCCATGGGGGGGTACCCTGGGGACAAGTGTCCCTGGCCCTGCTGGGTTTAAGAGAGGAGAGGGCCCAGCCCTGGCTTGCTGAATCACTGGCTGCTGACGCCTCCTGCCGGAGCCACATTCTTAATCGCTCGCGGGCTGTCGGACACAGCAGTGTCTAGCTCACTTAATAGCACCAGATTTTGGGAGCGCTAGTGAGGAGAGTGCAGCTCCCCTCCCTTGTCAGATGCTGTGTGTGAGCTATGGGTGGCGAGCAGCAGGGGACCCGTGGCCTGGTGTCACCATCTGTGACGCTTAATTCCATGTGTGCCGCCATATGTGCTGTATCAGTTCAGGTGCACCACCATCTGTGCTGCATAATTTCTGGGGTGAACCAAGTCTGCTGTATAATTTCTGGGGTGAGCCAAGTCTGCCGTATAATTCATGGGGTGTTGCCAAGTGTACTATATCAGTCCAGGGGTGCTACTTGTCATGCTACTTCGCAGAGGCACTTGCAGCCTTACTGACAGGCACGGGGCGTTCCAGGGTTGAGCCCTGGCATTTAATTGACGTCCCCACCAAAACGGTCTGCACTCCTATAGAAATGCTGGGCGAGTCTCAGTGAACGCAGGTGTTCCCCTGCCTGATTGGGGCGGGTGGATGACCTCAGTGCTTACCCCAAATTCAGCAGGTCTGAATTGTCCCAATTCCAAACTCTGTAATAACAGCCATTGAATTCCTTTTGTAATATACAATATACAGATTGGACTAACCAATTTTGTGTTCAGCTTCTGAATTATGCAAACACTGCATAAAAGAACAATCAACGAGAAAAGAGAAAAGGGAGTGCCCCTGAAGCATTGCCCAGAAATTTTCCAGGAATGCCAGTGAAGGGGTTAATGGTGGGGGCACACTAGGGATGAGCATCGGACACGTTTTGTGTTTTGTATCTGGATCTTCTGGCGTGTTTTGGATCTGGATTGTTTTTGCCAAAACCCCACTTCCAATTGTTGTTCTTATAGTTTAATTAACCTTAATAACATTAATTTCCACTCATTCATGGTCTATTCTGAACATCTCACAGCTCACAATATTGTTTTTAAGCCAAAAGGTTGCACCGAGGTTGCTGGATGACTAAGCTACTGTAAGCGACAAAAGTGGACAAAACAAACACTAGCACTGTTGCAGCAGACAGGATGGCAGTTTTACAACCCTCCCACCCACCCATATGTTGTATAAACAGCACATGCGCACTTTAACAAACCAATCATTTCAGTGACAAGTTCTGCCACACGACTTTGGCTGAAATATTGGTTTGTTTGGGCTCCCACAAAACAAGCTGCAAATGCTCCAAAGAGCACATAATGTAAGAAGAGAGGTGCAAAAATTGTTCCTCAGAAATGATGATGTCTTGGTGGAGATTGCAGGCGCTAGGAAGGAGATAATGTCACCACGTCTTTGTAGGAGCTGGCAAAGACGAGGAGGAGGAGCTGAGGAGGAAAATTGGAAGCTCATAGCCTAACTGACATCCTGGAGTATGATAGGGCAGGTGTGAGATAATGTCACTGCGTCGTAGTAGGAGCTGGCAAAGACTAGGAGATGGAGGTCCCCCATAGTGGGCCCCCTGCTGCCCTCTGCAGCCCTCCCTGCAGCCCCATCCCCCCCTGCAGCAGACAGCATGGACACGTGCTGTCTGAAATCACAGCCAGAATGAAAATGGTGTCGATCACCGTTATTTATATAGAGTCTGGGTCTCATGAGAATCCGACAAAGGGATGATGACATCTTAAAAATGGCGTGAAGGAGCGAGCCGTCCACAAGCCTGCCTCAGATCAGGTAAGTTCGGGGGGGATTCGGTTCTCTAGGAACCGAACACACTCATCTCTAGTGCAAACTGCAGTCACATTGGTGTAAAGTTCTCGATTTAATATTTTCCCTACTGTATGTCACCATCCTCATCTCTCTATGTAATACTCTCTCCTCCAATCTCTTATGTCCCCAAACATACTCAAAGGCTTAGTGGGCACAACATCCTCATTGCCTCTAGGCCTCTTATAGCAGTCAACTGTAAACAGCTGGATATGCCCTTGATTCCCATCTTAATCAACAAGGACTGACAGATCTATTCAAATGTTATACTAGTATCCTCCATAACTGCTACTCTCAATTTTCTAAAGTATGAGATGCTTGGCTGACTCACTGTGTTCCCCACACTCGTAGCTAAACTTTCATTTGTACAGTTTTCTCCTTGAAATTATACAAAGTCCCTCTCTCTTCCTTCCCCTCTGTCCCACACTAATATCCCATGCTTTTCTCTATCCTATTCTCAGACCTAGCTTACTCCCAAGTATACTTATGCAACACGCTTTCTAAAAAGTTATTGGTAGTTTAGATGCTATCAGTATGATTTACCTACAACTGACATACCGGCTTTTACTTCACCGTCACTGTTATACCGGCATGATGTAAATACCTACAGTCAATAAATTGCCATGATCATATTACAGTTCAACATAACGGTGAACATGCTAAAATACAGACACCGTCATATTACCAAAAATGAATGTTTGTACCGATTCTAAACGCCGGGAAGCCCATCGCTGACAGGCCCCCTTCAGGTCTTAACCGTGGCCGAAGACATCCCAACGTCTTTTGCTTGGCAAACTATTATATTTTGCCTCTATGCCCACTGCATACCTCCCAACATTTAAAGCCATGGAATTGGGAACTGCCCACAAAGGGGACGGAACTTCTGGATGAGCGGGTGTGGCTTCTGGAAAATAGGCGTGGCGTAGCACCATGATCTCTGTTTTTTGTAATTTTAGGGGCGTGCGCAGCACTCCCCTAGCAGCTGAGCAGCTCCAGCCCTTGCCCTCCCTCCCTGCAATGAAGAGATACCTTGTGCAGGCGCGCAGCATCTCTTCAGTGATCACCGCTGCTCTGCATAGCAGAGCAGCGGTGATCTCTAGCAACCACCGACTCCCCCCCGCCCACAGGACACAGGTCTTCAAATAGCGGGACAGTCCCACTGTAATAGGGACGGCTGGGAATGGCCCACTGGAATGGTAAAGTATGAACAAGTCGGTTTTTGGGTGTTGAGTACATCTGCATTGTGAGGTATTCGGTATTATTTTGACTGTCGGCATTGTGGTTGTCTGGGTGTTTCCTTCCTGTCTGTGTTTTTACAGATGCAGTATTTCGGGACATGGAATTGTTAATTATTGCAAGTAATTCAGCAAATGAGTAATGAATATAGATGCCCAACAAAGCTATTGCACACTCCTTAGCAACTGCATTCACATACACAACACCGTGACCAACACAAGTCTATGGCCCCTCACACTGGACGCATCCGAAGCAATGGTTCTCTGTTTATTTGATCGCAGCTGAAAGCATATACACATGAATTATGCCCTTAGTCAGTCATTTGTAAGGGTTGTTTTATTAAAATGGAAGATTTTATTAAGTATTTATTTTAAAGGAAATGGAAAATTTGACCCTGATATGACCTCCCAAATTAGATAAAAACATGTAATATATAAAAATGTTTCTACTACTGTATATAAATTATCTAGTTAATATCAGCATTAATAATTCATGTACAACAGCTCTTTGTTAATTATTTCAGTGATAATCAACATCAGTTTTCACACACCATCAAGAGCTTATGGCTTGAATATTGCTGTCTATGAATAATTATTGACCCAGCTAAGAAGACTAAGAGGAATATTCATCATTAGGGGCTGGATGCATACTTGCCTTCACTCCCAGAATGGCTGGCAAGCTCCTGAAAATTGGGCAGTCCGGAACGGTGGGAAAGAATCCCGCATGCCCCCACATGCCTTCGGCCTCCTCTGCATCTTCCTACCCTGCCAGTAACATCTTGTGATTCGCATTTTGATGCATTTTGATGCATTTGTGTAATTTTAGCCCCATCCCTCTATGTACACTCGCAAATTGCGTGATTTTCTAGTGATGGGGGTGGAGCTTGATGATGTAGGGCTCCGCCTCTTCCCCCTAATGGCAGCTGAAATTCTTCACTCCAGGCTTCTCCCGGAGAGGAGACAATACATTTTGGAGAGTATGGCTGGACGGTATAAAAGTTTCAAACTTGCCACAAATTGTGGCAGTGGATACTGTTCTGGTGCATGCAAAAAGCAAGTGTCCCTGTGTTGCATAAAGTGACAGTGTTACATATAAGAGCCAGGTCTTCCCAGTGCGAATGAGAGTAAATAGAACAGGAGCAGTGGAGGGAACAGATTGGATTCCTTTTTAAAACCAATGGTCTCCTTGATTGAACATGATTTTACAGCCTTATTTCACATTGAATGGTTATTAATACGTGTATTCGCAGCCATTTGATCTTAGTAAATTCCCCCAGTGTCTCCTGCTGGCTACTGTATTATTGACATTAATTGGACAATAAGATTGCTATTGAGACAAATGGAAATCTATTTAATTAAACTGCTGACTCCATTATCAAGCTATTGCTACAAATATTAACTTGGCTACTATTTAAATATATGTACCTGTATGTTTTATAAACTGCCTTTATGTTGTTAAAAGTACAATATATTTTATTGTCTCTATAAACTTTGTGTCTCATCTAAAAGGAAGCAGACTATTGGAAGTTTTATTTGATTCTATCTTAAATTTGAATTTGATCAAGTGCTGTGGCTGCTTTGTCCAGCACAAACAAAAAAGGTGTTTTTTCATACTTCACCATCCAAGTGGACATAGAGTTAGATTATAATAGTGTGCTGAGTGTCGCGGTACATGGATACGGTGTCCATGTTGACCTATGTAGACATAGGGCCAAATGTACTAAGTTTGAAAAGTGATAAAATAGAGAGTGATAAACCACCAGCCAATCAGCTCTTACCTGCATGTCACAGGCTGTGTTTGAAAAATGTCAGGTATGAGCTGATTGGCTGGTGGTTTATCACTATCCATTTTATCACTTTTCAAGGTTTAGTACATCTCGCCCCTCGACACCCAAAAACATGAAAAAAAAATCATGTTGACCTTTTTCATGTCAGCCTTATCCACGTCGACCTATTGCTTGTGTCAACCTTTTGACCATGTCGACCAAAGGTATGTTGACCCTTTTCATGTGTTGCCCTATGGCCTGTCAACCAACAGTAGACAACCTATTGACTGTCGACATTGTTACTGTTGACCCTATGACCCATATCCGATACCCCTTACTCAAATCCTATTGAATCTGAAACATGGGGACATTTACTAAGATGTGTATTTCACTTCACATGTGATGTTGCTATCGGCAACCAATCAGATGCTGTCTACTATCTTCTAGAGGATGTTAAATAAATAAGAAATTGGTTGACCGTAGCAACATCACATGTGAAGTAATATATTCCCTATGGGTCCTGCATTGTTGGACACATGGAGGCTACAGGCGGCATTAGATTGACAGACTGGAGCTGTTTGGGGTTGGGAAAGGGGCGGCAATAGCCTTCTTATATATGAATTCGGCCCAGAGTCTCCTGTTATTAGCTATTATTGTAATTATTTAGACAAGAGGATTGATATGGAGACAGGTGAAAGTCTTCTAAATAAAACTTCTGATTCCATGTGCCGGCCACAACTACATATATTTATCTGGTTACTTTTTTTAAGGATTCCATCTTTATGTTTTATAAACTGTATCTTTATGATTTCGTCACTCCGGGAGGTGTGGGCTGCCTCTGGGTAGTGTTGTGACTCTGAGTGGCGGCTCCTACACACTGACAGGAGCCTGTGGCTGACACTGCAGCACCCTCCTCCTATCACTGAGCAGGAGATTGTGGCTGACACTGCAGCACCCTCCTCCTATCACTGAGCAGGAGTCTGTGGCTGACACTGCAGCACCCTCCTCCTATCACTGAGCAGGAGATTGTGGCTGACACTGCAGCACCCTCCTCCTATCACTGAGAAGGAGTCTGTGGCTGACACTGCAGCACCCTCCTCCTATCACTGAGCAGGAGATTGTGGCTGACACTGCAGCACCCTCCTCCTATCACTGAGCAGGAGTCGGCATTTTGACATCACTCCCTGGAGGGTGACTTCAGGTTGAGGCCTATACCCCAATGTGACACCACTGCATAGGAGAACGGAATCCCTATAAAGAGAGGTTAGACAGAATGAGTTTATGTAGAATGTCCTTCTCTAGACCAGACCAATGGTAATTTTGGGAAATTTGTACTCAAATCAGCTGTGTTTTTTAGCACTTACAAACAAACTAAATATATTTATTCCTAAATGAATGGCAATGTAATAAAAGGGCTGATTCAGGCCCGCTATGCAGGCTAGCGAACAGCTCTGAATCAGGCCTTAAGTTCACATTAATGTAAGAAAACTATCTGTGTGATGATTCTGCAATCACGGACTCCTTACAATTCCCATTCTGTATGGTGGGGAAAATTATTTTTCATCCAGTCACTATGAATGTCCCTTTGTCACCTGGGTATAAAAAGTTTATTACTTCTGTATTGATCTTGGACATATTAATATATATGTTAATCAGGTCAGCCCCAATGGGACTTTTACCAGTATGACCAAAACCAATTTTTTTCTAACCTTTCTAGGTAATCAAATTAGTTGCCTGCCCCTGAACCCACTCAAGGGGTGAAATGTAAGAGGATGAGAGATTCAGAAAGTGAGAGATTTGGTAAGAAATCTCCAGGTTTTTTTTTAAAGCGGCAATCATTTACCCTGCAAAATCAAGCTGGTTTTGCAGTGTAAATGATTGCCGATTTAAAAAAAAACCAGGAGATTTCTTACCAAATCTCTCACTTTCTGAATCTCTCATCCTATTAAAGTTCCCCCAAGATCTCATACATCCTCCTTTATAGCCAGATACCATAAAATAGAACCCCATACAGTATATGAGATATGGTTCTTTATACAGCAGATTAATTAACTTTGTAGTGTTCTGCAGATGGAGCAGTTCTCAGTGGAGCTGCTCCTGGCGACAGAATCACACTGTCACCCTTTAGTGGTCGACACAATGTATGTCGACCTTGATAGTGTCAACCTAGCAACCCTATCCCCTAATTACCAGCTCTGACTTATGGTTTAAAGTCTTGGCTGAAAACCCCAGGAAGCCACAATAAGCAAATTATAGTATAATGTCTGGATGTAAAGAACAGTTATAGGGCCACATGCACTAAGCTTCAAAAATGATAAAATGGAGAATGATAAACAGCCAGCCAATCAGCTCCTACCTGCCATGTCACAGGCTGTGTTTGAAAAATGTCAGACAGAAGCTGATTGGTGGATTTCTTATCACTCTCCATTTTATCACTTTTGAAGCTTAGTGCATCTGGCCCATAGTAACATAAAAAGAGAATGATTTACAAAGAAGATGTAGAAGTGTTACTAGACCTGTCCATCATCTTCTGTGAGTTTTTCTTGCACTGATCAGTGGCCTAACTATAAAATCTCATCCCATTTTTATTAATTACCAGTTTCTTATATGGCGCACACATATTCCGCAGCGCTTTACAGAGAGAATATTTGAACACTCACATCAGTCCCTGCCCCAGTGGAGCTTACAATCTATATTCCCTACCACATGTACACGCACACACAGACATTCTAGGGTTCATTTTTATTTGGAGCCAATTGACCTGCCAGTATATTTTTGGATTGTGGGAGGAACTCGGAGTACCCGGAGGAAACCCACTCAAGCACGGGGAGAATATACAAACTCTGCACAGTTAGGGCCATGGTGGGAATCGAACCCATGACCTCAGAGCTGTGAGCAGGGCCAGATTATAATGGGGGCACAAGGGGTCAGTGCCCCTGGGCCCCCCTCTAGCTTGGGGCCCCCTGTGGTTTGCATGTATTTTTCCAAAAAACTTTTTTTTTTTTTTTTAGCTAAAGGTTTTGTGCATGGCAGTGGGATAGTGCTGCAGATTCGCCTATCTGCCAATGTGACAATGATTAATGGTGATGAGCATGGGGTGCCAAGGAACACTGACTGCACAAGTGTGCAGTACATTACTGGGAGTTGACTAAGTCCCACGACACTTTGCACCAGAGGGCAGAGGATGAGACGTTTGTGCTGAGCTCTGATTGGTGGAGCTCATTACATGCTTCTCAGGCCCATGGATAGCAGCAGCAGCAGCCTAGTCATGGGAGAGTTTTTAATCAGAGGCAGCACTGGAACTGTGAGGTCTCCTACAGAGTAAGGTGCAGAGGGACAAACACAGGCTTTTCATGTGGTATGTATGTATGTATGTATGTATGTACAGTATGTATGTGTGTGTGTGTATATATATATATATATATATATATATATATATGTATATAAACCTGCGGCACTCGTCACTCGAAATAACGACAGGAAGCAAAGCTTGATACCAGATGGTATCAAGCTTTGCTTCCTGTCGTTATTTCGAGTGACGAGTGCCGCAGGTTTATATACATATACGTCCCTGTTTGGGTTCAGCGGGCACCGCATCAAGCTACTTCATTTGGGAGAGTGCCGAGCATCCACAAGATTTTGTGTATATATATATATATATATATATATCTATATATATATATATATCCCCTGAAGTTACCCATTGACCAAGTTTATACTGACTTTACTCTGTGTTTTGACAGTGTAATATTCCCCCATGCAGTTTGCGGCCAGTAATGATAAGTGCAAGGGGGCCCCCCTGTCTAAAGTGCCCCGGGCCCCCCGAAGGCTTAATCTGGCACTGGCTGTGAGGCAGTAATGCTAACCATTACACCATCCGTGCTGCCCATTTTTATGTTCCTGTCTATCTATGAAACCCATAATGGACATTTACATATGGGTGGTCCGTGTATATCTTCATAAGAAACTACTTGGTACATTTACTAAGATGGGAGTTCTATTAGATCCTATCTATTATCTACTAGAAGGTGCTAAATAAATAAGTAGAATATGCTTGGTTGCTATGGGTAACTAGAGTGCATACCCTCAAATTGGGTTTTAATATTCAGAATGATATATTGCTGTTTGACACATTGTGTCAATGATTATTGTTCCTCACAATGCTTTTTTCATTAAATATTTTATTGTACTAGCCATCTAACATATAGATTTTCCCTGCTTGTACTTGTTTAGCACTGTCTTCATCTATTCTGGTATTTTGAGCCTTAGGTTTGGGATTAACAACCCCTGACAGCTGCTTACTGACAGCGCCCGAGGGCCTTAATTTATTGTCTTTAGTTGATTTACAAATAGGTGTTTTGTAATTTGGGAGGAATTGCATCAAACAATGAAAAAAGATTCCTGTGCACTGCACATACTTCCTGGCATACGCCACAGTATTACATTGTTCAGCAGATCTTTCAGTAATGCCCGTACACACCAGGACGATGGTGCTTGTGAGCGGGTTGTCACAGGAACGTACAACCTGCTCACGAGCTGATGGCGCCGCCGACCCGCGGTGAAAATGCCCCTAATGTGATCGCTATCCGATCACGACCCCCACCCACTACAATGGTGGTTTCTGAGATCCTACCTGCAGCAGGTAGGATCTCAGAAAAGACCCACCGACCCGCGGGGCCACGCATTGGATTGGGATTGCATCAAAAAGGCAGCGAAATGGCCCAAAACACGGCGATTTACATACAATCGGTCTAGATTGAATCTAAATTGGCTCGTTTTGGGCCATATCATCCTGGTGTGCACCCCGCATAAGTATACAAACTACAAACTATCATACAATGGAGCCCATTTATCAGGGAGTTTTAGATATTTAAAATACACATTGCATATGATAAATGATGCCTAGCCAATCAGCTACTGTAATGGATTGCAAAATGACAGTTGTGAGCTGATTAGCTGGAGCACAATTATCATATACAGAGTTTTAAATAGCTAAAACTCATTGATAAACAGGGACCTGTATTTTATAACTGACATTATGGGTTGAATCCTATTAGCCGCGAGCTCCCTTGTGGTTTGAGTAAATGCGGCTTTATGCTGATCATGCAGAACCTCCAGGAGCTAGATCGGGCCACAAGGGGGGTAACTAGTGATGTTGCTGCTGGTGTGAGCCCACGCTGATCCCTACAGCTGAAAAGCAGTATTTACAATTCTTATTATTGTTGTCGAAGACTAAGGGGTAAATTTAGTAGGATGGGAGATTCAGAAAGTGAGAGATTTGGTAAGAAATCTCCAGTTTTTTTAAAGCGGCAATCATTTAAGCAGCAATACCAGTTTGATTTTGAATTGCAAATGATTGCCGCCTTAAAAAACTGGAGATTTCTAACAAGTTTCATCCAATCTTCCTATAAGACACAAAAGCCGAGGCCACTGACAATGTTTGAACGCATCTGCGACTATAGCCCTGAGCGTATAGGAGCCATTTCTATTCTCTATTCTGTTTTAAATACTCAAACACAGAGAAGCTTTTGAAAGGGCTTGGGAAATGGACCTGGGGATTAGTATTGAGGAAGAATATTGGGCAGATATTCGACTACGTATAGCTAAAACTTCTATTAACACAAACATCAAAGAAAACTCTTTTAAGATTTACACACGTTGGTACTTGGTCCCCGAGAAATTACATTCTATTTTCCCAACATCTCCAGACCGTTGCTGGTGGAATTGTGGGAATAAGGGCACCTTTATGCATATTTGGTGGGAATGCCCCCTGAATTCTGATTATTGGAATGAGGTCCTATCTCTGGCTGGCAGTGTAATCAACTTCACATACTGTACCCTAAAGATCCAATATATATTCTACTGTGCAAGCCATTGAGTGGGCTCCCTAAGCCTCAGGATAAACTTTGTCTCCATATTTTTAACGCAGCTAAACTCCTCATTGCTACACAGTGGAAACAGCCTTTTGCTCCCCCGATGCCAGCTTTAATAAATACAATTTGGTCCTTAGCATCAATGGAATATATTACTGCTCTTCTTCATGATAGAGTGGACAAGTGCCACGCTGTCTGGGGCCCGTGGTTCTCTCATTTCCATAGACCACGCCCTGGTTTGGTAAGTATGATTTAATTGCCTCTCTAAGTGATTATCTATAATCAATATTATTCTATCTCTATTTTTTTACTTAATTTGTGTCTCAGTTGTTGTTTATCACACCCCCCTCCCCCTCCCTTTACTTTAAAAATAAATAAAAGTTAAGTGCCTCTAATTAGGACCAGACTCAGGAAGCCACAACAAGGCAGGAAGCTAGAATGTGGAAGACACCGGCAGCCACAGAGGGATCCAGTGTCAGTGTCCCATAGCAGACAGGTGGCCGCTCCAGGCACCCGCCACGATGCACACCACTGGGAGCCACTGGTGAGAGACAGCAGCACAGCTGATACTACCACAGCAGAGGTAAGTGGGAAGGTAGATGGAAGTCACTGCAGGATTTAGTGGATAGAGAGAGTCTTCATGCAACAGGTGTTGGTCAGATCAGCATGATTTGCCCAGGCCTGGAAATCAAGAAGACAGGTATGCAGACCACATGGGAAATTTGATTTAAAAAAAATTTTAGTAGCTCTTCAGGAGGTTTTCTTTTTCTAAAGTAGCTCACATCCCAATTAAGGTTGGCAACCAATGGCCTAACTCTTCCTGTCCCTTACCACAGCGTAACCCTAACCCACCCAGGGCCGGTGCAAGTTTCTCACTGCCGAGTTACTCCACCAGGGGTGGAGCGTTGCGGCCGCCAAGTCGTGGAAGGATTTGAGACCATCTAACCCGCTATACGGCGGGGGAGGGAGTGTGGGATGCGGCTGCCGCCGACTCGAGCCACGGTTGGGGGGGTTGGTGCAGGCGCTGCTCACCTGGCTCCACGGGGCCGGTCACCTGCTCCCAAGTTCCGCCCTCCAGTGGCCAGTGCCCCCAGGCAACTGCCTAAAGCTGCCTAGTGGTGACCCCAGCCCTGAACCCATCCCTTCCATTGACTTACCCTAAATGTCCGCTCCTGCAGGCTAACCCCCCCCACCACAGTCTTATCCTAATCATCTTCCCACAGCCTAACAATAACTTTCAATGTAGTCCTTCAAACCCTAACCGTGATCGCAGTGCTTTCATTCTGACTATATTGGCGATGACTGCCGGGATATAACTACAAATCAACCTTGGGTTTGTGGCTCCACCAGATTTCTGACATTACACATTTATTTATTAAGGAGGAGATAAGTGCCAGAGACCATCTGTAAACAGCACCAATGTTTCAGTATATTGTTCTCAGAACAGATTGAGGTCCACAGGCTAATGTTGGAAGAAAGGCCGTTCTTGCTGTTTCCACGAAAATGTGAATTATTTTGTTATGAAAAAAAGTATTTTACTTTGTAATAGGTATAATAAAGAACATACTGCAAGCCGGTAACTCTGGACTGGAGGTAATTTAACCCCTTCCCGACATTTGACGTACATTTACGTCATGGTCAGGAAGTACTTCCCGACACATGGCGTAAATGTACGTCATGGCATTTAACTGTCACCGCGTCTATAGACGCGGTGACAGTTTCAACATGTTTGCTGTCCCTGACAGCAGACATGTCCGTGCATGCCCAGGGGGGGCTGCGATGCCGCCCCCCCGTCGGCGATCGCTGTGATTGGCTGTTCAGTGTGAACAGCCAATTACAGCGTTTTCCTGTGTCACCGGCGAATAACGTTCGCCGGTGACACGGGATCAGAGGTGATTGGTGCTGTAAAGTACAGCACCAATCACCGCGGGGTGTAAGGGTGACACTGGTGTCACCCCACCGCACCCCGCCTGCCCCCAAAGGCCGTGATTGGTTCGTCGGACCGACGGACCAATCACAGCCAAGGAGGGGGATTTAAACTAACGGTGACTGCACTGCAGACGCCATTCCGGTCTGGAATAGCGTGCAGTGCGGTCACCGTACCTCCCTGCCGCCATACTGACCAGAACCTTGCTCCATAGCTTGCTCCATACTTACCTGATCGCTGCTTCATCACTGCTTCCTGGATCCTGTTACTACTTGTGCCTTCCTGTGAAATTGTGCTGCTGCAGTGTACTAGCTAGATAGATAGAGAGATAGATAGAGAGATAGAGAGATAGAGAGATAGAGAGAGATAGAGAGAGATAGAGAGAGAGATAGTGTCAGAGAGTGCTGATCGCTGCTTCAACACTGCTTCCTGGATCCTGTTGCTACTTGTGCCTTCCTGTGAAATTGTGCTGCTGTAGTGTACTAGCTAGATAGAGAGATAGATAGAGAGATAGAGAGAGATAGAGAGAGATAGAGAGAGATAGAGAGAGATAGAGAGAGATAGAGAGAGAGATAGTGTCAGAGAGTGCTATATTTTGTGCTGCTGCAGTGTGATATAGTTATAGATAGAGAGAGAGAGATAGAGAGAGAGAGAGAGATAGATAGAGAGGCCTAGTGACAGAGTGCTATATTTTGTGCTGCTGCAGTGTGATAGTTATAGAGAGATAGAGAGAGATAGAGAGAGAGAGATAGAGAGAGATAGTGACAGATTGTGCTATATATTTTTGATATAACTGACTGCTGCCCCCTCCTTTTGTGCTGATCAGTATAAATTAACTGATCAGCAACTTTTTGGGGGCGCAGGTTTTTTTTTATATATAGATATACCTGTCAGTGCTGCTGCTGCAGTGTCATAGAGTGATAGATAGTGAGAGATAGAGAGATAGAGAGAGATAGTGACAGAGAGTGATAGAGAGTGCTAAATTTTTTGTCTGCTGCCCCCGCCTTTTGTGCTGATCACTATATCTGAGGTGATCAGCAACTTTTTTGGGGGTACAGAGGTTTTTTTTTTTTTATATATACCTGTCAGTTGCACCAAAGGTTGTGCACCTGCTGCACCTCACTGGTAATCAGTGTCGCATCACTGATCACCTTTTTTTTTTTTTGTGTGTGTGCTGTGGGGTCTTTTTTTAATTTTTTTTTTACACACACTGTGATTTTGTGGGTGTCCTGTGGCCGCTGTGCGCTGATCAGTGACGTACATCACTGATCATCTTTTTCGGTACAGGGTTGATCTATTTTTTTTTTTTTTTGATCAAATTCCTGTTGCCTTTGAGCGCTGTTCAGTGACAGACGTTACTGACCAACATCTGTGCTCAATTTTTGGCGCAGGACCTTTTTTTTTTTTTTAACCCCTTAAATTTTTTATTTTTAACCCCTTCATTTTTTTTTTTTTTATTGGTATAAAGTATTTTTTTTTTTCTGCACCACATACACACTACACACTACATACCCCCCGGATTGAAATAAAGTTTGTACCCCCCCCTACACTATACACGTGTTGAAACATTTCACTACCAGTAACACAAAAATAAAAATGGCATCCCAAATGTCCTCCCAAATGTCCTCCCAAATGTCCTCCCAGTCATCCAGGAGAATGTATTCAGCGGAGGAGGCATATGCCCTGCTTGCTTCTGACTCTGACACAGCCAGTGATGCAAGCGGGGAATTTGAAGGTTTCGCCTTAAGCTCCTCTTCCTCCTCTGGTGATGAGGGACCCCCTCAAAGACGCCCCCGTAGAGCAGCTGAGACCCCCCCCCCAATAATTGATCTCGTATGGACCCCACCACCAGACAATTTTGAGCCCCAGGTTCCTGAGTTTTTGGCCATGCCAGGAATCCAATTTGATTCCACAGGTCTCAGAGAAATTGACTTTTTCAAATTATTTTTCTCTGATGATTTTATAAATTTAATGGTGGACCAAACTAATTTATATGCCCAGCAGTTTATTGCTCAAAACCCCACGTCATCATTTGCTAGGTGGACCCCTGTAGATGCAGTAGAGATGATGACGTTTTGGGGTCTGGTGTTTCATATGGGCATAGTAAAAAAGCCAGAAATTAGGCAATATTGGAGTACAGATGTTCTGTACAGTACTCCATTTTACCGTATGGCCATGCCCCGGACTCGATTTGAGACAATTCTTAAATTTATACATTACACCGATAATGCACAGTGCCCACCCAGAGATGATCCCACCTTTGACCGGCTATTCAAAGTCAGGCCG
This sequence comes from Crinia signifera, assembly GCF_055691185.1. NCBI lineage: Eukaryota > Metazoa > Chordata > Amphibia > Anura > Myobatrachidae > Crinia > Crinia signifera. The sequence continues at coordinate 49,236,501 of NC_139220.1, read as the reverse complement.
GTCATTGATCATTTCAGTGCCAAATTTGAAGAGGTGTACATCCCTGAAAAATTTATTTGTATCGACGAGTCCCTTATACATTTTAAAGGAAGGGTTAAATTCCGCCAGTACCTTCCCAGTAAGAGGGCAAGGTATGGCATAAAAATGTACAAACTGTGTGAAAGCACCTCAGGGTACACCCACAGGTTTAGGGTTTATGAAGGGAAGGATTCAAGAATTGAACCGCCAGAATGCCCCCCCTCCCTCGTAGGTGTTAGTGGGAAAATTGTCTGGGATTTAGTGCACCCCTTCCTGGATAAAGGTTATCACCTCTATGTGGATAACTTTTACACCAGCATCCCCCTGTTTAAGGCCCTTGGTTCAAGAGGTACAGCAGCTTGCGGTACTGTGCGCAAGAACCAAAGAGGCCTCCCAAAAACGCACATTGCCCAAGTAATGAGAAGGGGTGAAAGCAGGGGAATATGCACCGAAAATATGTTGTTGGTCAAATATAAGGACAAGAGGGATGTCCTTATACTGACAACAATTCACGGAGACAGTACCACCTCCGTCCCTGTACGAGGTACCAGTACCCACACCTCAAAACCTAATTGTATCCTGGATTACAATAGGTACATGGGCGGAGTGGATCTTTCAGATCAGGTACTGAAGCCGTACAGTGCCCTGCGGAAAACAAAAATCTGGTACAAGAAGGTGGCCGTGTATATCATCCAGATGGCACTGTATAACGCTTACGTGCTATTCCGTTCTACCGGCCAGAGGGGGACATTTATGCACTTTCAAGAGGAAGTCATAAAGGGCCTAATATTTGGGAACCAGCAGGCAGAGGGCCCCAGTACTTCTAGTACTGGCCCCCGTATTGTACCAGGGCAGCATTTTCCTGATGAAATCCCCTCCACTGGAAAAAAGGGCAGGACACAAAAAAGGTGCAAAGTTTGCTATAAAAAGGGAATAAGAAAGCAAACTATTTTCCAGTGTGACACTTGCCCCGACAAACCCGGCCTATGTATAAAGGAGTGTTTTAAAATATACCACACATCTATGGAATATTAGGTTCATAATTTCACCGTGCTTCGGGGGTCTTGCTAATGCCACATAGCACCCACCATTCATTCCACCAGAATCTGAGCCGCAAAATCCAAAAATCACTCCTTCCCTTCTGAGTCCTGCCATGCACCCAACTGGTATTTTTTGGTCACATGTGAGGCATTGCCGTACTCGGGAGAAATTGGGGCACATATTTTGGGGTGCTTTGTCTCCTTCATTCCTTGTGAAAATGACAAATTTTGAGCCAGAACTGCATTTTTGTGTAAAAAAATGTAATTTTTCATGTTCACTGCCCACTTGTATCAAAATTGGTGAAACCCCTGGGGGTTTGAAATGTACACTATACCCCTAGATGAATTCCCTGAGGGGTGTAGTTTGCAAAATGGGGTCACTTGTGGGGGGGTTCCACTGTATTGGTGCTTTGGGGGTCTTGCTAATGCGACATAGCACCCACCATCATTCCACCAGAATTTGTGCTGCAAAATCCAAATATCACTCCTTCCCTTCTGAGTCCTGCCACTTTTTGGTCACACATGAGGCATTGCCGTACTCGGGAGAAATTGGGGCACAGATTTTGGGGTGCTTTGTCTCCTTCATTCCTTCTGAAAATGAAAAATTTTGAGCCAGAACTGCATTTTTGTGTAAAAAAATGTAATTTTTCATTTTCACTGCCCACTTGTATCAAAATTGGTGAAACCCCTGGGGGTTTTAAATGTACACTATACCCCTAGATGAATTCCCTGAGGGGTGTAGTTTGCAAAATGGGGTGACTTGTGGGGGGGTTCCACTGTATTGGTGCAACATAGCACCCACCATTCATTCCACCAGAATATGTGCTGCAAAATCCAAAAATCACTCCTTCCCTTCTGAGTCCTGCCATGCACCCAACTGGTATTTTTTGGTCACATGTGAGGCATTGCCGTACTCGGGAGAAATTGGGGCACAGATTTTGGGGTGCTTTTTCTCCTTCATACCTTCTAAAAATGCAAAATTTTGAGCCAGAACTGCATTTTTGTGTAAAAAATGTAATTTTTCTTTTTCACTGCCCACTTGTATCAAAATTGGTGAAACCCCTGGGGGTTTGAAATGTACACTATACCCCTAGATGAATTCCCTGAGGGGTGTAGTTTGCAAAATGGGGTCACTTGTGGGGGGGTTCCACTGTATTGGTGCTTGGGGGGTCTTGCTAATGCGACATAGCACCCACCAAAATTCCACCAGAATCTGAGCTGCAAAATCCAAAAATCACTCCTTCCCTTTTGAGTCCTGCCATGCACCCAACTGGTATTTTTTGGTCACATGTGAGGCATTGCCGTACTCGGGAGAAATTGGGGCACAGATTTTGGGGTGCTTTTTCTCCTTCATACCTTCTGAAAATGAAAAATTTTGAGCCAGAACTGCATTTTTGTGTAAAAAATGTAATTTTTCATGTTCACTGCCCACTTGTATCAAAATTGGTGAAACCCCTGGGGGTTTGAAATGTACACTATACCCCTAGATGAATTCCCTGAGGGGTGTAGTTTTCAAAATGGGGTGACTTGTGGGGGGGTTCCACTGTATTGGTGCTTGGGGGGTCTTGCTAATGCGACATAGCACCCACCAAAATTCCACCAGAATCTGAGCCGCAAAATCCAAAAATCACTCCTTCCGTTCTGAGTCCTGCCATGCACCCAACTGGTATTTTTTGGTCACATGTGAGGCATTGCCGTACTCGGGAGAAATTGGGGCACATATTTTGGGGTGCTTTTTCTCCTTCATACCTTCTGAAAATGAAAAATTTTGAGCCAGAACTGCATTTTTGTGTAAAAAAATGTAATTTTTCATTTTCACTGCCCACTTGTATCAAAATTGGTGAAACCCCTGGGGGTTTGAAATGTACACTATACCCATAGATGAATTCCCTGAGGGGTGTACTTTGCAAAATGGGGTGACTTGTGGGGGGGTTCCACTGTATTGGTGCAACATAGCACCCACCATTCATTCCACCAGAATCTGTGCTGCAAAATCCAAAAATCACTCCTTCCCTTCTGAGTCCTGCCATGCACCCAACTGGTATTTTTTGGTCACATGTGAGGCATTGCCGTACTCGGGAGAAATTGGGGCACAGATTTTGGGGTGCTTTTTCTCCTTCATACCTTCTGAAAATGAAAAATTTTGAGCCAGAACTGCATTTTTGTGTAAAAAAATGTAATTTTTCATTTTCACTGCCCACTTGTATCAAAATTGGTGAAACCCCTGGGGGTTTGAAATGTACACTATACCCCTAGATGAATTCCCTGAGGGGTGTAGTTTTCAAAATGGGGTGACTTGTGGGGGGGTTCCACTGTATTGGTGCTTGGGGGGTCTTGCTAATGCGACATAGCACCCACCAAAATTCCACCAGAATCTGAGCCGCAAAATCCAAAAATCACTCCTTCCGTTCTGAGTCCTGCCATGCACCCAACTGGTATTTTTTGGTCACATGTGAGGCATTGCCGTACTCGGGAGAAATTGGGGCACAGATTTTGGGGTGCTTTTTCTCCTTCATACCTTCTGAAAATGAAAAATTTTGAGCCAGAACTGCATTTTTGTGTAAAAAATGTAATTTTTCATGTTCACTGCCCACTTGTATCAAAATTGGTGAAACCCCTGGGGGTTTGAAATGTACACTATACCCCTAGATGAATTCCCTGAGGGGTGTAGTTTTCAAAATGGGGTGACTTGTGGGGGGGTTCCACTGTATTGGTGCTTGGGGGGTCTTGCTAATGCGACATAGCACCCACCAAAATTCCACCAGAATCTGAGCCGCAAAATCCAAAAATCACTCCTTCCGTTCTGAGTCCTGCCATGCACCCAACTGGTATTTTTTGGTCACATGTGAGGCATTGCCGTACTCGGGAGAAATTGGGGCACATATTTTGGGGTGCTTTTTCTCCTTCATACCTTCTGAAAATGAAAAATTTTGAGCCAGAACTGCATTTTTGTGTAAAAAAATGTAATTTTTCATTTTCACTGCCCACTTGTATCAAAATTGGTGAAACCCCTGGGGGTTTGAAATGTACACTATACCCATAGATGAATTCCCTGAGGGGTGTACTTTGCAAAATGGGGTGACTTGTGGGGGGGTTCCACTGTATTGGTGCAACATAGCACCCACCATTCATTCCACCAGAATCTGTGCTGCAAAATCCAAAAATCACTCCTTCCCTTCTGAGTCCTGCCATGCACCCAACTGGTATTTTTTGGTCACATGTGAGGCATTGCCGTACTCGGGAGAAATTGGGGCACAGATTTTGGGGTGCTTTTTCTCCTTCATACCTTCTGAAAATGAAAAATTTTGAGCCAGAACTGCATTTTTGTGTAAAAAAATGTAATTTTTCATTTTCACTGCCCACTTGTATCAAAATTGGTGAAACCCCTGGGGGTTTGAAATGTACACTATACCCCTAGATGAATTCCCTGAGGGGTGTAGTTTGCAAAATGGGGTGACTTGTGGGGGGGTTCCACTGTATTGGTGCTTGGGGGGTCTTGCTAATGCGACATAGCACCCACCAAAATTCCACCAGAATCTGAGCTGCAAAATCCAAAAATCACTCCTTCCCTTCTGAGTCCTGCCATGCACCCAACTGGTATTTTTTGGTCACATGTGAGGCATTGCCGTACTCGGGAGAAATTGGGGCACAGATTTTGGGGTGCTTTGTCTCCTTCATACCTTCTGAAAATGACAAATTTGGAGCCAGAACTGCATTTTTGTGTAAAAAAAATAATTTTTCATTTTCACTGCCCAGTTGTACCACAATTGGTGAAACCCCTGGGGGTTTGAAATGTACACTATACCCCTAGATGAATTCCCTGAGGGGTGTAGTTTGCAAAATGGGGTCACTTGTGGGGGGGTTCCTAACTTTTAGCATCTTATGGTGCCTTGAAACCTACATGGTGCCTAAAAAATAATCTCATAAAAAGGAGGCTCCAAAATCAAGTAGGTGCTCCTTCTATTATGAAGCCTGTGGTTTGGTCACCGTGCACACTAGGGCCACATATAGGATATTTATGAAAACAAAAGAATTGGGGGAATCAATTTTTAGTCACATTTCTCTAGTAAAATGTACTGTGTTCCTTATAAAAATGTATTAAAATTGCAAATCTGCAAAAAAAAAGAAATTTTGAAATTTCACCTACACTTTGTTTTAATTCCTGTGAAACACCTAAAGGGTTAACAAACTTCCAAAATGCTGTTTTGAATACTGTGAGGGGTGCAGTTTTTGAAATGGCATCATTTATGGGGGTGTCTCACATACAAGTCCCTCAAAGTTACATCAGAACTGAACTGGTCCCTAAAAAAATCAGTGTTTGAAATTTTCTTGAAAATTTGAGAATTTGCTATTCATATTGTAAGCCTCCTAGTGTCCCAAAAAATTAAAAGGAAGTTGAAATAATGATGTCAACATAAAGTAGACATATGGCCTATGTTAGTTATTCACTATTTTGAGTGGTAAGATTATTTGTCTCACAAGCAGAAAATTTAACATTTTGCAAATCGCTAAATTTTCCATTTTTTCACGATATTTTGGTATTTTTCACAAAAAAACACAGACTGTATCGACCCAAATTTACCACTAATTTGAAGTACAATGTGTCACGAAAAAACAATCTCAAAATCACTGGGATAAGTAAAAGCAAAAAAAAGTTATCCCCACTTAAGTGAGACATGTCAGATTTGAAAAAAAGGGCTCTGTCAGGAACGCAAAAACTGGCTCTGTCAGGAAGGGGTTAATAGATGAAAGTATAAGGAGCAGAGGCAGTGTTTTGCTGGCTATAAAAAGAAGTAGAATCCAATGCATTCTAAGATTCTGAGTTTTTGCAATGAATACTTATCTACAATAAAATCTCTCCGAATAAGAGGCTTTCAGTTATGTGCTTCTGATGACCCACAGAACAGCTGTGGATATAAAAACTCTTAGCCATTAAAAATCAATGGCTCCTTTACCTTAATTTCCAATAACAAGTCATATCCAGTTACAAATAATTTCCAGCTTACAATTAAATTGCCAGATGGGATTAACTGGCTAATTTATAATTTAATAAAGAAACGTTATTCATGCATGGTCAGTAAACGATACAATATAATTAAAATAACTACTGTACACAGAATGTGAATGGAAAAAAAACATAAAATCAACATTTTATGGGATACAACGGAATTTGTTCCAATGGATTCAGTATTGAATCCCGGCGGTCAGGATCCCGGCAATCAGATTCCCGACGCCGGAATCCCGACAGCCGAAATGCCGACAAGGGGGGGGGACGTGGATCGCCCCCCCTTGCGGGCTCCCTGCGCTCGCCACGCAGCGGGCCCGGTGCCTCGCTACGCTCGGCACACTAATTAATTCTCCCTCCAGGGGTGTCGTGGACACCCACGGAGGGAGAATGTGTCGGCATTTCGGCGGTCGGGATTCCGGCGTCGGGATTCTGAACGCCGGGATCCCGACCGCCGGGATTGTAACTGCATCCCGTTCCAATATCTATTGGAACAGAAATTAGTTGTGATGGACCATGTACAGTACATGGCCACTCTAAATGGGACCCATTACTTTTCTTTTTGTTTTGCATTCAGTTTTTTATTAATTTTACACATATTGAAAACACACATTCATCTTCATAGGATTAAAGTGTACATATTCTCATTCATTTATACATCTTCAAACCACTTTATGCATTATTATAAAAAGAAAGCTAATCCGCTAGACCTATCCTATGTTTTAAGAGAGATAAAGGGAATAGAAAAAAAGGAAGCGAGAACAAAAATAAATAAATAAATAAATAAAACAAAAGTATATATATAATAACCAACGGGATCCTCTCTTTACTCTTACACACAGCATGATTTATAGTTAATCTGCTGCCAATATCATATATGATTTATACTCATCCGAAGTTTTATATTCTATCCACCTGTGCCAGGTTTTTGTAAAGACGTTTTTTTTAATCTGAGGATGTATTCAATAGGTCTTCCATTGACATAAAATATTCAAGTCTCGCAAACCAATCCTTCCGGGATGGCGGAGTTATAGATTTCCATCTTGCCGGTATCATGGCTCGTACTGCATTACCTATATGTTTAAGTAGAGAATTTTTATATTCTGACATAGGGATTTGTCAATGGCTAAGAAGCCAAAACGTGGGGTCAGTTGGTACTGTTGAGTTTAGAATGTGTTGTGTAACCATTATTACTTCTGACCAGTACGTTTTCAGTTTAGGACAGGTCCACCATATGTGTTTCAGAGTGCCTATCTCTAGTCTACATCTCCAACAAGTCTGAGAAGTTGAAAGGTATATTGCATGCAATAAAGAGGGGTGCCTATACCACCTCCTCATGATTTTATATTGTGTCTCCTTTATTACTATGCACAAGGAACTATAATGTGTCTTAAGACATATCCTTTGCCAATCTCTGTCTGTAAGAGTAATCCCCAGTTCTTTTTCCCAGGTTTTAACCCAGGAGGAGGTTTGGGAGTCATATTTTTATAATAATATTTTATGAGACTGGATATTGGTCACTACACACATTTTTTCAAAACTCGTGAGCTCTCTTTTAGCAAGGATCAATCTGTCACCTGTCAATATATAATGTCTAATCTGGAGAAATTTCCAAAAATCAGATTGGGGTATATGCCATTGTTCACAATTTTTTTTTTGAATAATTTAATGCCGGATTTATTCACCATCTGGCCCACTCTAAAAAGACCTTCTTGCACCCATTCTGAGAAACACGTAAGATTTAGCCCTGGTTTAAAAGACGGATTCGCTAGAAAAGAGTAGTATCTCTGGCCCTTATTCTGATCGGTGCGGCCGGATCCGAATATGTGGCCAGGACCGTGCGTGCGAAACCCCGCCTTCCATACGGATCGCCAACTCTGTCCGTACGCGGTAAGAAGCTGGCCGAACGGACCGCATGTGTATTTTTCATGGAATACGCCTCCTCCATCTCAGGGAACCTCCCCCATCATTCGATGGTCGCAGACCATCGAATGCAGGACCGAGTGGTACACCAGCTCCCGCAACCTCAGACCACACGGACATTTTTCCGTGTAAAAGCAGGGATCTGGGCAGGCAGCTGACATCCGGCGATGTCATATGTCCGCCCCCTACACATGCGTCATGGCCGCATTACCATACGTACGCCCAGCGTTTGCATGGGAACGCCCATGAAACGCGGGGCGTATGCATATGGTAATAAGCCCAAATAGCCCTTCACGCCCCTCTCCACCCCCTGTTCGGAGTGTTCACATTTCATGCGGGATTTGGCCGTACGCCCCGCTCGCACATGCGCAGAGACGCCTCTGCACATGCGCAGACACAAAACATCGGCGGCACGAACGCACGCGGATATTACCGCACCAACTAGAATAAGGGCCTCTATCGGGAAGGGTAAAAACGAGTCCTCGATATTTACCCATTGTTTGTCTCCCCTCTCTCTAGTCCATTCTAGGATCCTGTTTAGATGGATGGCTTGATAGTATAATTTAAAGTCTGGGAGCTGGAGACCTCCCTTGGACTTAGCTAAGGGACCCATTTCTTATCACTCTCCATTGTATTCCAAATACACCTTACCTACAGCACATGGTGGTTTCACTGCAATGGGGTGCTTCTAAAGAAACAGATTATGCCTGGGCAAACAGAGTCTGCAGTCAGTATTCACTATTCATGTAGGAGATCACCTGGCCCTGTTTGTGTAATAATATAACCAAAGTCATCAACATAAAACAGAGGTTCAACCAGACTCGTGCCCTCTATGTCACTCCTGCCCTCTGTATTTCATGCAGCCTCCGGCCCCTTGTGTCTCTCCAGCCACCTGTCTTTCCAGATTCCTGCCACTTGTATCTCTCTAGCCTCCTGTCTTTCTCTTTACCCTTGTATCTCTCCAGCCTCCTGTCATTGATCCTCCTGTCCCTTGTATCTCTCCAGCAACCTGTCTTTCCAGACTCCTGCCACTTGTATCTCTCTAGCCTCCTGTCTTACCCTTTACCCTTGTTTCTCTCCAGCCTCCTGTCATTGATCCTCCTGTCCCTTGTGTCTCTCCAGCCACCTGTCTTTCCAGACTCCTGCCACTTGTATCTCTATAGCCTCCTGTCTTACCCTTTACCCGTGTATCTCTCCAGCCTCCTGTCATTGATCCTCCTGTCCCTTGTATCTCTCCAGCCACCTGTCTTTCCAGACTCCTGCCACTTGTATCTCTCTAGCCTCCTGTCTTTCCCTTTACCCTTGTGTCTCTCCCTCCTTCTATCTTTCCAGCCCCCTTCCTCTTGTGTCCCTCCAGCCCCCTGTCTCTCCAGAATCCTAACCATTGTGTCATGCAGGATGCATCACATTCAAAATATGGTGCTTCATTCATCCCATTTTTAGGGTCCTACATGTTATATAGGGGTTCTTTCTGCGATAAATAAGGAATGCTATAGCTTTCTTAGCCTTACTTAAATGGAGCTATGTAAAATAGCTATGGAGCAATGTAAAAAAAATGTTTGCTTGTGGAACATCACAAAAGAAGCTTCCCTGGAACTTTTCCCCCGTAGTGAAATGTTACATCAATGACAACATAACGTCTATTACCATGAAAAAATGGTGGAGAATTTCCTGGCAGCCTTTTGAAATGGTTCTTGGAATTGTTAATAAACAAGTCCTTGAAAGGCAGGTTTTCTGCAGTATTTTTCCACCTGATTCTAATACCTGTAAGCTCTATAAATGCCAATCCCAACATAAAACCAGGGAGAAAGTGAGTCGCTTTTTTTTACATTCTTTGCCGTGTGGGGAGCGAGTGCGATGAGTGCTTTCAATCTATTCTCCCAAAGAACAGCGGGAGAAATGCCTTAGTTACGAGCCCTGTAATTTCATTTCTGCAATTATACTTGTCACCACTTCCGACGTGCCTGCATATAAATAGCCAATGTTATCCACTTCTTTCTCTTTTCTTTCAATGTTGTTTCTTTTTTCTTCATTTCCAATATTCGGCTTCCTTTTGTAAAATAAATGCAGCCCAAGGCTTGAAACACTTTGGTCATTACAGGCTAAGTTTTCTAAACAGGGAAAGTTGTCTTCTTTTCTACTCCAGCTGACATTTCCTTTTATACAGTTATTTTTGCTAGATGTGCAAGCAAGACAAAACCTTTCAAACTCCCTTACTAGAATCAGAGCAACGTTTATTACACTATTTATCGCTGAGGAAGGAAAGACAGGAAGACGCATGGGAAAAGAACTAAACAGAACATTGGGAATATCTGTACACAGCAGCAAAATACAACAAGTAATCTGCTTGAAGTACAAAGTCGACTGATCCATCCATTGGTCAAGGTCATCCAAAGATCGTAGCATTGTGGATGCAATAATGTTTTGATTTTTGAGGTATTTTGTCATCCGGTTTGGAGATACTAAGAACATCTATAATTGTGCTCTCTCGGTCTTAATTGTTCTTAAAAAATTCTGTATGTTTTTAAACTTTATCTAATTTTAAGTAATTGTAATTATACTGTATGTACCTCCCTGCAGGAGAAAAGCACTATACAAATACGTAGTTATAATAATAATAATAATAATAATAATAATAATAATAATAATGATGATGACGATGATGATGATTGATGATGATGATTGTTATTAATAATAATATTAATAATAATAATAACAAATGGAAAAAAAAGTGTAAGGTTCCCCCAAATAAGTAACCCATGTGCACAGCTTTAAATCTTTAGAAAATCAGGACCCCAAAAATTTTATATTTTGTATTTTTACAACCAGGGATCTGCAGAGGATCTTTATAGACAGATTGCTTTGTTTTTGGCACGCTTGCTGTCATTTTTATGCTAGTTTTTGGTTATTTTAGAAACTAACTTTCAGTAAATCTGTTGGTCAATCTGATGATTCTGTAGATAAATAATTGATGGCTGACCCAATGTTCTAAAGTGTCGAAAGTTAGTAAATTTTTAGGTTTTCCATCAGATTTGGCATTAGTAAATATGCAGTTTTGGTCCAGTTGCAAAACCAATGAAAATTTCCCCCCAAAACAAGAAACCGACCGTAAGTACATATACCCCCTGGTCTCTATAGTATACAAGGGGTGTGCAATAAGTTTCTGGATGCGCAGTGCTAGAATACACTCTGTCTGCTTGTGAACTGTAATCTTTGACTAAAGTTTATGTAAAACATCAAGACAGAGAATGGTACAGAATATAAGCATCACTACACACTGAAGAAGTCAACAACTGATAAGGTGCATGGTGCGTAAAAGTCACTAAAGTTCTGCTGGTCCCAAAGCTGAAGTGGTCTGAAATTCCACTGGCATTAATGTAAGCACAATAACTGTGTGGCGGGAACTTAATGGAATGGGTTACAAACAATGGGCAAACAGCTGTGTTCAAGCCTCAAATCACTAAGTGAAGGAATCTTAATATTTCAGTATATTAAGACTTTTTTAACAATACTATGATTCAACTTTGTGGCACCAGTTGGAGAAGGCCATTTTCTATACTATTATAACCTGATTTTTAATTAATCCAATGGTCAATGAAATAGTTACGCTGCTTCCGTTACCTTACACTCGATCAGTTGTTACCCATAGCAACCACGACTTTAGACATAGCCGCTAGTATATAAAGCGTGTGACTCAGGCGCTAGTGCGTATGAGACGGATATGAAGTTAAATTACAAATGCAATATGATTCCTCTCTAAGACCACCTTTTAGTAATACATTACATTTATTACTTATCTCTACCGAAAATATGAAAAGCTTCCTAAGCATCACTTACGCTATATACTGTACTTATAAAGGAATTTATACGCAAAGACAATATGTTTATATTGGGATCATGGATCCGACCCCGTGTCAAGTATATTTCAGTCCCTATAGGACAAAGGTTCTCAGAGGGTAACAAACATTAATATGAAACAGTTTCTACAATACAGGGTATACAATGAATATATTAATAAATGAATTAAACAAATGCAGGTACAGCCAACATAACGCAACAGACACACATATAAGAATATCAATTACCGTCACAGACGCAGAGATGCGATCGCACGCGCTCCCCCAGTATCCCGGGAATGTGTTCTGAACAGATCACATGTGTGCGTCCGGGCCTGGTGCAGCTCATTTTATAGGAAAGGGGCTGGAGGGTCAATCTTGATGTTTATTGGATGCAGCAAGGAGACCTGGTTTCTATTTTCTTAAGTTTCAGATGTCCATCTACAGTCCTGCCTGATCACTGGTTATAACTGGCTCAAACCAGCTACTTTTCTGCTTCTTTGTTCTTTGGTCGAAGCTATATATAATATATATACAATTGTTACAATGTTTTTAACTATCACTAATTGATGCGTGCCGTGCAGCTACACGGTGACGTCATGACTCGCCGTGGCAGAGGACAACTCGCACTGGTAGAATTTTTTGCACGTGGGTGTTGTGGGGTAAGCTCAATGTTAATGTTAATGTTTCTGTATCCTGATGAAAATCTTAACACGATTGAAACGTTGATAACATACTGCTTGTACAGCGTATTTATTTATTCATCTGAGTGCCGCACCTCCTGCAGATATAGGGGGAGATTCTCTGAGAATCTCTGCCCCCTTTCGCCTGTCTTCGCAATTATAATTATCGCATATGTTGTAACATATGCGATAATTATAGCAAAGGACAGCTCTTGCGTTAAGAGCTGTCCTTTGCGGTGAGAGTCGCCGGGTCCCAGCAGGTCCCGGCGGCTCCCGCCTCCCTCACACACCCGGCGCTGCTGCTGCTGCGCCGGGCTCTCCTCCTCCCTGCACCCAGAAGAGGATCAGTGCAGGGAGGAGGTCACAGGTCTGGGCAGCACTGCGCTGTGCTGCCCGGACACAGGTGAGGGGGCGATGCGGGGCAGCGGGGGTCCGTGCGGGGTCCTGCGGGGGATGCTTAGAGCCTCCCAAAATGCTGTAAAAACTGTGGCTGGCACCAGAGCATTTTCCATTATAAAGAGCGGAGTGCCAGTTCCCCCTGCCAAGATATATATATATATATATATCTATATATATATCTGGGGAACTGCATTTATTCGCATTATTATTTGTCCAACGAACCTGCATCTGTGACAGTGATTTCAACAAGACCAAACAATATCCACCGCCTTAGGGAATACACAATGTGCATGCTTCAGGAATACCACAATGATTGGATATTAATGCATCACGCCCACCCTCAATCAATTTCAGATTCTTTCGATTGAAGTTAAATCAGCGCAAATAGCGAAGTTAAAAGGCTAATTCCAACATGACTGTGTATAAAGTAAGGACTATAAAGACATGGTTTGATAAGTTTGATGTTGAATAACTTGTTTGCCCAGCACAGGTCCTGAATACAGCCCCATAGAGCATGTTTGGGATTACCTGGAATGGAGATTTCAAGTCAAACCTTCTCATCCAACATCAGGGCCTTACCTCTTAAATGCTCTACAGAATAAATGGGCACAAAGTCCCAACAGAAACACTCCATCATATTGTGAAAAGCCTTCCAAGAAAAGTGTAAGCTGTTTTAGCTGCAAAATGGAGACCAACTCCATATTAAAGAATAAGCATTTGAATAGAATGCCATTACAGTACTTGTTTATATAGTAGGTAAGGCTGAAAAAAGACTTGCGTCCATCTAGTTCAACCTGGTATAGATATCCATTGCTGATTTGGTAGGTTCTGGTATTTTACAGACAAATTATATTTCTTATTTGTACCCATGGATGTTTTTCTCCAGTAAATGTTTGTCCAACTTTGCCTTGAACGCATTTAATGAGCCAGCCGTTACCACCTCTCTGGGAAGAGAGTTCCAGAGTTTGACTGTTCTGACCGTAAAGAAATTCTTTCTACTAGCTGAATGAAATCTTTTTTCTTCTAATCTATACTCATGCCCTCGCGTCCTAGATTCCTTTCTAGTAGAAAAGAGGGTGCGTGACAGTTCCTTATATTGGCCCTTGATATACTTGTACATGTTGAGCATGTCCCCCCTTAAACGTCTCTTTTCTAATGTAAATAGTCCCAAATTGCTTAATCTCTCCCCGTAGCTTAAATTCTCCGATCCCCTAATAAGCTTTGTTGCTCGCCTTTGGACTTTTTCTAATTCTATGATGTCCTTTTTATAGTGTGGGGCCCAGAACTGTACTCCGTACTCTAGGTGAGGTCTCACCAATGCTTTATATAGTGGCATAATTACCCTTGAGTCCCTAGTTTCCATTCCCCTCTTAATACATGCCAGAATTTTGTTGGCCTTTTTTGTAGCTACATTACAATGGGCACTACATCCTAGTTTGCTGTCTATTTGGACTCCTAGATCCTTTTCAAGTATGGAATTACCCAGTTCCTCTCCGCTAAGGTTGTAACTTGCACACTGGTTGTGTCTCCCAAGGTGCATAACCTTACATTTATCTACATTGAACCTCATCTTCCATTTTTTTGCCCACTCATCTAGAATTGCAAGATCATTTTGAAGCATGGTGACATCTTCTGATGATTTGATGACTTTGCTAAGTTTTGTATCGTCCGCAAAGATGGATACATTGCTGAGTAACCCTATCCCAATATCGTTAATAAAAATGTTAAACAAAATGGGCCCCAAAACCGAACCCTGGGGCACTCCACTTAGTACCGGTATCATATCTGATACGGCACCATTCACAACCACTCTTTGTTCTCTATTACATAGCCAATTCCCTACCCATCTGCAGATATTTTCACCCAATCCTAGGTTCTCCATTTTATTAATCAATCTCTTGTGTGGGACAGTATCAAATGCTTTAGCGAAATCTAGGAAAATCACATCTACAGCATTTCCATTATCGAGGTTTTTGCTAACCTCTTCATAGAACCCTAGTAGATTAGTTTGGCATGAACGATTTTTCACGAACCCATGTTGGTTAGCACTGAGTAGACTGTGATGATCTAAATATTTCTGGATACCATCCCTTAAAAATCCTTCAAATAGTTTACCCACAATTGATGTTAAACTAACGGGTCTGTAATTAGCAGGATCTTCCTTTTTTCCTTTTTTGAATATTGGCACTACCTCTGCTATTCTCCAATATTTTGGTACTATACCTGACGATAGTGACTTGCTAAAGATATAATGTAGGGGGGTAGCTAGTTCATCCCTTAATTCCATTAATACCCTCGGATGAATCCCATCTGGCCCTGGTGATTTATTTGTTTTGAGTTTGCTTAGCCTCAGTATTATTTCCTTCGGCGTGAAATCCACAATGAGATCTGGCTTATTTGTCCCGTTTGTGGTAAATGTTCGTTCCACAGTCTGCTCTCCCTTAGTAAATACTGATGAGAAGAACTCTTTTCCCTTGTCCTCAGTAACACTTTTTCCACTAGTATCAGTTAGTGGGCCTATGTTTTCCTTAATTAAACGTTCACTATTTATGTATTTAAAAAACTTCTTTGGGTTGGTTTTGCTTTCAGTGGCTATGCACTCTTCATATAATATTTTAGCTGCTTTGATTACCCCTTTACAAGTTTTGTTTGATTCTTTGTATTTTGCGAACGCCTCCTCATTCAAGTTATTTTTATAGAATTTAAAGGCTCTGGTTTTATTGTTGATAGCTGACCTTACTTCTTTGTCCAACCATGGTGGCTTTTTTTTGTTAAATTTACCTTTAGTTACTTTAGGAATGTATTCAATAGTTAGTGAATCAAGCACCTTTTTTAGAGTATCCCACATTTCCTCTGCATTTTTTCCCTCCATAACCGTTTTCCACCCAATTCCTGTTAGGGCTTCCCTGAATAATTCAAAGTTCGCTTTTCTGAAGTTTAGTATTTTTGCAGATCCTTTTTGATGTAATTTACTGAAGTTGATTTCCAGTGAAACCATATTGTGATCACTGTTCCCTAATTGTTCAATTACTTTTGTGTTTGAAACTAAGTCTGTGTTATTTGTTAAAACTAAGCCCAAGAGTGCCTCATCACGAGTTGGAGTTTCCACCGTTTGTGTAATAAACTGGTCTTTAAGTAAGCTTAAGAACCCATTGCTTCTTGCTGATTTACCTGTTTCATTTTCCCAATCAATTTCGGGTAAATTAAAATATGCAATGGTCAGGTTTCCAGGGGTGGCCAAACCGGTCCTCGAGTTCTACCAACGGTCCACATTTACCAGGTTACCTAGCTGCTGCACAGCTGCAGTCATTACTAACTGTCACATTTTAAAACATGCTGCATTCATTCCTACTATAGATCCACAGGTTGCCTGGAAAACATTCACCATTGGTAGATCTTGAGGACAGGTTTGGCCACCCCTGATGTATTTAATGAGAGCAGGTTCAGTAAACCAATGTTTCAGTGCCAATTATGGTGCATGTACAAGGAACAAACGTACTCACCTGTAAAGAATCACTGGACTGTCCATGCCATCCTTCCCCACTAGTCACATGTCAAACAGTGACGCCAGTGATCACATAAGACCCAGAGCCACAGAGAGAGTCACAACAGGTGACAGATCTATGCCAATCACCATAGAGAACAAATGCTTAGCAACTAACCAGAAATTACATGCATGAAAGTAGGCAGTACAAAGCCTACCATAAAACTAACAACATATACATAGAATGAATCAGCAGGGCCCTATGCAAATGGTTGTGTACAGGTGCACATCCATATGCAACCCTGCAAATATGTCCAAAATCCTTCGTAACAGGCTCATCATCTAGCACAAATCATTGCATGTGCCGCGTAGCCTGACTAACTTGGTGCTTTGATGAAAAACAGTTACATATGGGCTGTGGCTGAGGTCACAAACCCTCCTTTAAGCCAGCGTGGCACGCATGGATTTTCCCTGACACGCCAAGCATTTTTCTAGACACGCCCTGAATTTTCCTAGCACTCCCAAAATACTGTCAATTTCCACCCCCACATGCCTACTCCCTATCAATCACCTTTTGAACGGCCAGCGAACAAAACTTGTTGCAATATGTCATTGCAGGACAACCTTGAGTGTGTGTACTGTATACTGCATGCTCAGTGTATCGATAATCACCCTCTGTGCGAATTCATAGTCATGTGATCAAGTCTGAATCGGGCCCAATGTCACACAATTACTGTGAAAACAAACGGTACATGAACGGTCAACAAAAATAGAAAATAGAAAAAAAATGGAGAAAAAAAATAAATAGTACTGTTACTATAACTGCAAACAAATAAAGAATAATAGATGAATATACCTAAAATAATATACCAAGAAAACCTACAACAAACAAGACAATCCTAAATTCCAATGTTCACTAGGGGACAATGGGCCTGATTCAGCATATGCAATCCATAGCAATGCAAACACAGGAGGAGCATCTTATCACCTCCTGTCTGTATTTGCGATTGCTAAAAAACTGACATTGCTTTGCAGTTCTAGAGGAACCACAATGCTCCTCTGTGACTGCAGCCTGAGTAAGTCTGACCTTACACAGGATGCCTGTTGCAGGACTTCTTGCAAGGCCAAGGAAACTGTGACTCGTGGTGGAGCAGTCTTTGGCCTCAACACAAAGGTGTTCGCAAAACTACAATGCGATCGCATGACCCATCCATCAGAAAACTGAGCAACTGATGGCGATCAGTATTGAATTAGGCCCAATGTGTCCAACTGATGTTTTGACCAGTCTTTTATAGTTTTCTTATGCTTGAAGTAACGGTTCTGATTCATCATCACTCGGAACGGGGCGAATTCGGCCCTGTTCCGATGTTTGGGGGGCTGCACATGCACAAGCACGTATTTGCGTATGTGCAGACCACGGCAACACTTGTCGGGCCGCTCATTGCGGGGAGAGAGGGACGGGGGTGGTGACGTCACCGGACCATGGGAATGCCAGCATTTTATGGGTATCCCCATTAAAATGCTGGTCGATCCCATGGGTACGCAGGCGGCTTGCCGCCTGCTGGGGGCTAATGTCACAGGACATTAACTGTTCGCCCCGTCTTTGTCCTAGCGCTCGTAAATAAAAGTCTGTTCTATCTGACTTCTATTTTTGAAGACAAGAGAAATCATTCAATTGTCGGCGACCATCGAATGATTTCCCGTGTTAGCGGAGGCATGTGATGGGATGTGTTCTCGTATACGTCCCCTTGCATGGAACCGAGGGGATTTAGTGGCAGGGTGGTATTTATCCGGGCGGCATCTCAGGCGCTCTGTAGCCATGTTCGTGGCTTACCAAGCCAACCTGAATCAGGACCAACATAAGATAACTATAACCAGAGGTGGTATGGGGTGAATTATCCAATAATGGAGAGAAGCCAGATTAGGATGTGCTTCATAAAAGTGTCTACCATTTGGATGGTCACTTTATCTAGAGTGAATGGCAGCTCTAATCGCAGAGCAATAAGCAGTCACCCACTCCTGCAATGGCTGGTCTGTCTTCCCTACATAATGCTTACCACAGGGACAACTGATCAGTTAAACAACAAACCGAGGTGAACACACGACTCGATGATGGATCTCATACTTCTTACCAGAGTACGGGTGACAAAATGTGTTCCTCTAATTATAAAATGATACGTAGTGCAGCTGACACATTTAACCATCCCGGTTTCTGGGTGTGTTTTAGAGATCATAGGCCAGATGCACTAAGCTTCAAAGGTGATAAAACGGAGAGTGATAAACAGCCAGCCAATCAGCTCCTACCTGTCATGTTACAGGCTGTGTTTGAAAAATGTCAGGCAGGAGCTGATTGGCTGGCTGTTTATCACTCTCCATTTTATCACTTCTGAAGCTTAGTGCATCTGGCCCCATAAGTGAATGGACAGTTCATGTATAGTATTTACCATTGTAAATACTATACATGAACATACCTTGTAAAAACCATCATACTGTATTTCAGTAGTAATATTTACTTAATCTCTAATGGTTTTACAGAATGAGCAAATAATATGTTGCAATACACAAGAGATGTTGATATATGTATAAGCGCATAGTAAATTGGATTCTTGGGAACTGTATAATTGTATTCAGCCTGCAGCCTAGAGCTTCTGTATGGTAACAGAACTCCTTGGTGACTTCAGATATCCATATACCTCAGCTCTCTATTGTGCATCACATGTTATTGTTTTGGACATAATGTAACAGAAGTAGCTACTGATTCTGAGCACTGTAGAAACATTAACGTGACACTACTGTCTACATAGTATTTTATTATAAATCCCTTTTAGAGTAGGATAGAATGTAAAAGGCAGTGTCATTTGAACAGAGGCTCCCTCGATGGCTGTATATCAGTCTCCAAGCAGAGGAAATCCTTAACCCCTTCCTGACACAGCATGTTTTTGCCTTCCTGACAGAGCCCTTTTTTTCAAATCTGACATGTATCACTTAAGTGGGGATAACTTTTTTTTGCTTTTACTTATCCCAGTGATTTTGAGATTGTTTTTTCGTGACACATTGTACTTCAAGTTAGTGGTAAATTTTCGTCGATACAGTCTGTGTTTTTTTGTGAAAAATACCAAAATGTTGTAAAAAAATGGAAAATTTAGCAATTTGCAAAATGTTAAATTTTCTGCTTGTGAGACAAATAATCATACCACTCAAAATAGTTAATAACTAACATAGACCATATGTCTACTTTATGTTTCCATCATTATTTCAACTTCCTTTTAATTTTTTTGGACACTAGGAGGCTTACAATATGAATAGCAAATTTTCAAATTTTCAAGAAAATTTCAAACACTGATTTTTTTAGGGACCAGTTCAGTTCTGATGTGACTTTGAGGGACTTGTATGTGAGACACCCCCATAAATGATGCCATTTCAAAAACTGCACCCCTCACAGTATTAAAAACAGCATTTTGGAAGTTTGTTAACCCTTTAGGTGTTTCACAGGAATTAAAACAAAGTGTAGGTGAAATGTCAAAATTTCATTTTTTTTGCAGATTTTCAATTTTAATACATTTTTCTAAGGAACACAGTACATTTTACTAGAGAAATGTGACTAAAAATTGATTCCCCCAATTCTTTTGTTTTCATAAATATCCTATATGTGGCCCTAGTGTGCACGTTGACCAAACCACAGGCTTCATAATAGAAGGAGCACCTACTTGATTTTGGAGCCTCCTTTTTATGAGATTATTTTTTAGGCACCATGTAGGTTTCTAGGCACCATAAGATGCTAAAAGTTAGGAACCCCCCACAAGTGACCCCATTTTGCAAACTACACCCCTCAGGGAATTCATCTAGGGGTATAGTGTACATTTCAAACCCCCAGGGGTTTCACCAATTGTGGTACAACTGGGCAGTGAAAATGAAAAATTAATTTTTTTACACAACAATGCAGTTCTGGCTCCAAATTTGTCATTTTCACAAGAAATGAAGGAGACAAAGCACCCCAAAATCTGTGCCCCAATTTCTCCCGAGTACGGCAATGCCTCACATGTGACCAAAAAATACCAGTTGGGTGCATGGCAGGACTCAGAAGGGAAGGAGTGATTTTTGGATTTTGCAGCTCAGATTCTGGTGGAATGTTGGTGGGTGCTATGTCGCATTAGCAAGACCCCCGAAGCACCAATACAGTGGAACCCCCCCACAAGTGACCCCATTTTGCAAACTACACCCCTCAGGGAATTCATCTAGGGGTATAGTGTACATTTCAAACCCCCAGGGGTTTCACCAATTTTGATACAACTGGGCTGTGCAACTGAAAAATTACATTTTTTACACAAAAATGCAGTTCTGGCTCAAAATTTTTTATTTTCACAAGGAATGAAGGAGACAAAGCACCCCAAAATCTGTGCCCCAATTTCTCCCGAGTATGGCAATGCCTCACATGTGACCAAAAAATACCAGTTGGGTGCATGGCAGGACTCAGAAGGGAAGGAGTGATTTTTGGATTTTGCAGCTCAGATTCTGGTGGAATGTTGGTGGGTGCTATGTCGCATTAGCAAGACCCCCGAAGCACCAATGCAGTGGAACCCCCCCACAAGTGACCCCATTTTGCAAACTACACCCCTCAGGGAATTCATCTAGGGGTATAGTGTACATTTCAAACCCCCAGGGGTTTCACCAATTTTGATACAACTGGGCTGTGCAAATGAAAAATTACATTTTTTTACACAAAAATGCAGTTCTGGCTCAAAATTTTTCATTTTCATAAGGTATGAAGGAGAAAAAGCACCCCAAAATCTGTGCCCCAATTTCTCCCGAGTACGGCAATGCTTCATGTGTGACCAAAAAATGTCAGGACTCAGAAGGGAAGGAGTGATATTTGGATTTTGCAGCTCAGATTCTGGTGGAATTTTGGTGGGTGCTATGTCGCATTAGCAAGACCCCCGAAGCACCAATACAGTGGAACCCCCCCACAAGTGACCCCATTTTGCAAACTACACCCCTCGGGGAATTCATCTAGGGGTATAGTGTACATTTCAAACCCCCAGGGGTTTCACCAATTTTGATACAACTGGGCAGTGAAAATGAAAAATTACATTTTTTTACACAAAAATGCAGTACTGGCTCAAAATTTTTCATTTTCATAAGGTATGAAGGAGAAAAAGCACCCCAAAATCTGTGCCCCAATTTCTCCCGAGTACGGCAATGCCTCACATGTGACCAAAAAATACCAGTTGGGTGCATGGCAGGACTCAGAAGGGAAGGAGTGATTTTTGGATTTTGCAGCTCAGATTCTGATGGAATTTTGGTGGGTGCTATGTCGCATTAGCAAGACCCCCAAAGCACCAATACAGTGGAAGCCCCCCACAAGTGACCCCATTTTGCAAACTACACCCCTCAGGGAATTCATCTAGGAGTATAGTGTACATTTCAAACCCCCAGGGGTTTCACCAATTTTGATACAACTGGGCTGTGCAAATGAAAAATTACATTTTTTTACACAAAAATGCAGTTCTGGCTCAAAATTTTTCATTTTCATAAGGTATGAAGGAGAAAAAGCACCCCAAAATCTGTGCCCCAATTTCTCCCGAGTACGGCAATGCTTCATGTGTGACCAAAAAATGTCAGGACTCAGAAGGGAAGGAGTGATATTTGGATTTTGAAGCTCAGATTCTGGTGGAATTTTGGTGGGTGCTATGTCGCATTAGCAAGACCCCCGAAGCACCAATACAGTGGAACCCCCCACAAGTGACCCCATTTTGCAAACTACACCCCTCAGGGAATTCATCTAGGGGTATAGTGTACATTTCAAACCCCCAGGGGTTTCACCAATTTTGATACAACTGGGCAGTGAAAATGAAAAATTACATTTTTTTACACAAAAATGCAGTTCTGGCTCAAAATTTTTCATTTTCATAAGGTATGAAGGAGAAAAAGCACCCCAAAATCTGTGCCCCAATTTCTCCCGAGTACGGCAATGCCTCACATGTGACCAAAAAATACCAGTTGGGTGCATGGCAGGACTCAGAAGGGAAGGAGTGATTTTTGGATTTTGCAGCTCAGATTCTGATGGAATTTTGGTGGGTGCTATGTCGCATTAGCAAGACCCCCAAAGCACCAATACAGTGGAAGCCCCCCACAAGTGACCCCATTTTGCAAACTACACCCCTCAGGGAATTCATCTAGGAGTATAGTGTACATTTCAACCCCCCAGGGGTTTCACCAATTTTGATACAACTGGGCTGTGCAAATGAAAAATTACATTTTTTTACACAAAAATGCAGTTCTGGCTCAAAATTTTTCATTTTCACAAGGTATGAAGGAGAAAAAGCACCCCAAAATCTGTGCCCCAATTTCTCCCGAGTACGGCAATGCCTCATATGTGACCAAAAAATAACAGTTGGGTGCATGGCAGGACTCAGAAGGGAAGGAGTGATTTTTGGTGGTGGAATGAATGGTGGGGGAGGGGGGCTGGCGCTGCGGCTGGTGGGGGGTGGGAGGGGTGCTGGCGCTTCGGCTGCCGGGTGGGTGGGAGGGGGGGCTGCCGGGTGGGAGGGGGGGGGCTGGCGATCGGTGGTGATCGGTGCTGTACTTAACAGCACCGATCACCACCGATCACTGTGTTACCGAGCGGCTTAGCCGCCGGTAACACAGAAAACGCTGCAATTGGCTGTTCACATTTGAACAGCCAATCGCAGCGATCGGCGGCGAGGGGGGGTGTCTGCTGTCAGGGACAGCAGACATCTCCAAACTGTCACCGCGTCTATAGACGCGGTGACAGTTCAAAGCCATGACGTATATATACGTCAACGGTCGGGAAGTACCTACCGACCATGACGTATATATACGTCATATGTCTGGAATATCTATCTGTCTATATATATATATATATATATACATATATACATATATATATGTGTATATATATATACATATATATATATATATATATATATATATATACATATATATATATACATATATATATATATATATAGACATATATATATATACATATATATACATATATACATATATATATATACATATATATATACATATATATATATACATATATATATACATATATATATACAGTATATATATGTGTATATATATATATGATTTCATTTTATACATTTTTTAAGAGTTTTACATGCGTGGGGGTTGGAGCTGGGGGGGAGCGCTGCGGCTGCTTCTTGCTGACAGGGAGCGAGGGAGGGGGAGCGGCTGCCGGAGGGAGAGCAGCTGCCGGGCGGGTGGGAGGGAGGGAGAGCGGCTGCCGGGCGGGTGGGAGGGAGAGCTGCGGATCGGTGGTGATCGGTGCCAGCACCGATCACCGCCGATCCCTGTGTTACCGAGCGGCTTAGCCGCCGGTAACACAGAAATAGCTGTGATTGGCTGTTCACATTTGAACAGCCAATCACAGCGATCGCCGACCGGTGGGGGCATCCCTGCCCCCCCCGGGCGGCGAGGGGGGATGTCTGCTGTCAGGGACAGCATACATCTCCAAACTGTCACCGCGTCTATAGACGCGGTGACAGTTAGAAGCCATGACGTACATGTACGTCATGTGTCGGGAAGTACCTCCCGGCCATGACGTACATGTACGTCAAATGTCGGGAAGGGGTTAACAAACTGCCTGTGCCTTTGCTAAATCAAGAGTCTGCTTTTAGAGTGGCCAATCCCAGGATCGAGATCGCCAGGATCCCGGAATTTTGCCCGGCTCCTGGCCACACCACCTGCCTGACTCCCTACTGCACGGCCAGCTCCCGGCCACACTGCACGTCCGGCTCCCGGCCATACCGCACCCGGCCGCACCATCCACCCACCGCCCGGCCGCACATGTCAATGTAACTAAATATGCGGGGCAGCCGTGGCAGTTTTCTTTTTATCAGGGTAGCCAATCCCAGGATCTCGGGAATCCCAGGATTGAGCATTTTTCTATCCCGGAAACTGGGATCGAAAAAAAATGCACCAGGATTGGCTTACCAAGTCTGCTTCTATAGCTCTTTAGAATTATTCAGCTGGATGGAATTATCTGCATTCTCTCATAAAGATGTAGTGTGCAAGGCCTCGGAATTTCTATCCATGCTCATTGCGATATAATGTGCTGAATAACACTTTGCGTCAAACAACATTAAACATTAAATTGTTTTTATGGAGTGGAAATAGATGCGTGCCCTAAATATCCACTGTCTCCTGTCTTTTAATAACATTGCACCACGCAATGAAATCTAATATGGTTGCATAACACAAGACACTGCCCACAGGTAGCCATGAATGACCTCACACTAATAAACTTCTACAATGCGTTTGTTCAGATGCTTCTCTAGGACCAGTAAACAGTAGCTTATCTAAAATGGATGCACCGTGCACCCATTATGATTTGTCAATATGCCCGTGAGGTGCTCTTCCTCTGTACTTTCTGCCATCTTTGGCTGCGTTTGGATATATGGCACCAAAGGCAGAGACCCTGGTATTATGCTGGATTCTTCTGCACATGTCATCTTAGATGTCCCCGGAAAGATGGCTCCACTGACAACAGGAGTAGGAGTATTTTGTTGTACAGTGGCAGGATTCTCTTACAAACCTGTGTAAACCACCAAAGTAAACAGGGTTGTTTGCAAGTGCCAGGTTGTTTCACGCACGTTATACAGGGGTGGGGTCCTGGGGTGCACATCGATTGAGAGGTGCGACCCTGCGGAGACCTTTCAGTAGAACTGCATACAAAGTCTTTAGATATACAGGGGTGGGGTCCTGGGGTGCACACCAATTGAGAGGTGCAACCCTGCTGAGACCTTTCAGTAGAACTGCATACAAAGTCATTAGATATACAGGGGTGGGGTCCTGGGGTGCACACCAATTGAGAGGTGCGACCCTGCGGAGACCTTTCAGTAGAACTGCATACAAAGTCACGCACGTGCATGCAATATCTCACGCTAGTGGATGGGGACCTTGAGAAACACATGTTAACACAATTTACTTGATTTCAGATTTTTTTCTAAATATCTTAATAAGACACTTCTGTCCTAGGGGTGGCGTGAGGAAATTCTGATAATCTAGGGCACCGTAATTCAAAAATGTTGGGAACCACCGCCCCTTAATAGCAGGGCAAATTTGTTCTCAAAATGGGTAAAACCATGTGCACTGCAGGTAGGGCAGATGTAACATATGCAAAGAGAGTTACATTTGGGTGGGGTGTGTTCAAAATGAAATCTAAATTGCAGTGTAAAAAAAAAAAAACAGCCAGTATTTGCAATCAGGTCTGAATAAGGCCCTAGATCCCAAGTTCAATTTGGATCTTTCCATGATTCATTTTAAATCTGAATTTCAGGTTTTGGATAGTGAAAAAATGTTTTATTAATTTTTATCAATTAGCAGCATTATCTGCTACCCCTGGGTTACAGCACTGACCACGGATTGCATGGGGGAGCCAGACAACACATAAAGGTGCATGTAAAGGTGTTTATAAAATATGTGCTGGCTGCGTTACATGGGGATCAGCAATCACCTTGCTGTCAAAGAGTCCTTGAAAAATAACCTGGGCCAAGTGAAGGACCCAGTTAACAGTGCTGTGTAAAATGGCATGATGCAGGTTATCCAACCAGGATTATGCTTAAAAGCTGCTGATTGGCTGTGTATGCGGACGCCCACCTCACGGTAGTGTCCATGAGTGCCCTGCATGGCAGAAACAGGTGCAACACTGGTACAGTGTGAATGTGGATGGCCAGGGAATAACTTAGGTCCAAGGTGCAGTGTAAATGTATACCTCCCAAACGTCCCGCTTTTCAATGGAACGTCCTGTTTTTTTGGGACGTTCCCACGTCCTGCCTGGGGCCGGCAGGGGGCAGTAGGGAGTCCCTCCCTGTCATTTCACAGCTGTGAAAACAGGGCGTGGTCTCACAGAATATGCCCTGCCCCTTGCCGCTAGGCCACTCCCCCAACATTTCCGACATGAGTGAAGTGTCTCTCTTCCCTGCAGTCCAATGTTGGGGGAGGTACGTAAATGGAGTCTAACCCAGATCTGACCTGAGTTGTTAGAGTGTTAAATTCTTGGTGGGACCTGGATTTTGGTTGAAATGCAGGGTTATTTGCTCACATGGTGGAGAAAGCCAGACTAGTGGCTAGAAAATTGTTTGTGGAAATGGAATAAAAACATTTACACATGCTCACACTGACACATAGCAGCAGCTTCAAAGCTCCGATGGGTGTACTATGTACTGCTACTACACTGCGAATCATCTGATTGTGCTTGCTTTACTGGTCGATGGGAACCAAGGCAGGAATAGAGAAGAATTGCTGCATGTAATCACACAGTCACTGGACCATTATAGTTTCCTTGTCAGGAGTTACCAAATAGGTTACTTAAGTTACAGCTTTTACTTATTACCATATCGCCTGCCGATGTGGTTGTAAATGGGTCCCGGATGGGGTCCCGACAGTCAAAACACCGATAGCCGGGTTCCTGACGGCCACCGGCTATTTTCCATCATGGGGGTCCACGACCCCCATAGAGAGAGAATAGAATAGGTGGCTCGCGTAGTGAGCCACCATGCCCGCAGCGTGGCGAGTGCAGCGAGCCCGCGAGGGGCTTAGTTGCGCTCACCATGCTGTCTGGGTCCGGCCAGTCGGGATCCCGACGTCGGGCTAATGACTGTCGGGATCCCGACTGTCGGAAACCTGTACAACACCCATTGTAAGTGTAATGCGTCTTTAGAAATTTGCAGTAGTGAGCAGCACCTATGTGTTGGACCCATCCAAGGCATTAGCTAAGCAGTGGAATGCATGCCTCACTTCTGGACGTACGTTCCGCACACTACATAACTATTTAATTACCCTTTTCTTCGGCCTTATGTTTATATACGGCTCTTTGTTGCATTCCTACTAGCATCCTCGTATTAAACATTGCTATTCATGCATGCACATTGTATAAAACAATATATGAGGAGTTTTGGTTGAGACAGGAATCAGGAAGTAGGGAGACTTCTTGTCTATAGGGTATATAAACCCATACCAATTCATTACTCTGCACACCTTGAAAAAGATCCCAGAAGGATCGAAACGCGTTGTGAGCAGAGGAGGAGAAGCTTGATTCCTGACTGAAAGATTGAGGCCCATTGTCAGAAGCTTCCTGGGATGACAATACGGATCTCATTCCAGGTTGTAGACTTTACATAACATCTGCCCTATCTAAAGTCTGAAAGCCATTGTGACATCCTCACCATTTTCTGGTTGTGTGGTCTCAAAGAAACCTTTATGGAGCATCAATCCACGTTTATGAGTGAGTTGTGGTACGCACTGTACATGTACATCCCTTACTTGTGGGCTTAAAAAGGTACCTTTATGTGAGAGAACTACCTTCGTGCACTGTGAGTTAGGATATGACTTCACTAAACGATACCTTGATAGGCTTTCTTCACCTATGTCTTATGTGAGTTGGGTACGCATTGTGATTTCCTGAGCGTATATAATGGAAGGAAAACCGACATAGCTCCTTTATATCAACACGGGTGGAGAGAAAGAAATATACTTGGACATACTTCACTATATGTTGTTTATGTATTTTCTTTTTCATGGACAAATATACATGAAAAATTTACCTATGAGAATTCATCTATATTCCTTCTGATAATCAATTTTGAATATCATACATCTGAAGGGAAGTAACATTTTATGTTTAAAGCGCTGGTGTGTCTCCATCTGTATCTGTTGTGCTCATCTAGTACATTCATTAACATGATAGGTAAAAGCTGACTGGTTGCTATGAGAAACTTCTCCACTTCTCCTCTCTAGAAGGTTTCATACGTCCACCAGGGCAAAGCATGGGAAGATTATGGTTTCCACAACTGTTAAAGAGGTGGGGATGGTCCAGCTTTGCTTAATCCCAGAGTCAGACTAGAGTTAGGTCAATGACGGAGACACCACATGTTAAACTAGTGGTTGTTCTCGCAGTTGGGACCTGTCAATTGAGTGCCCTGAAGTGCTGGTAGGTGGTTGACATTGACCCTTTTGCATTTACTTTTCTTAAAGTGAAATTGAGAAAAAAGGGGAGTCAGGATCTAAAAGACATCCCCGACCTCTCAAAGTAGGATTTCTGAAGGGGGGGGGGGGGTGTCTAACAGTTTTATTTATTTATTTATTTAGAGTGATTGTTGCCAGGTCTTTAGGTATGTATAATCAGCATATATAGCCACAAAAAAAGGGAATTTTATGTTAAGTTTTTCAAACTTATGCAGTTCCAATGATCACAGTAAGCCACTTTCCAGATTCTTTGGGGGAAATTTACTAAGATGTGAGTTGTATTTCACATGGGCAACTAATCAGATACTATTATCTTCTAGAAGGTGCTAAAAAAATAAGAAATAATTTCTGATTGGTTGCCCATAACAACATCACATGTGAAATACAACTCACATCTTAGTAATTTTCCCCCTTTCTCTGGTGCATTAAGGGGCCAATCAGAGCTGCTAGTTGAGCCGCGAATTTGGCCCCTCTGTCGATTATGGTGAGTGCCTTAGGTGCAATTTTCAATAGCTGGGGTGTTGTCTATCTGAATGACAGGCACCGGGCATTTCGGGGTGGACACCCGGCGTTTCATGGGCATGCCCACAAAAATGCTAAGTGCGGCCATCGAAACACTGGGTGGGCCCAGGGAATGCAGCCATTCCCCTTCCTGCAGGTGGCTGACGTCACATGATGTCAGTGCCCGCCCCCCAATTCCATAAAGACGGAGCAGCTAAATAGGGCTACTTTTTGGGTCTAAACAGAGGAAAAATCATTTGATGGTAAGTAACCATCTAAGGATTTTTGCTCTGTACGGGCACTTGCGAGCGGATGTGTAAGTGTACACATCCGCTTTGAGAGTAACAAGGGGGGCGGGGGGGTGTGTTCGCCGGACTGGTGTAAAACTGCTTGCTAGGCTCCGAATATAGACAGCCTAGCAAGCCGGTCTAAATCATGCCCTACGTGTGTAGATCCACACACACACACAGCAGACTTGGTAGGAAATGCTGATGGCACTAGGCATGTGCAGCAGCTGCCTATATATTGCCTGTAGTGGCTGCTTGATAGGCTATGGGGAAGGGGGGTTCCAGGCAACTGGAACACCCCCCCCCCCTGAATTTGCCAATGGAAAATATGCTAGAAAAAGGAAATTTGAATATATAAGTCATGAGAAATAAAGAATGATATAGTATTATTTTATTTTACTTGGTATAAATAACAGCATAAAAACAATAATATAAGTACACTAAAACTAACTCAGTGCTAACTATACAAGATCATTTGTTCCAGATAGGTAACGCTCTCTGCAAAATAGATGCGCCCAGTATTTCAGAAATCTATTGGTGTTTAATGAAATCTTGGAAATGTGTGAACATTATTCTGATCAAAACAAACAGCGCAAGAGGGTTTATTTTCTGGAAACAAAAAAAATAAAATAAATAGATAAAATGAAAAATCTGAAAAACATTGCAAAATTCTGTCATTCAGCACATCCGTACACAGTGAACTGATTTTGAGTTTAAGTTATTAGAATGAATGGGTGTTATTATATTTTACTTGTAATAACAAAATACATGAAATAGAAAATTATATAGTAATTATTATTATTTTTTTTGTACTTTACAAACTGGTTTCATGCATTCAAATGGTATTTCTTCAGCTGCTGGATGGGAGGTCCAGGAATGAGGTGTGTTTGTGTGTCTGTGGGGTGGGTGACGGTGTGATACTGGGAATTGCAACCTTTACAGTGCTGCAAATATGTACATTGGGGAAAGAATACAGGGCAGTTTTGGATACAATTAGGTGATGCTGGCAGATGAGTTGACAGCCTTGTCAGGCCCAGGTAATGGGAAAGGCATGACCAATGGAGGGAGGTGTGGTGAGACCCCCTCCTAGGAAATGTATGAGCGGCCTGCAAAGGGGGCACCAGACCCTGTTCCAGTGGGTGGCAGGACAGCAGAAGAGGAAGCGGCAGTGGGCAAATGCTATTGCTTCTCCCGCACATCTCATAAGGGAAGAGAGGACTGACCAGCAACGTAAATCCCATAGGCAATGGAAACTCCAGTCTCCTAAAGGGGCATCTGCTGGTTCACACTGGGATTTTATAATGGGTGTGCCTGTAGCTCTTCCAATGGAGCTTTGTGGTGCACTTGCTGCTGCTGGTGCATAGTAAATCAGTTCTGTCACATGAGCCCTGCCAACACCTGCGTAAGGGTGCAGGACGGCTCCTGCCTGGTACCGATCAGCCTGTGCTGCAGCAAGAACGGTGAACCCTCCGCTGCTCCTGAACTGTGAGTTGGCACCCACCAGTGAATGGTTATGGTGTAGCAGATCGACTTGTCTAGATCCACCATGTTATGGTCAGACACGCTTAGTTGAATGTGTCTAGTTAGACTCCTAAAGATAGTCAACAGAGTCTAGATTGACATCAATGAAAGATAGAGGCAATCGTTAGGTCGAAGGTAGCATGATCAACAGTCATAAGGTCTACGCTCGGCACACTATTATAATCTATCTTTATGCCCACTTGAATGGTAAAGTGTGAACAAGGTTGGTCTAATGCAAAATAAACCTTGAAAAACTCATGTAAACATTATGACTATCAATCAAGTTCCTGTTGACCTAACACTCGGGTCTAACTTTAATTACTGTTTATCTAGATGATGTCGACTACAGGTGTCTAACTAGACGAGTTCAACTAAGCGTGGTTGACCATAACATGGTTGATCTAGACACATCGAGCCGTCGACCGGATACGCCAGTGAAGACGGATTCATGCTGCAGGTGGCTGAGTCTTGTGAGTCTGACCCTGACCCACTGGCCAATGTCACATATTTTTTAAAGAGGAGGGAGGCACTAAATGTCAACTTGCCTTGGGGCAACTGGGATAAAGTTACACCTCTGGAACTGACTGCTTCTGCCTCTCTCCCCAGCAGCGGTTTCCTGTGTGCTGTGCTGGGAAGACAGAGACAGACCTCTCTCTCCCTTCCCAAAGTGCCTCTGGAGGGGGTTAGCAGGACCGGGGCCCTCTCCAACAGGCCCGGACCCAGGTAAAGAGTACCTGGTCTCCACCCCCTCCCGGCACCACTGTGTGCCGGCTCTGTGTGGGCCCCTCCCCTCTGGCAGCACTCTAGTTTTATCCAGAGTCTACTTGTGCGTGTTCAGGTCTCCAGAAATATGACACCCATGCCATGCTCCTGGAGACATTTTGACCAGATAAATGGCTCCAACACTTTACCAGCGATTTCTCCTGTTTTACAACTCTAGGGAGGTAAGTGTAATATTTTGTACAGGTTGTGCAATGTGGGCCCCCCCTGGACTAAGGGGCCAGTGAGCATTGCACACCCTACACCCATTACAGATACCTTAATGGTACAGCACCAAGAAAATGCAATTTCACTTATCTTGTGTCATCAAGCTCCCAGATTGCCCATGTTACTGGGGAAGGGGTGTGATCCGATGGCCCGATCCTATTGAAATTTTTGGGGTATCTTAAACATTCATAGATATTAGGTTTAATGTACAACATGTATACAGACCATTCTGTACACAAGATGAAAAACAAAATGTTACACATACAGCAGATCCAACACATCCTCACTGTGGAGGATCAAATCCCAGTGCCTATATTCCTGCAGTCCTGAATCTCGGATGTAAAGCATTAATTATAATTTGCTATGAAGAGGTCTTTGAGAATTATCCAACCGTGAAACCCTTCCTGTTTCTGGGTTACTCAACAGAGATTTATCTTCAAGCCGAGATACATATTTTACACATAACAGTAGATTCAACAGACCAAAATATAACAAGCACAGGATTTCCTATCTCTGGGAAATCTTGTTGAGTGTATACAGGAAATTGCAATTATTAAGACACATCAGAAATGTATATAGTATCCAAAGCAATTGCTGCACTGTGTTATTTTGCTTCAAGTTTGAAACACTTATCATTTCAACACTGTTGTCATTTGTTAAATTGGAAGGTTATTTTATCTAGACATGGGGGGAATGTAATAGCTTGCATGATGCAGGCATCGGAGAGTTCTTGGTAAACCTGCCTGATGTTTTAAAAGGGCAATAGTTTAAAAGGCAAATCCAAAACATTGGGCAAGCTCACATATCATCTATCCATTTGAGTGGCAGGTGAGCCGTGTAATTGGAGGGGGCACCCAATGCCCCAGTCCCATCAGAGGGATCAACTGGGCTCTGACAGTCAGAGGCCAATGTGCTTGATGCTTAGCCTGTGAACCGTTCCTGTTTGGCTGCCTGACCGTGAGTCTGGATTGGCAGGCAGTCGTGCTGTCACTCTCTCCATAATTTTCCATGATTACTACCACACACTGAATAGAAGATGATGGCAATAAAATCTTCAACCCTGCAAAGAGATCTGTCAAGAGACAGATATAAGCAGCACTGTCCTGCAAATCACAGTGTATAGAAGGATATCACTGTTATTTGCCACCTACTATATGAAGAGGGCTCAACAAAAGTTTTGAAACTGTACATCATAATTGCACTCAGAACATTTGCAGGCTAAGTGGGTGGGGTGTGGTATGGCGCTCCGACAGTGGAGCGAGCACAAAGAAGCCCCTTGCAGGCTCCCTGCGCTCATCAACCTGCGGACTCGCTGCGCTCACCACAGGTTCTATTCTCCCCCTATAGTTGTTGTGGACCCCCTCTAGGTAGAATAGCCCCGGTGAGTCGGGATCCCCCCTGTCGGAGCACCGCCAGTCGGGACTCCGACAGCGGGGTACTGACTGTCGTGATCCCCCCTGTCGGAGCGTCAACCGGCACCCGGTACTACACTCTGTACATTAAAGAGTATGAGTAAAACATACAGCGCAAAGGTTTTGTTTTCTGTAAACAATAAATTAAATAAATTGATAAAATGAAAGATCTGAAAAACATTGCAAAATTCTGTCATTCAGTACATCCATACGCAGTGAACTGATTTTGAGTTTAAGTTATTAGAATGAATGGGTGTTATTATATTTTACTTGTAATAAAAAATACATGAAATAGAAAATTATATGGAATTTTTTTTGCGCTTTACAGAGTATAGTTGCTCATTCACATCAGTCCCTGCCCCAGTGGAGCTTACAATCTATATTCCCTACCACATCTACACACACACAGACATTCAAGGGTTAATATTTGTTGGACGCCAATTGACCTACAAGTATATTTTTGGATTGTGGGAGGAAACCGGAGTACCCGGAGTAAACCCACGCAAACCCGGGGAGAATATACAAACTCTGCACGGCTAGAGCCATGACCTCAGCGCTGTGAGGCAGTAATGCTAACCATTACACCATCGGTGCTGCACAGATGCCAGCAGATGAGATGACATCCTTGCCGGGCCTAGGTAATGGGAAATGCATGACCAATGGAGGGAGGTGTGGTAAGACCTCCATCCTAGGAAATCTATGTGCAGCCATGCAGGCTGCACAAGGGGCTTCGGACACTGTCCAGTGGGCAACAGGACAGCAAAGGAGGAAGCGGCAAGTGCTATTGCTTCTCCCGTACATCTCACAAAGGAAGAGAGGACTGACCAGGAACGTATCTCCCAGAGGCAATGGAAACTCCAAACTCCTAAAGGGGCATCTGCTGGTTCACATTGGGATTACAATGGGATCCAAGTGTGCCTGTAGCTGTCCGTCCACAGTGTCCACTCTCAGCGCTTCAATTCCCAGACACAGCGACGCTGTCGCTTCACGTACCTCTGACCCAGCTATCATCTGCCTTCTCTTATTTATTTATTTACAGTTTCTTAAATAGTGCAGCAGATTCCATTGCGCTGTACAATAGTAGACAGTGAAAAAACAAACTGGGTAACAACAGACAGACTCGGAGGTACTGTAGGAGAGCCTGGCCCCTGCTGCAAGCTTACAATCTATAGGGACATAGGAGGGAAACACAAGGACAGGCACCAGTAATAGCATAGCAGTCCCACCAAGTTACAAGTCCAGAAGGGAAGCTATATAATACATAAGTGCCTCAGAGGGTTATGCGTGTAGAACTTAAATGTGATAGGCTTGTCTGAAGAGGTGAGTTTTCAGGGAACACTTGCAAGTTTGGAGGCTAGTGGAGACTCATATTGTGCGTGGAAGGGCATTCAATAGGATGGGAGCAGCCCGACGAAAGTCCTGTAATAGTGAATGGGAGCTAGAAATCCGTGCAGAAGAGAGACGCAGATCTTGTGCAGAGCGGAGTGGTCGAGATGGGAGATATTTTGTGATAAGTAAAGAGATATATGATGGTGCAGTATGGTTAAAAGCTTTATATGGGAGTAGAAGTGTTTTATATTGAATACGGTAAGATACAGGCAACCAATGAAGGGACTGGCAGAGCGGATCAGCAGACAATGAGTGTCTTGCAAGAAAGATCAGCCTAGCAGCAGCATTTAAAATGGATTGCAGTGGTGAGAGTCTGTTCTTGGGAAGACCAGTTAGGAGACTATTACAATAATAAATGCGGGATATAATGAGTGCATGGATAAGAGAGTCAGAGAAGCAAACACTGAAAGAGCGTTCAGATAGGTTTAGATGTGAACCAGGAAAGGGCTGTATGTGAACCAGGAAAGGGCTGTATCATTAAGACCTAGGTAGTGTAGTGTTTGTAAGAGAAGAGTGTGATCCACAGTGTCAAACGCAGCAGAAAGATCTAGAAGAATAAGTAGTGAGTAATGGCCTTTAGACTTAGCAGTTACCAGATCATTCACCACTTTAGTCAGTGCTGTCTCAGTGAAAGCCTGACTGAAGCGGATCTAATATGGTGTGAGAGTCAAGAAAGTTTGTGAGGCGAGAGTAGATAAGTCTCTCCAGTAGCTTGGAGAGGCATGGGAGCTGAGAGATAGAATGATAGTTATAGAAAGTTAGGGTAAGAATTGTGTTTTATCACAATGGGAGTATTCACTGCATGTTTGAGCAGAGAACAAAAAGTACCAGTAGCAAGAGAGAGATTGCAGATTTTAGTTAAGATTGGAATAAGTACAAGAGATAGATTTTTAATGACTTGTGCAGGTATAGGGGGGAATTTACTAAAG
This sequence comes from Crinia signifera, assembly GCF_055691185.1. Taxonomy (NCBI): domain Eukaryota; kingdom Metazoa; phylum Chordata; class Amphibia; order Anura; family Myobatrachidae; genus Crinia; species Crinia signifera. The sequence goes on along the minus strand of NC_139220.1, from coordinate 49,201,072 downwards.
GAAATTTGTAAAAAAAATAGGTGTATTTTTATCCAGAAATACACTTATTTTTTACATTTACTATACTGAAAATACGGCAATTTGTATTTGTATTGATGTGCTATTAATACGAATACGAATTGTCGTATATTCAGGATAGTAAATGTCAAAAATAAGTGTATTTCTGGATACAAATACACCTATTTTTTACAAATTTCCTTTAGTAAATTTCCCCCATAGGATCAAGAGGCGAGGTAGTAGAGTAGGAGGATAAGAAGAGTGTGGATACTTCCTTTTCATTTGTGGGCTCAAATGAAGAGAAAGTACCAGAGGGTTCAGGTGGGGAAGAAAGAGGTATAGAGGTTGTGGAGCATACCATTTCATCTCGGATGTTATCAATCTGGTCCTTAAAGTAGGAGGAAAGTTCTTGTGCACTGATGGTAGCCGGTGGGGGAGGAAGGGGAGGGTACAGAAGAGAACTAAATGTGTTAAAAAGTCACTTAGGGTTGGTGGCATGAGAAGAGATGAGAGATTGGTAATATGTTTGTTTGGCAGTGTCCAAAGTATTGCAGTAGGAGTGGTAGCTAGTCTTATATGTGAGGAAATCAGTCATACTATGAGATTTACGCCATTGGCTTTCTACTTTACATGACTGATTTTATAGTTGTCTTTTTGTTTTGGAGTGCCACGGTTGGCATCTAAGCCTACGTGGGGTGTAATGGGTAGCTGGAGCCACTTCATCAAGGGCTGTTTCAAGAGTCTGGTAGAGGTGGGAAACAGCAGAGTCAGGAGAGGTAAATGTAGAAATTAATGAGAGCTGTTGTTGCAAAGAGGTGGAAAGTTGTGGAAAATTAATAGCATTAGTATTTCTGCGGGTTAGGGTAGGTTTGCATGATTTCACTGTCAGTGAGCTTGGGGTAATGGAGGAGAGTGAGAGGGTAATGAGATTGTATTCAGAGAGAGGGAAGGGAGTGTTAGTAAAATCAGAGACTTGGCACAGCCTGGTGAAAACAAGGTCAAGGCAGTGGTCTTCCTCATGAGTAGAGGCATCGGACCCTTGGGAAGAGGCCGAGAGAGGAGGTTAGAGAGAGGAGTTTGGAAGCATGCAAAGAAGGACTGTCAATAGCAATATTGAAGTCACCCAGGATGATAGTGGAGATGTCAGAGGATAAGAAATGGGGGAGCCAGGCAGAGAAATCTTCTAGAAATTGAGTTTTGGGAAGCCCAGGTGGGCGATAGATAGCAGCAACACGCAGAAAGAAAGGGGAAAAAAACCTTAATAGAGTGAACTTCAAATGATGTAAATGTGAGTGAAGGAACTGGTGGAAGAACTGAGTATGTGAATGCTTGTGACAGTAATATACCAACCCCACCTTACCAGGCCTGGAGGTGTGAGTGATGTGGAAACCACCATGTGACAGTGCTGCAGGCGAGGCCGTGTCTGATTGTGTGAGCCAGGTTTCTGTAATGGCCAGCAGGTTGAAGTTGTGAGAGATGAAGAGGTCATGAATGATGTTAATGTATTGCAAACAGAGCATGCATTCAATAGGGCACATTTAAGTTGTTTGGTGTGTGGTGGGAGTATCTCTTATAGTATCTCCCTCTACTATATACTCAAGCTATTACTATATACTCAAGCTATACTCTGCCTCCCTTCATGAGCCCCCACCCCCCCACCCTACACACAATCACAGCCTTCCTCTGCCTCCTCCCCCTGTCCTACAGTTCCTCTGAGACAGCTATCATCCACCTTCTCTTAGTCTCTCCCTCTACTACCTGTACATACTCAAGCTATTACTATATACTCAAGCTATCTCTGCTTCCCCTCCTAGCTCCCACCCCCATTCCCAGCCTTCCTCTGGCTCACCACTGTCTCCCACCAACTGTCCAATTCTCCTCTAACTCCATTCCTACTCTACCCTTTGCTACTTACTGTTTCCACTTCCAGTCCCACCTCATATTCATCAATCCACTTTTCCTTTACCACAATCACCTACTGACCAGCTATTTTTTATCTTACCTCCTATTCACACTGCCTGTCCACCTCTCCACTCCTAGTCCTATCTGCTGCTCAGCTACCATCTTTCTTCTCACTTCTGGGCCCAGCTAGTCTTAGCCTCCTTTCCAAGCCTCAACCCTTGCCTAGCTATCCCATGCCTCCCATTTCTTTCCACCTCCTGTCTCCCTATCCTCTACCTCCATTCCCTGTTCTACCATTGCCCAGTTATCCTCTGCTTTCCCTCTTATTAAAAATTTCTGGTGCCCTCTGTCTACATCTATCTCTATCCAGTGCCTCAACTATTCTTTTAACACTCCCCCATCCCCAACTCTGCCCTCACCCACACCTCTTTTTTCCACCCTCCCTGTCCCAGCTGTCCTAAGCACCCCTCTTTCACCTTTTCAATGGTTTTTAAGTGGATATGGCTTTTTTATTTGGATCTGGCTTTCTTTGCTGTGGATCCTGGGGGTGCAGGGTACAGAAGTGCAAGGTAGTCATTCCCTGCGAGGCCACAAGTTCTAGGAGCAGTAAGTTCCCTGTACTCCGGGTATACAGTACATGGAATGGATCAGCCTGGGATCTGGCAACATCAGAATCACCATAATCCTGGTTTGTTGTACATGCTGAATGTAGAATGAGATTAACATCACAGAACTGCTGCCTACTGTACATCAAAGACCAAATTAGCACTTTAACTGTATTCAGATGAACACATCATGTTGATCACTGAAGCTTTTTGGGACTATTTAATATAACGGAGCATAGTGTCTAAGATTTTACAAATAATTATGCTGTTGCATGCTATTTATAATTACTGTATGTACTGAACATCTTGAAAACTGTTAAGCATTGCTGGTGTGAATACTGTAGCTCCTTAATGCAAGTTTGAATTAAAAAAAAAAACACCTAAAAATCTTCTAAACTTTGTTGTTTTCTCTTTGTGATAAGTTGCACGCAGTAAGAGATCTGGTCACAGTTAGAATATTCATTGTTTAGTGTAGTTGATTTGTACTTCAAAAAATACTCGCATGTGGTGCCTGGCACATGAAAGGGATAACAAAAAACATCAAAGGGGAAATGCTGTAGGTTCAAAGATTACAGGTCTGTGAAATATCATGTCCCCATCTTGCAGTACCAACTTTGATGCAGACATTCTTTTGGTCATAGGGAATAGAAATACATTTTTTGTCGGCAACATTTGTTTTTCTGTCATTAATGAAGTGTCTTCAATCATTTCTATTGAGAAACAATGTTTTTGTGAAGGGATACAGCAGGGCCATCTCAAAAGCATTTTAGGCCCTGGGCAAAGCTATGCACTGGAGTCTTGACTCCCTACCTACCCATTAACACGAACATGTTTTTTTTTTTTTTTTAAATCATAACATGCTACTCTTGCAGTACTGCACTCTTCACTTGCTTTCATATGAATGGCTGTCAAGCACTCTGATTGGTGGATAACTCCAGCCTATACCAATCAGCATGCTGACAGCCATTCTGGCTGCTGGCTAAAAAGCAGGAAGGGAATGCTGCACTCTGACTGGAGAACAGCACCAACCTTACGCCAATCAGCATGCTGACAGGCATTCACTGTCTGGCTGCAGGAAGAGAATTCTGATTAGTCGCTCTGATATTCTATACTGCCTGCCGAGAAGCTCAGGAGACAGGTGCTTGCAGCCCAATCTGCCCCTGCTCCAAGGCACCTAGAATTTGGGGCCCTTGGGCAGCTGCCCATTAAGCCCATACGTTAAGATGGCCCTGGAATACAGAAAAAATGGGAAGGCAACAGGAAACATAAACAATGAACCATCAATTTTAACAGTCAAAAAGCAGTCAAAAACAAAATTCCGACAATGCAATACAAACACAATCAATAGAATAGAGAAAACATATGTTTAATCCCATGTGCACTTAATTTACGAGCTAACATTTTACAAGGCCTGTTAACAACTTGGTCAAATTTGTGACGTATCCTATTGAGGGCGGTTTGCGTCCATGCTATAAGAAGTTTATATACTGTAATTGACTCTGAATGGCAGACATTACATAAGGTCTTAGAGGGATGAAGTTTATTTCTATCCTCAGTTTCTTTAAGCTTGGACTCTACTGTAAATCTGATTTCCGCTGCAAGACCCGTCTTTTGATTTTAGCACCCACGTGGATGGCTGAGCCCTTACTCAAAGCCTTAAAGGCACACCAAAAGGTCATTGTAGAAGTGTCAGAGGGAAAATTAGCAGAGCCATAAAAGAGGAAATGCTGCTAGCGATACATTTTTTAGAAATAGGATTTAACAGGAGATGAGTTTACAAAAACTATGGACGGGGTAAAGGGGGGAGGGGTACAACATGTTGGGAAATGGTCAAACATCACGGTATCGGAGAGTAATCCAACCAAGAGATAGGCAATATACTTTATACACTGACACCAACTGCCATCCGCCGTCCGCTGCTGTCCACCAAATGGGGCACGCGCCTGTAGAGGCGCTTGCACGCCTTGTTCTTGGCAGTGGACTTGCGAGCGTGTCAGAGATTTCTTTTTGATTTGTATTGCAGAATGTTTCATTCTTCTTTTATTTTTTCTTTATTTACAGTGTGTTATATAGCGAAGCATATTCCATTGCTCTTTACAATTGCTTACATTGTTGAGAAAAAAAATAGTTTATTGAAAGCAGTGTATCACAATCTACCCATATAACTGGATGTTCTCTTTTAACCAAGGATCAGAGCAGACAACAGAACAAAGTTAATTAAATAAGGATTTTTTTTAAATATATTTTTATATGATAGGACCATGTAATTCACCAGGATTGTAATAGCCTGATCCGTAATAACTTTAAAGTAAAATGTGTTCCGCTATGTAGAAGTGTTCCAAGTGTGCGAAACAGCAAAATTCACATGAAATCAGAAATAACGGAACCAGCTCCTTCACCTCTGGCATGAATGAATTGAATGCTACTGTAGTTTTTTCCAACACGCGTCACCAAATATAAAGGAAATTAGCAGGTTGTGTAACTTTACTTTTGATTCCATTATGCTTGCACAGATATATTTATACATATTTCAGATTTATGTATAACATTAATAGCATATTGACTACATTAGAGTTTTCCTTTCTGGGAGATGCTTGGAGAAGAATAGCAGGGGGGCGGGCCGAATATAACATCATACTTGCCTACTTTAAGAGTCTCCTCCCCAGAAGAAGGAGGTTCTGCTGCTTTTCTGGGGGTGGGGCTTGCTGTCATTAAGCCCCACCCCCATTCCTGTAAATGGCTTCGCCCCTCACAGAGAAACCACTGAGATTGGCTTGAAATTGCATAGGGTGAGCCGGAAATGATGTGGGTAGTATAGAATGAATCATAAGGCCCCGTCCCCTCCGCAGGTACAGTAAATTTCCTTTATATATTTCTGTATTCTGTCAACTTCACTAGGTGGGAGAGATGTGCCTACTCTTCCGGGGCTGCAAAGGAATCTCTCTCTCTCTCTCTCTCTCTCTCTATATATATATAGATATGTACACACACACACACTCACATATTAGGGATGAGCGGGTCTGGTGGCATGGAAGGCTGTGGAGGGCAGCGGAGGACTTACTATGGGGGAACTACTATTGGAAAATACTTAGACGGATTACTATGGGGAAATACTAAGGTGGCTGCTTTGGAGGACTACTAAGGGGCCACTTTATTTTTAAATTAAAATTCAAAAAGTATGATTGCATAGGATAATCAGTTTATCCATTGCAACATAAACTTACCGGCCTGGGCATGTAACATGGCATTCTAGTCCACTGGCATTTAGGGGTTGAGCTTTTAAGGGAAGGGGAGGAACGCTGTGTGAGGGAAGTTCCTATTTCATTGGTTGATCGAATGTCAAGGGGGTGGTTGTATTTCTAATATATGCTGGTGTCTAGAAAGAGCAATCTCATTTCAGTCAGATTTGTTGGTCAGATAAGTAGTGTCATGTGGATTGGCTGTTGTTTATTCTTTTCTTCCATATTTTTATATATTTTCTTGGAACTATTTTATTCTATTTTTCCTTCTTTTTCCTCTCCTGTTTTCTCTTTCCTAATCTTCCTTTATTCTTATCTTTGTGTCTCTACTGTTTAAAATCATATCAGTCAGGGACGATTGCAGGGTAACTCTGCTGGGCCTGCCTTTACGGAGACCACAGACGTTCACTGGCGCACCTGCCCTTCCAGTCAAGAGGTGGCTTGAAGGCCTTCAGTGCAGCTTAGGGGGTGGCTGACCTCTGGTGCAGGGTTTGTATCAGGGCATGGCATTTTCACTGGCGGGGGATCGGTGTCTGCTTACGGTTGTGGGCTTGCAGTCCATTGGGGTGTCGAGTCTTCATGTCAGGTGTGGATGTTTAGCTCCAGCAGGGGTTTCCAGTGCCCTGATGCTGCTGGTTTGCAGGGTTTGGCTGCTGCTGGTGTACTGTGAGACACAAGGCTTGTTCAGCAGCTCTGTTTTCACTTTGGGGACTGCTTAGTTTGGGGTGTTCCTTAGCCTGACATAGGTAATCGGGATTCACTGCATGCACTGGATTTGAAAGGGTACCCCTGCTGCCATGGTAAAGGTGCCCTGTTGTCCACCCAGTACTGGGGTATACAGCTATTGCTGTGCTACGGTGGGCTCTGTTGGGGGTGCAGCCTCTCCTACAAAGGCCTCCCATCTTTTTTCGCGTCGGCGCCCACTAGGTGCCCTGCAGTTAACATGCAGGGGTCAATTTTGGGGGATCACTGCTGCATGGGCTGGGGCATACTTGGGGGCTCGGTGTTGTGGTCTCCTGTGGGGCACTCCTGCCCCCCCCCCCCACTAGGCCGACAGTCGGGTCGCTACCATTTTGGAACATCTACAGTTCACCTACAGTGCAAGTTTTTCTCACCCATGGTATATTATGTTAAAGGGCAATTTGTTGAAGTTTTTATTTTAATAATTTATTAACAGCTATTATATAGGGCACTTAACCTGCAGCGCTTTACTGTGAATATATAGCTATCACACTAGTCCCTGTATCAGTGTAGTTGGCAGTCTACGCCCACACATTCATTCTAGGGTTAATTTGGTTGGGAGAGAATTTGCCTAAAGTGTAGTTTTAGAACATGGGTGACCTGAATGCCCAGAGAGTGTTCAGGCTCTGCATGTTTGGGGCCTTGGTGGGCATCGGGCCCATGACCTCAGTGCTGTGGGGCAGTAGAGCATCTAGATAAGTGCTTCTCTGCCTAATTGCATCAAAACACATAGTTACATCCCAAAAAAACTTCTCCATTACCTTTTTTGGCTTATATTTGCAAGGCACAAAATCCTTTAAATACGTATATGGCTTTTCGGTGTTTAGTGTTATGGTTATTTATTGTTATTATTACGAAAATTTGATATTTTGATGAATCCTCTACATTTTAGCCATGTACTAAGTAATTGTCCGTCGCAAATTCTGTAGCTTGGCAGCATCAGTGATCAGGTAAGTACTGTATGGATTGTGAATATCATTAGGCTATATGCATGTATAAAATATCGAACACCCTCTGCAGGTCTACCCCCTCGGTATTCTGTCAGTCCCTAGTTTTAGGCTACGGTGTTATCTCTGTAATAAATATTAACTTGAGCTACTCTGACAACAGGGATGCGTTCGTTCGCACGGGGAAGATGTTTGTTGTTTGCACATGCGCATCTCTGCACATGTGCTGGGTGGATGCGGCCATGGTAAACACATTGTTTGCAGGGTGCACGCAGCCATCATAGCGGCCGGTGGGCGGGGGGCGGCAGGGTGAACCATTAGCATATGGGAATGCCCAGGATTTCATGGGTGTTCGCATGAGAACGCTGGGCTTTCTCATGCTAATGGCACGATGATGCGGGTGCAGGGGGCAGGCAGCTGCAATCACCGTATGTCAGCTGCCCGCCCACTTCCCTCAGAATGTTCATGCAGATCTAAGGTTGCTCAGAGCAACCTTAGATCTGCATGCATGTTCCACATCATTCGATGGTTGCCGACCATCGAATGACATGGGTGTTCCCCCGCAGGCTGCAACTGGATGTTTATGTAAAACCTCCATTCACAGCCAGTAAGAATGTATGCGCCGTGAATAAATTTAGCTATAAAACGTATAATGTCTGTTTGCTATATGTAATTATGTAGCAAATCGAAGTAGTGCTGTGTGATTAAAAATTTTGGACAATTGCTCCTTCCAACTTATTGAACTCCTGATCAAATATAGGGAGAAAAAAGTTGAGTAAATATTCACCAAAATAGAAGATACCAAAAGGACACTCAATAATTTTAAATATTCCCCCGCATTTATAGAAAGAGGCTCCCCGACAAATAAAAGGGTTGAGGCGTTTGAAAAAGAATTGGTTGAGAACAAAAAAAGAAAATTATATAGAGATAACATGAAATATAAAGAAAATAGAGTTCGTACTTATAGGAAAAGAATTAACTTCACTTATAATAATGTAGAATCAAACAAACATACCCCACTTAGACGTAGAGAAGATCCCGCTATAGTAAATGTCAGTTTGGTGGTGAGACCAAAACAAAGATGGCAAAGTAGAGGTTATGAAGAAGGATCCACAGATAGATCCTGATATGGTAGAACACATACTAGAGAATATAATAATGATAGGTCTTTCCATTCAAGTAGAGAAATGAAACCTCCCAAAAAATATTTAGGGATAAAGTCAAGAGAGGAAACCTCAATTATCCGAATCGATATGCCCCACACAGAATAAATACCCCCAAAAGACATCGAGATACAGAGGAGTTAGAGGAGGAAGAAAACACAGGAAGAAGACAAAGATTCCATTAGAACAATTAGGTATTTTCAATGCAACTAAAAAAGAATTGACACATGACCAGGTAAAATATTGCAAAAAGGCTTAAAATTTGCGCCAACTCAAAAACCAAATCTGTTTGATTTATTTGTTGAATTAAATCACTTTACGAGGAATTTATGCAGACAAAGATATTCCGCACATAAACAATTACAAAATAAGGATGAATTAGTAATAACTTTGCATTCAACTGATAGAGACACATAAAATATTTTGGAAAATATGTGTTCAGAAAATAATACCATTACTCTAGAACCCTCCCCTGAAAAATCTTCGATATCACTACTAGTAGACAAAACTCAGCATCTAAAAGTATTTTTAAAAACAAATCGAGTTTTTACCCGAAACATCATAAATCAAATACAATCTTTTACTTTTATAAAAAAACTCTTGATGATTTACAAGATCTATGCTCACGGAAATCAAAATGGTCCAATTTGACTAAGAGAGAACATAAAGCCATAAAATATCTTAAAAAAGATGAATCTTTGATAATTAAGAGTGCAGACAAAGCTACTAATTTGTCACAATTTATTGATTATTTTTTACAGAAATACTTTATAAGATTAAAATCATAGATTGGAGACACTATGCACCTTCTGAATAGACTGGAGGATATCGAGTGGAAATTTTTATATACTCACATCCCACATGAGAAGGGAGTTCAAGCAATCTCAAATTATGTAGATAGAGATAAAAATATTCCTGACAAATTAAAAACATTTTTATTGGACTTGATATCTTTCATTCTATCACACAATTATTTTTTATTTGATGAACACTTTTTTCTTCAGACAGTAGGTACAGCCATGGGTACCAGATTTGTGCCAAGTTCTGCAACTTGTATATGGACCAGTTTGAGGAGGAGTTTATTTGGAGTGGACCATTCGGCACAAATCTGGTATACTATGGCCAATACATAGGTGATTTATTTATAATTTGGTAGGGGGATTTACAACAGGCACTTAAATTTGTTTAATATCTTAACACTAATTATTATAATCTTATATTCAGAAAACCACTCTATTAATTTTCTTGATTTAACTATCTCCGAGGAAAACCAATCAATTTATACCACTAACTATAAAAAACAAGTTGAATCTAATAGCTTTATAAATTTTTCAAGTGGCCATTATATATCTTGGTTAAAAATTATACCATTGGGCCAACTAAATAGATTGCGAAGAAATTGTTTTAATATAGAAAGCTTTAAAATACAAGCAAAAAGTATGTGTCAAGATTTCGAAGAAAGAGATTATCCGAGAGACATGTTGGAGGATACTTAAAATAAAAGTTTAAATTTAAATAGAAAGAAATTATTAATTCCACGAAATAGAAAGAAAAACGTATAGACACATAATCCAGAGGATGATAAACAGTCCCTTACTTTCTTATCTAAATTTAATTCACAATCTCATCGTATTAAAAATTTATAAAATAAAATTTTCACATAATTCAATAAGATCCTATTTTACAAAAAAAAATTATCCAGAATTAAAGGTGGTATATAAAAAGAATGTGAATATAAAATCCATGATAGCTCCAAGTATGATGAAGCTCAAATCCTCTAAAAATCAAAATACTACCTGGTTAAATACCCCTCTACCCAAAGGTTGTTTTCAATGTAATAAGACTTTACTTGTAGCTTTATGCCTAACAAGACCAAAGAGATAGAATCTTTTTGAAAATAAAAATAAATGTATGATAAATGAATTTATAAACTGTAATAGGTATATTGTATATATATATATATATATATATATATATATATATATATATATATATATATATATATAGATATATATATATATGTTCCTCAATGTGTTTGCGGCCTTCAATATGTCGGCCGCACAACTCGAACATTGAAGACAAGATTCAGAGAACATAGATTGAATATATTAAAGAAATCTGTACATCATAGTGTGTCCAAACATATATTAGAGGCACACCTGGGAAATATAGAGGGAATTAAAATGTATGGGGTTCATCATGTTAAACAAACACTCAGAGGAGGGGATAGGTTTAGAATATTAGCAGAAAAGGAAGCATATTGGATTTTTCAGATGCAGACTCTATTACCCCTAGAACTAAATGCAAATATTGATATGGAATCATTCATATTTCTTATACTTTAGATATGGGATAGTGGGCAGATTGAGCTCTGGTAGAGTACCTGCATTAAAATTGGTCGACCAAAGGAAGCACTGTGACTCCCGACCCTAGAGGCATTTTTTTCCCCTCAGACCGGCCTGGGGGGAGGATACCGACAGGGATAAGGTCACCTGTCCACTGTGGGGAAAATATCCAGAATAGAACCCAGATTCAGTAATGAAGTGTTATTTGCTATACATTTACTACATTATATTCTATTCTTTATCTTATATTTATTATTTATATTTATTTTTATTGTTATCTGTATATTTATTTCTATGTGGTGATGGACCCGGTTCGGAGGGTGCAGCTGTTCGAGCTGGTGTGTCGTCTTCTAATCTTGTAGTTGATCTTGATGGATATTCCTCCAATGCTACTGTCTGCATAAAAAGAGCTCTCAGCAGTTTGATGTTGTCGCAAAAGAGCCAGTTCTGATGGTATGCTGGTCTGGCTGGTAAGTCATCCTCTCATCCCGATTGGTCTACGTGTAAAGGTAATGGTAGTGGAGGATCTCTCGCTAGCCAGTATACTTCATTGGTGGATAGTCGTTCTCGTGTTAAGGTTTATAGCCAATGGCACAGGTAGACAAGTAGCATAATGGTACAAAACTTCCTCAGTTACCAAGCCTTTGTGGTATATCTTTTCTTTAGGTGGCAGGGTTCACGTGATTGAGGACAGAGTCCACGGAATTACAGATCCCCATGCTTACCATTATTTACTACAGGGGTGCTATCAAGTGTGCCGAATAATTCCAGAGGTTCCACCATGTGTGCCATATCAGTCCAGGGCTGCTGCCATGGATGCTGTATAATTCCAGAAGGGCCACCTTGTGTGCCGTATCAGTTTAGGGGTGCCGCCATGTGTGCCATATAAAGCCTGGGTTGCTGCCACGTATTTTGACAACCAGCACTGGGCCCAAACAGCCAGCAGGGTAATGGCTGGGGGAAACTATTACTAGTTCTCCCGGCCAAAGGATTATCACCCTGACTGTTCAGCCCAGGCTGGGACCCAGGGGGAGTTGGGACCCCCCAATGATGGGGTCCCCCCCTCCAGAATTACCCCAGCCCAGGTTGAGTGTGCAATGAAGACACACTCCAGAGTGTCTTCATTGCAAATTAATTTCTGGTACAGGACCCCTGTACAGCACGGGACAGCAGAACCCCCTTACAGCACAGGACAGCACCCCTGTACAGCACGGGACAGCAGCACTCCTTTACAACACTGGACAGTATCCCTTTAAAGAACGGCGCCATTTAGTTTACTCAACACACAGGGCAGCGCCGTGTCAGACTCTCAATCTTTAACTGCCAATGTTCATCTGTAGGTACCATCTCACAATCCAGCAGCAATGGTGGGTGCACCATAACTTGCTACAGCTCAGGCTGAGTGGTTCCAGATGGAACCACTCCTGTCACCTATTTCAGTTGTTATCGGGGCTTCTGGGAAAAAGCTCAATTGGAAGAGCAGTGATCTCACTGTGAACCAAACAAGCCATGAAGGTCGCCATTTAATGCTTGAAACCCAGAGGCATGCCTCTCCATTGACTCTGGGAGTTACACCGATGATGCCTTATGAGTGTGTTCTAATTCAGTCTTCATTGTTAGTACAAGATGGCAATGTCAGCTATTTTGGAAAATGGTTATATTGAATTTCCGAATCAGAGGTCAAAGCTATTCTGGATAAAGATCAGTTATGTGATTAAGTGGAAGCTATGTTATTAAATATGCTCTGTCACAATCTTTGAAGACTTAAATATAAAGAAATTGACTTTAAATGTCACAGCATGTCTTTAAGCGAATATTATAGAGCAAAAATATCCACGCACCTACGAATGAAGAATTGTCCTACAATTGATGTTATTGGTAGCAATACTCAATAAATGTTCACTTGATCTCATGCTTTTGATCATCGAACAATCGTGTAAGGAATTCAACCTCAACTAAGAGAAAATACAGGCTTTTGAAACCTCCCACAAGCCTAATTAAATAAATGACACAGAAAAGCATTGGTATGCCAGGCTTAACATTCCAATACAGGTGTATAATAGAGAATTGATAAAATTCAAGAAAGAAAGATTCAACAAAGTGGAAAATGATTATGAGTTCCTCATGTTTTGTCAGTGGATAACTACAGTAGCAAGCCACGTGAATACCGGTGACCTTTTTTCCAACGTAATCACAATAGATTTGGTGCCACAGAATCCTCAAAAAGTGAGCTTCTACCTCCAATAGCGATTATGATGCTAATGACAACCAAAGCAAATCAAATTCAAACTCAGGTTCCTACCCTTTAGCGGCAATTACTTATTGAAAAAAATGAGAACCAAATGAGCCTACACCTGTAATGGTGGTCAGAGGAAGAGGAACAGCAGCGGTGTAAGACCACCTCTCCCTGGCAGGATTAAATATATTATCTGTCATTCAAAGAGGAGGAGCTCAGATCGAAAGGACTATCATTTGCGACATCTAATTATTTTGACCCAGTTAATTGGCACATTGAAATGAATGTTCTTCAAAAAAAATTATGGTTTAAGGATTTTTGGGCAAACAACCTCCAAAGAAGCAAGATCAGGAGTGATATAAAAGTAATAAAAAGAAAACATAAATAAAAATAAATAAAAACTGAAAGAGCAAAAAAACAAAACATTTTTTTAAATAAAAATTTACAGTATCATTTAAAACTTTATAGTCTCCTACATCGAATATAATAATTCATTTCACACTCATAGTCCAGACGTACACTGTTTAATTTGTGAATACACCAGACTGATCGACATAGATGCCCTAATAAATTCCCCCATTTAATATTAGTTCTATGATATGAATATTAATATTAGACCTCATGCGCAGTCTGGTCTTAGAATACATACACTCAATGGACCTGACATTACCCTGAACATTTAAGCTGCATATTGAATAATATCCCAGTTCCACGATAGCTACATCTGTAACAGCCAATTATACGACTTATATTTGGCCCTTAATACTTTTAATGTGCGCCTTTACATTAGTATTTGCTAAGTAGGTAGCACACAGCTCCAGTCTAACTGGAAACTGTGCGTTCCATGATGCGCTCCACAGGCCGATACTTCCGGCCGCCGCACTTCCGGTCTGACCGGAAGTGCGTCAGTGTGATCCCACCGTGGGAAACCCGGCGCCTCACACAATCACAGACACAGCTAGGGTATTTAAGCCGGGCCTGGGCAGCCCTATTCTCATGCTGATCCTGCCTTCCATGGGTTTACGCATTGACATTGGTGATTGTTGTATCTCCATCTTAACAAAGTATGTAACCTTTTGTTGTCTTTCTAAGGATGCTTGTTACACTAACATCCAGTAAAACTGTTTCTTTGCATGTATCCTTGGCTCCTTGATAAAGGTCCAGGTTTAAAGGACCGAAATGTTGGGGCATGATGGATTAAAGTATCTCTTTTTGATTTGATGCAAAATTTGGAATAAATACTCCTTGAAGTTTTATAACAAAGTTGATTCTACTTGTAATAAGGGCGAGTGTTTCACATCACAACACACGGTGGGAACTCACAGACTATTCTTTGGGAACATGTCATTGACGTGGACCCTTTGTCGGGCACCCCCAAGTTGTACCATATAAGTGTGAGTGCGGTCTAAATTGGACTATATATATATATATATATATATATATATATACAGGGCTATTTTTCAGTAGGCTCCAGCAGGAACTGAGGCCCTTATTCTAGTTCACTCTTTCTGACAAAATATTTCTTAGATGGACAAAACCATGTGCACTGCAGGTGAGGCAGATGTAAAACCCCACCCAAATCTAATTATCTCTGCACAAGTAACACCTGCCTCACCTGCAGTGTACATGGTTTTGTCCATCTAAGAAATATTTTGTCAGAAAGAGTGAACTAGAATAAGGGCCTCAGTTCCTGCTGGAGCCTACTGAAAAATAGCCCTGTATATATATATATATATATATATATATATATATATATATATATATATATATATATATTTATATATATATAGTCTAAGGGAAAAATGGCACTCAACCAGGGCTTTTACTTAGCAGACTATTTATTCCTTAAACAGGAAAACCATCATAGTGACATATCAGCCAGGTCGGCCTGGCTGATATGTCACTATGATTGTTGTTCTGTGTAAGGAATAAATAGCCTACTAAGTAAAAGCCCTGGTGAGTGCCATTTTTTCTTTGGACTGTATTTGTGGACCACTGGTATGTCACCCCAGGCCATTGCATCGATGAAAGTGAGTGCCGACCTGATCCAATATGTATATATATATATTTTAGGTTCGTTATGTTTATTCAGTATTTTTCTACTTTGTGCTTGGTGGACATTCATCAAAGCAAAACATTTTTCACATAATTTTAATGTCAATATGTTATCTCTACCTGCTACACAGACATAAACAAATATTTTATCTACATCTGGAAATCCATCTTCAATCACAGTGGAGCTTTGAAAATGCTTACTACTGTTCTATTACATTTTTAATGTGTATGCTGCGGATGTCATTTTTTTTTTTACCATCAAACATTGTTTTACTTTAGTACAAAGCTTGGTAAATAGGCAATTATGCCAGAAAGAGCTGTCTAAGCAGTGTAAGAGTTATCAATTAAAAAGCTTGTGTAGCTTCTTTTTCAAGGCTGATCTTACCACATTGTCCCATTGGGGCTTCCTTGCATTGCTGATCTTCAGAAATGCACTGTCCCTATGCTTCTTACATGTTATTTTGTATATCTGAATCTTTGGTAACCTTCAGTGTTATTTACGTGATCGTAGAACAATAGGTGAATATCTGCTTCAGAACGGAACATGCTTTGATTTCACAAAAAGTTTTCTTTGTCCTTCCAGTCTTCACATTTTTT
The DNA here is from genome assembly GCF_055691185.1 of Crinia signifera. Taxonomy (NCBI): domain Eukaryota; kingdom Metazoa; phylum Chordata; class Amphibia; order Anura; family Myobatrachidae; genus Crinia; species Crinia signifera. The sequence goes on along the minus strand of NC_139220.1, from coordinate 49,185,245 downwards.
TAAGCAATATATTGAGGGTTGGTTATATTTGTGATACATTTTAAGATCTATTTGACAATGCCACACCCAGGGCACTCCAGCACCCTGGTAAGGTACAAAAGGCTATAGAAGTGTAGCCAGGTTTTCCTTCCACACTTGGATACTAGAACGAGCAAAATGTCATGTCGCCGGTGTTAGTTCGTGAGTTTTGGATTTCCATGGATACTATTCTGAAAAGCAAGGAGAGAGCGTGTGAAGATGTGTTTATAAATTGCCATTAACAGCATTTAGAAGCTCGCCATTGGGAGTGGAAGGACTGTCATTAATACAGTACATTTTTTAGAAGGTGTCTGAAACCAGGGGAGTAGAGAGCCATGCTGGGCATGGTAATGAACTGGGCACATTGCCTTAAAAGGGGGTGAAAGTCTCCATAGGGGCCTTATTCTAATCCAGGGATGGCAGAGGGAATGCAGGGTACAGTACCCACTCTCTATCTTGCTTGTGAAATGGGGGTCCTTCCTCCTTAGCCATTATTATTTCCCAGTGATATTTGAGGATAGGAATATGCACTAGAAAGACTCAGACACAGTGCCCGAATCTTTGATTCCACTGCTCGAGATGGAAAGATGGCGGCAGCCTTATGTATAGATATACTGGGGGGGGGGACTTGGGCCAGTCCAGCAGCCAGGCCCGGGTAATTAGTTCCCGCCCCCTTGGTGGGCAGAGGGGGTCTGGTAATCTCACTGCTGACATCTGCATGTTGCGTCACCCACGGAATACGATTTTCAAGCTGCTTTTTCTTTTTAGTTGTTGTATGTAACACTGTGTCTTCGGGTATATTAAGCACTTTTTGTTTAATTCTAAGCAGCTCCTTCCTATTATAATCCGTTTGCTCGAACTTCAACTGCATCAAATCCAAATCCCTTTGAACTGTTTCTCATTGCTAGTGATCCTCCTCACCTGCAACATTTGGGAGTAAGGAAGGCCATAGTGCAAGGATCTGGGATGGCAACTTTCTTGTTTCAGTATTGTGTTCCAGTCTGTTTCCTTTACATACATGGAAGTGTTACTTCTATTACCTTTTACGCTAATTGTTACATCAAGATAATTGATAGCCTCCCATATTGTAAGTAAGCTTGGCCGGATACTCGCTGGTATTGTGATCCTCAAGAATTTTCCTCAATTCTTCCTCACTACGCATCCAAAATATGAGTAGATCATCAATGTAGCGAAGGTATAATAACACCTTCCCTACATATGAAGTTTAGTAAATGAGTTTTTGGTCTATAACAGCCATGTATGTATTGGCATACGACGGGCCACATTGGACCCCATCGCCACACCCTGTCGTTGCCGGTACATTTGGCCATTGAAATAGAAAAAAATCCTATTTAAAACCAGATCCAAAAGGTCCAAGAATTTTTTATCCAGACCAGCATAGACAGGACTGGATCCTATAAGGTTCTCAACAGCCTGCATCCCATCCTGATGCGGGATGCAGGTGTATAATCCAACTGTTAGATTGCAGCGCTCAGCGCCTGTCTCCGCATACACTGCTTAGTGTAAGACTTACAGTCTTCCTTTTTCCCCCTTGCAACCAACGTAGTTAAGCGTCACCCTGAGTGACAGGTCGCTTAAGCGAATAGCAGGGCAGAGACCCCTGACCCTGCTGGCAGCGTTACTCTTTCCTGTGAGGAAGTCCCCGCGTTAGAGTGTGCCTCAGATCGTGTGTGACTCCGTCCATGCTGTTTGTAGCTCCACGTGCACCGGAGCGCATAGGAGCAAGCCCCCGCTGTAATCCCGTTACCAGCGTGACTTTTTGCACAGGGAGATCAGTCATCATTGGCAGCAGCGAGACTGGGAGAGATACCGCAGCGTAAACCAGCAGACTGTCATTTACCCTGCACGCGTCAAAACGCTACAGCTAAGTAACAACCAGAGACTGTCGTTACCAAATGTACAAGTTGTATTACTGCTTGAAGTTAACTACTAAAGTACTGTTGTAACCTACAAGCCTGCCACTTGAATAAACCCTTCAAACTGGTTATATCTTCTAAGTGTGAGGTCTAACAACCACACTGCACGTACTTATATACACTCTGCCAATAGGTTATGGGCCCAGCACGTCACGTGCGCGAAGATTAACCCCCTGAAGACAAAGTGCTAGCGCAGTACATAAAAGAACACAAAGGAATTATTTCTAAATTGCCATTTGTGGAAGAGTTAACGAGAATGCACAGTACAGGGCATAGCATGAACTTTCCAAAGCTCAAAGGCTCAGAGAATTACACTACATGGAAGTTCGCTATGGAAATGCAGCTTAAGAGGGAGAAGCTATGGAAAGTCACAATAGCCCCAGGAGAAAGTCCAAACCCAGAAGAGGTAGACAAGGCCATTGGCACAATAGGCCTGGCTGTGGAGCAGCATGTTTATTCTACTATCTGTGGGAAGGAGTCCGCTAAGGACATGTGGACAACTCTACAAGGTGCTTATGAAAATAAAGGCTTAATGAGAAGGATAAGTCTGAGACGCACACTGTATGGAACAAAATTGAATGCATGCAAGGACATGAACGACTATATTGATAAAATACTATCGATAGCTCAGCAATTGGCGTGTGTAGGAGCAAAAGTGGATGAGGAAGAAGTAGCAATGGTAATGCTGCAGAATTTGACAGAGGAATTTGACTTTCTGGTTGTCGCACTAGAGTCAAATGAGACCAAGCTTACAACTGAAGTTGTGAGAGCCAAACTACTACAGTTCCAAGAGAGAATCCACAAGGATGCCATAGCTGAAGGTTCTGCCTTAGTAGCAAAGGGTGCGAAACCCAAGAAATGCACATTCAAATGTTATGTGTGCCACAAAGTAGGGCACAAGGCTTCAGAATGCAGGCTGAAGAACACTAGTGGCATGCACAAGCGGCATGATAAAAAGAACGAGTCAGCACTGAATGTAACAGACAAGCCAAGGAGGGATCTCTGGTACATGGACTCGGGAGCCTCTAGACACTTCAGCTGCAACAAGGAGTGGTTCAATTCTTTAACACAGTGTAACCCCACAACAGTTACCGGGATTGGTGAAAAGATCCTTACTGCTTCAAGTGTTGGGACAATCACAGTGAGACTAAGAATTGAGGGACAGACAGTAGTCACAGATATCCAAGACGTCCTGTATGTACCAGAATTGGGAAGTAACCTCATCGCTATCAGCGTACTCGAGGCAAAAGGCTACAGAGTCCAGTTTGCAAAGGGCAAGTGCATGGTGCAAAATGAAAGAGGGACTGTAATTGCTTCAGCAACCCGATGCAACCAACTATACGTCCTAGACACAGATGAATGTGTAGCTTTGGCAGCCTCTGCTGAAAATGAGTCCATGGAGCTCTGGCACAGACGTTTGGGACACTTAGGATATGATAATGTCCAGAAATTAGCTGATGGGATGGCAACAGGAATCACAGTGAAAGACACCGGAAGACCTGTGTGCGAGAGTTGCATAAAAGGCAAGCAGACCCGCAACCCATTTCCCAAGTCAGCAAGCAGAGCAGAAACACAACTAGCTCTGGTACACACAGATGTGTGCGGACCAATGGAAGAGGAGTCAACCAGTGGTTACAAATACTTCATGACTCTCATCGATGACGCCACAAGAATGACACACGTATACTTCATAAAGAAGAAAAGTGAGGTGGTCAAGAAAATTGTGGAGTACAAGAACCTAGTGGAAACTCAGACGGGCCTAAAACTAAAGGTCCTGAGATCCGACAATGGGGGAGAGTACGAAAATGAAGTACTAACCGACTTCCTAAAAAGGCATGGCATAAAGCATCAGCTGACGATGGCCTACACGCCTGAACAGAATGGCGTAAGTGAAAGGGCGAACAGAACAATCGTTGAAAGAGCACGAGCGATGGTGAACGATGCTGGCCTGGAGAAGAGTTTTTGGGCAGAAGCTGTATCTACTGCAGTATACCTGAAAAACAGAACACCTACAGTGGCCGTGAAGGGAAAAACCCCCTTAGAGGCCTGGTCTGGGAAGAAGCCAGACATCAGTCACCTCCGTGTCTTTGGGAGCAGAGCTTATGCACATATACCAAAAGAGAGAAGGAAGAAACTTGACCCAAAATCAAGACAGTGCATATTGCTAGGCTATTGTGAGGAGAGCAAAGGGTACAGGCTCTGGGATGCAGAGAACAGACGTCTCCTGAAATCAAGAGATGTGATATTTCAAGAAACAGCATCACCCACAAAAGCAAAAGAGCAAGAAAAGCAAGCACTAGTAGAGGTATGTGAAATAGAAAGCATACCTGCAACAGAAAATACTGAAGAAGGAAGCGAACCAACTAAAAGAGCTTCTGTGAGAAGAAACAAGGGCATACCAGCCAGAAGATATGAGGAAGAATATGCGAATATTGCTTTCAGTGAACCTCAGAGTATTCAAGAAGCGAAAGCGTGCAGTGATTGGGCGAAATGGAAATCTGCAATAGACACAGAGTTATCAGCACTGAGAGAGAACGATACTTGGACCATAGTAAATAGGCCAAGCAACCGCAAGACAGTCAAGAACAAGTGGGTCTTCTGCAAGAAGTTAAATTCAGACGGAGAAGTTGCCCGTTACAAAGCCCGTCTTGTTGCTAAGGGATACACACAGAGATCCGGAATTGACTATGGGGAGATATACTCACCTGTTGCGAGGTATAACACTCTCAGATTAGTAATTGCAGTCGCCACTTTACAAGACTTACTGCTATACCAATTAGACTTCGATTCAGCGTTTCTAAATGGAGAACTACTTGAAGAGATCTATATGGAATCACCAGATCATTATGATGAGAATGAACTTCAGACAGAGAAAGTGTGTCTTCTGAAGAAATCCATATATGGCCTAAAGCAGAGTGGTCGTTGCTGGTACATAAAATTGGACACAGTACTGCTTGAAATGAATTTTATTAGATCAGAGACTGACCACTGCCTTTATCACAAAACTCTGGGAGAAAAGTTGTTCATCATAGCAGTCTATGTGGATGATATACTTATAGCAGGTCACGAAGATCACATCACAAGTGTAAGAGATCAACTGAAACAGAGATTCAAGTTGAAAGACTTAGGTCCAGCCAATCATCTGTTGGGCATGAGGATTGTTCAAAACTTGCAAAAGGGAACAGTCACAGTCGACCAACAAACGTACATCGAGGCAACAATCTTGAAGTATGGGATGGCAGACTCCAAGTCAGTGAATACACCAATTGACAAAAGCATCAAGATTACAAAAAGGTATGTCACCAACCACACAAGAAGAAATAGAGGAAATGCAAGATGTTCCTTACAAGAACGTGGTTGGAAATCTTATGTATGCAAGTATTGGAACTCGTCCAGACATCACTCATGCAGTCAGTCGGGTGAGCCAATTTGCAATAAATCCTGGAAGACAACACTGGATCGCAGTGAAGAGGATTCTGAGATACCTAAAAGGTACAAGTTCCTTGAAATTAAAATTCGCCAAGACAAGCAATTCAAATTTGAAAGTCTTCTGCGATGCCGACTGGGGAGCAGATGAAGATGATCGTCGTTCCCACACCGGTTACCTGTTCACACTGGCCGGAGCAGCAGTTAGTTGGGCGAGTAGAAAACAACCGACCGTTGCTCTCTCAACAACCGAGCCCGAATACATGGCTCTTACAGAGACATCAAAAGAAGCACTCTGGATCAAAGAGACTTTGTGTGAGTTAGGTCTACTTTATGAAGAAGAGACTATCAGTATCGCATGTGATAACAGGGGAGCAATAGATCTTTCCTGTACTACCAAGCACCATGGAAGGTCAAAGCACATCGCGATAAGACATCACTTCATCAGAGAACTAGTGGAGAACAAGTCCATCGATGTTGAATACATTGCAAGTGAACAGAATGTCGCTGACATGCTTACTAAAGGACTGTCGGGAAACTTGCTTATTAAGTTCGTGAAGGACTGTGGACTTGTCTAAGTTCAAAAATGTTGATTTGAAGTTTTGATGTTCTGAATGTCTTTTTTTTTCTCTCTAACCATATTTTCGGTTACAGGTATTACAAAAGGACAAAGCATTGTATTGAGTTCTTTTATGTAGCCGAAGACAGCCTTAAGCGAGGGGGAGTGTTAGATTGCAGCGCTCAGCGCCTGTCTCCGCATACACTGCTTAGTGTAAGACTTACAGTCTTCCTTTTTCCCCCTTGCAACCAACGTAGTTAAGCGTCACCCTGAGTGACAGGTCGCTTAAGCGAATAGCAGGGCAGAGACCCCTGACCCTGCTGGCAGCGTTACTCTTTCCTGTGAGGAAGTCCCCGCGTTAGAGTGTGCCTCAGATCGTGTGTGACTCCGTCCATGCTGTTTGTAGCTCCACGTGCACCGGAGCGCATAGGAGCAAGCCCCCGCTGTAATCCCGTTACCAGCGTGACTTTTTGCACAGGGAGATCAGTCATCATTGGCAGCAGCGAGACTGGGAGAGATACCGCAGCGTAAACCAGCAGACTGTCATTTACCCTGCACGCGTCAAAACGCTACAGCTAAGTAACAACCAGAGACTGTCGTTACCAAATGTACAAGTTGTATTACTGCTTGAAGTTAACTACTAAAGTACTGTTGTAACCTACAAGCCTGCCACTTGAATAAACCCTTCAAACTGGTTATATCTTCTAAGTGTGAGGTCTAACAACCACACTGCACGTACTTATATACACTCTGCCAATACCAACTACATCAACACTACACATTATTACATTTGCTGGTAACTCCTTCAAACCTTCCAATTTTTCCAACAGCATGTTAGTGTCTTTAAGATAGGATCGTGTGTAGTTCCCATTAAAGATAATTCAACATAGAGTGAAAAGCAGATATACCAGAAACACAGATACACAATAAATACTTGCATGGTAGTTTCATGTCAATGAAGGCTTTCCTCATTTGTTCATCCAGTACTTACCATCCAGAGTCCTGCAACAGCGCTGCGGAAATCGCTGGAAAAATGTCCACTGCATCAGAGATGACCAGCCATCCAAGCAGTCTCACTAGAACCATAACTGATGCGACAAGATTGTCTGACACCGCTCCATGGGGAATGCACTATGAATATGCATGCTGGATGCACAAATTGAACTTAAGAAATGATGTGCTAGTTGAACTGGGAGCTTAATAAATGAAAGCAGGTTGGCTTCATAGTTCATACCTACCTACCCTCCCGGAAATGACCGGGAAGATCCACTTTCTGGGCGGTGGCTATCTGATAGTAGTCCACTGCAAATTTGCACAGCAGTGATCAGGTCTGAATTAGGCCCTATTTGGTTAACAATGCTCGCTCCCACAGGTTGTTAGCAATATCCTCCGTTGTCTGTACATGTGGGGCGATGGAGGATATCGCCGGCACAATGACAGAGTGTAGGGAACCATAGGGAGGAGGTGATCCACAAAGAAACAGCGGCCCCTTCCTTGTTAACATACCGCTGAGTGAAACAAGTCTTTGTACAGTGCTAAGTAGAACTGTGAGCTCTTTATAAAAAATAAGAAATGCTGCTACGATCTTATGCAAAAAAAAGGTTCACGGTATAACATTAACCCTTTGAGTGCCAACATTGCTGGGAAAGATGTGCATAATGCATGGTAGCCTACCTGACTCTCTCCATGAGGCAGATAATTCTCTGTTCCTGGACATTTCTTAGTAATGTTTGATTGCCATCACCTGTGGTGAAACACCTTTCTTATCAATTACCTAGGTCCCCACAGGTGATGGCAATCATACATTACCAGGGAAGCCCAGGAACAGAGCATTTTCTCTCTGAATGAGAGGGTCAGATAGGCAACCCTGGCATAATGGCCCTTATTCTGGTTCACGTGCAAAGGCAAATTCCTTCTCAAATGGACAAATCCATGTGCACTGCAGGTGGGGCAGATGTAACTTGTGCAGAGAGAATTAGATTTGAGAGTGAAGTCCAGCAGTCTGATAGTCCTGCTGTGCTGTGTTTGGTTGCTCCTTTCTAGGGAAGCTTCAGTGTCCCGGCCGCCGGAGCCTCTTCGCCGCGATGTCTGGGTTTCCTGACGTGCGCCTATTGATGACGTCACTCAGTGCTCAGAGCTTCGCTGGAGAGCTCCGTGTCTAGCCGCATGTGTGGCAGACCTTCTCCCTGTTAGTGCAGGAGAGGGTCTGAGCTGGTGTACAATCTCCACTTCACTGCAGGGACCCGGGCAACGTCATACTCTCAGAGCCGCAGAGACCTCCAGAGTCCAGCCTCTTCCTGACCGCAGGTAGTGGTACCCCCCTGCCAGCTCCCCGCTGCACCCACAAGGAGGGGGAGCTGGGGGAGAAACAATAGCGCCTGCAGACTCCCGGCGCCCCCCCCCCCCCATCCCGCCTCAGCGGGTGCTGTGGCCCTATAGTTACGCCACTGTCCCTACAGGTGATGGCAATCATACTGGGAAGTCCAGGAAAGACCAGGTAAGTCCAGGAACAGAGCATTTTCTCCCTGAAGGAGAGGGTCAGGTAGGCAACCCTGATTTAAATACTGTGTTGCGCCCCCCAAAAAAGGCTGGCGGTACTTATGTAATATCTGGGCTCCCATTTTTCTTATGAGACCGCGTCCCCTCGCCACGCTTCGGGCACGGTGGCTCGCTGCGCTCTCCACACTATATAAAATCAACTCCATGCTTGGTTGGATAGTAGGGGTATGAAAAAATGGGGTGCATTTAACATGGAAGCCCAGATAATACATAAGTACCAGGCTGGCATTTCTAGCGGATATTTGGCACATCTCCCACAGCAACGCCGGCACTCAAAGGGTTAAGTCTGGGAAAGGTAATTCACGGAGAGAGAAATACATTTAAATAGGCTTCAACAGACATTTATGAGAGGTTTTATTGATTCCTGAATGTAATGGCAGACGCGTAGAAATGACTGTAGTAGACAGTGCATCTTAGGGTACATTAGACACATTACCTTACTTACAGTGATGAGGTCATAAATCTGAAGGTGAAAGGGTTAATCGCGAGGCAAATCCCCTGCACCCAAACACCTGCTAGAGTTGATGCTACTGTTTGGAATAATTAGAGTCATTTGGAGCAGCTGATTACTCCCATTCCTGAACAATCACAGCTAACGAGAGGAAGCTGCAGGCTGCATGCACAGCAGAGGACAATATACTGCTATTTGGCAGAGCACATTCAGTCTGCAGTGCATGTACAGAGAAGAAAAGCTAATTCAGACACAAATTAGGGGGATTTGACAGTCATAATATAAATGGGATGAAAATGACAGCACTGAAATTAACCTTCAGCGTGACCCTTCTGATGGGGAGCAGACCCATGTCTGGGGGTGGTATTATATGTTGACATTCACCATGTAGAATATAGGGGGGGAAGGGGGGGGGGGGGTGATTTCTGGACTTAACACTTCTAATTGGAACACTTCTAATAAACTCCTCAATGAAACATAGAATATATTTGAAGTGCTTGACATATTTTTGGTCAAAAATATTGCCCCACCTACTGCGACCAGGTGCCTCATCTGATGGGTCCCTACCATTCCTAACGATCAAGTCCAGGGCCAACACAATCCATATGCCCAAATGAGTTGTGAAATTGTAGAAATTTAACAATTGTTGACATGTCCTGATGTCAACATTTTGTTCCTGATGGCCCAGCGGTAGGGTTACCACCCCACCCCTTTAAATTCTGGACACGTATTAATTACACAGGTTTTGTGGCTGATTAAAACCAGGTGAAATGTATTCTTGGAGACCGCCACAGAACCTGTGTAATTAATGAAAGGGATGAGGTGGTAACCCTACCCAGCGGTGACTTATTTATTTTGTACCTTGGCTTCTGGATCCCAGCAGTCATTTTACTGAACTTCCAAGCAGAACGCTGATCCACCACAATTCCAGTGAATACTTCTCCCCTATCACTAACTAATGAATTATAAGAATGTGCGGTACTTGTGTAATATCTGGGTGCCCGATTATTAGATTGTATGCCTTAACTTAAGGCATACAATCAGATGCGATGCAACGCAATTTTCGGCAAAATCGCATCGCGACCACCGAGCCCGAAGCGTGGTGAGCGGACGCGGATTACTTAAAATGTATTCCGCGGCCCCTCGTGGGGCTCGCTGCGCTTCGGCCTCGGTGGCTTGCTGCGCTCGCCACGCTATATAATATCAGCTGTATGCCCACTTGGATAGTGGGGAGATGAACAGGACCATTTTAACATTGAATCCTATGGAATATCTCTTCGATCGCATCGCATGCGATTTGGTTGCATGCGATGCGGTGCAATTTCTCCGACCCGATCACAAGTACAGAATGTGCCCCCACTTCTATTCATTTAAACAGTAATTCCCTGCTTTCTATAAATTAAGATATGTTTTGACACCATAACTGTTTGTCCACCTTAACAAATAGGGCCTAATTCAGCTTCATTTGCTGATCTGTAATTTCGCAAATCAAGCGATTATGGACTGCTCACTCGGTTTGTACACATCATGAATAGCGACAGAAAACGCATATGGATTTCAAATGTAATTCCTTTCCAATTTGTCTGACAGGAAGCCAGAATTTGGCGGGCGAAAATCCTCCATTTTCTGGGAGTGTCAGAAAAGACGTAGGCATTCCCAAGCGATTTAAGGGAGGGTCTCTGACATCAGCGCTGACTTGGTTCAGCCTGTCTCAGTCGCCGATTAGTGGAAGCATCAGAGCTGCTCAGATTTGCACAGACAGCAAAGTCCTTTCAATGGTTTGGAAATTGCGAATAGATTTGCAAGTGGATAGTGATTAGCGATCCATTCTCAATTCACTCACAAATATGATGGGTTATATAAACGAGCGGACAATATATATTGGCCAGTGTGTACACACCTTTAGAATTGGTTGAGGTATTTTGTTTCTGTGCAGGGTAAATACTGGCTGCTTTATTTTTTCACTGCAATTTACATTTCAGTTTGAACACACATCACCCAAATCTCTCTCTGCCCATGTTACATCTGCCCCACCTGAGTGCAACACGGTTTTGTCCATTTGCTAAAAAGTGTGCTTTGCGATCAGGTCTGAATAACCCCCAATAGCCACAACAGTACTGGCTCTGTTTTTTTATGAATGGAACTGCAAATGGGAACTGACTAACCAGCTCGCCTGCATGTATTCTCACACAGACTGCACAGTGGGCAGATCATGCTTATGGCACTAGGGTACCTGTGCATTACTGAGCTGCTATTGTGATTTATTGCGATGTGTCGCAATAAAATAATGTCCTTATTGATTAATTTTCATACATAGGGCCAGATTCTCTAAGCTTCAGAAGTGATAAAATCCAGAGTGATAAACAGCCAGCCAATCAGCTCCTACCTGCCATGTCACAGGCTGTGTTTGAAAAATGTCAGGCAGGAGCTGATTGGCTGGTTGTTTATCACTCTCCATTTGATCACTTTTGAAGTTTAGAGAATCTGGCCCATAGATAGATGCTTTAGTATTTTCTCCCCACCTGTGTCAGCCGAAAATATCTTTCTGCTTCCAGTTTTTATTTAAGTTTTGAGAGCAGTCACGAAAGAATAACATGTGTATCACTGCGACTACAATATATTCCATTCTAATATTGCCAGTTCAGTGAAGATAGTATACTGCCTTCCCAGTGCTCAGCTATGAATTTGTAAGGTTGATAAACGAATGGGATTAGCATGAATTTGCAAACAATTTCTGCCCATTTTACTTAGAGATGTTTGGTCCCGTTAGTGTGCGAGGACAGGGATGTCTCAAGGCGATCACATTTAATCAGGTCATGGTGACATTCTCAGCATTTTAATAACTAAGCCACAGCTGTAATACTGAGTCTTAAATTCCACTATGAGCTGAGTAGTATGCTGCAAGCATCACATGTATCTTAAATAAATAATGTGAGGAAGGGGGCACCGGGACTGCCTGTATTTCATGTCTCACGTGTGTACATGTAAATCCTCCTTTATCAATACTCCATGCCTATGTTCCCACTCCCTATCCCCTTCTCCTTCTAACAAAAAGAAAATGTTGCGGTTCTCAGAAGCGAGTGATGCTACAGAATAATGTACCATATATAGTATGTGATTTACCATCTCCCTCATATGCACTGGAACTGGAAACCTGCACTCGAGCTTCCAGCAGGGCTGTTTTTAGACAACTTATATTCGAGTGTGAAGAAATAAAAATGAACCCCCCCACCCCGCCCATACATAATGTGGTAGTGAAGAAATTGCTTGAAATCTGATTGGCTCACGGGCCGGCAGCCAATCAGGAGCCAGCCTGCAAGCTCTGATTGGTTGATGACCCAGTCACAGGGACACAGTGAGGAGGAGGAGAGACGCACAATGCGCTCTTCTACCCTCTGAAGGGAAGTGGTGGTGTGGGGAGCTGGCGCCCCGGAGGATATAACAGTGGCGGACAAGCCGTGTAAACGCGTGCGGTGCCCTGGGCGGCTGCATGGCTTGTCTACCTCTAGACTGGCTTCCAGTTCCAGATACATCAGGGAAAAAAAAAGACAAAATCCAATAAAAAAAAGTATGTATAATAACATATATATATCTCTAACTAAAGGTTCCCATACATGGTACAATTGCATATTACATTCCTTCTGAAGAAACCGCCGTCTATCTGCAGCGGAGAAACGTGTCAAGGATATTCTCTGGGCATTCCCTACCTTGGCTCCCACTCGTTATACCCTTATATCACCCAGAGGGACCGCGCAGAAGTGCCCACCGCCTCCTGCACACAGCCGCACTTCGCTGATTCAACAAGCGCCTGCAGATTGTTGAGCCGGACACGGAGGACCTGTTCACCATATACAGGTCAGTGAGGCTTGCTCCCCGCATCATTTCCAGCTGAGGCTCGCAGAATATAGCTAGAGCTGAAGCGGGTTGAAGCGAGCCCACCTAGAATATCTTCCTCCTAGGCTACCGCAGGGACTGTGCGAGATATATATCATAAAGGTGATTTTGCGGATAAAACATCAAAGTGCACTAGTCCCCTGGGTGATTGTACATTTAACCACTAAACCAAAGCAATTACTAGCGGATTCTGTCACTTGCATATCTTCCAAAAGGAAATTAAAAGGACTACCACACCTTTCGTCAACCTAACTTTCCATACACTGATGTATACAGGGATTTGTTCTCATTGACTCTATAAATGGAAGGTCTGGATCTGATCTATCAATTTTAGATATTCAAATGACCCTGAGCAGGGTAGTATCATTGATCTTTGTACATTGTGACATTGTTAATTGATGTGGATTTTTTTGCCCATTTACCTCTATCTATATATTTTTTAATTAGACATATTAATTATGTATGTCCATTGTTTATTGTTTTAAATATTTTAGGTAATAAATTGTAATAACTTTTGTGGCGCTCTCTAGTATCTTGATTTAATTAAGCACATTTTTGCAATTACTCAATTTTTACAGATCATCCATTTCCATTTCCTTCATTGGTAATTTCCAGAATTGCCTCTGGGAGCAGCCAAAGTATATTTAATTTAAACTAACACATATCAGTGTATATATATATATATATATATATATATATATATATATATATATATATATATATATATATATATATATATATGCACTGATTAGTGGATTAATTGTAGAACCATTGCGCCTGATTGTTTTCTTTCTATATGGTACAATTGCTCCTGCGCACATCCCATTGCACAGCTCAAAAAGTATGTGCTGCACATATTTTTGTTAAACTAGATTGCGGAGAGAAGCCTATAGGCTTCTATAGGTTATCGCCAGGAAAAGCTGGTGATTCCCTCCACAGCGGTACCCCAATGTAGGGGGTTTACTCAGTAGCGCACACAGGGGGGGTTCTGAGTACCCAGAACCCCCCCCCCTAGGAGTCTAAGGACCCTGCGCCTAAAAGCTGAGGGTCCCCTCTTTCCATGGGTACAAGAACTTTAAAAATCGGCCCTTGGGACCTGGAGATATCTGACTCCAAACTAGTGGTCCCCATCCAAGCCTGTTAATTGCTATTCCCAGTCAAATATTTCAGGTTCTGTCTGACTTAGAGTTTTCCTGAGGGAAAAGCTGGGACTCTCCCCCTTTGATGGACACTAGTAGCTTGTCTCTACTTTGCCCAGAACCAGAGATATCAGCCTTCCAGCAGTTGGTTACTGCTCCACACACCTGGTATGTAGTTTTATTTACTTGTTGGCAGATTGCTCTGCCTCCTGATATCTGATCCTGTAGTGCCCAATAGCATTTGGTAGGTGGGATTCTCTAGTTTTTAATTCCATTCAAATCTAAGAAATCTATTCCCAGGAACTGGAGATATCTGCAGTCAAGCAAGCTGTCCTCCCACCAGAATATTATGAATAATAAGCCCACTCCACTATACACCCCTCCTCTGCGTATTAAACATCCTCTACCACCCTGGAAGTTATGTATCAGGGCCCCTTCATTCAGCCCAATGCCCCCTTCTCCCACCTCATCTCCCACCATCTGTGCAGTAAAGGGGTAATTAGTGGAAATTACTGATCCAGGCCCTACATGCTGAGCGGTTGATATAATACCCCCTACCACCCGTGGGACATCAAATCTTCCCCCACCCCTACTGCTGGAGGATCGGTAGGGGCCCCAATACATTGCTATGCCGAGGGGTCTACACTGTTAGATTTATATATGTGTGTGTGTGTGTGTGTATGTGTGTGTGTATATATATATATATATATATATATATATATATATATATGTATTTTGGTAGGGCCAGCACACACAATTTTCAAGTATCAGCAGCTGGGGTGCCAACTCAGGCTTGTAGTCCCAGGGGTACAGCCAAATATAAAGTCCAGTATAAAGAGCACTCACCAGTCTTCCAATTCAATGCCAATAAAAGTTTAATACATCACCAGATTTTCAAAGCAGGATGTCGACGTTTCGAGCCACGGCGGGCCCTTTGTCAAGACAAATGATGTAAGGGTCACAGCCCCAGAAGTATAACTCACCATGTCCATTAACACAGTATATATGTACCTGAGGCAGGAAGTACCTGCCCATCGCCAATTAATCAATCAAGTAGTGAATAAATGTCTTCAGCCACTATTTATCACCTCACCTGTGACCACAAAAATGCACCATACAGCGAAATAAACTAATCTGTCACTTACCTAACTCTGGGTATAGTGTAGCGCTTCATATGTGCATTCATCGGTGTGCGTTCCACTGCCTTGGAACGCACAAACCGGAAGATGCTGTTCGCGCTGTTGCATCGCGCGTCATCATCCAGCGCCGCGCACCTGAGCTCAGCGTGCGCGCCGCTGGTGTTTCCCCGCAGAACGATATCTAGGGTCATTGGTTCCTATTGTCCATGGGACCCACCACCTATTTTACTGGCCAGGCTTGCGTTGCACATCACGACTGTGAAACGCACGGCCATTTTGGATTTTCTGGGACATATATTAACAATTGAAAAGAATCTATATATAGAAAACCAACACATTGAAGTTCAAAAATTTTTATCATATTCAGCATATCGCTTCACAGGCACAAAGGATAGTGGTCCAAGGGAGCGTTATTCAAAAAAGACTAATTTGAAAAAGATTATTATATAGGCGATCGGCCAGGATTACTCATTGCCTCAGGTTTACAAAATATTGAAAACATCAAGAGTGTATCAAAAAGGACAAACAACATAAACACACAGATATTAAAAACTAAGTGTTGGAGTCAGGGGGCAACATACCAGGCAATAAATCAGCCTAGATTGTGGCACCCAGACTTCAAAACACCTATTAAAAACAAATATCACATCACCAATTAGGTCCCATTGATATTGCTTTTTAGTTCTGTCTAATAGAACATATTTGCTATATTATTATTGTTGCAAAGTAAATAAGTAAATAGATGCCAGAAATCTATAGCTACCAAGTCTGACCTAACCTTAAGGATCACCTACTAAGACCAAATATGAAACCAGCAAAAGCAGATCAAGATCGGTGGCTTACCAAGAAGAATGGGTGCTACAAATGCCTTGGCTGTGCAACCTGCCGGGCACTCATTACGGGCACATTCTTCTGCCATCCGCACAATGGCACAAAAATCTATTTGAAACATCGTTTATATTGCCTACTTGATCATGTGGTTTATTACTTGATTTGTCCTTGCGGCTTAATGTATGTGGGTAAAACCATTCGCACCCTCCGCGAAAGAATCAACCAACACAGATCTTCGATCCGGTTGGCCTACTCCACTGGCTCCACTGATAAACCTGTGGCAGCGCATTTTGTGAAAGAAAAACACCAGTTGTCCACTCTGCGATACATGGCCATAGATTGGACCCCTCCACCGCCTCGTGGGGGTGATAGGGGGCTCATGCTTTTGAAAAAGGAGGCCCAGTGGATCCATCGCTTGGACACTGTTTGGCCCCGAGGCCTCAATGAGAAGACTCATATGAATATCTTTCTATGATAATATATATTTCTTTGTGCTAATATCCTGTGGTGATTGCTAGACATAATTCTAGTTCATAAGATAACAACTATATGCTTGTAACAGCACACTCCACTAGTTACTCAACAGACTTGGTAGCTATAGATTTCTGGCATCTATTTACTTATTTACTTTGCAACAATAATAATATAGCAAATATGTTCTATTAGACAGAACTAAAAAGCAATATCAATGGGACCTAATTGGTGATGTGATATTTGTTTTTAATAGGTGTTTTGAAGTCTGGGTGCCACAATCTAGGCTGATTTATTGCCTGGTATGTTGCCCCCTGACTCCAACACTTAGTTTTTAATATCTGTGTGTTTATGTTGTTTGTCCTGTTTGATACACTCTTGATGTTTTCAATATTTTGTAAACCTGAGGCAATGAGTAATCCTGGCCGATCGCCTATATAATAATCTTTTTCAAATTAGTCTTTTTTGAATAACGCTCCCTTGGACCACTATCCTTTGTGCCTGTGAAGCGATATGCTGAATATGATACAATTTTTTGAACTTCAATGTGTTGGTTTTCTATATATAGATTCTTTTCAATTGTTAATATATGTCCCAGAAAATCCGAAATGGCCGTGCGTTTCACAGTCGTGATGTGCAACGCAAGCCTGGCCAGTAAAATAGGTGGTGGGTCCCATGGACAATAGGAACCAATGACCCTAGATATCGTTCTGCGGGGAAACACCAGCGGCGCGCACGCTGAGCTCAGGTGCGCGGCGCTGGATGATGACGCGCGATCCAACAGCGCGAACAGCATCTTCCGGTTTGTGCGTTCCAAGGCAGTGGAACGCACACCGATGAATGCACATATGAAGCGCTACACTATACCCAGAGTTAGGTAAGTGACAGATTAGTTTATTTCGCTGTATGGTGCATTTTTGTGGTCACAGGTGAGGTGATAAATAGTGGCTGAAGACATTTATTCACTACTTGATTGATTAATTGGCGATGGGCAGGTACTTCCTGCCTCAGGTACATATATACTGTGTTAATGGACATGGTGAGTTATACTTCTGGGGCTGTGACCCTTACATCATTTGTCTTGACAAAGGGCCCGCCGTGGCTCGAAACGTCGACATCCTGCTTTGAAAATCTGGTGATGTATTAAACTTTTATTGGCATTGAATTGGAAGACTGGTGAGTGCTCTTTATACTGGACTTTATATATATATATATATATATATATATATATATATATATATATATATATATATATATATATATATATATATATACAGGTCGAGTATCCCGTATCCGAATATCCGTTATCCGAATTATTCCGAAATACGGACATTCCAGAAAGTGAAAAAAAATTTTTTTTTTGCTAAAAACTCACTGGGGACATCTGTAACAGCATCACTGGGGACATGATATGTAACTGGCACTATATATGAGCAAGACAATGATTGCTTGGCATTCAAATTCAGTGCTGAGATAGTACACACATTTTGTTTCACGTTTTGAAACCTTGTTTTTTGAACAATTAAAATATATTTGTGTGTATTTTATGTGGTAATAAAATATATTTGTGTGTATATTATGTGTTTATACAGCATAAATGCAAGATACTTCAAAATACATCATTGAAATATTAAAATATTCCGAAATACGGAATAATCCGTTATCCAAAATTCTCCTGGTCCCGAGCATTTTGGATACGGGATACTCAACCTGTATATATAATTTTTTTATTATTATTATTATTATTATTATTATTATTATTATTATTTATATACATTTGGTCTATCTATAATACTTTAACTGACCCGGCATATACTGGGTCACCTAAGTGACCATCTCCGTGCTTTGCTCCGCCCCTCTGGAAACCCCCTTCTGAAAATCCTGCGTTTGCCCCTGGGTTTACTGTATATGAAATCCCTGATAACTGGGCTCTTAATGTATTTTTGGGTTAGAGCAGACCACCCTGTATGCCATGGCTAATGCATTCCTAAGAGTGACGATGAATAGACAGAAGCCCTAAATCCTGTAAAAGTATAACACTTGTTTTCAGGGGGTATCCACAAATATTAAAGATCCCCCAAATGTATGAAGGAGGAGCCGCGGAAAATGTCTCCAAATCTGCTGATACCACTTTATTTCTGCCAGCAGCCAGAGACCCCATAGGTTTCTATGGGTGCTGCAGATCTTCCAGATTTACCATGCTCCTGAATATGAAGATGGTGTTAGCTCATAGCTGCCTACCCTCCAGCATTCTGCAGGAGACTCCCTGAAATAGCAGCAATCTCCCTCTCTCCTTCATTAGTCTACTAATCTCCCTCATTTCACCTAGCCCACATTACACTGTTACATTTTTTTTGGGGGGGGGAGGAATGAGAGATAGATACATTTGCATTGAATCATCAGCATCATTCCCTGCACTTTATCAAGTATAGTATCTCTTACTAACTGCTTTGGATAAAAGTCAGTTTATAAGATTCCTCTCAGATATAGCAGTACACACCCACGCTTCTAGGTGCCACGTTCACAATCTCTTTTCACAACCTCTCCAGATATGGAACTAGGGGCATGACACGCCCCCTCAACGTGGCACTTTGCAATTCGAATTACCAACTATAATCTCACTGAAACTAGTTTTCAAAAATAGGCAAGTATGTGTTAGCTGCTGTGGCCAAAGGACAGAAATTACCAGAGGTTTCCACTGTTTTCTAGCAATGGACCCAATGCATGCATGGGCAGCAGATCTCACCTCCACGGAATGACCCCCAGCTCCTTACATTATTGTGATGATTTCACTTCTTACAGAGTCCCTTGTCCCTACAAGTGATGAATAGTACATCCTGGTGAGTCATCATTTCTTACAGCCACAAAACACAAAAATAAGAAATAAACATTTTTGGGTCTAGAACCAGATTATTAGCAAATAGGGTTTATGTGGTTTTGATACAAAGGGGGAAATTTACTAAAGGAAATTTGTAAAAAAATAGGTGTATTTGTATCCAGAAATACACTTATTTTTGACATTTACTATCCTGAAAATATGGCAATTCGTAGTCGTATTGATGTGTTATCAATACGACTACGAATTGCCGTATTTTTGGGATAGTAAATGTCAAAAATAAGTGTATTTCTGGATACAAATACACCTATTTTTTTACAAATTTCCTTTAGTAAATTTCCCCCAAAGAGTCTGAAGGTCAAGCCAACAATTCTGGTCTGAACATAAGATTCCCAGGTCTGAATAAATCATTATGGCTGCTTCCAGATAACAAAACCTGAACTATTTTAACAAATTAAGCTTAATATATAATGGCAAAGTATTGCTTTCAAGCGCATGAATAGACGTCTTTCATACAGAGCTTCCATGTTCTTTACAAGGACATTTATTTATTAGATTCATCAATGGCCATTACAGTGTATGAGGTAATGTGGAATTTGTCTTGAGATGCAGTCTCTGCAGGATTTAGTACTGGAAGCAACACATTAACCTATTGATGACAGAGCAGAACAGAAATATATGAAATCAGCCAACGGCATAGCATGAAAAACTGGATAGTATACTGTATTCTGAGTTGTGGAAGAGCAAATCAATCAAATGTCATCAGTCATGGACTAGACAGTAGGTGTAGGAAAAATAGCAGAAAGTATTTAATATTTTAATATATCTATATATATATGTGTGTGTATATGTATGTATGTGTATATATATATATATAGTGCCCCCTCATCTGTGGAATATATATATATATATATATATATATATATATATATAACAACACGCAGATGGATGGCACTCCAGAAAAAATGACAATAATCAAACGATCAGGTGATCCAACGTTTCAAATGTTATTACAACATTTTTCATCAGGGTGTTGTAATAACATTTGAAACGTTGGATCACCTGATCGTTTGATTATTGTAATTTTTTCTGGAGTTCCACCCGTCTGCGTGTTGTTATATATTGGAGTGGGTCTCATCCCCCTCTCCTGGGAGGGCACCCGATCTACTTGTTTTCTGCTGCATGGAGTGCCGGCCACCCTCTGGACCCACTATATATATATATATATATATATATATATATATATATATATATATATATATGACGATGAGGTGGCGGCGGCACTCGAATGAAAACACAGCAGGCAAGTTTTACCTTGCCTGCTGTGTTTTCATTCGAGTGCCGCCGCCACCTCATCGTCATATGTTTCTGGCCCCACAGCCAGTTCGGAGGGCACCGGCTTGCATTTCTAATCCCTAGGAGGGAGACCATCGGCTGCACCATTCAGCGGGGAGTGCCGTTCCAGGACTCATATATATATATATATATATATATATATATATATATATATATATATATATATATATATATATATATATAGATAGCCAAGATGCGGGTGGCACTCAGGTTAGAAATCACAATAGACTGTATGTAGTAGTCAACGTTTCAGGGTTGCCCCTTTTATCAAGACATGAAAAATATTACAAAAAGAAAACATTTTATACTTACAAACTCTGTGCGCCCTTCACCACGGTGCACGCTCCCACCCGGGACCTGATGACGTCATCACGGCGCGTCCGCGCCGACGGCACAGCATCACGGGGGGGCGTGGCCTCACCTGCATCTCCGGTTACCCTGGTAACCTGTTTGTGGAATCCAGTCCTCTACCGCTTACCGTGGATGCCATCGGCGCGTCTGCCAGACGCTTCTTTATTCGCACGGGGGTGGCTGGTTACCTATGGAGGGTACACATACAGTATCATGATCTGCTGACATCCCGTTTGTGTTTTTTTATTCATGTTGCATACATTTCTTATATATGTTCACGTAACATGCATCTCTATGTGTACCCTCCATAGGTAACCAGTATATACACATATATACACATATATAAGTTTTGGTTCTCTGGAGCACGCAGGTATTGACCGCAAAGAATACAGGCGGCACTTTTTCATCAGGACTTGTGCTTCTTAAAGTGCATTAGGTGCTTTTGCACAGCACCTTATGCACTTTAAGAAGCACAAGTCATGATGAAAAGCCGTATCGGCTTTGAAATGTTGACATGACACTGCTTGTACCACTGCTTTAAAGTATAAAATATTTTGGATATCATCTCAGCCTGTTTTCTTTGGGGTCATTACCTTGTGCTCCAGAGAACCAAGGCCCTTATTCTGATCGGTGCGGATATATCCGCGTGCGTTCGGCCCGCCGATGTTTTGTGTCTGCGCAAGTGCAGAGGCGTCTCTGCGCATGTGCGAGCGGGGCGTACGGCCAAATCCCGCATGAAATGTGAACACTCTGAACAGGGGGTGGAGAGGGGCGTGAAGGGCTATTTGGGCTTATTACCATATGCATACGCCCCGCGTTTCATGGGCGTTCCCATGCAAACGCTGGGCGTACGTATGGTAATGCGGCCGTGACGCACGTGTAGGGGGCGGACATATGACATCGCCGGATGTCAACTGCCCGCCCAGATCCCTGCTTTTGCACGGAAAAATGTCCGTGTGGTCTGAGGTTGCGGGTGCTGGTGGAGCACTCGGTCCTGCATTCGATGGTCTGCGACCATCGAATGATGGGGGAGGTTCCCTTAGATGGAGGAGGCGTATTCCGTGAAAAATACACGTGCTGTCCGTTCGGACAGCTTCTTACCGCATACGGACGGAGTTGGCGATCCGTATGGAAGGCGGGGTTTCGCACGCACGGTCCTGGCCGCATAATCGGCTCCGGCCGCACCGATCAGAATAAGGGCCCAAGTCTTCTATATCCATTTGAGGAAGGCACCACAGCACTTTATCATTATCGATGAGAGTGCCAGACAAAACCTTGGCATAAACGAGACAATGGCTACTGTAAAGTCTACAACGTTTTGGTTATTTTAATAACCGTCATCAGTATCCTGAGAGCATTACTCCTGCGACCAGCTAATTCCCTCTGCTGCTCCCACGGCAGAGGTTCCCTTTCATCAGCGACCATCACTCCAGTGTAATGGTACATCACCCCTATCCTACTAATGGTACATTGTGTTTGTGAGGAAGCCGGCGGTCGGGGGAAGCACTGGAAGCGCCGTCGGAAGGGGACGCGCGCGCCTCTCGTGCGTGCTCGTCCCCTTCTCTCTATAGAGATGGCGCTGGTGGGGGATGGCGGCTGGCGTCGCCATTGCCAACCCCTGCAAAGATGGGACCTGCCCCATCTGTATACTGTGAAGAGGTGAGCCCGGGATGCTGGTCTTCTAGGCAGAGTGTAAAAAAAATAAAAATATCTGAGACTGGCCAATAAAAGGAAAAGATTAATATGGGCAAAATAACACAAACATTGGAAATAGGAAGATTGGAAAAGTGTTATTGACAGACTAATCTAAGTTTGTGTTTGGATCAAACAGAAGAACATTTCTGAGAAGAAACAAGTGAAAGATGCTGGAAGAATGTCTGGAGGTAATGTTATGGTCTGGGGCTGCTTTGGTGCTGGTAAAGTGGGAGATTTGTAAAAGATAAAACAGATTTTGAATAAGGAATGCTATCACTCCATTTTGCAATGCCATGCTATACCCTGTGGACAGCCCTTGATTGGAGCCAATTTCCTCCTCCAATTGGTCAATGACCCAAAGCGCACCTCCAAATTATGCAAGAACTATTTAGGGAAGAAGCAGTCAGCTGGTATTCTGTCTGTAATGGAGTGGCCAGCGCAGACACCAGATTTCTTCCCCATTGAGCTGTTGTGGGAGCAGCTTGACCGTATGGTACAGTACGTAAAAAGTGCCCATTAAGCCAATCCAACTTGTGGGAGGTGCTTCAGGATGCGTGGAGTGAAATTTCTTCAGATTACCTCAAATAAATTAACAGCTAGAATGCCAAAGGTCTGCAAAAGTTTGAATTCGTCAATTAACAAAATGTAAAGTAAATGAACAGAAGAGAAATCAAAGCAATGTTAGTGTGACCTCCCTTTGCCCACAAAACAGCATCAGTGCTTCTAGGCACACTTGCACAGTATTTGAAGGGAGGTTGTTCCAAACATCTTGGATAACTAATCACAGATCTTCTGTTGATTTAGCTTTCTCACATCCTTCTGTCTCTTTGTGTAATCCCAGACAGACACAATGATGGTGAAATCAGGGTCCCACGGGGCCATTTCATCACTTCCAGGACTCCTCTTCAGTGTAAGGAGGAGTCCTGGAAGTGAGGATATATAGGGATGAGCGAGTTTGGACTAGGGGAATCTGGACACCCCCTAAACCGAACCGCTTTCTGAGCCTGTTCGGGATTTCCTGCCCAGGCTCGGAGTGTGGGTCTTGGGACCTCGTGAGATCCTGATTTCGGATCTCACGAGATTCGGACCCTATATAAATGCAGGTGGGCACTGCCTTACTACAGCATAAGAGAGGAAGTGTGCTGTGTTCTGCTGTCCACTGATACAGCTGCTGGTAATGTCCAGTCCAGTGATACTGCTGCAGTTCCAGTGATAGTGCTGAGTCCAGTCCAGAGATACTGCTGCCTTTAATGTCCAGTCCAGTGATCCTACTGTATAAGTCCACTCCAGTGATACTGCTGTAGTTCCAGTCCAGTGATAGTGCAGCCGTTAATGTCCAGTCCAGTGATCCTGCTGTGTATAAGCCCACTCCAGAGATACTGCCATTGAAGTCCATTGGTAATGCTGTTAAAGTTCATTGGTACTGCCATTAAATTCCAGTGGCACTGCCGTTAAAGTCCGGTGATACTGCAGCAGTTCCAGTCCAGTGATAGAGCTGTTACCAGTCCAATGATACTGCTGCCATTAATGTCCAGTCCCGTGATACTGCTGCATAAGTCAAGTCCAGTGGTACTGCCATTACAAACCTGACTTGGTTCACGTTTATTGGACCACCCCTGTCGCCCTGTGCTTAATCCACCACTGCTAGAAGCACTGATGCTGATTTTAGATATTTTGTTAATTTATAAAAAATAAACTATTAACTCTTCTATTTTTTGAGAAATTCTTACTTTGTGGCATTTATTTCAACACTGGCCTAAAACTTTGTTTCAGTACAGTTCAGTTTGAAGTTGAATGAAAGCCAAATTTATTCAGATGCAGGCAGCGGAATTTTCAGGCCTCATAGAGACCTTTCTCAAAGCTGTGTGATTATAAAACCGCAAAAAAGGGGGCAACAAATATAGATAGAGAGAAAAGTTGTAAACTTATATACAACGATTACTAATAGCTATTACATGTACATATATTTTTTTAATATTCGCTTTTTTTGGCTTTGTTTCACTGGGGCAGATGTATTAAGCCTTAACAAGAGATAAATGCAAGAGTGATAAGGAGAGATAAACGTCCAGCCAATCACCTGCTAACTGCCATGTTATAGGCTGTGTTTGAAAAAAGTCCGTAAGGAGCTGATTGGCTGGACGTTTATCTCTCCTTATCACTCTTGCATTTATCTCTTGTTAAGGCTTAATACATCTGCCCCACTATGAGCAATAGGCTTCAAGGGTCTGTAACCTATAGCAACCAAAAAGATGTTGTGTATTGATTTTGATTTAGCACTAGGAAAATGACATATATGTGGCTGTTACAGGTTACACTACATTTGCATACTGTGGCTGAGAACTTTTTATTTATGTGTACACATTTAATAAATAAAACTACTACTAGAGAAATACTACACAATATTGTAGTGTTTTGCTTTGCTACTTTCATAGTGAAGTGAATTATGTTATCATCGAGCCATCTATGCAAAATGCAGTGATTGGTGGATTTATATAGTGGGAGGTGGGACCATGATGATGCGTTTCACAGCTAGTCGCATAATACCCTGATAGTTTTATGTTTTAAAGATGGTCTCTTAGATGTATGCTCTTAAGGACCCCATGCACTTGTGCGACTTCTCCCCTCGGAGAAGTCACACGCAATCCCCCACACCAGCCTCTCGGGACCTTCCCGGGCAGCAGGATTGCATGCGATCTATACTGTATGCGGTCCTTTCACATACGATATATCGTATGCGATCCCAGCCAGCCTTACCAGCTCGGAAGCAATCCAAGAGATCGCTCCTACAGCCATTGCAACTCGCAGGCTCCGATCCGCATGGGACCGCCCATCACAGCGGACTTGCTGTCAGTCACATGCCATTTTGGATGCTTTCATGCGATTGATCGCGGCATGTAAATCGCATAGTGTATGGCCGGCTTAAGATCTATTTTCTGTCCTCTCACCCAACACTCAAGGTTCTATTAATTGTCCTCTCGCCCAACACTCAAGGTCCTACTAATTGGTATTTATTACTTAAAAGTAGTTAAATAAACAATAAACAGCATTGGTTACAGTTAATCGGTCCACAGTAATTAGGTTGAGAGTCAATAAGTCAGCCACTATTGATCGACAGGCAAAAGGTCGTCATGGTCAAAAGTTTGACATACACTAAGTAGACATTGACAAAAGGTCTACACAGTCAATAGGCCAATTTGACAATGGTCGACACATGAACAGGTCAACATGAGTTTTTCGTGAAACTTTTCACTGTTGACCTACTTACTGTTTACCTAATAATCCATGCCCGTTAGATGCAGCAAATCGTCCACCGATATAATGTCAAATGTTGACCACTAAAGATATGGGAAATAACATTGTTCTGTTTGTCAACCACAATAATTGAATACATAAATAGGAAGGAAACAAGTGCATTATGTTGTTTCATCACTTGAAGGAATCTCCTGAATGAATCTGGGAATCACTGAGCGCAGTGATCAGTGGGCTGTTTCCACGGTGACACCGTTACTGCAATCTCACGGATGGAAGCTCCCCCGGGGGCTGGGGGGAGGATAGCTGAAGCAGAATTGGAAGAGCCAATTTTTATTTTGTACCAATACCACCTGATGCCATAGCAAGAACCGAAGACAATGTGTCATGGTGTAATTACTTTATATTCTGGAAGTGAAAGAGAGGGAGGAACACAGATTCCTATTTAGGATAATAATAATGATGCCTTTTCCATTATCTGTTCCCAGTTCTAGCACAAACTCGACACAATGCTGATTAAACTGTAAGGGAAGGTCAAATATGTGAACATTTCAGATAAAAATAAATATATATTTTTAACATTTGTTTTGTGATTATAATGTTTGTTCCCGAGCGGCTCACACTCCGCTGTTCACATAATCAAAAATATAATCTATAGGTCCAAACTGCTCTAAATACATTTATTATTTTCTGCATTTAGTCTGTGGCTTACTGCAGATCTGAACAACTATACTGCAGGCTGCTTCCACATACACCCCCCCCCCCCCCCCCCCCCCCCCATCAGCAATACGGCACTTTCCTTTGCTTCCCAGTTGTGTGTTTGGTTCGCATGAAGCACGAGACTACCCAACCCCTTGGGGTTTACAAAAAACCTATCATCAATTTTTTGCTTACAACCACCATTAAGGGGCCTATTAATTAATTAAATGGGTGGGTTTTTCTTTTTTGATGGAGGGGGGTTACTTACAAATACAGTATTAAGGTTCTTCAGGATATACCATAGAGCAGTAATTCTCAAACTGTGGAGGTTATTCTGATTGACACTCAGTGCTGGGAAGTTCGCATGTCTTTTTTTAGCCCGTCCGATGTTCGCACAGACCCCACCCCCCTTCACAGGACAAATCCGCTCGCACGGCTGAAAATTAATGTTTTTATCCATTTGCAACCTATGGGGCAACACCCACATCATTCGACGACCATCGAATGATGTGGTGCTCACATGCAAATCTAAGACACTCTGGGGCGTGTGTCCTGTACGAGGACAGGGCGGGCAGCTGACATATGGTGATGTCAGCTGCCGGCCCCCAGCTCCCACGTCATTGGGGCAATAGCATGAGAACGCCCAGCGTTGAATCACTGGGCGTTCCAATTGTCCCATCTCCCGGCCTGCCACCCCACACCCCCCGTCCGCAGTTAGGAAACATTGCGCTCCCGTGCAAATTCGCATAGTAGCACTTGGACCTGAATAAGGGCACCCTAGACTGCCTGAAGAGACTAATAGGGGTGCTCTGGGTTGGTGGTCCAGGTTCTATTTAAATAATTCAATACAATATGCGGACAAATTGAAGCAAATCTTGTCCTATAAAACATAATTGACTATAAGGATGACATATAAATTGAAGTTACTTTTTTCAATATGTATTTCTGAATATACACCCCCAGGGCCGGCGTCACCACTAGGCAAATCTAGGCATTTGCCTAGGGCGCCGGCCACTGGAGGGCGGCATTTTGCCCCCCGTGCCGCGGGGGTACCTGTCCTGCGGCGCTGTGTATTTAAAGCTGGCGGCGGCGGCAGCAGCGGGGGGTCCCTGCAGTCAATAAGAAATAACGAGCGCTATCCGCCGGGCTATGCGGAAGCGCTTCTGTTGTGAAAACACTGTCCGCACGCTGATTGGCTGAGATTCAGCTAATCAGCGTGCGCCGTGCGGCCAGTGTTTTCACAACAGAAGCGCTTCCGCATAGCCGGCGGATAGCGCTCGTTATTTCTTATTGACTGCAGGGACCCCCCGCTGCCGCCGCCAGCTTTAAATACACAGCGCCGCAGGACAGGTACCCCTCCTCCCCCGGCACCGGGGCGCCCCCACCCCGACTCGCCTGGGGCTCTCCGGTGCCTTGCACCGGCCCTGTACACCCCTCCCCCCCCCCTACTTGTAAGAACAATGAAAAATGAATAATACCATAGTTGTTCTGCAGGACACTCCCTGAAATAGCAGCAATCTCCCTCTCTCCCTCAATAGTCTAGCAATCTCCCTCATTGCACCTAGCTAACATTACATTGTTACATTTTTGGGGGAAAAAGGAGTGAGAGATACATTTACATAGAATCATCAGCGCCATTTCCCAGCACTTTACCAAGTATAGTCATTTTAAAAGATTCCTCTCAGATGTATCAGTACACACCCACGCTTCAAGGTGCCACGTTCACAATCTCTTTTCACAATCTCTACATACAGTATATGGAACTAGACATGCCCTTTGGTTGGAGCATGACACACACCCTCTGTGGGGCGCTGTGCAAAATCCTGCTACCAACTATAATCTCCCTAAAACTAGTTTTCAAAAGTAGGCAAGTATGAATAACACTGATTTGCAATGAGAGGATACAGTATAAAAGTATTTGGGAAAAATAATTGTAAAAAAAGTATCAAGTGGTGATTTTAAGTAGTTTAAAAAAGGATGCTTTGTGGCTGCTGTAAAGTGATTAACAATCCTAGTTATATAATTGTTTACTGTTAATGAACATATTAAAAAGCACTTCAGCTGTCATTTTAGATTTTATAGGTTCTGTACCATATGCTTGAACTGCTTTTAACAAATTATTGCATGTTCAGTCGTTTTTTGATGGAAGTATTGTTTTGCTCCCCCCACTATTCCTGTAGTACGTTCAGACCATAATCAGCATCTGCTCACATTTAAGATAAATTATTATCATTTACTGGAACTGCTGTCATAATATTGTTGGTACATAGTGATTCTTGTGAGATTTTGGGATGACCAACTTAAAAAACAAAACAGCCAAAGAAGCATAACATAGTTATCTGGGAACATTGAGGCAACATTTAATAAGAGACGAGAGAGAATTCTCTTTCTTATTGTTCCACGCAAGCAAAACGGTGTGCTGACAGCACTGTTATTGTCAATGTATGGCTGGGGAATAAGCCATTTAAGCCAGGTCTTTTTGCTGTCTGTGCACCTGAAGTACAGTAACTTTTAATCTATTGAATGTGTGTCACTCTAGCACCCAGATGAAAGTTTTGGTACCTTTTTCTCTAAAGCAATGGGTTAAGAAATGCTCATGATAGAGAAACAGAGAACGTAACAAATACTAAGGCTAAGAAAACAACAACAACAAAAGAGAATAAAGAAGATCTGTTAGGTATGAATTGATAATTAAACAGGGGAAAGCTTTAAAGGCGTAATTCAAACAGCAGATCATCCCCCCCCCCCCCCCCAAATATGTCGACCCCCAGCATATAAAACCCAACCCCTGCAGTTTGTATGATGCTCATATGTCAGACTGATATCACCTCCTAGAATGGAGTGGCATGAAGGAACATTTCTATATTGTATGTGACCAAACAATGTAAAACATAATTCGGTCGGCAAGATTGCAGTATTTATGCTCAATTTGGCTAGTTCTGGACTCAAGGCAAATCCTCAGGAAAGTCCACTTTTTAAGTCTCCTCTCCGGGAGAAGTCCAGAGAGCAGACTGTCAGCAGCACTTTGGGGGGCGGGGCCTGATGTAGACATCATTAAGCTAAATGATGCGATTTGAATCTTTGGCCCTGCCCTGAAAAGCCGCAAATCGCTGGGAAATTAATGCTGCCGTGGGAGAGATGGGGGAGGCGCCAGTACTGTATCTGGGAGGGTTGCAAACCTTTCTGAGGGCCAGGAGAAGGACCCAGTTTTTGGGAGCCTCCGGGCCATTCCGGGAGGGTGGGCAACCCTGGTTTAATGTTAGGCACTGGGTGGAGAGTTAGTTAGGCAGCAGAAGGGGAGGGTTAGAGTAAGGCACTAGGGGTAGGTTAAGGCTGTGGGACAGGAGGGTATAAGTTCGCACTAGGGGAGGGCTAGACTGTGATAGGGGAGAATTAGAGTTAGGCTGTGGGAGTGAAGAGTTAGGGATAGGCATTAGGGGTAGGGTTAGGCTGTATGAGGTTAGGATTAGGCACTAGGGGTGGGTCAGACTGTGGAAATGGCCAGCTACTCACTAGATGGAGGGTTATGATTTAGGCAGTAGGAGGGCAGGGTTGGGGTTAAGCACTAGGGTTGGCTTAGGCTGTGGGATGTTAATTTTAGACACTGGGTAGAGGGATAGAGGTTGGCAGCAGGAGGTGAGGATTAAGGTTAGGCACTAGAGTGAGGGTTATTATTAGGCTGTGGGAGGGGAGGGTATTAGTTTGTACTAGGGAAGGGCATGGCTGTGATAAGGGAGGATAAGTATTAGGCTGTGTGGAAGAAGGCTCAGGGATAGGCATTAGGGGTAGAGTTAGGCTGTATGAAGTTAGGGTTAGGCACTAGACAGGGGGTCAAAGTTAGACTCTGGAAAGGAGTGGCAGGGTTAGGCACTAGGAGTAGCGTTAGGAATAGGTTACAGGAGGGTTAGGGTTAGGCACTAGTGGCAGTGTTAGGCTGCTATGGAGGAGGGGAAGGCTCTGGCTTCAGCACAGGAGGATTAGGGTTGATTTAGCAGTCAGTGGTCAAGCATGGATATCACAAAAACCTGGACTGTTATTGTGCCTTGAGGACAGAGGTTGGAAAACAGTGGGTTAGCACTAATGGCAAGGTTAATGTAGGTTACGGGAGCTGGAGGTTGTGGTTACATGAGCTGAAAACACTTAGGGGAGGGATTATGGTTAGGATATGAGTGGATAGAGTTAGTACACTACAAAGCAAATTTTATTTTATAATTGGGGGGGGGGCACACCCGGGCCCTGCCAGCCACCTCCAACTACCCTGGACCCAGGTAATTGGCACACGCTCTCCCCGATCTCATTACTAGTGCATCTAAGCAGCCCTAAGAATGACAAGCACAACTAGTCTGCTGAGGCCAGGTCTAAGTACATACAGTATTTGCTGGTATTGTGGACAATCCCGGGATCAGGGTTGGCGGGATCCCGGGATTTGGACCTGAAAGTGACTGGATTTCAATCCTGGGATTGGAGTCTCCAATCCTGGGATTTCGGGATTAGACTGTGCATGCACATTATAAAGCCGGGCAGCGTCTGAGCATCTGTTCAGATGCTGCCCGGCTGTTCCTGACCCCTGCGTGCTGCTCTGCACAGTCCGCCTGCCGCACTGCAGCACCCTTACACCCATCCAAACCCATCCACACTACTGCCGCCCGCCCGCTCCTGGTGGAACCAAAGCACCACTGAACCACTTGTTCCTCCGCCACTCCCAGCCGCACAACCTGTTTGGGGAGGTGGGGTGTTTTTTTTTTATTTTTTTTTATTTAAGTTGGCCATTATTCAATACCAAATCCCAGGGTTGAAAAAATGCCCCGGGATTGGCATCTCTAGTCACTGGCCTTGGCTTGACCCCAAAATGAATAAAAAAACCAAAACATGTTTCCACTCCAAAATACACAGCACCATCTATGGACATGCACAATGAGGCATGCACAGATATAAATATGTTCTATATTTGCAGAAAGGGATGCCAGTTTGTGTAGTGCCATCCATTGCAGTAGGTGCGCCTGGGCGTATAACACAGAACCTGCAATTTGGAGTGACAAAAGGAAATAGGAGATAGTCAGTTTCCCCTTTATATTAGAGAATACTTAGATGAAAGCTGGGGCCAAGGGAATGATGCCAGGTCACACAGTGAAGGTCACAACACCAGCCAAAGTGAAACAACAGTAGTGTATCCTTCTACCTTTCTCTGAGTAATAGACAGAAAAGCAATACAGAATGACAACTACAATGATCCACAGATCAAAGGGAGGTTGATGAGCCAGAGCACACAAAACAAAATCAAAGGAAGGCTGACGATCCAGAAATGAGAAAAGTGTAGTTAGGCAGAGATTCACTTGAGAGATGCTCAGAGCCCAGTTTTTTGGGTTTTGGTTCTCCATTCATTTGCGTTTTTTGGGGGTTCTGGAAAACCACCCTCCAGTGTTTTGTTTAGGATTCAGAATTTGGCTTGCTTTAAAAAAAAAAAAAAATTAAGGGGGAAATTTACTAAGATGGGAGTTCTATTTCACATGGACAACCAATCAAAATCTCATTTGAAATAGAACTTCCCTCAGAGAAAAATTCCCACTAAGAATCAATAAAATCTGCTAAAATCATGTGATTTTTGCAATCCATAACCCAAATTGAATTCCAAATAAATCAGTTTGGATTGGATCTCTTCTGGAAATCTGGCCTGGATTTTAGTTAAGTTCAGATCCACAATATTCGGATGGATTTTGATTTCAGATGAACTGAGCCACACATCTCTAACTAACAGATCTGCAAAATGAAGTAGAACAAGGAAACTCACACACCAACACAAATAAACATTTTAAGGGAAATTTACTGATATTCTGGGGTAGATTTTTGATGCGGCAATCAGGGGTAGATTAGCTATGTTTTAAGCAACCCATCTCTTACCCTGGTGCTGATCGCCAGCTTTTTCTGGTGCTGCGGGTCTCCGGCCTTCTAATGCTCTGCGTCGCTTGCTGGTCTTCTGCATCTTCAAGTTAAAACAGCTGTATACCCGATACAGCACTGTCCATTTCCCAGCATTCCATGCAAACATTACCTAGTGCAGGCGCTGTTTTTATTTATAGAAGTCAAAGACCATCAAGAAGCACGGAGCATTAGAAGGCTGGAGATACAGCTGACATCCGTTATGTGAGGACACGTATCCCCATCGGTGGAGGATAACGCGCTCCCATAACGGATGCCGCTGTAATGATACATTCAGCCGATGTCTGGACCCACTTCACCATGGTGAAGTGGTTCCGAGCATTTAAGAGAATGAAAACAGCATGTTAATACATCTACCCCTTTGTTTGGCAAAAACACCAGGTTAAGGGAGGTTTTAGCTGCATGCAGTTTAGTGAGACGCTGATTTACTAAAGCTCAAAAAGCTCTAAAGCCACGATGGAATTCATTAACATCGCTAAACACGCCGCTACTGTGTCTTAATATACAGCAGATCTGAGAAGTTACAGAACTAAGAATTCAGGTTACCA
Source organism: Crinia signifera (assembly GCF_055691185.1). Classification (NCBI taxonomy): domain Eukaryota; kingdom Metazoa; phylum Chordata; class Amphibia; order Anura; family Myobatrachidae; genus Crinia; species Crinia signifera. Next base: position 49,152,150 of record NC_139220.1, on the reverse strand, counting down.
TCTATTGTACAGAGACGTTCACCGCCAGCTTCTAGGATCCACTGCTTGCCATACAAAAGTACAGCATCAGACGTATGTCAGTCATACCATCAAACCTATGGTCAGTCCCTATGCAATGTCCATTGCAAGTAAGATGCTGGGATAAGAACCAGAGGTGGATTTAGATGTCATGAGGCCTTAGGCAAGATACCGGTACCCTCCTCCCTGAAACAACCCATATTTTTGCTGCTGATTGCAGGTTGCATCGATGGAGTACCTAGGCACATGCCGAGAAAAGCCCAGCTGTGTGAACATCGGCATTGCGTACAAATCTGATCAAATCAGTCTCTAGGTCTTTTGAAAGTAGGCTTAATATCTGTGTGACACTTCAAGTAAACTGACTGCCCACATGCAGTGGTTGCAATCATTGTGTGTGCCCAAACATTTATTATCCAATCAAAATCCATCAAAGGGACTTTTAGTGTGGGTAGGTCCATGTAATGTTACCGCATTGTGTGTTAGTCATACAATGCTTCTCTGGGAACATTCTGGATGGCCTGGATATCTTTATGGGGCCCCTTGAACTGGCTGGGCGCTAGGCAGGCACCTAGGTTGCCTTGCGGAAAGTCGTCCTTTGGTTAGAACCATGTGACTGACATGTCAGGTTCTGTGATGCAGCCAGCTCTGCCTGTGTGCCCAGATGCTGCTCTCTCCTCCGCTTCCTTTCTGGCTTTAGGGGGATGTTAGCTATTGCATTGGACAGCTTGTAATGAAGTAGGCAGATTGGCACTGAAGGATTGCATGCATCTTCCACACTATTACGGGGGTTAATTATCACTGGAGTGGGAAGATGCTTCCAAACATCTCCTACCCAATGGCAGTAGCCAACACAGGGTCACAGTGGTCACACTACAGTGAGGATCAGCAACAGGCCCCCATCCATTACTCTGACTTCCTTGGGGGGGAGAAGTCACAGCCGATTCCCTCTGGAGCCACCATGGAAGATTCCAGGAGGCATGATCACGTACAATACAGGTATATCGTAAGTTGTCCTTTTGCATGCGATACATCTGCCTGCCTGGCTGCCTATTTTGTAGGTCAAGATCCGAAGCTCATGAGACCGCACATCGTATTGGATGTCAAACACATCCGATTTGGCCACTTTTCGCCCAATTTTTAGCCCAATCCGTCGGAATTGGGTGAAAAGTGGCAAAAGTGGACTAGTGGATGATGAGTGGAGCTGCTGAGGAGGGTCATGGATGGTATTCAGAGCTTGGGAGGGCAGCCATGGACAGTTCAGGTAATAAGAATAAGGGCGAAAGTTACACTGTGTGTTTTTTGTTAAGAGGTGAAGGTGGTATTGTTGTATAGTTGGTACCATTTTTTTTATTGGGGTTAAGAAGTGCTGCCTAATGGATATACATGTAATGAATGATGTGGACGTATAGTGGGTATGAGGTAGCTAATGATTATTAAGTGGCTAATTATATAGAATGAAATTACTGAAAAGGTTAATGATTTTTGAAGATGGTTATTTAATGATGAGATGTTAGTGTATGGCAGTCACACAAATGCTCTCATTATTTATGGTGATGACTAAAATGCTCTTGGTGGTAACTAAGATGCACTCGGCATTGTCTGGTGCTCTTAGGGGTAAATTTACTAAGATGGGAGTTCTATTGAAGATGGATTGTTGTCCATAGCAACCAATCAGATTCTTCTTCTTATTTAGTTAGCACCTTCTAGAAGATAATAGATATAATTTGATTGGTTCCTATGCGGAACATCCCATTTTCAATAGAACTCCCATCTTGGTGGTCAAAGTAATGTGCTTAGTATTGTATGACCGTCACAAAAATGTTCTCTGCTTTGTATGGCTTACTTAGTATATGCTCTGCATTGTATGGTAGTCATACAAATGGCCTTTGAATTGTATGTCAGTTGGAACATTCATAAATTATATGGTGGTGTACAAAAGGCCCTCTGTATTGTATAATGGTCAGAAAAATGCTCTGTGTAGTGTATGGCAATTATAGGTTTTATCTTTCCATTGTGTGGTACAGAGGCGGAACTACCATTGGTGCAGCAGGTGCATTGCACCAGGGCCCTGAAGACTAAGGGGCCCACTGCTACCACCCACTGCTGTGCTCCATATTGTTAACTTGGATTGGAGTTGAGGAGGGGGGCCCAAATTATATTTTTGCACCTGGGCCAAATGACCACAAGTTCCGACACTGGTGTGGTAGTCATAAAAATTAATGAGAGGAGAGGGAAGGGTACATTCCTGGGGGTTGGGGGAAGGGCACCATTGGCCATCTGAAACTTCTGGCAAATGCCAAAAGTGCTGATGGCCTGATGAGCCAATCCAGCCACATAGAGAGACAGTGGCATGCCATGACGCCATTGCTCCACCCATGACTCGTTTCATCCCCCTTGTCGTGTGTGTTTAAGAGCATGCTGTGCTGGGAACAGCTTTGCCTAGTAAACCTTGAACCGGTCCTGCTTTTACAAATAGAATCAGGGCCATAAGGAATGGAGGGTGGCTCACAGGGTAGAATGCTCTGGGGGTAAAAACTGCCATACTAACCAGATGGCCGCTGTCTGCTCTCTTGCATCTCCTGGCTCCTGTGTCTTGCAAGGTGATGGGATTGAGAGGTTGGGTAATTGGAGGTGGGGGCCTAAGGTAGCACTGAGCCCACAGCTGCCATGTTACTCAAGAATAGATTATACTGTACATGTTAGTGTTATTTTTTTCATAAACTTATCAGCCACCTTAGCTCGTTGGCAAGCTCACAGAGGGGGCAGATTTGGTCACTGGGAAAGTGGGTAAGTCCCTTCTAGGACTGTCCCATTAAAACCTTCTGCCAGGTAAGCCCACCCTATCTACCTGCCCGACTGATTCATGCATCTGCCGAGCCATTTGATGCACTTCCAAGATTTGCATTCCACACAGTGTTGTCATCAGCTCCCTGTTAGTGGACACCTCCATGTGCCATTAGGTGGGAGCAGTGGAAAAGCATAAGTGCTGCTGCTCCCTTACCTTATTATAAGCAGCAGTATCGCCCAGCAGTGGTGCAGACAGCCAGCTACAGTACTTATACTGCCTGGAAGCCATAGTGCAGGCAAAGGCAGAGTATTATACACTAAGCACCCTATTACACCACCCCTGTCCCTATGATATACACCCTACCTCCCAACCCTGAGACAAAGTGCCCCCCGCAGTTTTGTGGAAATTCATGCAAAATTGTATGAGGTGCTGCACTAAAGCTTTGAACATGATCAAATGGAGAGTGATAAACCAACAACCAATCAGCTCCTACATGTCATATTTCAAACAAACCCTGTGATATGTCAGTTACAGTAGGAGATGGTTGGCTGGTGGTTTATCACTCTCCATTTGATCACTTTTTAAGCTTAGTTGGCCCATTGTGTCAAAAGCACACAGTGAGTCTTTAGCTCCCCGATCCAGTCATGTCCTCCACAGCTAAAGTATCAGGTCCAGTGTGCAGGTCTTAATTTGGACAAGGCTACACATATAAGTTAGAAGCTGAGCATATCCGCAGAAGAATAGGCAGCAGAATGCTTTTATCCAGCATTATAAAACTGAATTAATTAGTTTAATATTTTCTATCATTTTCATTTCATCCACTTACCTTGTATTGACAATTCATGGGCACTAAATGAAACTTGTGCTTTCTAACGAGCCCTTAGGTCACACTTGTTAACCTTCTTAATTACTAATAAATGATCTTTTATATTCAACAGAAAAATTGTAAATTGTGGAATTGTATGTGAACATGAGTAATCAGCCAGTCCTGCACTATTGCATGGGTTCTGCGCCAGCAGCATACTGAAACTGAACTGTAAAAGGGGATCATTGTTCCCTTTGATATCAACAGAAGACACTTACATGGCCAATCAGGGAGATGTATGGAGAATATAGAACATTGGGCCCAATTCCGAGATATAAACTAGACACAGACCCACCCCACCCCCTCCTGGGACATACACCGCGCATGGCGCTATTGATTTGCATAATCATCCATTTGTAGCCTTGCGTTCGGACACAAAATCATTCGATGGTCACGGACCATCAAATGATTTTTCAAGCGTTCTCAATTTTAAGACACCTCTTTGGTGTCATATATCTGCGAGTGCCTGTACGGGAAGTGGACGGGCTGCTGACGTTAGATGTCTGCACCCACGCCATCAAGGAATTACCATGTGAACGCCCAGTGTTTTCATGGGAACGAAAATGGACGAATCCCCTGGCCCCCAAACCCATGTCCCCCCCCTCGCCCGCACTGATGTGTGTGAGCGCCAGCGAATAATCTATTTGCCAAACACACAGGGGAGCAAAACAACCTGAAAAAAGGCCTATATACTCCTATATATACCCCCATATATAAACCTACCATCTCAAACCCAACCTCCTACACTACATACAGTACCTTAGACAACTGGCCTCAGGATATACTTTCCTGTGCACCCCACATTAAGGTCCAGCATTCGCTGTCCTGTACCCCCTCAACCAAGGTCCAGCCTTCCCCGGAATTGTGTCTCTTCTTTATCAACCAGCGTCCCACCCTATGCCCCTCCCCCCCATTAAGGTTCAGCCTTCCCTGTCCTATGAACCCCCCATTAAAGTCCAGTCTTTTTCTAAGCTATGCCCCCTCAACCAGTGTCTACCATCCTGGGCCCCAAAAGGTCCAGCTTGGCCCTACATTCCTCATCAGCCCTGTCTTCCCTGACCTGTGATCCTCCAATTTCAGCCCCCCACCACCTGACATGGTCTTTCATATATTGCTCCCACCACTACCCACCTTTCCCATGTGCTCTTCAGAAACCATTTTCCGGTCTTGCTTCGGCTCTTCGCCTGCCATCCCCCTTCATCTTCCACTTCTTCCTCCTTCATGCTGGCTAAAACCTTGATGACAGTGAACGGATTCACCATATGCAGCACAGGTGGTATGGTGGTACTTTTATAGCCATAATACCATTTTATGTTGGTCTGTTTTTTTCAATGTATTTTTATGTGGATCTGGCTTTTTTGATATACAGTATATGTTGATGTTGCTTTTTCAATATATGTGGATCTGGCATTTTCACTGTGTTTTTATGTGGCTATGGCATTTCTTGTAAATGTGTTTCTCTGTATAGTTATTATAGATCCTGGTTTTCTGTGTGTGTGTGTGTGTGTGTGTGTTTGTTTGTTTGTTTGTGTGTGTGTGTGTGTGTGTGTGTGACTGTCCAGTGTTTTTTTCCTCTTCTACAGTATATTCAGTATTTGTATAGTTTTACTGTATATATTATGAGATAGATTGACATGTTATAATAACCAAAAGACGCAAATACACGCTATAGCACATATTTTACCCGCAAATGTCATCAAGGGACATTTTTAAAACAGGCGGGTCAAATGGATCTCGGTCTGCGCGGATTGGTCAGCGGGAAGCCAGTGGCAGGATGGACACTAGCTCCCAGGTGGGTATAACTGTAGGAGTGGAGGGGACAGATGGCAGGATGCCTTGATATGCCTTGACCATTACACATTATGCCACACACAAATTGCCCATTACACATTATGCCACACACATAAGGCATATTACATATTATGCCACACATCATAATGCCCATTGCACATGATGCCACCCACATAATGCCCACACACCTGAAGGCACAGCATTACAGTGTGAGGCATATTGTGTAATTGTAGGAAGGATTGTGTTAGTGACCCTGAGGGTGAAAAAGAACAGGTGCCTGTATAGGTAATTAGCCAAGCAGCTCCCACTAGGGGTTGTGAAACCCCTAATTATACAAGAAACAAACAAAAAAGGAAGGCAGAGAGTTAATGAGTATAGGGGATCAATTAAGTAGTACAATTTTATGTATTTTATTATTAAAAAATAATGTATTTAAAATGTTTTTTAACAATTAGTATTGACAATTTTACAAAGAAGTATTGGCCATAAAATACTTAGTATGCAATCAATAAAAAGGACAAATGGAAATGGTATACTTATATATGGAGGGATCCCACTGGTCTTTATGCTTTTCTGGTATTTAATCAGATTTCCTGGTGCAGTCCGTACTTGATTAAATGGAAAATAAGGGAATCCATATACCTTGCAGGACAAACTTTAATTGCTGGAGGGTGTTGATTATCCTCAGATTGTTAGATGTGTCCTCACTAGTATGCGAAAGTCCAATCCAGAATTATGCAGGTGGTGGTATCCCAGTTGAAAGTACTGTCATTTTCTGGACTTGTTTCCAGGTTTAGGCAAATATGAACCAGTGTAGCATGCGGGATCCAATGTCCTTAATTAGACCAAACAGAAGTTAAAACAAGCTGGTGCTCCCTATTTTTTGTAGGTGTTGTTATGGGCCCTATTAACACAGGGGGCAGGGATATTTTCAATTGAGGGAAAATTCGGTACTTGTGTATTATCACGGCGCCCACGATGTTCATCGTACTGCATCTCATCGCATCGCATGCAATATAGTGGCATGCGATGCATGCGAAGCGATGCAATGCGGTTTTTAATTGTACAAGCACCTTTATGGGTGCTTACAATGTTAAATGCACCCCCATTGTCAGTGCCACCCCCACTATCAATGCCAACCTGAATCGTGGCGAGCGCAATACATTTAAAGTAATCCGCGTTCCCTAAAATCAACTCCACACCGACGTGGATAGTGGGGGTATGAAAACGTGGGAGTGTGATAGTGGGGGTCGCGTTGACAATGGGGGTGCATTTAACATTGCAAGCACCCATCAGGGTGCTTGTACAATTAAAAATCGCATCGCATGCCATTTGCTGGCATGCGATGCTATGCGATATTTAATTGTACAATCCGGGTCATTTAACGCGAATATCGCATACCATACCATAGCATACCACTAAATAAGGTATGCAATGCAATGCGATGGGCGCCGTGATAATACACAAGTACCGAAAATTCTACTCTAGCTTCAGTCGTCCCGACTTGTCCCACCACTATGGGCACTGGTGGGACCAGTGCCACCAGTGCCACAATGGGCTATATTAACACTTAGGGAAATGGAGGTGATGATATTGAAGGATCTATTGTCTCTTGGGGTGGGGTTTTTAATGCCACCCCATCTATTGCCTCTGGGGTATCTGGTGCCACTAGATTCGATTGTGGTATAATGTTATAATATGAATATATTGACACTGGGGATGATTGACACCCTTATGCATATTTTTTTTTTTAACAAAAAATATTTTAAAACTTTTAAAAATATAAATTTTTATGTTTTAATATTAAAAAAGTCTGTTAAGTTGTTAATATAATGTATATTCAGTGCTTTGCAGACTTTACTTAAATATCTTCCCAATCCGAGGCAGGATCTAAGTCTGGCTCAGGTTTTACGTCAGACTCAGATCCCAGAATGTCATCATCCTGCTGTCAAATTCTCATGGAGTTTTGGATCCTATGCTTACCATCTTCACTCCAGCATTATAGAGGGTAGATGCTGAACCTCTGGCTGCATGTCTGTGGTAACGCTTGGCATGCAGCGGGTGCTGTCTTGGAGTGCTGTATTGAGGTGCAGTCCTGTGGTGTCCTGTGCTGTACATGCTGCTGTTGTTCTCCTGTGCTTGCCTGTGCTTTGTGTATAGGCATTGTTCTGTGCTGTACAGGCTGCTGCTGTCCTGTTTGCTGTAAAAATAAAGGGGCGCTGTCCTGTTAGGCCTTAAAAATAATATGCCACACACAAGGTTGCTGTTTTGTGTGCTGTTGCTGTAAAGGGGCACTGCTCTGTGTGCTGTAGAAATAAAGGGGCACTGTTCTGCGTGCTGTCAAAATAAAGGGACTCTGCCCTGTCCTGGAAGAATAAAGCGCCCTACCCTATGTTCTGAGTAGATAAAGGGTTGCTGTCCTGTGTGCGCCATATAAATAATAATACAGGGTTGCTGTCCTGTGTGCTGTTGCTGCAAAGGGCCGCTGCCCTGTGTGCTGTAAAAATAAAGCGGTGCTGTCCTGTGTGCTGTAAAAATAAAGGGGTGCTGCCCTGTCCTGAAAAAATAAAGCAGAGCTGCCCGGTGTGCTAAGTAAATAAAGGGGCACTGTCCTGTGCTGTAGAACAGTGCTGTTTCATGCTGTAAAGGAGTTGTGATGTCCTGTCTGCCCTGTGATGCTGTATAAGTGCAGCGGTGGCATGTGTTGATACAAAAATGGAGGAGGACACAATATTTAAAGATCAGGAACCACTTCCTAGTGCTGGAGCTGCTGCCACTAGACATGACATTGACAATACAATTCCATCAACGTCATCTGCTAAGGCCGATGTCTAATGTCATAAAGGGCATGCAAAATCTGAGAAGTTAATATTAATAGCTACATTTTTATTTTAGCTATCTGATAAGAAATGTAAAATTTACAATATTCCATTCAATATGGCCTATGTTCATTACCAGTGGTTCAGCTTCTCATGAAGATGGAAGCCCTCCTCCCTCTTGAAGAATTAAAAAAATAAAACTGGTTAAAGAACAGATATCTCCAAGGAGACTCCAAGTCTAGACACTGTACAGGAAGAGGAGGCACCTTCCACCATTTGCACACCCTCTGCAAGTGCTGGGAGAAGCACCACCAGTCCAGTTGCTGACATTGAGGATGTCACTATAGAAGTACACCAGGATGAGGAGGATATTGGTTTACCTGGCACTGAGGAGGAAGTTGAGGCTTCTGATGGTGATGTGGTTTGTTTGAATCAGGCACCGGTGGAGACAGTTGTCGGCCATTGGATGAAAAACTCCATTGTCATGCCTGGTAAAAAGACCAAAAAAATCCTCCTCTTCAGTCTGGAATTATTTCTGTCCATATCTGGACAACAACTGTCTTCCCACATGTAGTCTTTGTAAAAACGCAATAAGTAGGGGTAAGGATCCTAACCACCTAGGAACATTCTCCCTAATATGTCAACTTCAGCACATACATTACACGCATTGTCAAGTTCAGATACTTTGGCTAAGAGAGTAAGCAGTCCAGTGTCACCTAAAAAGCTTTTACATGTTGTATCCAAGTGCCTACAATCCACACCACCAACTCCCGCTTTGTCAATTTCCTCCTTGACCAGTATCGCAAGCAGTCCTGCTGGCCATGTCACAGTTGTTGGACGTAATTTGCCCCCGGTACCAAATCCCGTCTAGATTCCACTTTACTAGGCAAGCAATTCCCAGACTAATAAAAGTGTCCCTAGTGTCCTCAAAAATGCCTTTGTTCCCACTGTCCACTTAACCACTGACATGTGGACAAGCGGAACAGGTCTAATTATGGACTACATGACTGTGGCAGACCACTAGGTAGATGTATTGCCTTACCCAGCAACAACAGCAATGGCATCTCACAAATGCCAACTCATTCCTAAGCAGGCTTTGCTTTGTATCACCAATTTCCATAAGATACACACCACTGGAAAACTCTTGCAGAAATGGAGGGACATCATCGCACAATGGCTTACCCAGCTTAGACTCTTGTGGAGATTTATTATATCTGACAACGCCACCAATATTCTGCAAGCAAATTCCAGCATGCCCCATGTTTTGCTAACACAATTCATTTGGTGGTGCAGAATTTTTTGAAAAATGACAGGGGTGTGCAGGAGATGCTTGCTGGGGCCAAAATCATTTCAGGTCACTTTCGACATTCAGCAACTGCATGTTGAAGACTGGAGGGCCAACAAACTCTCTTGAGCGTGCCCTGCAATCACCTGAAACAAGAGTTGGTAACAAGGTGGAATTCTACGCTCTATATGCTTCAGAGGAAGGAGGAGCATATAGAGGGGAATGCACCTGACCCAAGCGCAGTGGAGAATGATTTCCATGTTGTGCAAGGATCTCAACTTGCCACCTGTGAAGTCAGTTCAGGAACTGCCAGCTTGAGTCCGGTCATTCCACTCATCAGGCTTTTGCAGAAGCAGCTGGAAAAAAAAGTAAAGGATGGAGCCCTTAATTTTCAATGGTGGTCAATCTGTTGAAATTAGAACACTACATGTTGGCTACTATGCTAGATGCTATTTTTAAAAACGACATTGTATCTCTCTTTCTTGCAAACACAAGTCTGCAGCGATGCAAAGATGTACTGGTGAGAAAATGGTCAGCTCAAGCAGAACATGGCATAGCAACAGCTCCTCCTTCACTTTCTGCCACAACAGGGCAGAACGCTGGCAGTGATGCAGGGCAGTCAGGAGCAAGTTTGGACATCTGGTCAGGACTGAAGAAGCTGCCTACAACTACTGACATGTCTACTGTTACTGCATATGATGCTGTCACCATTGAAAGAATTGTGGAGGATTATATTGGTGACACTATCCAAGTAGACATGTCAGACAGTCCGTATCTATACTGGCAGGAAAAAGAGGCAATTTGGAGGCCCTTGCACAATCTGGCTTTATATTACCTAAGTTGTCCCCCCCACCAGTGTGTACTCCGAAAGAGTTTTTAGTGCAGCCGGGAAGTTTGTCAGCAATCTGTGTAGGAAGTTGCTTCCACAATATGTGGAGAAGAAGATGTTCATCGAAATGAATATTGATTTCTTCCAGGAAGACCAGCAATTGCCTCCAGAGAGTACAGAGGGACCTGTGATGGTCGAATCCAGTGGGGACAAATTCATACTCTATGAGGATGAGGATGTACACACTGATGGGGGTGAGGAATCTAGGATGAGGATAAGGACGACATCTTACCTCTGTAGAGCCCATTTGTACAGGGAGAAATTAATTGCTTCTTTTTATGTGGAGACCCAACAAACCAATCATTTCAGGCCGACTTTATGGCAGACCACTGAAATTATTGGTTTGTTAAAGTGTGCATGTCCTGTTTACAGTTACACAACATATGGGTGGATGGGAGGGCCCAAGGACAGTTCCATTTTGCACCTCTTTTTATTGCATAATGTTCTCTTTGAGGGCTAGTTTTTAAAACTGCCATCCAGTCTGCCACTGCAGTGCCACTCTTAGATGTGCCACGTGTTTGAGCCGCCCACTTGTGTCGCTTAGTTTAGTCATCCAGCTACCACCGTGCAACTTTTTGGCCTAAAAACAATATTCTGAGCTGTGAGCTGTTCAGAATAGACTGGAAATGAATGCTATTGATGTTACTATTACTGTATGAAAAAAGAATATTTCTGTGATTTTAGCAGTATTTATGATTTTTTTTTTTTTTTGAAAAAAGGTGGTTTGGGCAAAACCAATCCAGATCCAAAACACGATGGGAGATCCAGATCCAAAACCAAAACTCAAAACCTTGAGTCCTGTTGGAGAAAGTGCGCAATATAAATTATACTTACTTAATTACTTCCTAAAACCCAAAAATTGTCACGTGCACAGTTCTTTACCATCGGAGTGGCATTGGCTCATATTTTAACATTTAAGTTAGTCCACAGCAAGGATCCTTATATTTTACAACTGCCTACAGTCTCATTTATGCTTTAAACATCGCTGCAATGTTGTTACAATGATTTACACTCACCTCAACTAAGGAGGATAAAATGTGCCAAGTTCACAGTTGGAAATATTGATACAAAAATAAAACTTTGCTTTTGCAATGTTCTAAGCAGTAAAACAACATCCTAAACAATTACCTCTGGCTGTTACAAAGAAACATTTGACTAACTGCTTGGTTTGCCTTTGGTTTTTAGCACAATAAGTGTAAACCTGATTGCTTTGGAATCAACAAGTTATGTCCCGTACACTTGGCATCTGATATAGTTAAACATATTGGCCCTTATTCTGGTTCACTCGAAAATCAAATTTATTCTCAAATGCACAAAACCATGTGCAGAGGAGGCGGGGGGGGGGGGGGGGGCAGCAGATGTAACTTGTGCAGAGAGTTAGATTTGGGTGTGGTTTTACGGCAAAGTGAGATCTATATTGCAGTGTAAAAATAAAGCTGTCAGTCTTTTCCCCGCACAGTAACAAAAGAACTCACTCAAATCTAAATCTCTCTGCACAAGTTACATCCGCCCCACCTGCAGTGCACATGGTTTTGTCCATTTGAGAAGGAATTTGCCTTTGCAAGTGAACTAGAATAAGTTGCTAACCATTAATAATAATAACCATTGCTCAGCACAGATCTCTCAGCACACATCGCTGCACCAGTGATGGTCGGACATCACAACACCCAGACCACCACCATGCACCGCACAGACGTCCCCTTAACTGTCTTTGAAAGTGGAAGTTCCAGGAGGTCAATGACGTGATTTGTGCTGAATCGCATAATTTTAACCCCACTCTTTGCTATTAAATGGCAGTAATATGGGCAGTGAATAGTGGGGGAGGGGGTAATACATTCATTAGATTAGGCATCCAAGCCCTGATATCAGCCTCCCATGTGTAGGCCACGCCCAATATTGTATCCAACTGGCTGCCCCCATCTGTTCTGCATGGGGCAGCCAGAACGTTGGTAAGAACCTTTTTACATTATTTTAGTATCACAGGATGTACTAAAAAGAAACTCATCCACACCCATATACAGTTATATACATACATTTTTTTAATAAGCAGATTACATTTCCTCATGCAGAGTGTAGACATGGAAAGTCTAATCAACCACTGACTGGCTGACCAATCCACAACCTTGTTCTCCTTCCCTTGCACCCGCAGCTTTCATCATATTTCCAGCTGTGCCCTCGCTGGCATGTGGTAGCTGCAGGAGATGCTGGAACCAACTGTTCTTCCAGTCCCATGGATGGCGCTGACGCGGCGTCCTGGTGCCCTGGGTCAGCACACAAATTTACCCTGTAGCAGGCTCCCAGTGGAAATCCTGGCCCACACAGATACAGTGGTGGAATTCAAGGGAGGGCCTGGAGGCACTGCAGTGAGCAATGAGTTGGGTGCTTCCACTTTGTGTGCAACAATGGCACACAAATATAGGGCAAGGGGCAGCCAGCCAGTGTCTGTTTGGGCAGGTGTACGACGGCCCGGCACAGGGCTCATTGGACCGGCCAACTGCAAACTGGCCCTGTGTTCCGGTGGCACAATCCACCCCTGAACACCATAATCAAATCCTGCTACTTTTGTTCATACTGACCGTGCGCAAGTTGATTGATAGTAAGCGAGCGTTTGTGGGTGGTAACCGGACACAAGTGTGCCCAGGCATTTTAGGGCAAGTCGTGTGATGTCAGCTCTGGCTCCGAACAGCCTGTTTCTACCGCGGCCACTAAGTAAGTCCTTGTCTATGCACAGACTGCACACACTGGAAAAATCATTCGACGGTGAGCGACTTTCTAATGGATTTGCAGCTGATGACCAATTGAGCTAATTTTTGCAACCCGTGCTAAACAATTTGCAGGCTTGCACGTGGCGGGATTTCAGCTGCCGGGGCTGCGTTTACCTGATCGCAGGGCTCTGCAAATGAACAGGTCTGAATAACTCAATTTGTCCTTGGTGCAAGCGCACTGGACTGGCCAATGAGCAGTGCCCTACCCTTAAAAGGTGGTTTTAGATATAGAACTGACCTATAAAAGGGTGAAGAGAAATGTCATACCCAGACAGGTGGATATTAAGGATATGATTCTGAGTTGGTTGCAGACAGAATGAGTCTGTGTCTTTTGCCACAGCTGCATCTGCATTTTGATGCTAATATGCAGCCGTTGTCACATCCACATCTGCCTAGCTACTCCCTGTTACCTCTCAGGAATGGCCACTGAAATCCTCACTTCCGGCATCCACATTCATTCTACGTCTCCGAGTGTCTGCAGACGTTCTGTAGCTGGAGACCGGGGCATCTATATGAAGCGCATAAAAAATATCAACCGAAATACAAATTAAACCATAGAACAATCAGGAATAAAATAACTGTCAAGTATCAACTTTGGTCGAACTCCAGATTCCAAAAACATGAAAGATCCATCATCTTCCATGACTCCATTACACCTTCATTTTTACATTTTACAGCTACTGTATTCTATTCTCAAATTATATAAAATACATTATTTATGCTCTTCGCAAAATGTATGTAAGGTACCATTCTTAATAAGCTCCTTACAAGCAACGTGCACTTTAAAACAAGTGCCTCCCCCATACACAAACTACTGTATGAAGCAAATCAGCTTCTGCTTATGATCAATAGATCAAGAACTGCACATGATTAAAACGTATACTGCATTTCTCACAAACTCCATAATGATACACAGTATTGGTCATAGATATCCATCAATCATTATTTTGACAAGTGTTCCTGCTCTGATGAAAGTATAACTGGCCAGGATGCTGCGGACTGACTTCAATCAAGCAGTATGTACCATCAAAGCTGTCAAAGGTCTCACCTTGGGCAGGGGTTGCTGCCAGTGATAGCAATGGTTATCACTGCTAGTAAAGGTGTGCACACACTGGGCAATTTTCTTAAATGATATCTCTCATTTTGGCCCTTCTGAGCAATATTTAAAATATCGGCAAGTGTGCATGCTACAAAAGATACGTTTATGTAATTTAATTGACATTGTATTTATGTTCATTTGAGCTAACATTGTATGTTATTTTATTAAACTGTGTATGTTTTACATATATATGAGTCATTCCTTCGGTGAAACCCAGCGCTGCTCATTTTTCCTTTTTCTATTGTTATGATATTCTTTAGAGGGCAGTACACTTCCCTCTAAAGCAGCAGCTAGGACAGCGCCCCCAGTTATAGTATTGTTCTTTTTTCTTGATTTTCTCACTGTTATGTTTTCATTTTTGATATCTGCAGCTGTTTGAATGTATATTTTCTGACACTCTACAAAGAGTATAAAACAACGGGTAGTGAATTCAATACTAGATGATGCAGAGCTCTTGTGCTGAAACAATGGAGGTCATACAGGTGGGCTTGCAAAAGCAAACTCTTTCTTTAATGGACCAAACCATGTGCTCTGCAGATGGGGCTTATGTGCAGAGAGAGTTAGATTTGGATGGGGTGTGTACTTCAATCTGAAATCTAAATTGCAGTGTAAAAATAAAGCAGACAGTATTTACCCTGCACGGAAACAAAATTACTCCCCCAAATCTAACTCTTTCTGCCCCACCAGAGGCAGAACTACCATTGGTGCAGCAGGTGCATTGCACCGGGGCCCCTGAGGACTGAGATACCCACTGCTGTCACCCACTCCTGTGTGACATATTGAGAACTTGGGTAGGAGTGGAGTAGGACTCACCACTAACAAGTTCCGTTACTTTGCCCCACCTGCAGTGCAAATAGTTTTGTCCATTATCAAACCAAATGTGCTTTCTAGGGGTACATTAACTAAAGTATGGTTTACAAACCTAAAAGTTTTGCCCATATCATCCAATTAAACTTTTCCTAAATTATTTTCTGCATTCTAAAAAGCGGAAATCTGGAACCTGATTCTGCAAAGTATGTTTAAAAAGCTTCAGTACAATATTCTGGGGAATAATACTAGATTAAGTGGTACCACCTACATTTGAGAATACAAAGATGTTGGGGAATTGAGGTTGTACCAATATCTCTCAACAACTGGGAAATTAGGACTTCGCAGGCAGCCATTGCTGTTATCAAGCTGCCCTGACCATGCTTTAAGTCCCATGCTAGTAACGTCTGAAAGTAGCAGTGAGTGGGACCCAATTGCCAGCTAGGCACTAGGTGAGAACCTATTTTTTCAAGAGGGCAATCCTGCCTGTGTCCAATGATTTAGCTGGAGGTGCAACAATTCTAACATACTGAGGTTGTCTTGGCGTAACTAGAAATTGTGTGTCGCCCCTTCTCCCCCATTCATTTATTATAAAAAAAAACTAAATGCTCATTGCCATGGGTTTCATGCTCCTTGCCAGGGGTTACATGCTCATAGCCAGGGGTTTCATACCAGTTCCCAGGGTGTTCTTTTTCATTGCCAATGGTTTTTTGATTGTTACCACAGTAGGTTACATGCCTATTACCAAAGGATTACATTCTCATTGTCAGGGGTTTAAATGCTCATTACCAGGGGTTATATATATATATATATATATATATATATATATATATATATATATATATATATATATACATATATATATATATATATATTCCAGGGGCAAAAATTATATAATTTGCTGTTGTGCAAATGGAATAGACAACAGGTGAAAATTATAGGCAATTAACAAGACACCCCCAATAAAGGAGTTGTTCTGCAGGTGGTGACACCAGACCACTACTCAGCTCCTATGCTTTCTGGTTGCAGTTTTCGTCACTTTTGAAAGCTGGCGGTGCTTTCACTCTAGTGGTAGCATGAGACGGAGTCTACAACTCACACAAGTGGCTCAGGTAGTGCAGCTCATCCAGGATGGCCCATCAATGCGAGCTGTGGCAAGAAGGTTTGCTGTGTCTCTCAGCATAGTGTCCAGAGCATGGAGGCTCTACCAGGAGACAGGCCAGTATATCAGGAGATGTGGAGGAGGCCGTAGGAGGGCAACAACCCAGCAGCAGGACTGCTACCTCTGCCTTTGTGCAAGGAGGAACAGGAGGAGCACTGCCAGAGCCCTGCAAAATGACCTCCAGCAGACCACAAATGTGCATGTGCCTACTCAAACGGTCAGAAACAGACTCCATGAGGGTGGTATGAGGGCCCCACGTCCACAGGTGGGGAATGTGCTTACAGTCCAACATCGTATAGGATGTTTGGCATTTGCCAGAGAACACCAAGATTGGCAAATTCGCTATTGGTGCCCTGTGCTCTTCACAGATTAAATCAGGTTCACACTGAGCACTTGACAGATGTGTCAGAGTCTGGAGATGCCAAGGAGAATGTTCTGCTGCCTGCAACATCCTCCAGCATGACCGGTTTGGCAGTGGGTCAGTAATGGTGTGGGGCGGCATTTCTTTGGGGGCCACACATCCCTCCATGTGCTCGCCAGAGGTAGCCTGACTGCCATTAGGTACCGAGCTGAGATCCTTAAACCCCTTGAGAGACCATGTGCTGGTGTGGTTGGTCCTGGGTTCCTCCTAATGCAAGACAATGCTAGACCTCACGTGGCTGGAGTGAGTCAGCAGATCTTACAAGACGAAGGCATTAATGCTATGGACTGGCCCATCTGTTCCCCAGACCTGAATCCAATTGAGCACATCTGGGACATCATGTCTTGATCCATCCATCAACACCATGTTGCACCACAGACTGTCCAGGAGTTGGTGGATGCTTTAGTCCAGGTCTGGGAGGAGATCCCTCAGGAGACCATACGCCACCTCATCAGGAGCATGCCCAGGCATTGCAGGGAGGTCATACAGGCACGTGGAGGCCACACACACTACTGAGCCTCATTTTTACTTGTTTTAAGGACAACACATCAAAGTTGGATTAGCCTCTAGTGTGTTTTTCCACTTTCATTTTGAGCGTGACTCCAAATCCAGACCTCTGGGTTAATAAATTTGATTTCCATTGATCATTTTTGTGTGATTTTGTTGTCAGCACATGTATGTATTTAATAAGAATATTTCATTCATTCATATCTAGGATGTGTTATGTTAGTATTCCCTTTATTTTTTTGAGCAGTGTACTGTATATATATATATAATTATTGCTACCAGGAATCCGTAAAAATATATGAATGCTACCCAGTGGGACGTCTAGCATCTATCCATCTGTCCAGTAGGACCTTTAGCATTTGTCTCCTCCAAGGTGGTGGTCATTTTTGGAGGGACATTTTTAGCAGATTCCATACGGACAACCAGACCCATTGAAATACAGATGGGGCAGGCCTCTTCCTTGCTGGTGAATCGCCAGAACATCAGCGATGGCGATACGCCAGTGGCCTGCCCCACCATCTGACTGAGACGCGCGTGCGTCTCAAACTCCGTCGGCGGGGCGACGGGAACCCTGTCCGTCTCTGCCTCAGGGAGACGGACAGGGTTAGGGGGGGTGCGGGCAGGTGGCGGGGACCCCGGGTTACCGCCGACAAGCCGGCGGTGACCCGGGGGAGCGGCTGGAAGCGCCGTCGGAAGGGGAAGCGCACACCTCTCGTGCGCGTGCGTCCCCTTCTCGTTATGCAGATTGCGCTGGCGGGGGATGGAGGCTGGCGTTGCCATCGCCATCCCCTGCCAAGATGGGACCTGCCCCATCTGTATGTGTCCCACGGCGCCGCCTCCCCCCAAGCCACCGCTTGGATTGCAGTGCCATTGTTACACCACTGCTTGTACTGACCATGCAAAGTTCAGAAGAACAAACTTTTATGGCCGCAAATAAAAATTTGTTGGTGGTATGAACTCAAGCAGGGGCACAACCAGTGGCTTACCTAGATGTTGAAGGCCCCCTGCACCTACAAGTAGGTAGCTACAGTATGTCCTAGGGCACAACATAAGTAGGGACACCAAACAAGCAGTGGCACACATGCTCACTGTCTCAAAATGCTACTATAAAAACAAATCAAAATTGTACCGGTCACACAGTTAAGAACATGCTCTATGCAGCTCTTAGTGAGGTGCTGCCTAAAAACAAACAAACTAGGAAGTACGGGCAACATTTGCAAGATCTAGATCCTAAAATAGTAGGGGGAGAACCCAGATTTATATTCCTGGGTGTCTGCCATCTGAAGATTTGAGCAGCCAGTCATTTCATATTTTGCTGAATAACCTGTACTACACAAATGTGATTACGCTTCACCTGGCTTACAGCTTTTTTTAGGACACGTCTGGAAAAAGCTGACAGTTATTAGCACCAGGAGACAGATTTGCACTCAGCACCCAGTGGGAAATATTCCAGATTAAATCATTTCTGGATGTTTTCATTAAGTGTATATTCTTCCTACATACTTTATATAGGGGCCCATTCAAAGCTACTGGCATAAAGATTCCCAAAATATATTCATTCGCATTGTTGTACTGTAGGTGATTCAGAGACACATACGCAAATATTAAGCTGCACTTCCTACCCTGGGTTTAGACTGCATCCCCTAGTCGTATCTGGCTGCTGGAATGGTGCACTTGCAATGCAGCGAGACATATATAATGGTATTGTTTTAATTATAGCATCTTGGAATATTTGTATGCTCCTGTATTCCGTTTATTATGTGGCATTACTTATTTATATAGAATGTGTGTTGAAGCACTTAACACACTGCTGCATCTGTTTTACAGGTTTTTCAACTTTTTGTGATCAATCAGATTTATTAAGCTTGGCAAAGTTATAAAGTGTCCGGTGATGACGCACCAACCAATCAGATCCTAACTGTCAAGGTACAGACTAGGATTCTCTAATATCCATGCCCCCCCCCCCCCCCCCCGTCCGCCACTCATCGCTGGCTACCGTTGACATAATTATCGCATATGCTCTAACATATGTGATCATTATTGCAAAGGACAGCTCTTGAATTAAGAGCTGTCCTTTGCGGTGAGCCAGCGATGCGCAGCGGGTCCCCGCAGCTCCCCCCTCTCTACCTTACCTGGCTTATGTGCTGCTGCTGCTGCTGCCCGCGGGTGGGCTCTCCTCCTCCTACCTGCACCCTGAATAAGATTTACAGTGCAGGGAGGAGGATGTCACAGGTCCGGGCAGCATAGTGCTGTGGTGCGCGGACACAGGAGAAAGGTCCATGCGGCACGGTGTTGGGTCGCAGTAGAAGCCCATAGGCTTCTATGTGGCATCACCAGCGATGCCCCCCGTCACGGTAAAATCCTACAATGCGGTAAAAACCCAGGGTTTTTACTGCATTTTTAGTTTAGAGCAGGCAATGTCCAACCTGCGGCCCTCCAGATGTGCTAAAACTACACATCCCAGCATGCATTGCCATCAATCTAGCATTCCCTAATAGCCAAATTGTGGCACGGCATGCTGGGATGTGTCGTTTAAGCACATCTGGAGGGCCGCAGGTTGGACATGCCTGGTTTAGAGAATCCTGCCCTAGGTTTGAAAAGTGACTGTTATGAGCAGATAGGCTGGTTCATTATCACTGGCCACTATCACTTGCTGAGATTAGCAGTAGTGAGCTCTACAGTATGCATTCGAAATCAACTTAATGTAGGAAAGATTAAACAATAGAATAGCCAATATTGCATAGGTAACGACAGTATCATATTATTTTAGGCTGGGATCGAATCATGCTTTTAAAATGAGGAACATTTAAATAAAACCATAAGAGACATTCAACATCAATAATGAATACATGCATTAATAAAGAAATGAATAAATAAAGAGCTAGGTAATACTTATTGAATTCACATAAATAATAGAATTAAATAATAAAATAGCTTACTTGTGATCAAGTATTGACAAGTAAAAATCCAAACCTTGTTATAGCTTGATGGAGTACCATAGACGTAGCTAACATTATTTCTCCATCGTACATCCCAAGAGCAGCCGAGACAGTTCAGTCCGTCAATAAAATCATTCAGTGTCGGCTTTTAAATGTGTTTCAGATTGATTGTCAATCTTGCTTTTTGGATATTGAGTAACCCCATTGGGAATTTGGCAGACCACAGACATTATATGGGTAGAATGCTTAAATAAAAAATAACAGAGTCTCCTCTCACTTTACACAATGGTTTCTAATAGGGGAAGGATAAAAAGGATAAAAAAACAAAAGTCACAACCACTTAGGGCGGTGTATCAAACCTTGAAATGAGATAAAGCGTAGGAGTACCAATCAATCAGGTTCTAACTGTCCATTTGTAGGGTATACAGTAGGTCGACCAATATTAGGTCAAAAGGCATAGGGTCGACCACTGAAAGACATGACTTAGGTCGACACAATAAATAGGTCAACATGGCTACAGTCGACAGAGCTGGAAGGTCAAAACAAGCAAGAATTAGGTCTACAATGGAAAGGTCGACATTCAAAAGGTCGATGTTAGTTTTTTGTGGGTTTTTTAGCCGACATGTGCCGACAGGTGGTATTTCATACCCTACCATCCATCCATCATTGTCCTGCCTCCTACCACTGCTTCCACCAGCAGCCAGAACTCTTCTTTTGTTACAACAGCATTGATGCAAAACTGCGAGAGAGCGGGATGGATCCGACCTTTCAAGAGTGCCAGCTTCCACGTCTCATTTAATTGTACATGTCTGTGGCCAAATTGATAAGATCCAGCCATCCAAAAATGATCCAAGCAGCCGATTTGTGACAGATGGAAAATGTATTAGATGTTACTATATTGTAAAAAAAAAAAGTGCCAGTACAGCACTAATATAAGATCCAATTGGGCAGCAAAAGAACTTTAAAAGATTAATTTTGGGCCCTGTATGTGCTACAAAATGAATTATAAACATGGACACCCCTGTTGATGAGAAGTCTCCCAGCTCAGCCATGATTCACTTCCTTGAGCATCCGGATGACAGTTCAATACCAAAAAGTCCACATTTACTGGGTCGAGATTGACAAAAGGTTGATATGTACTAGGTCGACTAGTCGTTTTTTTTTCTATTTTGGACATTTTCATGCTATACGTTCCAAGTAGACTACGATAGGAAACAGAGCCCGCAGCATGGCAAGTGAAGCGAACCATGCCTGGGTACAAGCTACACTAATCCATGTCATCAGGTGTTGATGACACAAAAAACTGCTAAAACATATGTTGGCCTTTTCATGTGTCGACACTTTGCTTTTGTCTTTCATGCAGTAGGGCCATGAGTACCAGGAGCCTGGTACCCACCGGTACAACATAGTTGATGCCAACTGCAGCTAGCAAGAGCCTGGGATCTATTGTTAGATATGTGCCAGCGGTTATACAAATAGTTGAGAGTGTGCTGTGAGGTGTTAATAGCATTGGAGGTTCATTTGTCAAGCAGTGAAAAGAATGGATAACTTAGGAAGTGAAGAAGTTGTCTATAGCAACTAACCCGCTTCTTGTGTAACCTATGATTTTATAGAATGTACTTGGCAAATGCTACCTTGAAGCTTATTGGTTGATATGGAAAACGTATTTACTGGTCCACTTCTCCACTGTTTCACTGCTTGATTCATTAACCCCTTACTTTTTTATTGGCACAAGAGTAGAAGGAAATTCTGTGAGACCCTGGAGATGGAGGAGGGTATCTGTGGACGCCAGGCACACATAGGGTTCTAACATAGCATGGGTCGCTAATCAGAGAATTTGCAATCAGCTCGATTATCAAACGCAATTAGCTGCTAAATATCCGTTCGCATAAAATTCCCAATTTGATTGACAGGAAGGCAGCGTTTAGGGGGAGGAAATATGGAGTTTTCAGTGTGTGCTTGTCAAATCGTGGGCATGTAAAGGCATTTTTTGGGTGAGTCTCTGACATCTGCGATGACTTTTAGCAGATTATTGGAAGCCCTAGACAGGAGCAGGTAAAAAACCTGTTTGATGGATCGTTCATTGCGAATAGATATGCTATTTGCGATGCATTGGCATATTTAAAAGGGTGGGTATTCTTTTTTTGTGGGGGTGACATTTTGATCTCAGGTGATCCATGCTAAACTAGTCATACAGACCAATAGTTTACAGCAAAATTCATGCAAAATACCATCAAATCAGGTCATGCCTGCACTGGTCATCCCCTGCAAAGGATACCATGAGATAAGCCCGGAACAGAGCTTGAGAAACTCTACAGTCATTAAACCTCTGAAGAAAAACTAATAAACCACAGCACAGGACCAATTGTACTAAGCTTGAAAAGTGATAAAATGGAGAGTGATAACGCAACAGCCAATCAGCTCCTACTGTACCTGTCATTTTTCAAACACTGCCAGGTAGGAGCTGATTGGCTGGTAATTTTATCACTCTCCATTTTATCACTTTTCAAGCTTAGTACATCTGGTCATTAACCTCATCTTAACAACAGGTTCTACTGTAACCAGGAGGGATGGATTTGTTCATTTTAGTTTCACAAACCCTCTACATCAGGCACATGCCGGGGGAATTGTCAATTCTTAATAATTATTTATTTAACACCCCATGGGACAAGCTCAACAGCAAATACTCATTTAGTTACACACAATGAGCTAAATTAACACTGGAGAATTAATTAGACATCCTTGCAGTCTTCCGAGCACAAGTTGCGGCATGTCAGACACTTTTATTCTTAAAGCACTTGCAAACATTAATAAGGTAATACTGTCATTTGCATCATGGGGCCTAATTCAGACCTGTTCACTTGGCTGCGGACACTTGCAGTCTAGCAAACAGGTCAGCGCCGCTCCAACCAAACGCCACCCCCCTCCTCCTGCACCACCCACATCCCCGAGCTAGCATGCGAGGGGATGTGTACGAGACCACATCCCCTCCCATGCGGCTGAAGGGGAGATAAATCATTTGCAGGTCGCCGACCATAGAATGATTTCTCTCCCCAGAACTGATTTTTATTATCATTGGAGATCGCCAAAAAGGCATACCTGCCTACTTTTTAACACTCCTCTCTGGGAGAGTCGTGAAAGCGTGGGGGACGGGGGGGGCGAGGCTACGTGTTGGGGGCGGGATGAAGCTGATGTCACCAAGCCCCGGCCCCATGACAGTCAGCCGTGTTAATTTGCAGTTCCGCGGATTGGGGGGGGGGCTAAAATAAAGCGAAATTATGCGATTTGCATAATTTTAGCCCCTCCCCTGCGGACCCGCAAAATTCTGGATTTTATACAGAGGGGGAGCGGGGGCTGCTGCAGTGATGCAGGAGGCTTGCCCACCTTCCCAGGGGGCCAGAAGGGGGATCCATTTTGCAGGACCCTCACAGCGATTTCAGTAGGGTAGGCAAGTATGCAAAAAGGGGGCAGGCGTTGTCGTAATGTGGGATGCCCATAAAACGCTGGGAGTTCTAATGTAGCCGCCCTTTGCCCGCCCCTCCCCTTAGTGTTCGAACGCCTCGGCGAGGATGATACTCGCCAAAGGCATTCACACAGGGGGTCTGCCCATGCACATATACGTCTATGCGCAGCCCCACCACCATCGGACATGGAGGCTGAATTCTGACCTGGCCGAATGGGTCTGAATCAGCCCCATTGTATGTTCTGTACTATGTAAGTATTCAAACAATACAAAAAGTTAAAACATGTATTTTAAGTTATGATCTAACTAAAAGGCAGAAAGCAACAAACTGCCAGTCTCATAAATCCACAGTGAAATAATGTTCTTTTCACATACTAATAAAAAAGAGCCAAATAAAACAGAACACAGTATTAAATATTTAACAAATATTCACTAATGAATGAGGACAGAACAGGAAAAGGGAAACCGAACACGGCGTAGTAACATGAAAAGTCTGTCTAGAAAATATTTTATTAGAGTCATTAGTTGCGGTGTTCATTAACAGTTATAAAGCAAATAACAAAGGGGGTTATTCTAGTTCACTCTCTGACAAATTCCTTCTTAGATGGACAAAACCATGCGCACTGCAGGTGGGGCAGATGTTACTTGTGCAGAGAGAATTAGATTTGGGTGGGGTTTTACTTCAAAGTGAGATCTATATTGCAGTGTAAAAATAAAGCAGCCAGTATTGACCCTGCACAGAAACAAAATAACTCACCCAAATCTAACTCTCTCTGCACAAGTAACATCTGCCCCACCTGCAGTGCACATGGTTTTGTCCATCTAAGCAGGATTCTGTCAGAAAGAGTGAACTAGAATAAGGCCCAAAGTGTGGGTGTAGGGCTGAAATGAGTTAAAACTTAGCAGGAAGTGAATTATGATTAGGATTTAGGGGGTTATTCTGGTCTGTTCGCCCTGGGACTGATGGTGGGCTTCTGCGCATGTGTATACACCGGGTGCATGCAGCGATGATGAACAGACTGTTCGCCCGGTGCACGCACCCTAGGCTGCGGCCAGGGGGGCATGGGGTGGCGGCAGATAGTCGCGCCCATTGTAACACCCATGGGTGTTCCCATGTAAAGATTGGCTGTTCCCATGGTAATCAGGCCGTAACATTGGTGCTGGGCAGCTCACATCAACGGAAGTCAGCTGCCCGCCCACTTCTTCTCGAGGGTGCATGCAAATCTAAGTGACCTGAGAGTCACTTATATATGCATGGATGCTGAAACCGGGGGGGGGGGGGGGGAGGGGGGGGGGGATTACAGCCAAATGTTTACACTAGCGAAAAGATGTTTAAGGGGGGATATGCTCAACATGTATAAATATATTAGGGGCCAATATAAGGAACTGTCAAACACCATTTTTTCTACCAGAAAGGAATCTAGGACGCGAGGGCACGAGTTTAGATTAGAAGAAAAAAAGATTTTGTTCATCTATAAGAAAAAAATTCTTTACAGTCAGAGCAGTCAAACTTTGGAACTCTCTTTCTGGAGAAGTGGTGTCGGCAGACACTATAAATATGTTTAAAATAAGGTTGGATAAACATTTATTGGTTAAAAACATCCATGGGTACGTATAATTAACATAATCTGTCTTTAAAATATCAGAACTTACAGTACAACAAGGGATAAGCTACTTTAAACATAGGTTGAACTAGATGGACGCAAGTCTTTATTCAGCCTCACCTACTATGTAACTATGTCTATGTCACTCACAGTCTCCCTCCTCAGTCCTGGCACCCTAGGCTGCAGCCTAACAAGCCTATTGGTTAATCAGGCACTGCTCATCCTGACACTGTCACTCTCTCTAAAGCTATCCCTGACACTGTTGCTCTCTCTATCTTTCTCCCTGACACTGTTGA
Source organism: Crinia signifera (assembly GCF_055691185.1). Classification (NCBI taxonomy): domain Eukaryota; kingdom Metazoa; phylum Chordata; class Amphibia; order Anura; family Myobatrachidae; genus Crinia; species Crinia signifera. The sequence goes on along the minus strand of NC_139220.1, from coordinate 49,126,632 downwards.
TCTCTCTCTCCCTGACACTGTTTCTATCTCTCTCACTGTCACTCTCTGTCTCTCTCCCTGACACCATCACTCCCTCAATCTCTCTCCCTGACACTGTTGCTTTCTATGTCTCTCTCTGATACTGTTGGTCTCTTTCTATATTTCTCTCTGATACCATTGCTCTCTCTATCTCCCAGTCACAGTCTCTGTTTCTTTCTCTCTCTGACACTGTCACTCACTTTATCTCTCTCACTATCTCTTCATGACATTGTCGCACTATCCTTCTCTCTGACAACATTCCTCTATCTATCTCTTTCCCTGATTCTTTTGCTCTCTCTATCTCTCTCACTGATACTGGAGGTTATTCTGATCGTAGCGGCCAAACGTGCGTACGTTCGCAATTAACGTACGCTCTCCGTACGCGGCCGTTGGGGTTAGGTCCACCCACAACTCAGCCGCATTCGTACGGCCAGAAACATCGGCAATGGGGAGTGGCGTACAATTGAGCGTACGCCAACGTACACGGACGGGCCAGCCCTTACACTCCGACAACTGGCGTACAATTGAGCGTACACCACCGTTTACGGACGTCTCTCGGCCATCTTCCCACCGACTTCTTGCGGCTATCTGAGCGTACGCCAGCTTGCACGGACGGGTCCCTATTGTTTTCAATAGAAAAGTCAGCTTATGTCACCGCTCGTGAGAGTGAGCGTACGTCCGTGTATATGGACCTGCAAATCTTGCCTTTCAACTATAATTATGAAAATTAATTAATTGATTGAATTAATTAATGTGCAAAATAGTGGGCATGGGCTTAAAACATTGCTGAAACATCCTTTGTAGGTGTTAGATGTGGTTTATGTTATTGTATCATAAATACAAAACCTATGTTTGTATTAGAGTGAACACGTTGACACATGTCGACTTGTGTAGCTTGAGTGTGCTACTGTGTAAAGTCTATGAAAGCACGTAGTGAATGTGTCAAACTGTTTAACAAATACCTACCTTAGCATATATAAGCAGGTCTTACAAAGATTCTTACCTTAAATTAAACAAACCTTTAAATGTAGAGAAGTATAGAAAGATAACCTTCCAATGTGTTAGAGTGCTGTGTGTGGCTTGCAGGTAGTGAAATCATGGTTTGGACTTAATAGACTGCAGCATTGGTTATTACATTCAGGTGTATGTGTTTGGTAGTAATCCGCGTAAATTAGCTAACCCAGGCGCACGCTGGCATGCGGTATCTGTAGGGGTGGTTTGAGCTGGCGGTTGGCGGCCGCCTGTTTTGTGTCCGAAATGAACGGTGCTTTAGTCGATCGTGCGGTAGTAGCACCGCTCATTTTTGGTGCACACCCCCGTGTACACCCATATTTACGCCCATTTTCCCTCATTATTTCGGCCGCTCCCCTCATCACGCCCCTATGCCGCCCCCAATGCCCGTACACTCGCATATAGGTTTTTTCGCACGTAGAGACCCGGCCGTAAGCGTTGTGGAGTGTTCGCGCCTGCGCATTAGCGAATGTACGCATGCGCAGATCATAAAAAATCCCGGGACGTACGCGTACGGCCCGGCCGCTCCAACCAGAATAAGGCCCACTGACACTGTAATGATCTCTCTATCTCTCTCCTTGACACTGGGGGGGGGGGGGCGGGGGAATCCACACTAAACAATGTTTTAAAAGACATCTCTCAGAAGGGCTAAAATGCCACCTAGTGTGTATGGGGCTTAAGAATTAGAAGTTGTTACTCAATTCAAGTCAGTTGTACAAAGAGACATTGGTGTAACTAGAGGTACAGTATCATGGACTAGTTCATGGCAAGAACCTGTTTCATTAATTGATGGGAAGTCGAGGTCATGTGGAGGTACAAGTGATTCTGCTCTTCACCTGCTGGTATATATGGACCGGCTAGATGTCAAGGTTTGTCTGAGAAAATGATTTGTGTTATGATTCTTTGGTAGATGGGCACATATGTTGTACTATTCATCATAATTTACGCTTCAGCAGATCCAACCGAGCTTAGACAGAGTCAATTCCTTTTGTTTGACCCAGTTTCTTTGACCCCATAAATCCAGTCTTTGGAGTCAAAATAAGCAACTCGCTGTGACTTGATTGACAGATTAATTATTATCAATCCTCTGATTTCTACAGCACAAGGAATTTCAGCAACAAAAATGCAGATTCAATGGAGCAAAGCTTTGGAGAGAGGTAAAATAGAGGAATATACTATCAGCCAATCATCTCCTGGCACTTTATATATGGACAAATGAACATTTCTGTGCAAGGAAGACTGTAGGTGGATAGGAGAAATGTCTTGCCTATTGTTTAACTCTGTGTAATATAAATTTGATTTCACCCCTGGGTTCTATGTCGCCAACTTTAGACTGATTCCATTATGATATTTAAGCATTAAGACCCGGGAAAATTTTAAACAGCTTTAAAACAAAAAAACATTATAGTCATCAAAGGTATAGGAAATACAGCTGATTCTGAGGGATACATTTACTAATATAGGGCAGATGAATTAAGCCTTAACAAGAGACAAATGCAAGGGTGATAAGGAGAGATAAATGTCCAGCCAATCACCTGCTAACTGCCATGTTACAGGCTGTGTTTGAAAAAAGTCAGTAAGGAGCTGATTGGCTGGACGTTTATCTCTCCTGATCATACTTGCATTTATCTCTTGTTAAGGCTTAATACATCTGCCCCAATGTTCTATTGAAGATGTGATGTTTTCCATGGCAACCAATCAAATACTACTTTTTAATTATTAAGCACCTTCAAGAAGATAATAGATGAATTCTGGTTGGTTGCTGTGGACAACATCCCATCTTAAACAGAACTCCCATCTTAGAAAATTAACCCCTTCAGTCGCTTTATCCTAATGTTACAAAGGTGCTTTATGCTACAAAGACCTTCCCTGGTTTACATCCATGCATCAGAATGTGGAAGGACTGAAATGCCCAGTCTCAGCTCCTGCAGATGCTGAAATACCGCTTGGTGCATTTTTGGCACAGCATCGGTTGCACCATCATAGAACTTGCACCAGCCCTGACTATGGCAGTTCAGCATTCTTTTTATTCAACCGCATTCAGTAACGGGTTGGGATCATTTGGTCTACAGCATTATGGTCGACATGAGGAAATGTCGACATGGGTCTAAGTTGACATTGGAAAAGGTCGACATAGCTATAGTTCGAAAGGTCGTTAGTTCGACAGGTCATTAGTTTGACAGGTCATTAGTTCGACATTGTCTAGGTCGACAGTCAAAAGGTCGACATGGGTTTTTTCACTGTTTTTTTACCTGATTATCAACACAGTCGACATGGGCACAGTTTAAAGTGCACCGCATCCCCTCTCATCGCTTGCGATGCGTCGGGCACGGTGTCTCGCTACACTCGGCACACTATTTTATTCTCCCACCACGCCCTAGTTGATGGTGGGGCCTGAAATACCACCTGTCGGCACATGTCGGCTCAAAAAACAGTGAAATACCCCATTTCGACCTTTTGAATGTCGACGTAGACATTGTCGAACTAATGACCTGTCGAACTAATGACCTTTCAACCTAAAACCATGTCAACCTATTCCCATGTCGACCTAATGGTGTCGAACTAATGACTGTCGACCATAATGCTGTAGACCAAATGACCGCATCCCTTCAGCAACATGCCTGTGACAGTTACATAGAGCTCATCTACATGCGTCTTATTATCCAGCCCCTCTGTAACCTCCCAGTCACCAGCCTGGTAAGCCCTTAACTTCTAAGATACTGCCAGCCAATCAGCTTCTAACTGTCAGGTTACAGTCTGGATTTGAAAAATGACAGGTAGGAGTTGATTGGCTGGCTGTTTATCGCTCTCCAGTTTATCCCTTTCTGAAGCTTAATAGATCTGGCCCTTAATCTGAATTGAATGGATAAAATCAGGATGTATGTTCGGTGCGAATCAGAAGCAAGTACAGAAGATAATGTTTTGCCATCTGTGGGAATATTGGCATAGCTTGTGACTCAATTAGGCCCTAGACGGTAACATCGGGAACTGCTTGTCCTGCCAATAGACACAGGTTTGTAGGCAAGGCTGGATGAACCATTAAGCAAAATAAGAACATGATTACGACATCAAGGAAAGAAGGGCAAGACGGAAATTTTCCATTGCTGGTTTTACCATGGACTGTATGGTAGCAAACTGCAAATGTTGCAGCTGAACCAGGTTCTACAAAAAGGGGCTCCTGCAGTAAATGACAGATATTACATCTTATGGCAAGGAAGCCACACTGCCACAGTCAAGAGGAAATACTCACCAAGTAACCTGGCTGTGTTGAGTTTAGCAGAGTGAAATCCCGCCCTGTGATTGGCTGCAAAGGACTTGCAAAAGTATTGCCGAATAGCTGCAAATCCATTCGCAACTCACTCACCATCAAGTGACTGGGTAACCCAGGACCTACAGTACACAGCCAGAGTGATAGAAACAGGCTGATCAAGGTCAGGGCTGACGTCACATGTCCTCCCTGAAAACACCTAAGCACTCCTGGTTACCAGCCCCAAACGTCAGCTTCCTTTCAATCAAGCTGTAAAAAGGCCAGCACTCAAAAACTACATAGAATTTTTTAGCAAAATGTCCTCATGTATGCGTGTATCGCCTTAATATATATTAATAAGTAGCTGCACTCCTAGCGATATCTATGACAAAAAGAAATTCATGTATCCATTATTGCCAACATTTCAGATGTAGGCACATCTTTTAACAAAAGATGGCGACCTGGGCTTGTTTGGCCAGCTGAATCCTCAGTGGCTAAGATCCTTCCAGCCGCCAATCGTGAAATTTCTTGGGCTTTGCTGGGGGCCCATCACTCCAATTATTTCAAGTATAACCTTATTGAGGCAGGGTAAGAGCGTAAATTAGCCACAGACATGTCGACAGAGGCCCTCTGTGCCTCATCTGTTAAACAGAGAGCCGGCCTGTCAGACCGTTCCTCCACAGGCCATCCTAAAAGTGTGGATGTGTGCTCAAAGCTGCAGAGGAATGCCTCTGTTGTCAGCTAGAGTGAGCTTTGGTAGCCTCTCCCACTCCTGTCCACAGGGCCGGTGCAAGGCACCAGAGCGCCCCAGGCAAGTCGGGGTGGGGGCGCCCCGGTGTCTGCCGCCCGGGTACCTGTCCTGCGGCACTGTAAAGCTGGCGGCGGCAGTGGGGGGGGGGGTCCCTGCATTCAATAAGAAATAACGAGCGCTATCTGCCGGGCTATGCGGACGCGCTTCTGTTTTGGAAACACTGGCCGCACGCCGATTGGCTGAATCTCAGCCAATCAGCGTGCGGACAGTGTTTCCAAAACAGAAGCGCTTCCGCATAGCCCGGCAGATAGCGCTCGTTATTTCTTATTGACTGCAGGGACCCCCCGCTGCCGCCGCCGCCAGCTTTTACGCACATATACGCCGCAGGACAGGTACCCGGGCGGCAAGAGGGGGCGAAATACCGCCCTCCAGTGGCCGGCGTCCTAGGCAAATGCCTAGATTTGCCTAGTGGTGGCGCTGGCCCTGCCTGTCCACCTTTTCTCAGCTCCTTTAACTCCTTATGCAGCATCTGAATTTGCACTTGCCACCCCTGCATCTGGGTTTGCTGTTGTTCAGCCAGGTGCTGCTGGCCTTTAATCTTAGCTTGCTGCACATCCTGCAGCAACTGCACCTAACATTTTTATTAAAGGCTCCATAGTAGCCTGTGGCCAGACTCACAAAACAGTTTTAGCTTACACCTGCCTCGTTGGCCACAACACAAAACAGCAAATAATATTGTTGCACTATTTGTAACTAGCAAACATTATTGCCAACTGTCTTACCAGGGTTCCTGCCATTTTGCAATGTCTGGCAATGTGATGTCCCATGTTGGGTGCCAAATGTGATATGTTATATACACCGGTTAAAGTTCTCAGCAGATAGACAGCATTCCAGGATAACAGGTTGCCATTTCTTAAGTTACAGCATGGCAGTAAAGGTACTTTCAGAGTATCACTAATGTAATCCCCAGACCGCCGCAAGCCTATTGATCAGGCACTAACTGCCATTGGGAACACCAACCTTCTGTCTTGAACACGCATGTAACAGGAAGCACCAGGTGCTGCTAATCAGCCAGGGATTCCCAACACATCCTAGTAAAACCCGGACTGGATCTCCCTAGCACTGCTGCTGCTGTTCTAGATACTGAACTGGATCTTACACATATAGTAATAATAGAAGTTATTGATTTACAATAATACATTAATAATATTAATGGTACTATTTACCTAGCACGGCGCCCATCGCGGTCATCGGGTGTAAAAAATCGTGGGCATCGCATGCACTACAGTAACGGGTGCGACGCGACCGACGCGATGCCCGCGATTTCCCATAGGGATCAATGTTAAATTTTTCAATGGACGCGATTTTTCAGTTCAATGCCTCAATGCCCGCGATTTTGCCATAGGAAACAATGTTAAATGGGCCACAGAGCCCAAATAGGCACCCTTAGCAGTGAAATGTCCCCCACAATTGTTAACGACACCCCACGATCCATGCAAACCCAAAGCGTGGCGAGCGCAGCGGTACGCGTCCTCCATCCTTTTCATACCCCCACTATCCACGTCGGCGTGGAGTTGAGAATAGAATAGTGTGGCGAGCGCAGCGAGCCACCAAGCCCGAAGCGTGGCGAGCGCAGCGAGCCCCGCGAGGGGACGCGGATACCTTCACAGGTAAACGCGGCCCTACGCGGGCTTCACAGGTATCCGCGTCCCCTCGCGGGGCTCGCTGCGCTCGCCACGCTTCGGGCTCGGTGGCTCGCTGCGCTCGCCACACTATTCTATTCTCAACTCCACGCCGACGTGGATAGTGGGGGTATGAAAAGGTCGGAGGACGCGTACCGCCGCCCCTCGCGGGCTCGCTGTGCTCGCCACGCTTCGGGTTCGCGTGAATCGTGGGGTGTCGTTAACAATTGTGGGGGAAATTTCACTGCTAAGGGTGCCTATTTGGGCTCTGTGGCCCATTTAACATTGTTTCCTATGGCAAAATCGTGGGCATTGAGGCATTGAACTGAAAAATCGGGTCCATTGAAAAATTTAACATTGATCCCTATGGGAAATCGCGGGCATCGCGTCGGTCGCGTCGCACCCGTTACTTTAGTGCATGCGATGGACGCGATGCCCGCGATGGGTGCCGTCCTAGGTAAAGAGTACCATATTAATAATACATTCATCTTGGAAATACAACAAATGACTTTGCATTTAGAATAAGTAGGAGAAAACAGTGTACAGTTATAAAGTATACAAAAATAAATATTATTTTCCATCTGACTACACCTGCGATGCTGTGTGCTGAGCGATAGCACTGAGTGAGGTTTTGCCTATTGTTTATAGGCAAAGCCCCGCGTCTAGGACAGCACAAGCACTGAGTTTCCCTGCCATACCGCCATTGCTGCAAGGCATACACCCTGTGTGTATGCCACTTAAGTTAGTTTTGTTTTATTTTGAAAAATAACATTTTATTTTACTGTTTTATTTGACTATTTATTACTGTTTATATTTTTCTGCATATGGGGGACCAAAATCTTTTTAAGTGCATAGGACCTCTAAAGGTCTTAATCCAGCCATGGTTGTAGAATACATATACTGTAGGCGTTGAAGGGTTACACACTTTATAAACGCACCCTAATATATATTTTTACCCTGTTTTTAAAGAACACGGCACTGAATTTAATTCACCTGTTTAAGGTAGATTTCCACCGAGCTGCAATTTCTTTTACACATTTTTACAAAGCGATTTATTTATTTCGAAATTTGTTGGTCTCCGGTTCTCTGTGGAGATACTGCCTAATATCTTTACCTTTTGTTGTACATCACTCAGCAACACAATAGTGAAAAAGAAAGAAAAATGCCGTAATTGTTAAAAAAACACGATGCAGGGAAAACAGGGCTGCGTGTAATCAGGAAGAATACAATGTTGTTCCATTTCCCGCGTATGCTTAAGCAGACCTCATAAACAAGATCATTTGAGTCAGCGTTAAGCAAATCTATATAGTCAATGAAACTTTCAGTAGGATAATGTAGTTCTAGTGAGCACATCCGCAAGCGTGTAATAAAACAGACATGCAGCCACATGTGGTGTGTACAGGCATGTCAGGGACTTCTGGTGTACACTAAATGCAATGACTTCTACCATCTATCATACACTTCCACAGAACTGAATGTGTACTGACACTGCTCCCTCGCACTGAATCCTGACATGAGAGGAAATCAGCAGACAGACATATATCCAATGTAAATGTTCTGTATTCATTCAGACAGAGAAAAGGAAGCAATGTGATAAAATAAATGCCCATGTTATAACAAACACAATTATAAAAGGTATATAATAAATCATCGCTGATAATGGCATGTCACTTGGAGCTCAGCAATAGTGTAAATATGTATCACCATGGATATGAAGACCGACAATGATCACTCAGTCCAGGAGGGGCTAGGTGCATGAAGGAAACCAGGTTTCCTTGTCAAAGTGGCACACATAAGTGTCTGTCTCATAGGGGAGACCATACCCCTTGTGCAGGGAGGGGGGGGGGGTCTGTGTGACACTGTGACACAGGAGGAAGGGGGGGGGGGTGCATATTTTGTGAACACTACAGGAGGGTGTGGGGTGTATAGGGACAGGAGGATGGGGAGATTACACTCAGCTATAGTACATTGGCTCCTATCAGGAGGATGGAGAGGGGTTGGGGAATGTGAGGCAGTTGCTTGGCTACAGTAATAAAGGCACATTAGCATGATGGAGTGTGGAGAGAGAGTAATGCATGTGTTAGTGTGTGTCTGTGTGTGTGAATGAGGAGGGCTCTCATTCTCTGGGTGTTCAGTTAATCCTTCTGTCAGTTGATGTTAAAACAGCATTTTAAGAGCTGGATGGATAAGGGAAGAGGCACAGTGTAAGCAGGGAGACACAGAAGCCTGGAACAGAAGCCTTGTTTTCAGCACCACGGAGAGAGACACCAAAAATTCCCAACATCATCAACCAGTGCCCCTCTGTGACTCCCCCACCCTCCCCTGCCTTGGAAGTATAGGAAGGATAGGCCGGGTCACTCACTTCAGAGGCTTTCCATCCTCAAGAAAACAAACACCACCACCACAACAACAGCAACACAATCTAATCTTTGCTTGGGAAGTAGGGCTGATCTTTTTTCTCCGCCAATGCAAAAGGAAATATGCAGCACATCTTTGCCTTCTTCTGCACAAGCTTTCTAGGGGCTGTGCTTGGGGTGAATTTCCCCAATTTTCCAAACATTATCCAGATAGGTAAGTTCTTTTATTGCTCTTTGGATGGGGGGTGGGGGGGGGGGGGTGATTGGGGTGAGGAGGGGTGGTGGAGTGAGAAAGGGGCCTAAAGGGTTAATAAGGCATATAACATCTATTATCAGAAACAGCCGAAGGGCTGATGACAATTATGATCATTATTGATGCATTTGGGGTTTTATAGCTTTACACCCCTTCCATGGTTGTGATAGGGGTACAATTTGGAGGCAAAGCTAATTATTCAAACCCAAAGTTTCTATGAGCCAGACACTTCCTGCTTATCAATAGCTCATACCTTTACTGCCCCTCCTGATGTCCCTCTGTCCCTGACTCTACTCTGACCCCCCCCACACACACACCCTCCCCCTGCCACCACCAACACATTAATTTCCCTTCTTATGCCTTAAATTCTATTAGCTGCGAATAACACATTATTCTGGCATTTCAAGGCTTCTCAATCACGACTATTTTCCTCCCACCCCCCTCCTGCCATGCACTATTACCCCATTCCCCATTACATGGTAAGGGAAGGGAGGGGGGACTATGCATGCAGTTTCTACAAGCCTTATCTGGAACTAAGGATTTGTTATGGGTCCTGCATATAGGGTATTGTTATTATACAGCAATGAACAGAAACCATTGTTGCTAGTTATCTGCTTTCTCTATGTCCCCGGGGGAAATGCACCAGCGGCTGGTCAAATCGACAATGAATTGAATGTATTGTGCTGTATCACAAGTGACGATAAATCTGATAATTGTACAATAATACAACAAGCAGATGCATTCTAATACCGAAGATTTTACATTACATCCCTGAGATATAACATATACAGTGTGTGTGCGTGTTAGTGTATGTGTGTGTGCATGTATGTGTGTGTGTGTGATCATTAGGTCATAATAACAAGTCAACCTAGTTCCCATAATGTTGTGTGTTGATAGATTTGTAATAAATCCCCTATGTAACAGACACCACTTATGCAACAATCGCTCAACCATGGAACCGAAACCATAAATGCAAATGGCTGTTATTCAATATCTGATTGTTGCATATTAACCCACTGATGGCCTGATCAGATTATCTTCTTATCACATGGTATATTGACACCAGAGATTTGCAGCGATTTCTCCTAATACAGTTAAGGGGCTGATTCTTCTGCAGGTTGTGCACGTCTGGGTATTCAGTGCCATTGGCACCTAGATAATCTCTTGCTCCACCACCTGTTATCTGGTTCTGCTACTGTGTATCGATGTACAGTATGCTCTTGCTATCACAGAATCTGTAAAGGTTGTATTATTGAAGTGATGCATTTTCAGCAGTGCATTGACATAATATAGAAATCCCAGCATTCCCCCTGACATTGGTGCCATGGTACAATGGTTCCTGCACTCAGCATGTCACCTTGTTAGTCTAACTGTTGCTGCAATGTTACTGTAAGTTGAATGTATTTTGCATTCATTCCCATCTATCCCTATCAATATAAATAGCCCCATAGTTGTATAGAATGGTATATAACTGGATTGCAATATTTAGCATTTACATTGATAAGATGGTTTACACAATTCTGTATTACTCTTGTCTACTAAGGGTCTCTGCGTTTTGAATCAATGCAGTGGAACCTCCGTCACAAGGGGTTAAAACAAAAGAATAAGTCTATGCCTGGGAATTTTTTTTTTTTTTTTTAGGCAAATTATACATTTTATATTATTGAAAAATTACTTATATTCTAGGCTACTGGGTTCTTTTCAGCCAAGGATGCCCAATGTACATAAATCAATTACTACTCTAAGCATTACAAATGGCCGTCATATACTTTTATTTTTGTTGTTTTGCAAGGATATTTTTCTACCGCACCGGCTGCAGTGCAAAATCCAGTTTTCCCTCTTCCCAGCCAGTCACACTGCATCAGGCTCATTGTCTATGCTTGGCTTCCTTTTTAAGGGGTTTTTGTTCCCAACCACCTGTGAGCGATATCACAGCGATGGCTTAGGGTAGAATAAAAGTTCCATTTATACAAGGGCCATATAGAACATCTCCTAGATAATTCCACCAGTATTTACTAGACCTCTGTGGCCGGTGATGGTCACATAGCGGTTAGGAAATGTAAATATACAGAAATGTAAGTGTCAGCCTTAGATTGGCTGCTTATGTGAGTTTTGCATCTTAACTACTTAATAATTATTATTTTTTTTTTATTTCTGTCAAAATATATCTAATAACTCTTTATGGCCTAGTTGGAGTTTACAAACGGCTATTTGTTTATAAATTATTTTACCAGAATGAAATATGTTTAGAATCTTCCCATTTCTTTATAGTTATACTGTGGTTACTAATCCCATTTCCTTGTTATGGATAGTCCTGTTCTAAATAATACCACGGCTCATTGTCCTCCTTAGTCTTCCAGCTTCTGAGTGCTCTAGTTCTGAGTGTACATGTGTCATGTTGATAAGGCACATTATATTGCTGAGGCTTTGCGGAGGAAGGAATTTGTGCTTTCTGTGTAGAAGAATGTCCTCAGACATACAGATGCCCGGTGACATACTGCCTCATGCATTATTTAATCTTTCAAATGATTTAAATAGACAATAACTTTGCAAGTGACAGATAAATCTTGTTTTAGAGGTTACCAGTGGGACGAAATTTTTTGCCATTTTTATGTTTGATTATACTGTAGTATAGTAGATTTGCTTATTTTTTAGTAAAAATCAAACTAAATAATTGAATCTGTTCTTTAGCAGTTGTGGATATATCCAGTATACCATTTAAATTGATACTTCATAAAAGGAATTTTATGACAAACTAGGTACAAGGATTCGACCCTTGTGAAGTTGTGATCCATATTTGCTGTTAGTCTCAAAGGTTTTTTTGTGTTTTCTTTTTTTTCTTTTTTTTTTTGCTTTATGCACAATTAATTTGGCAAATGGATTGAGTCTGAGAGTTTTATTGTTTTGGCATGGGATTATTGGGATTCTGACCGAACAGATAGGTTTCCACGAAGTAAATAGAGGAAATAAAGGGATTATCGACTTTGTCAGTGTTATTCTAAGAGTCAGATTGATTTTAACAATCATTGCACAAGTGAGATCCACATTGCAAAGGCCAGAAATAATGATTTGATAGGAAAATATATTATATGGCATTTAACCACTTGATGTCATTGCAACAGGAATATTCCCAGTCTGGAAGAGCAGTAGGAAGGACATCTTTCAGGTCCTCCAGAATAAAATTATATATACTGTAACACAACTTTTGTTTCTGTCTTCTTGATTACAAAGGTTACAATATGTAAGGAATTAGCTATATCATAAGATTGTGGCTGTATTTCCAGTGATGGTACAAGAGGCGGGGCTGCAGTGCAATTCACACTGAAAATAGGGGAGCCACACAAACTGCTACCCCAAACACTTCCTAACATTGCCGGCCTGGACTCGCACTGCAAGCCCCACTTCTGGAACCAGAACTGTTGCCACTGTATGATTTATCTTGGCTTATAACAAGTACATCCACTACGATACTATATACAGTATATGTTATAGAAATGCAACTTTTTTAAATGTATTAAATAAACAAAAAAGAAGAAAACTACTGTGTAAAGTATTTAAGAATACCTTAGATTCTAGGCTATAAATTAAAGATCAGTTTTTAGGCCGGAAAGGAGTACACAAACTCATAAATACAATACAATATAAGATCTGCTCTGGCACCATATATATTTATTTGTATTTTCCTGATGTTCATCGCTATAACAATGAGCATTTTGTTATTTCATTTCTTTTTGACCATTGATTGATTATTTCTCTATTCGGACCTTGAATTTAAAGGGATAATCATATTTGATGCTGTTCTATAGGTATATAGGTATTATTTTGTTGAAAATACAATGCATTGTAAACCATTTTATATAAAATTGTACCCATGGGTGAATGCTAAATACTAATTCAATCATAGCTCCTTGTATCTACCAAATATTAATGTTTCAAGTGTGGAGGTGGCCATTTTGTGGGCTGAACCATTATTCACAAGCCTGCTAACTGGCTAGGAACAAGTGACATCACTATTATCCAATGAATTGATAGGCTGAATATTTGTTCATACCATTAAATGGCTGCCTTTCCTCTGAGATGGGTCCACCTTTTAGTTTCTCAGTATGATTGCCAATTGCAATGAAGGGACTCCAATGAAACTCAACTGTGTTTCCTGGTATAAAACACTGGCAGCACTGTTTTCTTTTCAATTTCTTGGTGGTGACATGCTGTGACATCACCCAGTCCCTTAGGGCTACACAAAAACATGAGATTCCCGGCATCCTGGATTTATACTGGCTTCATTTTGAAGCAAACGATGCCTGAATTACAATTTCAAATCTTGTTTTTCTTCCTGGAGTTGTCAGCTGTGTTGATTTTTTTTCTCCTCCTTTTTCTGCTTTGTTGCCTTCGGGCCTTTGGGAAGTGTTCTCTAATGTATGCGGGGCTTGTGCATTAATAGGGTGACTGCAGCGATCACTGGTAATAACCCTTTCAGTGTAAGACAAGCGTACAATGATTGCTACAGCCATGTCTCTACAGGGGTGAAATGCTAATACTTACAGCACATGATATTTGCAACATATTAAATTGTGAATCTGATTCAGGCCAGTATGAGAAATCTTTATGTCAAGAAATATCTCAGCCCTGCAAAAGCTCCTGAAAGCAGGGATGCTGTGAGCCCTGGGGTACCCTAGTTACTCCTCCTTCCAGACACAGCACTGTTACTTCTTAGCTTGGCAGGTGGGCCGTTTTGTCACTGTCTCCGCAGATTGGGAGGGTGGTGCTCCACAGGAACAGCATAGCCAAAACCGCTAGTGTTCCATATGGGGACTCCACAAAAACATTCAACCCATCATATGAGTTATTATTTATGGGATGTCTTATAGGGAGAGCTTTCTAACCACAGGTTAACAAAAAAAACAGAAACATTAAAGTAATTACACCAGAATGGGCAATGTTTTTTGGAGCAACACCATGTGAGTGGGATGGTGCATAATCTCGGATGCTATAAAAACATTTCAGAAATATACAGATGTGTCCGCAAACACCAAGGGCCTTATTCTAGTTCACTCTTTCTGACAACATCCTTCTTAGATGGACAAAACCATGTGCACTGCAGGTGGGGCAGATGTTACTTGTGCAGAGAGAATTAGATTTGGGTGGGGTTTTACTTCAAAGTGAGATCTATATTGCAGTGTAAAAATAAAGCAGCCAGTATTTACCCAGCACAGAAACAAAATAACTCACCCAAATCTAATTCTCGCTTTTACATCTGCCCCCCTGCAGTGCACATGGCTTTGTCCATCTAAGAAGGATTTTGTCAGAAAGAGTGAACTAGAATAAGGCCCCAAGTCTCAATCTGCCATGTGACGCTCTATGCACAGTGTAAATGAGCTACAAATGTATATAATGTTACTCCCATTGCAGACGCAGCAAAACACCACTCTGTACCAGAGACACCGGGATGGGACTTAAACTACACAGGAAGTTTTAAACACAAAGTCGCAGATGAAGGGCAATTAACCTGGTGTAAAAAAAAAAAACCACGCATGCTGAATCATAGCAATTCCTTCACATATAAATCATATACATACTGTATTCACAAGCATTTGCACACAGTGGCCTTCCTTTAGAAAGATTTACAGTGCATGCCACAAAGTACCATACTTGTACCATACTTGCACTAGACCAGTACAAGAAGTGGAAGAAGAACAGCATCAGCATTTGATAGTCTGATGCTTTTTTGGGGTAAGGAGAGGGCAAGGAGAGGGGGCAACGGCATCCGTTTCCTAAAACGAAAGTGTGCAGGAGAAGGAAGAGTCAAGGATCTCTGTCAGAGGATGGAGATTTATCAGTCTCTGTGCAGCAAATGCGGTGGGTTTGCAAGAACATATGAATAGTGCAGCTGACCAATGGTGTTGGAGATGATCCTAGGAGGACTGCAGGAGACAATAAAATATATGTGTGTGTGTGTGTATGAGGACATGTGCACGCAGATGCAACCTATACCTCCTTAAATGTATATTCGAATTACACATGGTGAAACTCCTGGGTATATACTAATATATTAATATTATCCCAAAATATGTAATAAAAAAAAAATCAGATATATGAATGCCTTAGACATGGAGCTTGGTAAGGGGTTCATGATCCAGATGCCCCCCCCCCCCCCCCCCCTAAGTTCATGTAGCATAGACTATATGGAGGTAACAAACAGAAAGCAAGTAACTGTGCCGCACCTTGGTAAAACCACAGTACCCAGCAGGCGGGCTAGATTTTATATGTGCAGTGATATTTAGATGGAAGTGAGACGTGTCCTAGCGCAAATGTGAAATAAATGGATTTGCAGAGTAACATGGTCTGTCCAGGTGCACAGCTACTTTCTCTCTTTCTTTCAACTGAACTCCGCCCTTACATATTTTGATATTTTTCCTTTGGTCTCCAACAGGCCTGGACCTGTGTAATCAGGCCCTATATCCCCCCCCCCCCCCCTCTCAATCCAACTGGACGTGCAATTTTTCTGCCTTTACCTTATGCCTCTATGATACTACAACTTACACAGTTCATTTACATCGCTAGTGTGCTCTAAAATGTATTGTATTCCCATACCTCCCAACTTTTGCCATAGTGAATCAGGATCTCAGCACAGCCTCGGAAAGGGTGGGCATGGCCTCAGATGGACAAGCGTGGCTTAGCCCAGTGACCCCCTTTTTGTCATTTTAAGGCATGCCAGGCACTCCCCAAAAGTCTGGGCAGACCCCCCCCCCCCACCACCTACACACACACATTGCTAGATGCCATGCACAAGCAGTGCAGTGATTGCCAGCTGTTTTGCAGAGCAGACCAGAGGTAATCACACGGTCCCCCAACTTGACCAACTCTCCCACCAAGTCACTGTGGCCTGTGGATGAGACAGTGGGACAATGTCTAATTAGTGGGACTGGGACAGTTTTGACATATACTGTATATTCCTTTGCAGTACATCATTAATGGGATGCATTATAGCTAAAAATGTGTCCAACCCTCTGAAAATGCTGTTTTACTGCATTTCTCATACTGTATGATCAATGTGATACATTCCTAAGCTTGGACCCAATAAAGACGGTGTTGCCTAATAGAAGCCTGTGGGGTTCTTACTGCAGACTTCTTTGAGATGGAACCAATCGGATTACTCCCAGCACCCCCTGCCACTAGTGCGTCAACCAAGGCATGCACAAATTGACTCCACAGTCATAAACCCTGGAATCCTTCTACCGCAAAGGTTCGCTCTTGTCAAGAGAGATGTCATTTGTCATTTTCTTTTTCTAGCATATGGCATCAATAAACTATGCTTGTGATGAGTAACTTGTGCTGACCTTTCCCAGTGTCGACCATTTACATGTAGACATTTGCCCATGTCAACCTACAGATGGCGCAATCCTTATCTGTCCCATTAATAGGATTAAGTGAGCCAGAGCTGTCAGACGGAATCCTCTGCTAATCCCCTGATGTATTGTTCTATGTATTGTATTGCAGCTGAGAACAATATATGGTAATAAGCCTTGGTGAGCCATGGCTCTCCAGAGAAGGCTAGTTGACAAAGGCTCCATCTGTTTTCCAAAGGCTCCAACACCTTTTCCATGTGTTGACCTATTACCTGTTGACCAATAGTGGTCTGTCAACCTAGACACTGTCGACCTAATAATAAACACCCTAGAACAGGGGTCCTTAAACTATTTTGCTATGGGACCCCATTAGACAATAAAAATAATTACAGCACCCCAGCAAGGTCATCACATCACATGTGTAGGCAGCAGAGAGCAAATACATGGCAGCAGTGTGGAGGCAATAAGTGATGTGACAAGTCTAAAATAACAGACAATTCAACAGACTCTTCAGACTCCTTGAATCACTGACTGAGATTAGAAAAGTCATCAGCCTGATGGTCAGCAACATGGAGTCGCGACCCCATGCTGAGAAGGTTGGGACCCACTTTGGGGTCAGGACCCACAGTTTGAGAACCACTGCCCTAGAATATGAAAAATGGATAATGAGTCATACTGTATAAGTGAGCATGAACTTCTGTATACTGTAATGTCCCTGTACAAGCAGAAGTGGTACATGATATAATCCACCAAATCAGTTCACAGTAGCTTCATAATGATGCTTTGTGCTGTAGACCCTGCTATTACCATTATCTCACTCTAAGGCAGGGGTGGCCAACCTGTGGCTCTAGAGCCGCATGCGGCTCTCCCCCTGTTAAAGTGTGGCTCCTGTTCCCACTGCTGCCCGCCGCCCACCGTCTGTCCCTGTCCCCATCACCGGCTGCTGGTTCCTCGAATCTCTTCTCCTTCTGAGGGGAGGAGAGCGCACATCGCTTATCTCTCCTACCCCTCACTGAGCATCCTTGTGACTGGGTCATCCGCCAATCAGAGCTCGCGGGCCGGCAGCCAATCAGGAGCCGGCCTGCAAGCTTTGATTGGTGGATGGCCCAGTCACAGGGAAGTGAGACGGGGAGGAGACACGCGGTGTGCTGTGCTCTCCTCCCCTCGGTGACATGACAGGACTGCAGGGGGACACCAGACTGTCCTCTCCACGCCCGGCAGCAGCAGCAACAATGGTGAGTGCTGCTGCTGGGAAATTAGCACTGTGGGGGCATAGCAAATTGTAGCACTGTGGAGGCATAGCAGTTTGTGGCACTGTGGGTGCATAGCAGTTTGTGGCACTGTGGGGGCATAGCAGTTTGAGGCACTGTGGGGGCATAGCAGTTTGAGGCACTGTGGGGGCATAGCAGTTTGAGGCACTGTGGGGGCATAGCAGTTTGTGGCACTGTGGGGGCATAGCAGTTTGTGGCACTGTGGGGGCATAGCAGTTTGAGGCACTGTGGGGGCATAGCAGTTTGTGGCACTGTGGGGGCATAGCAGTTTGTGGCACTGTGGGGGCATAGCAGTTTGTGGCACTGTGGGGGCATAGCAGTTTGAGGCACTGTGGGGGCATAGCAGTTTGAGGCACTGTGGGGGCATAGCAGTTTGAGGCACTGTGGGGGCATAGCAGTTTGAGGCACTGTGGGGGCATACCAGCATTTTGGCACTGTGGGGGCATAGCAGTTTGTGGCACCGTGGGGCATACCTGGCACCGTGGGAGCATATGTGTATCTGGCACTATTGGAGGCATATGTGTATTACACCCACCCAAGGGGTCCAAATAGACCATGCCCCTTTTTTGGCACGCGCATCGAAGGCGCACGCATGTTGTTGGCTCTTTAGCTTGACTACAGATATTTTTCGGCTCTTTACCTCTGACCGGTTGGCCACCCCTGCTCTAAGGGGTACATTTACTAAGATGGGAGTTCTATTAAAGATGGGATCTACTTCGTATATATTTAGCACCTTCTAGAAGATAATACATATAGGGTCAGATTCTCTAAACTTCAAAAGTGATAAAATGGAGAGTGATAAGCAGCCAGCCAATCAGCTCAGAGAATCTGGACCATAATCTGAATGGTTGCCTATAGCAACATTCCATCTTCAATAGAGCTCCCATCTTAGTAAATCACCCCTTACCTCCATTACACCCCTCACATCAGGAAAGTGCCCATGCCAGCTAAGCCATGTGGGTCTATAACCCCCAACATGAAAATGGACAATATCGTTCTATGCAGTATAATCTGTTACATTTCAATTGACCATCTTCATATAACATATGGGTTCTTGTTTCCTAGCAGGGCGCTCAGTTTCCTTACATACGCTACTGTAGTGAAATCGCATCGCATGACGTTATAGTGGCATGCGATGTGTGCGATGCGATTTCAGAACCGCTCCCGTTCCCGCTCCCTGTCATTTCCGCCCCTGTCAGATCCTCTCAGAATCATTCTGAGGTGATTTTCTGATAATTTTGGAAGCATCCCTCAGAGCTGCTGGTGAACTATTGAAAGTATTGGAAATGGCTGTATATTTCAACAGGTTTAGGTTGCCTCAGATGGAGGAGGAGGCTATCAACTTCTTCCAGCAGCATGATCTCCTTCCGCTGACTCAGAATTGCGCTAATGTTCCAACATGCCGGGGAGGCTTTCTGGGACTTGTTGTTCCACAGCACAACCCAATGTTACATTTTTGTATCTTCATCTTTAAACTCAAAATAATCAGCCCAGCATGCTCCACCCAGGGGCACCTGGGCTTCAGCTCTGGATGGGCGAAGCCTGATAGGGACCCCTTTATTGGGAGTGGAGGGGGTACCCACTCCCCCAGGTACCCCTTTCCAGGGCTGACCAGCTGCGGTGTTCATGTTTTGGCCGGGAGACCTTGTATAGAAAGTCTCCCCTGGCTGTGGCATGACAACGCTCAATCCCAACTAGCTCCTCTCCAATCTGTCCTCAATGCTGCAGCCAGGCTTATCTTCCTCTCCCGCCGCTCTAACTCTGCTACTCCCCTTCAACAAAATCTGCACTGGCTTCCATTCCCCTACAGAATCCTCTTCAAACACCTCACACTCACATACAGGGCCATCTCTAATTCCATAGCTCCATATATCTCTAACCTCATCTCCATTCATACACCCTCCCGCCCTCTACGGTCATCTGACGACTGTCGTCTCTCCTCCACCCTGATCACTGCTTCCCATGCTAGAGTCCAGGACTTTGCCCGTGCTGCACCCCTTCAGTGGAACGCACTCCCTCGCTCCATTAGACTCTCCCCGACCTTGCAAAGCTTCAAACGTGCACTGAAAACTCACCTATTCATCAAAGCGTACCCTTCCACTGCATAAACCAGCTGGTTCTCCGACCCCTTGCCTGCTTACATCCTGCTATCTAACCACCACCCCCTCGCTTGCACCTCTTGTAATCTGTCTGTCTCCCCTTCCTACTAGATTGTAAGCTCCTCCGAGTAGGGCCCTCTTCCCTCCTGTTGTCAAAGCCCACTTCTCTTCACATTTCACTCACAGCTCTCCTTTAATCCAACACTCAGTGACCATCTTCATACTCATCTCCATCATTGGCCTCAAGCCTCTAGTTGTATGTTGATTGGGTCCTCACTACTTACATTTAAGCTGTAATGTGTATTGAACTGTGGTGCTCTTTATTTGTACTGTATTTTTGTTATTTATTCAATGTTATGCCAAGTTTTGTCTCCCTGTATTGTTCCTTTGTACGGCGCTGCGAAACACTTGTGGCGCCTTATAAATAAAATTATAATAATAATAATAATAATAACGCTGGCTGTTGGGGCCCGATGCTGGTTCCAAAATATGGGAGACCAGTATTTTGGAACCAGGACCAAGCCAAGAGCCCAGTGCTGTATTTTTGGAACCAGGACCGGTCCAAGAGCCCAGTGCTGGTTTCTTAAATATGGGAGGAGCACATGACTTTTTCCAATTTGTGCGAAATGGTGTGATTTATTAGCTGTCACATCTAGTAACATCTCACCCTTGATATCTAATGGAGCATGATTAATAATATTGATGTTATCATGCTAAGGGGGCGTGGCCACCATTTGCCAGAAAGAACATCTCTGTCTGAAACATCCTTGGTATGCTCCTGGGGGCAGTACAGGCTGCAGTGTGCATGTGTGGAGCTTCCAGTGGATGCTACTGGTGGCACTGCAGCAGCAGTTCTGGCTGCAGGGTGACAGCCGAGTCACCATGGTAACCAGATGCAGGGACTGTGAGGCAGCAGCGGTGCAAGCAGGTTAGCCATCAGTGGGGGACTCTGGGGACTCAAGTCCCGGACCCAGCAGATGGGCCCAGGATGGGAGCCTTTTAAGTATAATTTGTCATAAACAAAGGTCACATTTCCCTTATAGCAATGAAGAGGTGAAGTAGTGCTCAGTGTCACGTAGCTACTAAAAAGGCTAATAGAATACTAACCTGTATAAAAAGTGGTATGGTGTCCAGGGACGCAAAGGTCATTATGCCGCTTTATAAAGCATTGGGCAGAACTAACCTCGAATTTGCAGTACAATTCTGGTCCCCTCACTACAAAAAAGACATTGTGGAACTAGAAAAAGTCCAAAGAAGAGCAACAAAGCTAATAAAAGGGTTGGGAAAATTGAATTATAAATTTGGGCTTGTTTACGCTAGAAGAGAGACATTGGGGAGACATGGGGGAGACATGCTTAAAATATATCAGGGGCTAATATATGGAACTGTCAGGCACCCTCTTTGCTTTGAGGAAGGACTCTAGGACACGTGGGCATGAGTTTAGACTAGAGGACAGAAGATTTTGTACCCTTAAAAGAAAAACCTTTTTTACGGTCAGGACAGTAAAATTGTGGAACTCTCTTCCTGGAGAAGTGGTGTCGGCAGAGACAATAAATTCTTTTAAAATAAGGTTAGACAAACATCTATTGGGCAAAATCATCCAGGGGTACAAATAACAATTAAAATCTGTATACAATTAAATCGGATATCAGTTATATAAGGGATGAAGCAAATAGATCATGCACTTTAATAACGAAGGTTGAATTTGGTGGACGCAAGTCTTTATTCAGCCTTAACTGACTATGTAACTATGGGGGTTATTCACATTGATTTGGACCCCCTATCGCACGGCGGACCTATGGTGTGCGTCTGCACATGCATGGTGAGTGCACTCACGGCACCTAACATAGCGGGCGGGCGGGGGGGGGGGGGACGGAGAGGGGGTGCCTCATCACCATATGGGAACGCCCATTGTTTCATGGGCGAACCCATGAGAATGCTGGGTGTTCTAATGGTAATGAGGGCATGACGCGGGTGCACGGGGGGGGGGGGGGGAAGGCGGGCGGCTGAGATCACCGGATGTCAGCTGCCCACCCATTTCCGTCCCAGCGTGCATGCATATGTACTGTAAGTGACTTGAAAGTCCCATTTATATGCGTGCACCTTCCACATCTTTTGATGGTCGGCGACCATCGAAAGATGTGGGTGTTCCCCGCAGCAAGCAAATGAATGTTTATGTTAAACATCCATTCGCAGCCTGTTCGTGGGGGATACACGCTGCGAGTGGGGGCAGGCGGCCGGGCATTTGCCGGGCGGGGTTTGGTGGACTTGCAAGGCTGCAAATTCGCAGCCTTGCGCCTATGTGTAGCCAGAGCTGCAGACACAGGTCTCGTCAGGCACGTCGGGACTTACTCCTATATTGTCAGTACTAGGCCCCACAATTTCTGATGGCAGCCCTGGGAGCAAGCCGCAAAGCCTGGGCTCTGTGCGACAGAAACTCTTGCACACCGCTAGTTGCAGCCCTACTGTATATGTACCCAAGGGGCAGATTTATTAAGCTTGGTGAAGTGATAAACTGTCTGAAGTGATAAACTGTCACCAGCCAATCAGCTCCTACCGGAGAAGTTACAGGCTTTGTTTGAAAAATGACAGGTAGGAACTGATTGGTCGGTGATAAAAACCAGACAGTTTGTCACTTCATTGAGCTTAAAAAATCTACCCCTAAATGTTTTAGGCCATACTAATTCAGGTGCTGGAACCTATTACAGATACTTTATGCGGCACAGAATAGAACCAAAGTGAATATTTACAACTGTGAAAAGTTATTTCTACAAAGTCTTATATTAACTGAATACATACTGAAATGAGTTAGTCATGCTGTGTTTTATATTTTGTGTATGTCTTGATTTGATGACCTGGAACTGGCTACATAATAATAATAATAATAATAATAATAATAATAATAATAATAATAATAATAATAATAATAATGAAAAAAGAACTCTCACAAGCCAGAAATATTTACGTCACTGTTACTGGATGTGTTCTGCTGCAGAAATATACGGTACCAACAGCATTCAGATATAATTGAGGTATGTAGGCGGTTTCCTCCAATATAAATGTATGCAGTATAGGAAACCCAGTCTGAGGCTGTAGGCAGATGGGGAATCTGAAAACCAAAGAATTATATAATTTTTTTGTTGTTGTAGTTGTTTGTTTTAGTGTTTCTGGTTCTTTTCATCCATGTCCTGGTCAATCACACAAATGGAACTATGGAAATATCTCCTGCATGTATAACAATGTCTAAGCTTCAATGTTTGAAAATAGTTGGCAGTAAAACTAGAGATGAGCGGGTCCGGATCCCCGAGATCCGACAGATCCGAATATCGGGATCCGGGTCAGGATCCGAGGCGGCTCTGGAGTTCCCGCCTCAATTCCGGACCGAAAACGAGGCAAAACGTCATCATCGCGCTGTCGGATTCTCGCGGGAGCGGGATCTTATAAAAGACGCACGCGTGCCACGCCATCTTCACTCCAATCTTGGAGAGGGAAGAGGGTGGTTGGGAAGCTCTGTGTGCCCTGTGCTGTGCTCCGTGCCATGCTGTGCTGTGCTTCGTGACCTGCCCTGTGCCCTCACTGCCCTGTGCTCCGTGCACTGTGTTGTAGACTGTGTTGTAGACTTGTATTGAGTGAGAGTCAGTGACTGTTTATAGCCCTGAGCCCTGTAGTGTGATTTAACTAACTAGGTGCTGCAGTGCTCACACGCAGGGGCTGCAGTGTCCACTGTCCAGGGGCTGTCCTGTGGCCCGTGCCCTGTTGTGATTTATTTAGCCCTAAGCCCGGTGTTGTGATTTATTTAGCCCTGAGCCCTGTGTTATGTGATTTAACTAACTAACTCAGTGCTGCAGTTCTCACACGCAGGGGCTGCAGTGCTGCTGTGTACACTGTGTACAGGGGCTGCAGTAATACAAGGGGCTGTGTCCAGTGTGACGGCCTATATCCATTGTCCAGTGTCACGAGTCACGAAATATACCCTGTGTCCAGTGTGACAACATATATCCTGTGTCCAGTGTGAGGACATATATCCAGTGTCCAGTGTGACAGATATATCCATTGTCCAGTGTGACGACATATATACTGTGTCCAGTGTGACGACATATATCCAGAGTCCAGTGTGACATCTAACCATTGTGTGACAGCATATATTCAGTGTCCAGCGTGACATATATCCATTGTCCAGTGTGACGACATATATCCTGTGTCCAGTGTGACTACATATATCCAGTGTCCAGTGTGACATCTAACCATTGTGTGACGGCATATATCCTGTGTCCAGCGTGAATATATCCTGTGTCCAGTGTGACGACATATATCCAGTGTCCAGTGTGACATATCCTGTGTCCAGTGTGACGACATATATCCTGTGTCCAGTGTGACGACATATATCCAGTGTCCAGTGTGACTACATATATCCAGTGTCCAGTGTGACATGTAACCATTGTGTGATGGCACATATCCTGTGTCCAGCGTGACATATATCCATTGTCCAGTGTGACGACATATATCCTGTGTCCAGTGTGACGACATATATCCTGTGTCCAGTGTGACGACATATATCCAGTGTCCAGTGTGACATCTAACCATTGTGTGACGGCATATATCCTGTGTCCAGTGTGACATATATCCATTGTCCAGTGTGACGACATATATCCTGTGTCCTGTGTGACGACATATATCCAGTGTCCAGTGTGACATATATCCTGTGTCCAGTGTGACAACATATATCCTGTGTCCAGTGTGACATGTAACCATTGTGTGACGGCATATATCCTGTGTCCAGCGAAAATATGTCCTCATGGACATCCATGGTCTCATCCATTCCTATCGTACTTCTTTTTTGGATGGGATGTCCCGGATGGATGGCTGGGTGGGAGAGCCCCAGCAAATCTTTTTCTTGCTCTTTTTTCGTCTTTTTTTGGCTCTTTGGAGCAATAAATATTTTTTTGGGATATGATGGATGAATGGTGGGGAGAGGAAGTCCAAACAGCTGGGGATGGTCATCCAATTAGACTGAGTGTGTGGCTTCGGGAGGGACACACGTGAAGTTGTGAAGTGGTGAGGGAGGTAAGGGAACACACGCCTAGCCAGTCATATCAAACGAATTAACTTTAGCGGTAAATTGGGTGAAAGATGTCGCAGACTGATAGACCTCACAACCTAGATAGGGGTCTATAAGGGTAAACTAGATAGGGATCTCCAAACCAGGGGTCTTAGAGAGGTGGAGGAACTCTGTTATTTGCCACCAATTACCCCCCTCCCCTCCACCCATTAGGTGATGGATGAGGAGGCAACTGGTAATGTTTCCAGAGTTCATCAACCTGATCACGACAGATAGGAGTCTTATTAGATTTTAAACTGATCAGAACAGATAAACACTTGCCGCAGGTTAGAAGTCAGTCTCTGCACAGACCGGCGGCTGCGCAGGAAACTCATACAGGGGAAATTGGGCCAACTACAGTAAATTAAAACAATTTTGTGAGCTGTGAAGTGATCCAAATTGACTAGAAATGAGTGGAAACTTATGTTATTGAGCTTAATAACACTTTAGGGGCAAAAACAGGCCCAAATTCTGTTATTTTAGCAATTTTTAGCATTTTTCCCAAAAAATCCAGATCCAAAACCAAAACCAAAACCCGCAAGGGTGGTTTTGCCAAAACCAATCCAGATCCAAAACACGAAGGGCGATCCAGATCCCAAACCAAAACCCGAAAAAGTGCCTGCCGCTCATCTCTAATTAAAACCCAGTGGTGGCTCATACCTTTTGGCAGGAGGGGGGCTGCCGCTGGCTGCAATGCAGGCACCCCCCCTGCTGCCACTGCTCCTCCTGGTCCCCGCCACACACAGAATTCCTGATGCCTGTACTATGATGACAAGTGCCGGGACTGGTGCATGCACAGTACAAACCTCTGCACTGTGCATGCGGCCAGCTTCTATGGGCTGCTTTTGCAACAGACCATAGAAGGAAAATTATGGCCCCGGCGGCTGTATAATATAGATGACAGGCACCCCGACCGGCGCATGTGCAGTACCGACGTAGGTACTGTGCATGCGCACTCTCCGGATTTCACTCGGCAGCCCATAGAGAGGCGTCCCAGAGGGAGGGAACTTCTCCCAATGCCTTGGTGACTGGCAGGTCGGACTTCCAATAGGAAGTCACTGCCAGTCACAGTGAAGCCAGTGCAGTCTTAAAGACTGCATCTGGCTTCAATACAGTGGCATATTATACCTGGGTGGGCTGCAGTCTTGCAGCCCATAGGTAAAAACCGCCACTGATTAAAACTCTTGCAGAACTAATCTTTCTTATAATATTATGTGTGTGTGTTAACAAAAGAAAAAACTATTACTGAATTTATAGTTTTTTGCATACCTCCCAACTGGTTGTTTGGGATGGTCCCGCATCCTGCCTGGGGCCGGCAGTGTCCTTCGGTGGGGGGGGGGCAGTTGGGAGTCCCCCCTGCACATGCGCACAGCATCTATTTCCAGAGACTGAGGGGCTCTGGATGGGCTCACAAAACCTCTGACCATGCCCCCACAGCAATGAAAATAGGGAGTGGCCTTGTGGGAGCATCGCTGGGAATAGGCCATGCCCCTTGTCAATAGACCACACCCCCCCAAACACCCCCTCTTTGCCTCTCTCACATGTTGGGAGGTATGGCTTTTGTAATATCCAGCTTGAATTTAAGATATATATGATGTTGCACCTTTTTCCAGACACACACACACACACACATCAACAAAACGTATGTAATCATGTCTAAGGTAATCAGCATATACCTGTTAGCAATGAAAGTGATTGTGAGGAACCCAAAATAAAGATCGACTGTTACATCCTTCTTTTATAGCCATGGTCAGCAAGGAGTTTTCAGAACAGCTGCAGGGGGATATAAACACATATTAAAGGCATTGCATCATCAATAAGTGGAGAAATGTAATCATACTCAATGGGAAAATGGCCTGCCACTTCAATGTTTCAGTGCTTTGCACATGTGCAATAGAGGTGTCCATGGGAAACGCAGCATGACCGCCATGTTCCAGGAGACCTGTGAATGCACAGTAAACTCTAGGTACAAGAGTCTACTGCACCACCAGAGAGAAGGGGGCCCCAAACGGAACATGCAATTAGGCCATTTCCTCTCTTAAAGATTCCCAGAGCAAAAAACTTCCTAAGGCTACCCAGAGGCATCTGCAACATTAAAGAAGTCTCAGGAACTAATCACTCCCTATAAAACAAAAACATCTCTTGTTTTTCACACTACTGGACTATGGGCGCAGTGGTAATTCCAAAAAGAACATCCAAATGTGATTTTTCAAAAACACACATGTAGTCACCCATACTATGTGGGGAACTATCTAATAGTCTCATGACACCAAGGTGGAACTTCTGACCTTACTTCTAAAATATATGTTTACCATAAGGACATCACAACTAATCGCCCAACAGGCACCATAACTAGTGTGAAGCATAGTGGTGGCAGCGTCATGCCAAATGCTGGATTCGGTATGTTATCGCCCAAAATGGGTTAATATAATACTATTGGACTAAATAGCCTGTTTTTGCAGGGAATTAGCTACCCCTTTAATGGCTGTTTCATAGTTACCGGGCAAGTGCGCATGTCAAGATAGAAAGCATACTGTACAGGAATGATTTTTTAAAAATATCAGTATATTTTGGCATGACACCTGCTGCACCCAGAAAGCTGGGTGAAAGAGCTTTACCATCCAACATGGTAACAACCCAAAGCACAGTCCCAGAGGGGGGAGATAGGGTGAGAGAATCAAAAAATGAGAGATTTGGTAAAAAAAATCTCCAGTTTTCTTTAAAGCAGCAATCATTTACACTGCAAAGTCAAACTGGTTTTGTGTGCTCATGATTGCCGCTTTAAAGAAACTGGAGATTTCTTACCAAATCTCTCACTTTCTGATTCTCTCATCCTATTACATTTCCCCCTGTATCACAATCTCATTTGGGGATACCCTGAAATGGGATGTACACAGAGGACCCCTACAACATTGAGATTGGCCAGGAATATTTTTTTAGACAAGTGTCAGACAGATCCAGATGTGCAAACCTGCAAACCTGGATTCAGTTTTTTGTTTGTTTTTTTAAATGGTGCGTCCATGAAGAATATGTTTAGGGGTGTGCTCACCTATGCAATTATTCATTGTATTTATTTTTTATTCTTCCAAAAATACTTTGTTTTTTTCACTTGCACTTTTTTGTTTGTGATGTCACATTAAATGTAGAAAAGCCTTTTGGAGGGAGGGAAACCTAGGACCAGGGCCGGATTATAATGGAGGCACAAGGGGTCAGTGCCCCTGGGCCCCCCTCTAGCTAGGGGCCCCCTGTGGTTGTCATGTATTTAAAAAAAAAAAAAAATTTAAGTTTTTATTTGTTTTTTTTTAGCTAAAGGTTTTGTGCATGGGTGGGGTAGTGCTGCAGCTTCACCTATCTGCCAATGTGACAATGATTTATGGTGCTGAGCATCGGGAGCCAAGGCACACTGATTGCACAAGTGTGCAGTGCATTTCTGGGAGTTGACTAAGTCCCATGACACTTTGCACCAGAGGACAGAGGCTGAGAAGTTTGTGCTGAGCTCTGATTGGTGGAGCTCATTACATGCTTTTCAGGTCCATGGAGAACAGCAGCAGCAGCTTAGTCATGTGAGGGTTTTTAATCAGAGGCAGCACTAGGACTGTGAGGTCTCCTCCAGAGTAAGGGGCAGAGGGACAAACACAGGCTTTTCATGTGGTGGGTGTGTGTGTGTGTGTGTGTGTGTGTGTGTATATATATATATATATACAGTGGTCGAAGTGGGGCGGTATACGGGGGTATGCCATACCCCCACTTTAATCTGAAGATAAAAAAAAAAAGTTTTTTTTCCCCCTCAGGATGCTCTCTGATCACTCAGCAGCACATATTGTGCTTTTGTAATACCCCTGTACAACGGGGCAGTCTGGCAGGGGACGTTGATGGACAGGGGGGTGTCCGAAGGTGCGCACTATATTCACTCTTTACTTTTCCATACCCCCACTTAAAAATTTCCATACCCCCACTTAAAAATTTCCACTTCGACCACTGTATATATATATATATATATATATATCCCCTGCAGTTAACCATTGACCAAGTTTATTCTGCCTTTACTCTGTGTTTTGACAGTATAATATTCTCCCATGCAGTGTGCGGCCAGTAATGACAAGTGCAAGGGGGCCCCCCGGTCTAAAGTACCCCGGGCCCCCCGAAGGCTTAATCTGGCACTGCCTAGGACTGTATGTTGCACCATTGTAGCTCCACCTCTCTCCACCTGTAATCTTGGCATTGTATAACAGTATGGCAGTATGGATGGTGTAATGGTTAGCATTACTGCCTCACAGCACTGAGGTCATGGGTTCCGTTCCCACCACGGCCCTAACTGTGCGGAGTTCCTATATTCTCCTCGTACTTGGGTTTCCTCCAGGTACTCTGGTTTCCTCCCACAATCCAAAAATATCCTGGTAGCTTAATTGGCTCCCAACAAATTAACCCTGTGTGTGCCTGTACATGTGGTAGGGAATCTAGATTGTAAACTCCATTGGGGCAGGGACTATATTCTCTGTAAAGCACTTCGGAATATGTGTGTGCTATATAAGAATCTGTTAATAGATAAACAATAAATAAATACCTCCTTCACTTGGCTGCACAGCACCCCTACCACACTACACTACCAAACTGGGGGCATCTGAAAGTCAGCAAGTACAGTATGTCTGCGGTTGCTCATCTTTTTTTTTTTACTGCATCTGACATTATCTTATTACCAAACATGTACAAGGTACATTTGCTTTGTCCAGATTAGGTTTATAAATACTCTTTATGGGTCAGATGTATCAAGCTTCAACAAGTGATAAAGTGGAGAGTGATAAACAACCAGCCAATGAGCTCCTACCTGTCGTATTTCAAACCTAGCCTGTATTGCTGCGTGCTCATTGCCGCCCCTGCAAAATCCCGGGTTTTTGTTCCCGTGTTTTCGGCAGGGCACAGAGCATCTCAGCTCTACAGACCCCTTTCACACTACTTCTCCTCGTCTGCCTGCCATCAAGTGTGTGGCATCTAAGATCAGCTTTGATTGGATGTTTAAAAAGTATCTTTGATTGGCTGTTTAACAAGCAGCTTTGAGCAATGCAATGAACTTGCTTTTTTGCATTTTGTGAGAAAAACCCGGATCTAGCCTGTTCACACTGCCACACCCCCGTGTATTACCCAGGAAAAACTCTGCAAAAAACCTGTGTGTAATTCCCGGGGCATAACATCCAGGAATTTCACAAAGACCCTTTCACACTGAGACAGGACATGGGAAATTACTGCTTGCCTTGGCAAAAACCCGGGTTTTTGTGGCAGTGAGAACGGGGTATAACATGGCAGTTAGGAGCTGATTGGCATTTTATCACTTTTTGAAGCTCGATACATCTGGCCCTATATCTTTAATCATCATTATACGGAGAGCAAGAGCCGCAGGCTACAAGTTATTCAGACCATCATTTCCTTACAATTTAAGTGATTTTTAATGTAAAATAAAACAGGTTCCACTATAGCCTGAAAGATGCATCTCCAGTTGACAGAAGCCTGGGACAAATGGCTAAATATATATTACAGAGAAATATGTCGAATTGTTTAGCTAATGATCTGGTTTCATGTTCCCATACGTTCTGTGGCTGTCAGTGCGATGATCCACCATCCGCTGCAGCCATGTGGGAGCGCTGAGAGCAGCTGCAGAAGTGTCTCGGAAGCCATCACTCTCTGTGTGACATATACTGCGATGTTCAGAAAGGACCATCATAAATACTAAATAAAATAAAAAAAACCTTTATAGTAGTTTGATACTTAAAAGAAAATAATTAATTTAATAATGTTCCATAAAGCGGCCTAAATTCTGTTTGCATACCCCCATCTTTTCCAAGTTTTGTGTAAGATTGTTAGACTTAATGCAGCTTCTATCTTAAAACAACATATAGAAACAGATGACTCTAGGCGGTAATTAGCACAAACCCGTTGTGTCACTAATTGATCATATGTTTCCTCATTGCGATCCACGGCCCTCAGGGGGGAAATGAAGCTCAGCCTTAAAAAGGCAATATATTTGGGGGCTGATGCAAAGTAAGAATGATGCCAGCTGGCGTGGCACAACCTGTGTGACATCTCTCTGCCCATCCTGAGAGTTATTTTGTATGTTGTCGGCGGGTTACGCAAAATGGGTAGAACCCAGTGGCATGCGGTGGGGTGAGGCAGGTGAGGCACAGCCTTTCCTGTGATACTAGGGTATACGACAGAGTTTTGAATTTATAAAATATGTCAAGAATACAAAGAATATTTAAAAAAAAAAATTCTTATTTTTATTATTCTAATCATTTTTATAGTCAAAACCGTGGAATAAAAAGTCTTTGGCAGGTGAGGCAGTGCCTCTCCTGGCTACCTTTTCTGCACATCTCTTATCAAAACTCAGCGAATCTCCAGCAGTATATACTGCTGCACATGTGTATAATGCCGGCATGTACACCATGGCTCATATATTGTGTTAATATCTGTCTCTGGTACTTGCCAGGGACTCTTGAGCCATTTACCTCACCGCATGTCTCTGGTAGAACCAGGGGGTTAAAATGTATAGGTCAAAGGTGCCTAGGTCAATAGACAATAGGTTGACTCCATGTGGTCAACAAGTACACAAGGCTGGCATGGGCAATAGGTCGAAGGGTAAAAGGTAGAGAATGCTTAGAGTCGACAGGTACAAAAGGTGAACATGGTCAAAAGGGTCGATAAGACAATGGTCAACGTAAAAATGGTAAGCACAAGTTTTTTTATTTTTAAGCTTTTGCTTGATTCACTATCCACGTGGACATCAATATGGTAACCTGTGGCAAGTGCAGCAGTAGTAGAATAAGCGTGGTGAGCAAAGTCCACTAGGGTTTCCACTGATCGTGCTTAGATATTATATAACATACAAATGACACCCAAAAACTTGTCTATCAACCTTTTTTGTGTGAATCATTGTCATGTGGATCTTTTGACTCTGACAACCTTTTGTACCTACTGACTTTACTCATTGTCCACCTTTAACCTGTTGACCATTTGACATACAGCAATGCATGTTGACTGAATGGAGTCTACCTAACGATTGTCTAGCTAGACAGTGTAGATTAGTGCCGTAAGTTCGCCCCAGTTGCCTGGAGGCAAGATAAATATTGGTTACCCTCAAATAGCTCAATCAGTAAGGTGTTCTGTCTGCAGTAAGACATGTCAGGGTTCTAATACAGGGTGTGACACTTGTATAAATTATGTTAGGAGGGGAGTCAGTCACAGAAGCGATATTGATGGCTTTCAATTAACGGATTCAAAATCACAGGGAGGAGAGGTGCCCCCTTGGGAGCAGGAGCCTGGTGGCAGATGACTCCATTGCCTCCCAGAGTTGCACCTCTGGTGTAGATCTTCTATTCCACACTCAAGGCAGGATGGGGCCTTCTGATGAAGAATGTATCCACGCAAATCTGAGCACATTCACAATTGATTTATGCCTACGAAAGCCGATCAGGGAAGCCCCAAATACCAGATGATGATGATAATCACTGTGATTGGTTATTCATGAACACTTAATTGACACTGGTTGGAGCTCTATACTTTAATCCTACATAAAGTATGTTTTTGAAATATTTTCTATATTGTTATCTGTTTCTGCTATATAAGAGAGATTTTAGCTTTTCAAACAATCCCTAATTCCAAAAATGTAATGCATATAAAAGAAATAGATTAAAACATGGGAGGTTATTTAGCCCTGATTGCTGGTCTAGAAATTTGCAGGCCGGTCGGTCATCGATCCATTGCACATGCAAAAAGCCTTCCAGCTATAAAATTCAGTGTTTTTTAATTTTTTTTATTCGCAATCCGTTTCCAAGTTGATTGACAGAAAGCCAACATTTGTGGGTGTCACCCAGGCCATTTACTGGGTGTGTCAGGGAAAACAGTGGCGTGCCCAAGCATTTTCAGGGAAACGTGTGTGACGATCAGCCAGATTCTATCGCACAGACGGCACACAGTGGAAAAATCATTAGGTGGCGAGTGAGTTGCAAATGGATTTGCATCTAATCACTGATCTGCAATTTTTGCAAGCCAATCGCAGCCTTGCACAGGGCAGGATTTCCCTCTGTCAGGGTGACAGCTGCCTGACCGCAGGGCTCTGCAAATTAGCAGAGAAGCGATCAAGAAGTGGTTCATGTACAGAAGGAGGAGCTCTTATTAGATCTACTCCTGTTGATTGTATCACCAATCACCACTGCTCGCCATCCACCAGAAGGGGACGCGCATGCACAAGATGCTCATGAGCGTTCTGAATGAGCCCACCGCCGCCGTCCACCTCCCCGCTGTTCCCTCCTAGCTGCCTAAACATAGAAACATAGAATTTGACGGCAGATAAGAACCACTTGGCCCATCTAGTCTGCCCCTTTTTTAAACATGTTACCTCAAACCATATTTGATCCTTATTTCTTTGTAAGGATATCAACATGCCTATCCCAAGCATGTTTAAATTGTACTACTGTATTTGCATCTACCACCTCTGTTGGGAGGCTATTCCACTTATCCACTACTCTTTCTGTGAAGTAATTCTTCCTTAAATTTCCCCTGAATCTTCCTCCCTCTAGTTTCAGTGCATGTCCTCGTGTTCTGCTGCTCCTCTTCCTGTGAAGAATGTCTCCCACCTTTACCTTGTTAAAACCCTTGATATATTTGAAAGTTTCTATCATGTCCCCCCTTTCCCTTCTCTGCTCTAAAGTATACATATTAAGATCTTTTAGTCTTTCCTGGTACGTTTTGTGATGTAGGCCATGCACCATTTTAGTTGCCCTTCTTTGTACAGTCTCTAATGTATTTATATCCTTCTGGATATATGGCCTCCAGAACTGAACACAATACTCTAGGTGAGGTCGCACCAATGACCTATACAGTGGCATTATTACTTCTTTCTTTCTACTGCTGATACCTCTCCCTATGCAACCAAGCATCTGACTTGCCTTCTTCATTGCTTTGTTACATTGCCTACCTGCCTTTAAGTCCCCTGAAATAGTGACACCTAGATCCCTCTCTTCCTCAGTAGTTTCCATTATAGTGCCATTTATACTATATTTAGTCTTTGGATTTTTGCAACCCAAGTGCATGATTTTGCATTTTTTGGCATTAAACTTTAGTTGCCATGCTCTTGACCATTCCTCTAATCTACCTAGATCATCAATCATTTGTTTTACCCCTCCTGGTGTGTCTACCCTGTTGCATTTGTGTCATCTGCAAAAAGGCACATTTTACCCTCAATTCCATTTGCAATATCACCAATAAAGATATTAAAAAGCACTGGTCCAAGTACAGATCCCTGGGGTACTCCACTTGTAACCTTTCCCTCCTTTGACTGTACTCCGTTTACTACAACTCTCTGTTTTCTGTCCTGCAACCATGCTCTTATCCATTCAACTATCTTAGAATACAATCCCAAGCTTTCAAGTTTATTTAACAGTCTGCGATGTGGGACAGTGTCAAAAGCCTTACTAAAGTCTAGATAAGCTACATCTACAGCCCCACCTTGATCTATTACTTTAGTCACCCAGTCAAAAAAGTCAATAAGATTTGTTTGACATGATCTTCCCCCAGTAAACCCATGCTGTTTTGGATCCTGTAAATTGCTGGTTTTGAGATATTCTACAACTCTTTCTTTTAAGAGTGTTTCCATCAATTTCCCTACTACTGATGTAAGGCTCACTGGTCGATAGTTGCTTACCTCTTCTTTGCTTCCACTTTTGTGCAGTGGGACTACATTCGCTGTTTTCCAGTCCTCTGGGATTACTCCAGTAGCTAGTGACTGGTTGAATAATTCTGTTATTGGTTTTACAAGCTCCCCTTTGAGCACCCTGCACTAACCCTGCCCATCTCCCTGAAGTGGAGATGGGCAGGGTATCCGCTCCCCGCTGCCATGTGAAGGGGACGTGCATGTGAGACGTTCACTCATCCCCATCAGATGCATCGATTCTCTGAGCTGGCTGAGAGGCGCTACATCTGTACTTAGTGTACAACAAGCATACATGAGGCCTGCACATCACACACAGCGATTTAGGGGTATTTTCCATGCAATGGGGCAGATGTATTAAGCCTGGTGAAGAGATAAACTGGAGATAAAGTGGAAGGAGATAACGCACCAGCCAATCAACACCCAACTGTCATATTTCAAACACAGCTGATTGGCTGATGCGTTATCTCCTTTCACTTTATCTCCACTTTATCTCTAGTTTATCTCTTCGTCAGGCTTAATACATCTCGCCCAATGCCACTAGATCACTGTAACTGAAAATGTTGCAACATCGCTCCTTATGTAGGGGCCATAGTGATAGTGATGCGTTGCTATCGCTCAGCGTTTAACATCCAGCATGCTGGTTATTAGTCAGCATGCTGGATATTAATAGGTCAGGGCCAGTGTTCTCACCGGAGAACACTGGCCCTGACAGATCGCTCAGCTCGCAGCACTGACACAGCACCGTGCGCTGAGCAATCTGGATGAGCGTTCTGAGCAATCTAGCTTTGTGTGAAACGCGTCTTGATCACAGCTTACGGGAGAAAATAGATTCATATTATATTTATATTCAGTTTCTTACCCCCAGTTTATCACATATGCCCCATCAGCCCCTCATGAGAGTGAGGTTATACCCAATAAGGGCAGGAAATGGTTGCACATAAGTCATTCAGGACAAGCAGCACCGTTATAAATTGAACATGCATAAAATCGTTACTTTGATATGGTCTAATATGATTTTGTTTTACTCCGCAGGGGGCCTTTTCCCAAACCAGCAATCCCAGGAACATGCCGCCTTTCGCTTTGCGCTATCTCAATTGGTGGAGCCCCCGAAACTGCTGCCCCAAATTGATATTGTGAACATCAGTGACAGCTTTGAAATGACCTATACATGTAAGTGTTCCGATAATAGACTGTTCGCATCTTGTACTGTTGAGTTCTATTTTTTTTTTCCCGATGGCCGCATATTGGCAGCTCTTGTTAAGGTGCAAATCCTTTTAGCTGTTTGCTGTAGCAGAACACAAGACGCTTATCTTAATTAAAAAGTATTTACTAAAAGTCTCTTGGCTGAAAAAGATAATGGAAAAGAAGCAGAAAAAAGCGCCGTGGTTATTCACAGGAAAAGGCTAATTAATGTTAAAGGTTGAAAAAATGCAGTGGAATTAATTTGAGAATTTTTCTTTTACTTTTAAAATTGTATCTCGTGAATTTGAATTTATAATTTTCCCTGTTACCCTGTTGGCCATCAATTTGGGTAATTTAATGAAATATGTTATCTTACACATAAATAAATGAAGTGTAACAAAGGCAACGGCATTTCTTACAAGACTGAGATCGGGTCTCACCCAGACTCTAATGAATGTTTCCATTATCTTATCTTATGGGATCATCATGTGCAATGATCTGATATCTTCTGCTCACTTAGTTTTAGTGTAATATGTTCAAAAAGTGAATTGTATTTGTGTTGGTGAATAAGATGCTAGAAATCAGAAGAACAGATGTAGCGCTTGTAATCTTTGCAGGGGCCGCCAGCCCCCTGCCGGAAGGGCGCGCACACGAGATGCACGTGCATCCCCCTTAACCGGAGCTCCCCCCGGGTCCCCGCCACCTCGTCACCAGTTCCCACGTCATCCCCCACCTCCCCGCTTCCCCCCCTAACCCTGCCCGTCTCCCTAAAGCGGAAACGGGCAGGGTTCACATCCCCGCCGACAGGAAACTGGGACGCACGTGCGTGTGGGATGCTCACGCGTCACAGTCAGATGGAGCGCCGGCTCACCAGAGGGGGCGTTCTGGTGAGCCCCAGTGCTGAATGAAGGGCGCTCCATTTGTAGATACATATAGTATGTGGCTTTCTTTATACTTGATGTACATAAGTCTGTCCAACACAATATCTTTCATCTTCCTTTTGCTGTAAGTTGTCGTCCCTGGGAGACTGCAAGATATAGTTGAAGCAGTTGGCTTGCAGTCTTCTAGTTAACAGGAAAGCTCTGTGGAGACTGGCGGATTTACCCACCGATGTAGGAGCAGCTGTGTTAACAATACTGATTTGACTAGTCGATGGCTTTCTGAGTTCGCTTTTTCCCTGCTGCATGGCTGACTTGACACATAGGACTGTAAGATTTGACTTTTCCTCATAAGAAGGAAACATTAAACTTTATTTCTTAACAAAGTTCCAACAGAATGTCAAGGCAAGATTGATTTGTTCAATTTACCTTTATTGTTCTTGAAATTTGATTTTAGAATTTTTGTTTGTTTGTTTGTTTGTTTTTAGCCTGTCTGTATTATGGTCATCAAATATTTATTCTTAAGAAAATATTGCTTAGGGCTATCATTTCTCCACATAACTGTTTTATTACAGTGTGTAGTTGTTTTGTTATACTGTTTAACAAAATGATACAATAAAAAAGAAAAAAAACTTATTGGATTAGCTAAATCATGAGGGAGACTGAACATGATATTTATAATATGGCTTTACGCAGTTACAAATAATTATACTGCTACAGTGGTTCAGAAAATGAAAGCAGTATTCTGACAGGATGAGATGCATAAGTGCACATTTCTCCTTTTCACCATTTTCACACATGCCTGTCAACATACTGTAGCATTTATGTATTTAGTGAGAGCTTTTGGTCAGCAATCCATAGTTCATGTTCATACTGTATACTATACTACCCAGGCATAGGAAGGTTTGTATGTACCCTGCCCTTGTAACTGTGGAAACACCAGCATATCCCATTATGTGTGCTTGGTGAAAGTTTTAGGTGTGAAAATCACCAGAATGCTTGCTGGTAATATTGTACGTGCAAAGCTGGATTTACATGTACAGTACTGAAAGACAATACAAAAATACAGATCATTCTATGAAACACCATGCAATACAAAGAGCATCTTAGTGATTCCATACAATACATAGAGCATCTTAATGTCCATCATACAATGCAGAGAACACTCTAGTGAGTGCCATCCAATGCTGAAAGCATCTTAATGACAGCTATGCAGTACATACAGCATTTTAGTGATCCCCTTGCAGTAAAGAGAGCATTCTAACAATTGCCATACAATACAGAGATCATGCTATACAACACAGTGAGCATCATAGTGACTACCATACAGTGCGGAAGGCATCCTAGAGACCCTCAGATAGTACATTGCTGGGCATCCCGCTCCTCCTGCGACACACCGGTGGAAGTAAAGAGTATGCATTTTGCAAAAGGTTTTGAACTATTGATTTTTGTGCACAGGGATTATTATGGTCATGATTTAAAAGTAACTTTTGCGACACATGATGGAAAATGATTTTTGCTATTGATCCACCTTCACTCTCCTCCTATGAACTCCTCATTCCCCACATTCTTCCTGCCTACGCATATTGTTTTTTCTGCTGTTTCTGCAAAACTTTTATTCCAGTTCACATTCCGCTGTTCTTGTATTGAGACAGTTCTACATTAAGGTTATTTCCATTTATGGTAAGAATTTATTTCTGAAGGTGAAGCCAATATGGAGAAGAACGTCGATGGTGTGACAAATTCTGCCCACAGAATGGAACACGGTCATTAGATTGACAGACGCGCATTGGGTCAACCAATAAAGGTCGACATGGTTTAGGTTAACACATGAAATAGGATTAAATGTCTAAGGTTGACAGGGTTGGAAGGTCGACAAAGGCATTATTTCGACAATGAGAAAGTCGATGGTCAAAAGGTTGTCATGTGTCTTTCACTGGGTTTTTTGAGCCGACATGTGCGGCATTTCATGCCCTACCGTCCATTACGGCGTGGTGGAAGAGTAAAATAGTGTGCCGAGCGCAATGTGCCCAAAGCATCTCGAGTGCAGCATGTTGACTATGTCGACATTCAGGACAAAAACCATGAAAACTGTATGTCGACCTTTTGTCTGTTGACCTTCCCATTGTTGACCTAATGCTTGTGTTGACCTTCCAACCCTGTC
The DNA here is from genome assembly GCF_055691185.1 of Crinia signifera. Lineage (NCBI taxonomy): Eukaryota > Metazoa > Chordata > Amphibia > Anura > Myobatrachidae > Crinia > Crinia signifera. The sequence continues at coordinate 49,087,575 of NC_139220.1, read as the reverse complement.
GACCTTAGCCATGTCGTCCATCAGTGGTTGACCCAATTTTGTCCAGCCCAAGTCCACCAGATCCCCCCCCCCCCTCACAAGCATAATCAACCATTTCCATTCGCAGCCAGGGAGAAATAATTTGATAGTCGGTGACCATCACATGATTTCACCAGCGCGCACCTTTATGGGGTCTCTGATCTCCGAGCACCCTGTGCGGGAAGCAAGTGGGCATCTGACATCCGGTGAGGTCAGCTGCCCGCCCCCGTACCTGCATCACTGGGCGATTACCATGGGAACTCCCGGCATTTTCATGGGAAAGTCCATGAAACGCTGGGCGTTCCCATGGGCTGCGCCCCCAGCCGCCACCCCACACCACCCGGCTACACTGCTAGGTGCAAGCGGGACGGCAAACATGTATCCCCTACTGACACACCCTCTGTTCCCTAGTTGACCAATATCAGTTGCCACCAGCTTGCTCTGTGTGTTTCTAATATTAGCATTTGTCATTAATATATTTTTTGTTTACTTTCTTGTTTATTGTGTATCAGTATCAGCTGCCACTGGGGGATACCAGCAGTCCTGCAAAATAGTTATGGAGGTAGAAGGCAGCTGCTGTCCCCTAGTCGGAAGCTGTGTCCCCCTCTTCCATCAGACTAAAGCAACCGGTGGTCCTTGCAAACGAGGCAAGGTCCTAGATTGAGCGGTTTAAGAAATAACTAAGGGGTTTATTCTAGTTCATTCTTTCTGACAAAATCCTTCTTAGATGGACAAAACCATGTGCACTGCAGTTGGGGCAGATGTAACTTGTGCAGAGAGAATTAGATTTGGGTGGGGTTTTTCTTCAAAGTGAGATCTATATTGCAGTGTAAAATAAAGCAGTCAGTATTTTCCCTGCACAGAAACAAAATAACTCACCCAAATCTAATTCTATCTGCACATGTTACATCTGCCCCCCTGCAGTGCACATGGTTTTGTCCATCTAAGAAGGATTTTGTCAGAAAGAATAAACTAGAATAAACCCCTAAATGACAGCTTTAAAGTAGACAAATTCCAATAAATGTATTTTTTTTAAATAGTCCCTGTGATGTTTCTGTAAGGTGCAATGATTTTATTTTCATAAGTTACTAATTTTTGCAACAAAAAAATCATCATGTTCAACTTCATACTGAATCTAAAACAGCTTGGTTTTTTACCTCAGAACTTGGCAGAATACTATTCAATTACATATGTTTAATTATTTTGCAAGACAAAAGTCTCAGAGTTTCTGTCACGTTCCTTTGCTATGGTTTATTGGACTGGTTTGTGATATACAGCTGACGCAGTTATGCATGGCTGGCTGTAAATGATAAAGTCCTTTCTCTCAACACCCCCACATTGTTTTTTTTTCCCCTTTTCTTTCTTTTGGATTTATTTATAAATTAGAACATTACTTGTGTGCTTATGCCAAGAGCCTGGGTAATCTCACAGCCTCTTTCACTGGATAATTACAGGGTGCTTTTGGGCTCATGACAGGAGATTTGATTGGCTAGAAAGGCCAGAAGGAGCTGTTATAATGGCATGCTATTTGTGGCCTATTCTTTGCCGTGATAATATAGCCTCTTACAAGCCGTATGTATTTTGAATGCATTGCACATTGTCTAAAGTTGGCTTAAAGACAAATGAACACTTGTTTAGACCGCCTCAGCTACTGGTATATGCCGGCTTCTAAAGGGGAATATTCTGGCATATTCCAAATAAGTGTTATTTGGAATAAAATACAGTTGTTTTATGCAATCCACTCAGGGCCAGCTCTACCATTAGGCAGCTTTAGGCAGCTGCCTAGGGCATCGGGATCAGGGGGGCGCCACCAAGTCTGCCTATCAAAAAATCAAGGATGTCTATGAGGATCCTTGTTCTAATTAATGCAGGTGGCTGCTGTGGAACCTCTAAGACTCCACCTCCATACTTTCTCTTGAGGCATACATCCCTACTTTTCAGACCCCTCCTCCCTGTACTCTGCTGTCGGTGGCAAAGGGAGACCCCCCAGGGAAAGCAGGGGACTTGCCCACCTTCCCGGAGGGCTGGGAGGACCACCTGATTTTTGGCAAGTAAGCCTTAATGGGTTGGAAAGTGGATATTGGTGGCAGTATTTGGGGGGGGGGATGTCAGTAGAATGAAGTTTTGCCTAGGGTGCTGAGAAGCCTTACACCACCCCTGAATCCACTCTGAAAGTCACCATTAAGGTGATCAGAAGGTGGTCCACCATCACTTGGTCCACCATCATTCTTCAATTGGAGTCAAGCGCCATCATTGTTGTTTTCTAAGTACAGCGTTTTCCAAAGGAGGTGTTTCCAGTGACCCTCCATCAACTTTGAGGCAGCACAGACTTCTTTATTGTGCCTTGGGACATTCTGTTTATTTTTGTTTTAGAAGGTGGGGACTTGAATGTCCACACTTTCTGATTGTTGACTACCAGAATGCCAACATTGGCTAAAGGACATTGGCATTAGGATGTTAGATAAAATGTGGACACCTGATAAATATTAAATGGTCAAAATGCTGACATTCAGTAGTGAAAAAGTAAATGCCGTTCGCCACAAGACCTTGGGTACTTCCCTTTCATTTCCTATGGTCCGTCCTGAATACGCCTTTCACTGTCTTTGTTAGCCATCTACGTATCTTGTGATGTGAGTTTGATTGGAGTCATTGTTTTAATTTCCCATGCCTCACTAAACCTAATCTCTGTAATCTCTATGCATAATCTGCTATACGGAAACAAGATCATCCAGCAAGGCAGGAGAGGGGGGTGCGAGAGATAAATCCAAAATAAAATAACATTTTCTCATGTGAGAGCGTCAAGCAAAATAAATATCTGTCAATTTATAACCGGTGGATATGGGAAATGTAATCATTATGGAATATGTAATGGAAGTGCCAAGCTTAAATATGGTTTTATTTTTATAATGTAATACCGTGAGTTGGAAAAGCCACAGATTTAGGCTTGAATAGTTCAATTTAAACAATATTATGTTAGTAATGTTAGATTTTACAAATATCTAAATACTGCTTCTGTCCCGATGTTATAATGCTGGGTACTTTGTAAATCTCATTAAAAGTGTTCATCAAACACATTGGTGTGCAAACAATATGAAAAATAATGAGTTTCCAATCTATTTAATGACACTGTACCTTCGCTGTTATGATTAGTAAGTTCAAATACAGGATTGGGAATCATATGGACCTGGGAGATGATTTGTTCACCAACAGGCCTATACTTAGGACACACAAGAAACAAGGTGGGTGGTGCGCTATTAACAGCTGCTGGCACTGGGTTGTCAAGCCCAAAGTATTTGAAGTGAAGAAAAAGGGAATGTGCCAGCGCTGGCTGAACAATTAGAAAGACCAGACGGTATCTCAAAAAAAATTTAACAATTTATTTTGAACATATAAAAACAATCAAGAAAAGTAATAAAACACACATTGAATGTAAAAAATAAAAAAATGAGCACAGGATGCTTTTGCTATTGAATTGCGGAGCTCCACAAGTGTGGAATTCTTGTGAAATGAAGTATGAGTTATATTACCATCTGTTGTTCTCTGGTGTAAGGGTTGTGGACACCAGGAAGGGAGTGATGATGAAGTCCCATATGATGGTTCCCTAATTAGGGATACAGGCAATTCTCCCTATTTGGCGTCTTCTCCTTGATACTGGATAATTAGGAATTTAGCTTGAATCCCCAAACGATTTGTAATCCAAATGAAATATTTTTTTATTTTTTACATTCAATGTGTGTTTTATTACTTTTCTTGATTGTTTTTATATGTTCAAAATAAATTGTTAAAAACATTTTTTTTTTGAGATACCGTCTGGTCTTTCTAATTGTTCAGCCAGCGCTGGCACATTCCCTTTTTCTATACTTAGGACACGCAGTCATCTACTGAGGCTCGAGGAAAATAAATTCCGTACTGAATTAAGAAGAGGGTTCTTCACCATTAGAACAGTAACATTCCGGAACTCATTGCCGGTGGGGGTGGTTACAGCAACTACTGTTAATGAATTTAAATCAAAACTGGATACATTTTTGGCCACTAAGGGAATCCTATAGATATGACTTACTCAAGTCAGTAGTTACAAGTCAGATAGGTTGAACTCGATGGACTAACGTCTTTTTTTTCAGCCTTAATTACTATGTTACTATGTTATCTTCCAAGTGGGTAAAACTGAAATCTATGTTTATATAAAAGGAAACATATTCTACAGTATACCGTATACATACATTTTAGAGTTACAGGAGTTTGGGAGTAATTAATCTCTTCCTTTCGTTCAAAGGATAACACCAACATTTTTTTCAGTCCCCCACCTTGGTACAGACTTATGGCCCCCATAAGCTCTGTATAATATTATATCATGCAAATTATAGATGTTACTTCAGTGCAGATTGGTTGCATGGGCAACTTCTCCTCTGGCTTACTTCTTCTCCCTTATTACTGCATCATGCATCTACCCCCACATTGTGCTGGGATAGACTGCCTCGCTGACTTGACAGACTCAACTCAGCTGTCAGTCAACAACCCAGTCCTGTCCCCGGATCCCATACAGTGAAGTCAGTTGAATTTGAAGGTTAGAGAATTTCAGAAAGAATCGGCAATGCCAGTCACTGCACAAATGCAAAGGAATTCATTGGTGATACTGCATCACATAGCTTACTCTAATCAGTGGACTCTGCAATTTATACCATCAATGGCAACTATCAATGAGACCACACCGCTTTCATTGGACAAAATTATCTCAGTTGTATATTTCATCAAAACCCACATGGAGAAGCAGCAAAGACAGCCGTCATTAGAGAGATATTTCATCTCAATGCTAAATACAACCTCCACATTCAAGAGTAGGGGTCCCAAGGAGGACAAGGTTGGTTCCTAGGGGGTCTCATTAAAATATAAGATAAAGGTGGCTAAAAGGAGTCACCTTTGTATTGTACAGTATGATCTGTGTTGTAGTTGAAGCATTGCGGGTACGGTGCATATACAATATTCAACATCAGCTCATGTGTATACTGTAGTTTTCCATGCAAGTACTGTATATAGTGACATTTTATCATATAGAAGCATATAGCATCACAGTACAGATTATGCTGATAGAGGTTATAAGTGAGCTTAAGATGTTTCCTCGGTCATTAAGCCTCAATACACTATGCAGTGTAAGATGCCTGATATGAGTGAGTCGCAAGGTCCTAATGTAAGGTGTCTTTTTTTGATGACACAAGGGGCAGATGTATTAAGCCTTAACAAGAGATAAATGCAAGGGTGATAAAGAGAGACAAACATCCAGCCAATCACCTGCTAACTGCCATGTTACAGGATGTGTTTGAAAAAAGTCAGTTAGCGGGTGATTGGCTGGATGTTTATCTCTCTTTATGACCCTTGCATTTATCTCTTGTTAAGGCTTAATACATCTGTCCCAAGGTGTCTATTCACAACACAATGGGGCAGATGTATTAAGCCTTAACAAGAGATAAATGCAACGGTGATAAAGAGAGATAAATGTCCAGCCAATCACCTGCTAACTGCCATGTTACAGGCTCTGTTTGAAAAAAGTCAGTAAGGTGCTGATTGGCTGGACGTTTATCTCTCCTTATCACACTTGCATTTATCTCTTGTTAAGGCTTAATACATCTGCCCCAAGGATGCATGAGAAGACTGTGCTGATTAATGTGATATATGGCACTTGTACTATATATATATATATATATATATATATATATATATATATATATATATATATATATATATATATATATATATATATATAGCTAGGGTTCTCTCAAAGAGACGCAAGCACTCTCCACTTTATCAAAGAATGATACTTTTTGATAAAAATAAAGGTAGTTTTATTTCCAACATAGCATGTCAAGTAAATGTTGGAAATAAAACTACCTTTATTTTTATCAAAAAGTATCATTCTTTGATAAAGTGGAGAGTGCTTGCGTCTCTTTGAGAGAACCCTAGCTACATATTGGAGGACGGATTCCTGTCTGGACTCCTTCGCATGCACCCCACAGCTGATCTATCACCCCCAGTGTGAGTGCGGTCTTTCTCTGGAGTATATATATATATATATATATATATATATATATATATATATATATATATATATATATATATAGAGTCCTGGAACGGCACTCCCCGCTGAATGGTGCAGCCGATGGTCTCCCTCCTAGGGATTAGAAATACAAGCCGGTGCCCTCCGAGCTGGCTGTAGGGCCACAAACGTATGACGATGGGGTGGCGGCGGCACTCGAATGAAAACACAGCAGGCAAGTTTTACCAACGTTTCGAGACCTCTAGGTCTCTTTATCAAGGTGCTTGTGACTAGGATGCATGAGAAGACTGTGCTGATTAATGTGATATATGGCACTTGTACTAGTAGTAGTAGTACGTTTATTTATAAGGCGCCGCAAAGTGTCCGCAGCGCCGTACATAGCAAACAAAAAAAAACAAATTACAAGGTAACGTACAGGGTGTGTTGAAAGATACAGTATAAATAGGGGTATAGCTGGTCGAACTAGAATCAGCATTAGTTCAGAAGTAGGTGTCAAAATTGTCAAGGAGACTGAAGATGAAGTAGAGGAAGGGAAGAACAGGACAGGTGAGGTAATGAGGTAGGGTGAGTACGTGAGGAAGGAGGGCCCTGCTCATAAGAGTTAACATACTAAAAATAGGTGGGTGGACGAACGAAATACAATAGGATAAGTAGGAACGGAGGGGAACGGAGGCAGGATAGGAGGATCAAAAGAGGTTAGGAGGAGGGATAGGCTAGTCGAAAAAAGTGGGTTTTGAGGGAGCGCTTGAAGGAGGTAAGGGAATCAGATAGCCTGATGGGTGGCGGGAGGTTGTTCCAGTGCAGGGGGGCAGCGCGAGAGAAATCTTGGACACGGGAGTGGGAGGAGGTGATTAGGTGAGAGGTCAGTCGGCGGTCAGCGATGGAGCGAAGAGGACGGGAGGGAGTGTGGATAGAGATCAGTGAAGAGAGGTAGGGAGCTGTGGAGGAGGAGAGAGCCTTGTAGGTGGTGGTGAGGAGTTTAAAGAGAACTCTGAAAGGAATGGGGAGCCAGTGAAGAGATAAACAGAGGGGGGAGGCGGAGGTAGAGCGGCGGGAGAGGAAGATGAGCCTAGCAGCAGCGTTAAGAATGGATTGGAGAGGTGCGAGGCGGGTGAGAGGTAGCCCAGAGAGAAGGATGTTGCAGTAGTCAAGGCGGGAGATGACAAGAGAGTGAATGAGAATTTTGGTCGCGTCAGTGGAGAGGAATGGTCTGATGCGTGAGATGTTGCGTAGGTGAAAGCGGCAAGACTGTGAGAGAGCACGAATGTGGGGGGTGAAAGAGAGGGAGGAGTCAATGATGACACCGAGGCAGCGCGTTTGGTCGGTGGAGGTGATCTCGGTTTCACCAATGCTGATGGAGATAGTGGGAGAAGAGGGGATGTTCGGGGGATGGAAGATTAGAAGTTCAGTTTTAGCCATGTTTAGTTTCAGGAAGCGTTGGGTCATCCAGGCTGAGATGGTCGTGAGGCATTCGGAGACCTTGGACAGGAGTGATGGGGATAAGTCGGGGGAGGAGAGATAGATTAGGGTATCATCAGCATAAAGGTGGTAATGAAAACCATAGGAGCTGATGAGGGTGCCCAGAGAGGTGGTGTAGAGGGAGAAGAGGAGAGGGCCAAGGACTGACCCTTGGGGAACACCGACTGGCTGGGGGGTAGTAGGAGAGGAGGAGCTCGGAGTGGAGACGGAGAAGGAGCGATCGGAGAGGTATGAGGTGAACCAGGAGAAGACCGTGCCAGTGATGCCAAAGGAGCGGAGGGTGTTGAGCAGGAGAGGGTGGTCAACAGTGTCAAAGGCAGCCGACAGATCAAGCTGGATGAGGATAGAGAAGAGGCCTTTGGATTTAGCCGATAGTAGATCGTTAGTGACTTTGGTCAGGGCAGTTTCAGTGGAATGTAAAGGGCGGAACCCGGATTGGAGGGGGTCTAGAATGGAGTTAGCAGTAAGGTGGCTTAGGAGACGATTATAGGTCAGACGTTCTAGGAGTTTGGAGGCAAAAGGGAGGAGGGAGATGGGCCTGTAGTTGGATGGAGAGTTGGGGTCCAGATTTGTTTTTTTGAGAATTGGGGAGACAAGAGCGTGTTTGAAGGAGGAAGGGAAGATCCCAGAGGATAGGGAAAGATTAAAGAGGTGAGCCAGGTGAGAGCAGACTGATGGACTGAGACGACGGATAATATTGGAGGGGATAGGATCGAGCGGGCAGGTGGAGGGAGAAGCGGATTGAAGGATAGAGTGGACTTCAGCAGCAGTGGTGGGGTAAAATGAGGACAGGGGTTGGAAGGAGGGGAGTGGAGATGTAGGAGGGGAGGAGGGAGAGGGTGAGGTCATGGCAGCAGTGATGGCAGTCCTGAGAGAGGAGATTTTGGTTGAAAAGTAGGTAGCAAAATCAGCGGCTACGATGGAGGACGGAAGAGCTGGAGGAGGGGGGGAGAGCAAGGAGTTGAAGGTGGCGAAGAGCCTGCGGGGATTGGATGATTGGGAAAGGATGAGGGACTTAAAGTAGGATTCCTTGGCCAGAGCAAGGGCAGAGCTGAAGGAGGAAAGAATGAATTTGAAATGGAGATAATCCGCAAGGGAGCGTGATTTCTTCCAGAAGCGCTCAGCAGTGCGAGAGCACTTTTTAAGGAATCGGGTGATAGGTGAGTGCCACGGTTGGGGGTTGGAGCATCGAAGGGGGATAGAGGAGGGAGGGCAGGCAGAGTCCAATGCCGAAGATAGGGTGTCATTATAGAGGGAGGCAGCGAGGTTCGGGCAGGACATGAGGGCGATTGGGGCGAGAAGAGGACACAGCGTGTTTGAGAAGGCAGCAAGATCAAGTGTGTTGACGTTATGCCGTGAGACAATGCGCTTGGGAGGGGGGGTGGGAGAGGGGGAAGCAGTGAGGGAGAAGGAGATGAGGTGATGGTCATAAAGAGGAAAAGCTGAGATAGTGTAGTCAGTAAGGGAACAAGAGCGAGAGAAGACGAGATCGAGGGAGTGTCCTTGGATGTGGGTGGGAGAGGTAGTCCACTGAGATAGGCCAAGAGAGGAGCAGAGAGAGAGGAGTTTGGAGGTGCCAGGATCAGCGGGGTTATCCAAGGGGATGTTAAAGTCACCAAGAATGACAGATGGCAGGTCGGAGGAGAGGAAGTGTGGAAGCCAGGCGGCGAAGTTGTCAAGAAATTGGGAGATAGGGCCAGGGGGGCGGTAGATTGCAGTGACACGGAGGTGGTAGGGGTAGTATAGACGGATAGAGTGAGACTCAAAGGAGGAGAAAAGGAGAGAGGGTTCAGGGTGAATGACACTGTGGGTGCATGAGGCTGAGAGGAGAAAACCCACACCGCCACCTTGGCGACCGTCAGGCCTGGGAGTGTGAGAGAAAGAGAGGCCACCGTGGGAGAGAGCAGCTGGAGAGACAGAATCAGAGGTGGAGAGCCAGGTCTCGGTGATAGCAAGGAGGTGGAATGCTCTAGAGATGAATAGGTCATGGATGGCAGGGAGTTTGTTGCAGATGGATCTGGCGTTCCATAGTGCACAGGAAAGAGGGGGGGTGGGTTGTGTATTTATGTGGATAAGGTTTTTGGGATTGCAGAAGCGAGGGGGGGTCATTGGGAGGGTGGGGGTGCGGGGGCGAGTGGTCAGGATAGGTATGGGATGGGAGGGGGGAGGAGCAGTTGGAGAAAGTGAAGTTGAGAGATTAACAGCCATGAGGAACCGAAGGTGAGAGGGTAGGTTAGTGAAAGCAGACAGAGGGATTTGGGAGGACAGACAGCGTCTGTAGTAGATTTGGTAGAAAACAGAGTGAGAGAGAAGGTAACAGGCAAGGAACTACTGTCAGAGAGGAGACCAGTGGGTAAAATCAGGTTGATTGATAATCCAATTAAGTATGAAACAACAACAAGTGAGAGGATGAAGGGAACAGAGAAGGTCAGAAGTGAGGCAAATGTGAGCAGGCGTGAAGAGGGAAACAGAATGCAATAAATGTGTGGCAAAGATAAGAGAAAATAATAGTGAATGAGTAAAATGAAATACAATGTTGGAAAAATATAGATACAATGAATTAAATGTCAAAATTGAGCAACAGGTTACAATAGGATAGAAAGAAGATGAATATATTACAATAAAACAGAATATGAAAATTTAGACTGTGTTCAAACTCACCTTTTTCAGTATTCTAACTCACCTGCTTCAGTTTCCAACTCACTTAAGTAATCAAGCTTCACTTTAGTATGCAAGCTTCTCTCTCAATGAGCAAGCTCTAATGAGCTCTGCCCCTCCTTATATAGTATGTCAGGCCCCTGTTACACTCAGCTCCTCCCCCTAATCTTCCTTGACACCTAGATTTAGCTCCTCCTCCTAGTATCTGTTCACACCTAGTAACAATACACTATACAGATACAGGCACAACCAAAATCACACTCAGATTTCTCCCTCAAAATTACAGTCTCTATATAGAAAGACAGATAAAGAATACAAGACAGACAGAATGCAAGATAACTCACCTGCTTCAGTTTCCAACTCACTTAAGTAATCAAGCTTCACTTTAGTAATGCAAGCTTCTCTCTCAATGAGCAAGCTCTAATGAGCTCTGCCCCTCCTTATATAGTATGTCAGGCCCCTGTTACACTCAGCTCCTCCCCCTAATCTTCCTTGACACCTAGATTTAGCTCCTAGTATCTGTTCACACCTAGTAACAATACACTATATATATATATATAAACAACTGTGACTGCTACATTGTATCGTTTCATGTACAGATTCAGAGACGCAGTCGCACAAAGATGTCACATATCAAATTAATCAGCACAGTCGCATTACGCTGTAACTAAGGGGGATATTCAGCCTGATCACAGGTCAAATGGATAAAACCATGTGCACTGTAGGTGGGCCAACTGTAAAAGGTGCAGAGAGAGTTAGAGTTGGGTGAGTTATTTTTTTTCTGTGCAGGGTAATAGGGGCGCATGGTTTTGTCCATTTGAGAAAAAAGCAGCTTTGCGAACAGGTCAGAATAACCACCTAAGACACATTTTCGACACTGGAAGATTCTTATGTGACCTGACGACGTGACAAAAGGAAGCTGTTTGCCAGGACTGTTGCCCTGACAAGGTTTATGAGGAAATATCTGTACACAGATTTCAGCCTTACAGGACATTGTAATACTGTACTTTTCTATATATTGCAAGGAGTAACATCGCAGGTATAATATGTATACTGTATGAGTCATAAGCAACCTAATGTTGTTTGGGGACCGCTTGAGTTAAAATACAACGTTTGACCAAATTAGGAGATACCTATATTTAACAACATATCAGCAGGTGCTTTAACCCTTTGAGTGCCAACATCTGTGGGAGAGATGTTCAAAACATCCACTAAAAATGCCAGTGTCACTCATATTTGTTATATAAAGTCAAATAATAAATGTTATGTAAAAAAAGATTATATTTCCTATATGAGGTAAACATTACAGGCCATGATGATGAATACAAATGCTTGTTTAGCAATTTTAACACCTATTTTCCCTTGGCATTCAAAGGGTTACATAATATTTGATGGTACTTTATAAAAACAAATCTGACCATAAAGCAATGAGGAGCTAGGGTACCGGGCAGGCAATGACTGGGTGAGCCTGGGGCTGCCCATTCCAATCCCGTGGCGGATCTTTAATTATTATTTATAGTCATTTATAGATCACACACACATATTGTGCAGCGCAGATGAGGCACATCACTCCCTGCCCCATTGAAGATTACATTCTGTATTCTCTTCCACATGGAAACACATACAGTATACACTAGGGATTTTTTTTTTTTTATTCGTCAGTAGCCAATTACTGTACTTTTTGGAGCGTGGGAAAAAAACAGAGCACCCAGGGGAAACCCACACAACAATATACAAACGGTACACAGTTACGGTCGTGGTGGGATTCGAACCCAAGAACTCAGTGCTGTGAGGCAGTAATGTTAATCACTGCACCATCTATAATGCCGTCTTCTTATCTCTGGCACCCGCAAGAGAGGACTGAGCCCATGCAGTGACTGCTGTCTCTCTCTTAAGCGTCCTCTATGATATTTATTGTTTTATCAGGTCTAATTAACTCGCCACGATCTGGAATGACCTACTTTACTAACAAACCAACTAGAACAAATTGCTTGGTTGTTTCTGTCCTAAATGAAGGGTACATCTTCATGTACTGATCTCCAATAAGGTCACCCGACTTTGTAGAATAAAAAAAAATTAAATTCATGGGTCCTTTTTTGTCAGTGTGCTGCTTATTTATAATATAAAACTTATTGAGAGTGACTGTGTTCATCATCTAGAAAGACAGTTTAAACCACTCACCCCGAAGCGGAGGACCTGATCTTTCTGGCCTAATAAAACAGGATTGTGGATGAAGTGTCTGCAGACTAACTACATGTTTTTCTAATGATCACTGGCAGACCGAGATAGTTATGCTGAAAAGTGTTTTAGTGCTAAAGAGAGATGACCTGATTGTTCTTCGTGTTTCATGATTCCTGCTGGATAGGAACGGCTGGGTGCCATGGCGACCCCAGGGCGTCATCAGTGGGGAAGATTGTTCAATATATAGCTCACATTTCTAAGTTTCTCTCTTTGAGTAATGATGCATTACGGAAGCAGCTGCTTATGAACACTACCCTTCATCTGTGTTCCATATTCTAGGATACCTGACTATTACTCAAAAGACAACAATGCCAGACTTGTCAGGGGAAAGAGTAGCTTAAATTAGATAGATAGATAGATAGATAGATAGATAGATAGATAGATAGATAGATCGAACTGCCACGTTACAGCCAATTTGGGCCAGATGCACAAAGCTTCAAAAGTGATAAAATGGACAGTGATAAACAGCCAGCCAATCAGCTCCTATCTGACATTTTTCAAACACAGTTTTTGTTAATGAGTTACTGATAAAACTGATAAATGGGGGATCTGCTCACAAGTCCTTTGTTAAAAAAAAACACTCCCCCAAATAACACTATTACATAAATGTATTATGCCCCTTTCCCACTGCAGCCTTAAAACGGTATTTTGCCGATTTTTGAGGGCAAAATACCGTTTAAGGCTGCAGTGGGAAAGCGCCAGAGTTGAAATACCGTTTAAAGTTAAACGGTATTTCAACCCGTTTTCAAAGCAGAGTTTTACACGGTAATCTACCGTTTAAGAGGCAATGGGAATGCATCTTAAACGGTAGAGATGATGGCTGATTTTTTCAGCCATCATCTCCGTGTGTGTACGCTGCCGGGCTGAAAGATTAACCACTTTTAGCCCGGCGGTACGCCCCGCTGCCGCCGCCCCCCCCCCCCCCCCCCCGGCGTTTATACTCACTTGTCCACGCTGCCCCGCTGTGTCCGGCTGGCTGCTGCTGCGGCTGGATGCCGTTAGCGACGCTGGTCCGGCCACATGCCCCGCCTCCCTCCGTCCTGCTCCACACGGAGCAGCACTGGCCACCAATGTTTTTTTTTGTAAGCCAGTAATATATAGATTGCTGGCACATGCCAGCAATCTATATATTTCTGGAACCACTGGGCAGCAATGTAAAACGTAAGCCAGTAATATATAGATTGCTGGCACATGCCAGCAATCTATATATTTCTGGAACCACTGGGCACCAATGTAAAACGTAAGCCAGTAATATATAGATTGCTGGCACATGCCAGCAATCTATATATTTCTGGAACCACTGGGCACCAATGCAAAACGTAAGCCAGTAATATATAGATTGCTGGCACATGCCAGCAATCTATATATTTCTGGAACCACTGGGCACCAATGATAAATCTAAGCCAGTAATATATAGATTGCTGGCACATGCCAGCAATCTATTTATTTCTGGAACCACTGGGCACCAATGTAAAACGTAAGCCAGTAATATATAGATTGCTGGCACATGCCAGCAATCTATATATTTCTGGAACCACTGGGCACCAATGATAAATCTAAGCCAGTAATATATAGATTGCTGGCACATGCCAGCAATCTATATATTTCTGGAACCACTGGGCACCAATGTAAAACGTAAGCCAGTAATATATAGATTGCTGGCACATGCCAGCAATCTATATATTTCTGGAACCACTGGGCACCAATGATAAATCTAAGCCAGTAATATATAGATTGCTGGCACATGCCAGCAATCTATATATTTCTGGAACCACTGGGCACCAACGACAATCATAAGCCAGTAATATATAGATTGCTGGCACATGCCAGCAATCTATATATTGCTGGAACCACTGGGCACCAATGTAAAACGTAAGCCAGTAATATATAGATTGCTGGCACATGCCAGCAATCTATATATTTCTGGAACCACTGGGCACCAATGCAAAACGTAAGCCAGTAATATATAGATTGCTGGCACATGCCAGCAATCTATATATTTCTGGAACCACTGGGCACCAATGATAAATCTAAGCCAGTAATATATAGATTGCTGGCACATGCCAGCAATCTATATATTTCTGGAACCACTGGGCACCAATGATAAATCTAAGCCAGTAATATATAGATTGCTGGCACATGCCAGCAATCTATATATTTCTGGAACCACTGGGCACCAATGTAAAACGTAAGCCAGTAATATATAGATTGCTGGCACATGCCAGCAATCTATATATTTCTGGAACCACTGGGCACCAATGTAAAACGTAAGCCAGTAATATATAGATTGCTGGCACATGCCAGCAATCTATATATTTCTGGAACCACTGGGCACCAATGATAAATCTAAGCCAGTAATATATAGATTGCTGGCACATGCCAGCAATCTATATATTTCTGGAACCACTGGGCACCAACGACAATCATAAGCCAGTAATATATAGATTGCTGGCACATGCCAGCAATCTATATATTTCTGGAACCACTGGGCACCAATGATTTAGTTATTAGGCAGTAATGTATACATAGCTGGCACTGGCCAGCAATGCATATATTACTGTCCACCATGGGTTAAATTGAGCCGACATATAGCACAAATGTCGATGGCTGCGGGATTTGTACGCACCACTGGCCCCTCCCCCACCTTTTA
Source organism: Crinia signifera (assembly GCF_055691185.1). Taxonomy (NCBI): domain Eukaryota; kingdom Metazoa; phylum Chordata; class Amphibia; order Anura; family Myobatrachidae; genus Crinia; species Crinia signifera. Next base: position 49,072,480 of record NC_139220.1, on the reverse strand, counting down.
TTATGTGAAAACAACTGTGGGTGTGCACCTTTTTATCCCTGAAAAGCCCATTAAAGTCACAGGCACTCATTTGTGTTGTAAAAACGTTTTGAAGAGCTAAAACGTTTTACCTGCAATGGGAATGGTACTTAAATGGCATTTAAAACTGTAATCTGCTGCAGTGGGAATGCTAAATACCGTTTAAGATTACCTGTAACTTAAAACGGGTCTGCAGTGGGAAAGCAGCATTATTCACCTATATTATTGTTGTTGTTATTATTATTATTATTATTATTATTATTATCATTAGCCTTTATTTATTTATATAGCGCCACAAGAGGTCATCAGCAAATATCTAAGTACAGTATAAACAAGAAAACAGTGGCTTACAGTAGAAACATTGCTGCATCATTGTATCATAACAATCACATAAGTAGCACAGTTCTGAGGTCATGGGTTCGATTCCCACAATGGCCATAAACTGTGCACAATTTGTATATTCTCCCCGTGCTTACGTGGGTTTCCTCCCGGTACTCCGGTATCCTCCCACAGTCCAAAAATATACTGGTAGGTCAAATGGTCCCAACAATATTAACACTAGAATGTCTGTGTGTGTGTGTCCATGTGGTAGGGAATATAGACTGTAAGCTCCACTGGGGCAGGGACTGATGTGAGTGTTCAACTATTCTCTGTAAAGCGCTGCAGAATATGTGTGCGCTATATATAAATAACTGGTAATAAATAATAAATAAATAAGTAGCAGGGTGGCAGCAGCCAAGGGTTAGGGAGTATGGAGTAGATAATAATATCAGAAAGGGAAGAAAGAACATATTAGGGAAGAGGGCCCTGCTTGTGAGACCTTACATTGTAAAGTGTGAAGGGAGGACAGCTTGGCGGGACACAGATGTGCTAGGCATTGAGCATATGAAACCAAAACAACATTACTGAACAGAACCAAGGGATCCATGCAGCTCCTTAGAAAATGTCCATGACAGAAGTGACTCATTTTTTGGGACTTACTTGCGGTGGATTTGATTTTGTTTGAGGTGGTTTTGCTGTGATTTCCTCTCTCTCTCCAGCTCTCGCCCTATTTCTCATCATCTCCTCTTGGGGTTCAAACTACTTGAGGGACATGTTCACAACTGCCTATCTCCCTTCCTCACTTCTCACTCCATTCCTGAGTCTTCAATTGGACTTCTTCCCCAATATTCCACAGAGACTGCAATCACAGAAATGATTAATGATCTACTTAAAGTAAAGGCTCATTACTCCATGCTCAGACCATGGAGTAATGACGTTGTGACGTTTGACATTGAGAATCATCCTCTTCTCTCTTCACTCCATTGGCCTTCATGATGTAGTTCTTTCCTGACTCACGTCCTACCTACTGAACCATGACAATACTCCACTGTATTCCTGCTATCTGTTTGTGGTTCTGTAAGGCTCTGATGTTGGTCCTGTGGTTCTCACTGTATACAGTCCCTCCAGTAACACCTGTACACTGTAACCAAATCTTCCTCTCCTCCCCAGATATTCCCCCTTCTGTATCATCTTGTGTAACCAACTGTCACCCCACATAGCTATCCCAATTGTACCCAAACTTGATATGTCTGTAACACTTATGGAGAGAAAGTAACAACCAACCAGCTTTACCTACAAGATGCTTAACCCTATTCCCAACTACAGATGTAGCCCTGCTCAACCTTGCCCGGCGCCCGCCAGATCCCTTTCACTGGTGAGCGCCAGTGTTAGGGACTGGGACGCCCAGTATCACGGCGGTTGGGCAGCGCCTCCCTTCCCATCTTCGCTTCAGGGAGATGCTGCCCAGTTCAGGGGGGGGGGGGGGTCGGGCAGGTGATGGGGACCGACGGCGGCGGGGGAGGCAGCGGGGACCACCGCCAAGCTCCGTTGCCACGGAACATCTCTCATGCTTCTGGCCGCTGGCGGGGGCTGGCGATAGAATCGCCAGCCCCTGCAAGGAAGCAGGGGGCTCCATCTGTATGGGTCCGATTCAGACTTGTTCGCTCTGCTGCAAATTCGCAGCATGAGTGATCATCGGATGACCGCATAGGTGCATGGTACACTGAAGATAGCCAGTGCAGGCTATCCTTTGCTGGCTGCTCACAGGGTGATCGACACCCTGCGACCGTTTAAGGGCAGTAACCCTGTATTTTGTGGGAGAAAATGCAGGTGTTCCCCGGCCGTTGGGAGGGAGGGCCGCTGACATGAGCAGCTGCCTTCTTCTCCCTGCGGCCATTGTACTGCTGAGTAAGTCCTGGCTTACTCTCCCCTGCGAACAGTGGGGTAAACCATTTAAAGGTAATTCTAAATCGTTTTTCCCTGATGTCATCCTTGCCAACTTTTTCCAGGAGAGGGCAGCCAGCTCAATTAGGCAGTGGGGTGGGGCTGTCCCCGGGAGCGAAAAAGACGGTGCGGGGTGGAGCCACAGGTAGGCTGACCTGTTTGGGGGCGTTGGCTAAAGTGATTGCGTCATTTTAGCCACGCCCCACAGTGCAATGATGATATTTCAGGCATTACACTGTGGGGGGGGGGGCTAAAATGACGTGATCGCATGGGTAGGATTTCAGTCAATACTAATCAAGGTGGTTAGTACCGCATGAGGCGGCGTTTACCTGCTCGGTGGGCTCTGAACACTTGCAGCCCAGCGAGCGTCTGAATTGGGCCCTATATGTCCCATATAATGCACTCACACCCCTGTCCTAATCTCCAGCATGCTTGTTCCTCTGGTTACAGATTTGCCATCTTCTCTCATAAGCAGCACCCATCCTACCATTTGTTTTCACGTCAAATTAATTTGTTTGTTTGTTTACCTTGTACATTGTTCTTTTTTATGTATGTCCTGTTATTCCTATATTGGGGAGACTGTGGCACCTTACAAATGAATAACAATAATAAATATGTCAGCAATAGAAAGAAGCCAAAGAGACAGGTTAAGGATTTCTTCTGGTAATTTAAAATGTTAAATAGCCTTTTTTCACTGTAACTTTATTAAAATTAATAAACCTGACAAAAATGACATTTCTGTGCTTAATAATTAGCTGGATCCATTACAGATTCCAAATTAAATTCTTAAAAAACTCAATCATTTTTTTTTAAAATATGTATAACATTTTTTGTGATGTGTTAACTAAACAAAGTAATAACTTGTGTTCCTTATTCTACTCGTTCTTCGATGACAGATTTAGCTATTTTAATAGTAAGATTTAAAAAAATATAATTATATTTTAAATACAATACTCAGTATTAATATTGGTTTGCTTTATCACAACTTGTGCTGCTAGAAATGATCAGGTTCTACTGTTAATTTAGCTAGTACAGAGGTAAAAAATGTTTTGTTTGATTGGGCCCTTTTGGCCAGTAAACTCTATACCCCTACTGGAATAATCAATAATAAACTATGCTCATTATTATTTATTAACAGTTTCTTATATAGCGCATACATATTCCGCAGCGCTGTACAGAGAATATTTGAACATTCACATCAGTCCCTGCCCCTATGTTCCCTACCACATATATCCTGCAGTCAGAGTCTCCAGCGGCAGCCCAGCTTCTAGCTTCACAGCTTCCTCCAGTGAGGCCACACCCCCTGTAGTGATGTCAGTGGGAAGGACTTCCGTGAGGCCATGCCCTTACCCATTAAACCACGCCCCACTTTTCACCACCTGTTGCTCTGTATATACTGTACTCTTTGTTTGATGCATATGTGGACTGAAAAGACATGAGCCATTTACAGTCAGAGTGCTCACAGCAACAGTAATTCAGGAGACAAATGTGCTGATGTTGTGCATGGCAGTGACTGGTATACTTGGAATAGTGAGGATGGGGCTGCATGTGACATGATGTGAGGAGGGGAATGGAGGAAAATCATAAGCTGCACCTGGGAATGGAAGGAGCGGCATCCTCCGCCAGCACAGAGGAAGATTCTCAAGTCTTTGCTGAAAGATAAAAGGCTTATTATGCACTGTGTACAGCAAAGGGAAGCCTCCCACACTGCTGCATTCTACCATCATTGCATCATATGCTTCACACAATATACTAGAAAGAAGATGGATGGTTCATAGTAATTCAGGGTTTGATTAAACAGGTATTTTGGTATAGAAAAAGTCAGAATATACAGTTAAATTGGCATAAATCGCTTTGTCCTTTTTCTATGCATATTCTGCCCCTGGTTACATCTGTGCTGGATCATGTAATAAAGAGAGCTGGATACTTTGGGGTTTATTTACTTAACCCCTTCAGTGGCAATCCCGAGAATTTTCCGGGCTGTGCCGCAGTGCCCAGTCTGGCAAGCCCGGAAAATTCTCAGGATTGCCACTGTTTGAAGCTTCGCTCTGCCCGGCTCCCTCCCCTCTGCGGCGCCGCCTCCTCCCTCCTCCTCCCTCCTCCTCCCTCCTCCTCCCACCTTCCCTCCTGGTTTCTTATTGAAGTCCCCAGCGTTGGCTTATGACAAGCCGGCTGCCGGGGACAGCGACGCGGGGGGGGGGGGTGGGCGCAGGTCCGGGCAGCCGCTGATTGACAGTGCAGCGGCGCTGCCTGGACCCAGGGAGGTAGTGGTGGGTTTGTAAAGTGAGCGCTCCCCATAAGAAACTCGCCCAGTGGGGAGCGCTCCCAAAAAAAACACACCACTGAAGGGGTTAAGGCCAATTCACACTAGGCGATATTATGAACAATATCAGTCATAAAGGGATGTAATGATGTTACAGCCCTTTCTGACCAATATTGGATCAATTAGTGTGTAGGGGGTTTAAGATGGGAGTTCTGTTGAAGATGAGATGTTGCTATGGGCAACCAATCAGATTCTATGATTTCTAGAAGTTGCAACATAAATAAGAAGTAGATTCTGATTGGTTGCTATGGGCAACAGTCCTTGTTTAATGGAAATCACATCTTATTAAATAAACCCCTTCACAGGCTTTTGTTTTTCAAGGTGACTTAACTGTGAATGTTATTGCATTCGCTGTAAGAAGCTTATACATCCAAAATTAGCATGAGAAAATATTGTAGGTTATTCAGGATACGTGACAGGATGCGCACAGTACTGATCATGGTTATTTGGATCATGCACAGAACTATTTCTGAACTTGCACAAATGGGCCCTGCAATGTAGCACACAGTCCAGCATTAGACTGTCAAATGGAGGTGAATCCCCGGCATTTAGCGGGAGGGAAGAGGGCAGGGATCTTTGTGATGGCATGTAGGTTTCCTGGCCTCTACAATGAGTGTTGAGTGCAGGGCCTGATTGAGGTTTCCAGCCGCCATAGGTTAATACAGAAGTGGCTGCCCCTACCTTCCCTGGGTATGGTATAAGTCCCCGACAGTCAGGATTCCGATGGTCATTTTTCTGACATTGGAATCCCAACTGTCAGGAGCCTGACAGGGGGGGGGGGGCGAATGCATTGAAGCCCTTGCAGGCTTGCTGCGGTCACCATGCTGCGGGCTCGTTGGGAGCTGCGTTTGCCACCTATCTTACTCTCCCTCTATGGGGGTCTTGGACCCCAATGAGGGAAAATAGCCCATGTAAGTCAGAATTCCGACTGTTGGGCTCCTGGTCGTTGGAATTCTGACTGTCGGTCACTCATCCAGCACCCACCTGCCCCACCACCATTTTTTTCACTTTAACATTGCCGCTTACTGCCCTAGCAATGCTGGCAATGCTGGAAGTGGCATCTAGTCGGTGATGCCGGCAATCTCAGCAGGCACCGCTGCTACCACAGTTCACACATCTTACAAGACATTGCTCGACCCCAACTCCAGCAGCACAAGAAAATGCTCCCATTCAAGCATAATCTATTGTGGCGCCGCTGCTCCCCCCCCCCCCCCCCCATTATCCATTAACCTATTGGTTAATCAGGCCTTGGGTGAGTGATCCAATGCTGCATTCGAGGACCCTAGGACCCTGTTTGGATCACTATTGCAGCAGAAGGCATCTACTTGTAACCGATGCTTCCTGCTACATTACTATACAGCGTTATCACTCCAAGGAAGCAGCAGCGATAGTAACTCCAACCACCTCTGAATCAGGCCCACTGTGTTCTCCCAATCAGTAATAAATGAAAACTGTAATTCACAGAACATTACATTGATGAGATTGATGCACTACCGAATGAGCAAATGATGCACAATGTGGCAGAACATATGTGAAACATACCAGCACACCACAATAATAGTCTGTCAAAGCCACTGAAACCTTGTATCCGTTCTAATAAGGCATTATATGGAACACTGCTTCACAGGTTGTAGAACAGAGCGGTGCAGAGGCTAAACGCATAAATACAGAAATAATAGACTCCCACAGAACAGTAACTCCCGGCCCAATGTCATTGCACAGAAAACCTGCTGACCGGGGACATTTTCAGGGTTGTCATGCCAGCCAGGCAGATTTATGCTTTTTTTTGTTTCTTTTTATTGGTGATTTAGGAACAGATGTACATACTAAGCCTTGGACAATGATGGAGAAAGATATACTGTACGATCACACAATGAGCTCTTGTCCTTTATCAAACACAGCCTGTAACAATGCCGTTAGGAACTGATTCCAAAGTTTAGAACATCTCCCTATTCACACAATAGACTTTTCTAAACCCTTCAATTGTGTTCAATACAAAAAGTGGTTTCCCCAAAAAAAAGCATTGCAAAAAATGAAAAGGGGTGGTGTTGCGTATACCAACCTATCAGATTCTGCCTATCATTTTCCATGATGCAATTTATTTTCAGAAGCTTTAGTAAATGTACCCATAAGAAATAAATCGCAGTATGCAGACTTGCCTCGCCTTCTTCACATGCATAAGCTGTCAGGAGAGCCCAGCAATAACTACTTAATAAATCAATGGAAATGGGTACGGACGTTAGGTCAACAAAATGAAGGCTGACATACATTAGGTTGACCAATAAAGGTCAACGGGGCTTACAGATGAAGCGCCGCTCATTCAGTGCTGGGGCTCGCCAGACCACCCCCACTGGCGAGCGGATGCTACATCTGACTGGAAAGCGCGTTCCAGTTTCCTGTCAGTGGGGGACGGCAACCCTGCCCATCTCCACTTCAGAGAGAAAGGGCAGGGTTAGGGGGGAGCGGGGAGGTGGAAGACAGCGATGGGGGATGGTGAAGAGGCGGCGGAGACCTGGGGGGAGTTCCGGTTGAAGGGGATGCGCGTGCGTCTCGTGCACACGCATCTCCTGGCGGGGGCTGGCGGTGGGCGAATCCATCGCCAGCCCCTGCCTGAATGAGCAGCGCTCCATCAGTATATAACCTGTTTGTTGTATCACTGTCTCCTTTTTTTAAAGCGCAACGGAATATGCTGCGCTATATAAGAAACTGTTAGAATATAAATGTTGAAACATGGAAAAGGTCAACAGGGTCGGAAGGTCGACACAAGCATCATATCGACAATGGGAAGGTCGACAGTCAAAAGGTTGACATGAGTTTTCACATCTTTTTTTCAAAACAGGCGGTATTTCATAAACTACCATCCATTATGGCATGGAGGAAGAATAGAATAATGTGCCAAAGCAAAGCGAGGGGACGTGGTACACTGATATGGTGTCCATGTCGACTTACATACGTACCTACGTCGACATAGACACAAAAGAAAAAACATGAAAAAAGTTAAAAACCACGTTGACCTTCTAACTGTCGACCTTCCCCTTTTTGTCCAATACTTGTGTCCACCTTCCGATCCTGTCAACCGTAGGCCTGACAACCCATTTCATGTGTCCTAAACCCTGTCGATCTTTAGTGGTTGACCCAATGTAAGTTGACCTTTATACTTTTGTCCTTATGACCCATACCCAGGGAAATAACCACTTCCACCAGATTTATGGTTCTTCTCTCATTTAAAATATAGCTCTGAGTCTACTCAACCACTTGCTGAAATCTATGCAAACATCAATGTATATTTTTGTCCATTTTACCCCGTTTCTTTCTTTTCTGCCTTATTCTATTTGCAAAAAAAAAAAAAAAAATGAAAACATAATGAAACATACTTCTCTTTTCTAAAGTACTAAGTGACCATTTACAAAGTGTTTTTATTGTGTGCTTTTCGACTGCTGTCATAATGACCTTGTGATCGGGGCAGCTTGGAGACATGACTCACCAAAACTTCCTTCCGAGAGAAAAGTGGATCGTTAATTTGTCAATCGCAATGTCATGTGAACGGGCAGGTGAGGTGACTGATGGTCAGGGCATCTGCACTGCATTACTTCTGAAGTTCATGACATGAACACATTCTTGAATTTTTTAGATTGTCTGACAACTTAAATCAGGAGGAAGGGGACATGCGGTACAACAGCGGCCTTGGAACTACAAAAACAAGCACTGGGCCTGATTCTGGTTCACTTGCAAAAGCAAATTCTCTCTCTAGTGGACAAAAGCAAACCATGTGCACTGCAGGTGGGGCAGATGTAACATGCAGAGAGAGTCAGATTTGGCTGGTATTGGTACTTCACACTGAATTCCCCCCCCCCCCCTCCCCCCGACTGTAGTGTCAGAGATGTTTTATTTATAAGGTACATTGGCAGAAGGGAAAGTACCAGAAGGGACAGGTGGAGTAGGTGAGCTGGATATGGGGCAGGTATTAGGGGTGGGAGCGGCGGAGGTGGGAGGGAATGGAGTCACGGGTGCAGGTTATTTGGGAAGAGAGGTCTGCAATGTCCTCAGTAGTGGGAGAGAAGAGGAGAAAGTGTAATGGATACGTCAATATGGCATCCACAGTTGGTGGGCAAGAAAAGCGAGTTTCCGGTGTTATTATGTGTGCCTCTGAATCAGGCCCTTGGGTTCTATGAGAGTCTGGTGACCAAATGGCACCAGGAGCAGTGGCCAGTGACTGGTAAATCAGAAGACCTCTACTCTCCTCAACCTCACGGCAGCCTCCAACATTATCAGCAACCGCACCCTCCTCCTGCGCATCCTCCACTCTGCCAGCCTCCATGACACTTGTCCATTGGCCTCCATGTTGAAGCCTCTACAGTGTCAGCGCCCAAACAATATAACACCATATCTATCTCTCTCTCTGTACATCTGCCCCCCCCCCGCATTGCACATGGTATGGTCCATTAGAGAGAGGTTTTGCTTTTGCGAGTGAACCAGAAACAGGCCCATTGCCTACTTTTGTGTTAAATTGTTCTTACTTCCCAAATAGCATTTTAAACTTCAGCATGTACCATTGATAACCTTGTTTGTATGACCTTGTTTGGTAGCTAAGATACAAGCTAATTTGTATAGCAAACAAGGGATGTGTGATTTGCTAAACGTCAAATTTTCAATAAGGCCAATGATCAGAGGCATTGACCGATGTTCTTCAAGTGGCAATTGTAATTAATGCCAAACAATCCTGATTTAGCTTTAATTACTAATGGCCATTTGAAATACATCAGTCAAAGCAACAGGGAATACAATATACAACTGATGCGAATTTTTAAGATGTGATTCTGGTATAAGGACCAGATGTTTTTGCTGACTAATTACTTTATCAATCGAATGAATCCGGTGATCTGGGGAAAAGGGGACCAAACCCTGGAAACATATACGGTTATTTGGCCAACCTATAATGACAATAATACATGAGCCGCTGAGACAGATGTCACAAAGGTCAAATGCTGATAAAGAAAAACCTCCTGCTCCAGGATGTGGCAATCCCCAGCGGAGATAATAGAAGTTGTGCGTCTCCATTACTCGTCAACTGGCCCCTTCTGCTAATATGTCATTGCTGCATTCAGGTTGCCCAATTAAGTGCTGCTCTGATTTCTTGTACTCAAGTCACTTGGAGGACTGGGTACGGTAGAACCAGGTCAAAAGCATTTTATAGATCCGAATACATCAGGGAAAACTACTGAAGAATTGTGCAGCTCTGGTCTATCAATGCAAGCTATTACACTCCACACGGACAGCATTTGAATGATATTTGATTTGTGCACAGGTATCTCGATCTGTATGTCATTCATTTTCCCTGACACTTGTACACAAGCAAGAATATTGCTAAAAGCCAGGACTTACTTAGCGTCCGTGATAGAAATAGGCTGGTCAGCGATAGAGCTGATGTCAGATGCTTTCCCCTAAAACGCCAGGGCATGCCTGCGTTTTCCCTGATACTCCCATAAAATGGTTGGTCACCACCCACAAACGCCCACTTCCTCTTAATCAGACAGCGGTAAAAAATTTTTTTTTACTGCTGGATAGATTTTGTTGCATGATGGCATCACGCATGTGTACTATGGGCCGTACATTGCGCCTGGCCTGGGAATCCACAGGTCTGAATTCGGCCCAATATCAGAGACGGCTCTTACCCTGTTGGAGGAGAGGGGCCTGAGTTTTTCACTTTTTTGTCCCAAATGTCGACATATTCGACATGGACACTGTCCCAGTGTACCGCGTCCCTTCGCATGGCATGCTGTGTACGCCATGCTTTGGGCATGGTGCCTCGCTGTGCTCAGCACACTGTTTTATTCTCCTAACAAGCTGTATTGGATGGTAGGGTATGAAATACCGCCTGTGTATATGCCTTAATTGCCTACCCTCCTGCATTCTGCAGGAGACTCCCTGATGTAGCAGCAATCTCCCTCTCTCCTTCATTAGTCTAGCAATCTCCCTCATGTCACCTAGCCCACATTACACTATTACATTTTTTGGGGAAAGAAGGAATAAGATCTAGATACAGTTGCATTTCCCAGCACTTTAGCAAGTATAGTAGCTCTTACTAACTGCTCTGGGGCTCATCTACATTTGGATAGAAGTAATTTTAAATTACACAAACACGATTCTAGTGGCCACGTTCACAATCTCTCCATATATGGAACTAGACACACACTTTGGGTATAGCCAGGGCCGGCGCCACCACTAGGCAAGTCTAGGCATTTGCCTAGGGCGCCGGCCACTGGAGGGCGGCATTTCGCCCCCCATGCCACGGGTACCTGTTGTGCCATCTGGGGAGGAAGGGGTGTCTATTCCGGAATCTGACAGGAGCCCGCGCGGGTACCTGTCCTGCGACGCTTTGTGTATAAACCTGGCGGCGGCGGCGGGGGTCCCTGCAGTGAATAATAAATAACAAGCTCTATCCGGCGGCGCGGGAAGTGCTTCTATTTTGAAAACACTGGCCGCACGCTGATTCAGCCAATCAGCGTGCGGCCAGTGTTTATTCAAAATAGAAGCACTTCCCGTGCCGCCGGATAGAGCTTGTTATTTATTATTCACTGCAGTGCAGGGACCCCCGCCGCCAGGTTTATACACAAAGCGTCGCAGGACAGGTACCCGCGCGGGCTCCTGTCAGATTCCGGAATAGACACCCCTTCCTCCCCAGAAGGCACCCACTCCGATTAGCCTGGGGCGCTCCGGTGCCTTGCGCCGGCCCTGCGTATAGCATGACGCGCCCCCTGAATGGGACGCTTTGCAAAATTTGATTACTAACTATAATCTCCCTGAAACTAGTTTTCAAAAGTAAACAAGTATGCACATAACTGTCTCTCTGTATCAGGCCCCTGACAAGCTGATACATCTCCAGGCAGAGATAAAGAAAGTATCTGTCAAAAAATCTTTCCTTGACTCTCAATATGTGGTTGATGCAAAAACATGACAGAATGAGAAAATACCTGTTTATGTATTTATGGCTGCTTGTCATGTATTCCGTGTGGAAACAAAATCCACGCTACAGTATTTCTGTAATGATAATGAATAAAGCGGGTGACGCTGTGATGTGACAATTGTTTATAGCAAATTAATACTGGTTCAGTCTGAGAAGAGATAATCTTGCTTATGACTTTCAAGTCTGGCTACATGTTCTATTAAGCTCAGTACGCCATTGTTTTTTCCTTATTTTATAGAGCATTTGCGTTTCTGTACTGTTACATGTTTGGGGCCTCCATGGAAAGTCATAGTCTCAGGTACTTTAAGAGGGTGTGGCTAATCCCCATAGAGATGCTGTGTTCCAAAGGGGGTGTGGTCACAAAATATTGTAGTCATGGCTACTCCTCTTTTGCTAGCCTGGACACTCCTGACCTCTTGGCAATTGTGTGAATGGACAGAGAGGTTTGTTGGCTTCATAGGATTCTGGTTTGACTGGTAGAATGCTAAGGACTACACATAACCTGGATTCTAATACATTTTCTTTCAACAGCCACATTTCTATATGTACCGGTGGCATTTCCGCAGTACATCCAACCCAGCATAAATTAATAAAAATGCAGGACTCAGTATTGTCATAGGAGTATCATGAGAGTGTTGTGGGTGTGTATCGAAAGCTCTGTGTAAGTTGTGGGTTAGAAGAGCCTGTTTCTGATGAACCTCTAGCACCTACAGTAGCATGGTGCCGATTGGCAAATCTGGTCAGTGGTAGTGGCGGTTCGGGCAACTAAACTCTATAGTGCCGACTGTCATCCTTCAAGCACTGTGGATATCAATATTGTGTACCATATCCATAACAAATTACCTCCTTTGTATTCACTAATTGTAGTATCAGCAAGGTTTTCATATTCATAACAAATGGCTCAGCCATTCTATTATGTGTTACCTCAGAAAGTGGAGCCATTTTCTTATCAATACAATATAGACACTTTGTGTCTCATGACTCAGTGGTGTCTATAGGGAATCAAACTCTCTCATGACTTGGTTTATTCTGTAAATGTACCTTGGAAATGGTAACAATTTCATTCATAAGCAGTGAGGACCTATCTTGCAGTTCGGAATACAGCTGTGTTTCTTGTAATCACTTTTCAACATTAGCCACCTGCACAGTATCAGCTAGCGAAAGACCCATGAACATATTACATCTTTGTTTCTTCATGACTTGTCAAAGAAAAAATACACGGTCACTGTGTGACATTCCGCAACCTCTGCAAATAAGATTCTCCGCCTTTGGCGATATTATGGCACAGCCCTGGCCCCTGCCAATCTCACTAACATCTGGGACTTTCCAGGAGTCTCCAGAAGTTACAGGAGAGAACGCATGTATGCTATCAATGTGCTATTACACTGCTAGAATATCTGAATGAGTTCCTTCAGATAACCGTTAATTAATTTCGCACATGTTGCTGGAACTGAAATATGTGTGAAGAAGACATGTTGGGAAGCTTGGGAAAGGCTTATACTGTGTGCTGCTGATACCTATTGGCATTTCCATTAATGGCTCTTGCAGCTGCAGCTCTGTGGGGTTATAAATGAGGTGTAAATACAAATACAAGGACAGTAATTAAAGACAGGAGTGACAACAAATCATTTTCGTCTGCAGTGGCAGATTTCTAGTTCTGCGGGTCATTGGAGCAAAAGCAGGAATCTGGTGGAACGGTAGAAGAACCTTGAAATGATGACACAGGAAATCCATGTAAACATTGGTCTTTTTTATACACGAGATACACAACGCTGTGTGAGAATGGTCAATGGATTGGGTCAGACTCATGAGCATTCAGAATCAGCGTTCACCATTGGATTCCATGTTGCAGTCCCGCAGCAGCAGTGGCAGGAGTACCGTTGTTTGCTGCAGCACAGGTTGAGCGGTACCAGGCGGGAGTCGTACTGTCCCCTATTGCAGGTGTTAGCAGGCTCCTGGGATAGAGCCACTTAACCATGCGGGTGCGTCACAGAGCTCAATTTGAGGAGCAGCAGCCGCTTTTGGATTGCACTGTGAACCAGACAGGTGCTGCTGTACATGCAGATGCCCCTTTAGGGCTTGGAGCCCAGAGGTTGGCGCTGCCATTGCCTGTGGGATTTACCGCCCTGATTATTATTGTTGTCATCATTTGAACCACCCAAGAGAAGGGGGTTTTCTGGGAAACTGCCCCCCCCCCTCCCTTTGTTTGCATATGATCTTGTAAATCTTTTGCTGACATTATACACTGTTTTCAATTCCTCTACAATACAGTACCTCTAAAAATTACTTTATCAGCACCTAGATTATGTAAATTTTGTTATACAATTTGACCCCTTTTTGATGCTGGCATGATTGGATTATCTACATGCAAATCTTATTTCCCTGGCTTCCTCCCAGCCAGCCACCCCCACCCTTTTTATCGTTTGTTTCATTTGAACATTATAAAGTAATAAGAATTCTAACCTCATTATTTTTGTCTTTTAATACCCTTTAAATGTAATGAGTTTTTTCTATGGAAGACATCAGAGCAGCATCTCTGTGGGAATTTAAAGAAGAAGAATAATTGAATCGTACTCTTTTCCCCTTGCATTGCCGTGCTTTTAGTAAGAATTCTAGGAAATAAACAAATGATAGAATACGTTTTATGTATTATTATTATTATTATTATTATTATTATTATTATTATTATTATTGCCATAAAATGTCAGGGGCCCCCTGCATCAGGGGCCACAGAGATGTTGACTGTGTATATATTGGTGGATACCATGAGCTGTCAATTACTACACAGCTTCAAGCTTTATACTCTGTGCATATGTAGCAAACATTGTAAAGATGAGCTGTTGCCCATAGCAACTAATCAGATTATAGATTTTTTTAAATAAAATGTACTCAATAAATGATAGCTTGTGTCTGGTATATACATACGTATACATTCTAACCCCCTTCGGCCATATGCACACTGCCCCCCCTCCCCCTTAGTGCCATATACATACTGCCCCCCTAGTGCCATATACATACTACCCCCCTTAGTGCCATATACATAGTGCCCCTCTTAGTGCTGCATACATCCTGACCCCCTTAGTGCCATATACAAACTGTCCCCCCTTAGTGCCATATACAAACTACCTCCCTTAGTGCCGTTTACCTACTTCTACCCTTAGTGCCATATACACACTTCCCCCCTTAGTGCCATATACACACTGCCCCCATTAGTGCCATATACATACTACCCCCTTTAGTTAGATATACATACTAACCCCCCTAGTGCCATATACATACCGACCCCTTAGTGCCATATACAAAATGCCCCTCTTAGTGCCATATACATAAAGCCACCAGCAATATTTCCTCTGCTGCAACCCCACCGGCTCCTTCCAACCCTGTGGGGAGAAGAGCAGAGATTATGCTTCTCCATCCCCTTCGCTGACTCAATCGGTTATTTTAAATATGGCACTGACTCATGAGCCAATCTAAGCTCACGTGCTGCTATATGTCCTGTTTTCTCATCTGCACTGCAGAACCACAGGGGTGCTTCAGTAATAGTAATGACTGAACTAGCGATATGCACGGAATTTATCATAGCGTTTTGGCAAAGTCACCCACCAGTGTTTTGGTTCAGATTCAGTTTTTGGTTCATTTAAAATAAAAAATAATCAGCTAAATCAGATCCTTTTTGCAACTCAAAACATAAAATCCAGAGTTAATATCTGAAATCTAAACTGCGATAAGATCCGAACTGGGAATTGGTTCAGATCATCTTGGGAGATGCAGACTAGGTTTTGGCTCTGTTTGGTTGCACAAAATCGAAGTAAATTTGGATTTCAGGAGAGCCAAACCACCTATCTCTAGATTAAACACATGGACATACCGAATAGTGGCAGATTGTAAATCCACCACCCCTCTCAGTGTCAGTGAAGTCAGATCCAACTACATATTGGAAGTCCTACCTACCAGTCACCCGCACCAAGTCACCAGGCACTAGGTAAGTTTGGGCAGCGTTGGGTCTGCAGAAGCTATTACTGGGGATTAATAGGGCCGCTACCGCTGCCAAATCTGTTGCCCTCCCCCTCCTCACCACTGCCGCCCTCCCCCTTCTCACCGCTGCTGACAAGTCCACTTCCGCCCGTCGGGACCAGCAGATCCTCCTGTCCTGGCGCTCCTCCTGTTAGATTGTCACTTGCAAAATGGCTGCCCCCTCACAGCAGACTGTTATTAAGGATGCTAGAGGAGGCGGCGACCTCCTCTTGCATTCTAAATAACCGCCTGCTTTAAGGCGACGGGCATTTTGCATGTGACATTCTAACCGGAGGAGCGCTGGGACCAGCAGATACTCCTGTCTGCGTTCCCAGCGCTTCTCCTGTTAGAACCATTGCTGAACCTCAGTAATGGGAGGCAAAGGTGAAAAGGGGAGGAGGAGAGCGCACAAATTTTAGTTGGGGGGGCTGCCCAAATCATAGTTACACCACTGCTTTGTGGGTATCAAAATTGCAAGCAGTTCGGGTATTTAACACTATAAACCTGGCTCAGAACAAGGCAGAATGTCAAGAGTTAATGCTGTTAATTTGTCCCATTTTTCTCAGGCTATTCCTAGAGGTACAGTAACATAGCTTTTCACACAATATTTTTCTCTGTTCCTAGACAGATTGGAAATACTTAAGGTTTAGACAACAGTGATTTGAGCCACATTCTAAACAGAATGTTACTGGAGGCTATGTAAAGATTGGGTTTTTGAAGGGAAGGAAAACCCTTGGTGCTAACTTCCAGGCTGATTTAGAGCTAGCCTTACATTTTGTCCAGGTACAAATTTTACTGTCAACAACATAAAGACACAATGTCGAATGGTTGTCCACAGGTGCCGGCCAAAAGCTAAATGTAACTTTTATTATATGTTCATTAAAACATTGTTACAAAAAATAAGAACAATGAAATCTCCCCACCCATACATTAATTGGTACTCTTTACTTAGAAGGGCGCCCATCTCGGCCATCTCGGGCATTGAATGCACTAAAAAATCGGGTGCGATGCGACAGACGAGATGCCCGAGATTTCCCATAGGGAACAATGTTAAATGTCTCAATTGACCCAATTTTCCTGTTCAATGCCTCAATTGACCCGATTTTTCCATAGGAAACAATGTTAAATGGACCACAGAGGCCAAATAGGCACCCTGAAGTGAATAATGGCCACCCGAATTGTTAACGCCACCCCACGATCAACGTCAACCCGAAGCGTGGCGAGCTATCCACGTCGGCGTGGAGTTGAGAATAGAAAGTGTGGCGAGCGCAGCGAGCCCGAAGCGTGGCGAGCGCAGCGAGCCCCGCGAGGGGACGCGGATACCTTCACAGGTATCCGCGTCCCCTCGCAGGCTTCACAGCTGTCCGCGTACCCTCGCGGGGCTCGCTGCGCTCGCCACGCTTCGGGCTCGGTGGCTCGCTGCGCTCGCCACACTTTCTATTCTCAACTCCACGCCGACGTGGATAGTGGGGGTATGAATAGGTCGTAGGACGTGTACCGCCGCCCCTCGCGGGCTCGCTGCGCTCGCCACGCATCGGGTTGACGTTGATCGTGGGGTGGCGTTAACAATTCGGGTGGCCATTATACACTTCAGGGTGCCTATTTGGCCTCTGTGGCCCATTTAACATTGTTTCCTATGGAAAAATCGGGTCAATTGAGGCATTGAACAAGAAAATTGGGTCAATTGAGACATTTAACATTGTTCCCTATGGGAAATCTCGGGCATCTCGTCGGTTGATCGCACCCGATTTTTTAGTGCATTCAATGCCAGAGATTTTTTACTAACGATGCCCACGATCAAAATCGTGGGCGCCCTTCTAAGTAAAGAGTACCCATTAATTATATTTATATTATATTATATACATGCTCATTGCCAGGGTTTATGTGCTCGCTGCCAGGGGTTACGTGCTTGCTGCCAGGTGTTTCATACTCATTGCCAGGGGTTATGTTCTCGTTGACAGGAGTTATGTGCTCACTGCCAGGGGATTCGTGTTTTTTGCTAGTTGTTAAATGCTCATTGTCAGGGGTTACTTGATCATTGCTGTGGTTACATAGAGTATGCCAATACCTGGGATTACATGCTCTTTGCCAGGGGGTTTCTTGCTTGTTGCCAGGGGTTTCTTATCTGTTGCCAGGGGAATTACATGCACGCTGCCAGGAAGGGTTACATACTCATTGCCAGGGGGTTATTGCCAGAGCACACTTCTGGGTAGTGCTTGGCTCGCTGCCTTTCCCTGACAGGCGCTAGAGGTCTGGTAGGACTTTAAAGAAACAACGGTAGCTTAAGCTTCTGCTTTCCAAAGCCCCGTCTATTCTTTCTCTGGTGAATTAAATTGCCGGGGCAGCAGCTGGATTGGAGGAGAGAGCACACTGAATACCCGTGTAGATAAAAGCATAGCATGTGGCCATCCCATCTCTCCCGGTTTAACGAGTAGCGTGTGGCCATCCACTAACTCCCGGTCATTGTCAGCATTGGCTGCAATTACTCTGGGAGCCTCGTCTCTGGTGCTGGGTCTCGTGAATGCTACACAGAGACCTGGCAGTGACGCTTCCTGATGACATGTGTTTCACCCTAGCCTTGATCACATAAAGTATAAGCTACATGTTACAATTTTGACAGGCAACATGTGGAAATTTTAAGAATGTCAAAATATACCAGAAAATGTTAAGCAGGTTAAACATTAAGAAGAGTGGTCTGCTTGTGGGATGGTTAGGGTTAGACGTTAGGAGGAGGTTAAGGTGAGGCTAAAATGTGGTGAAGAGTTTGTAGGCACAAGAGGTAGGGTTAGGGGTATGGGTTAGAATTGTTCTAGTTGATAGATCTACAGCAGGCATATGCAAACTATGGCCCTCCAGCTGTTGTGAAACTACACATCCCAGCATGCCTTGCCATAGTTTTAGCATTCCCTAATAGCAAAACCGGCAAGGCATGATGGGACTTGTAGTTTCACAACAGCTGGAGGGCCATAGTTTGGACATGACTGACCTACAGTGTCTAGATAAACAGTCATTAAGTCTACCCCAAAAAGTTAACATGCACTAGGTCAGTGGTAGCCAACTCCAGTTCTCGAGAGCTATCAACAGTTCACGTTTTTCTAGATCACCTGGCTGGGGCACAGGTGCACTCATTACTGACTGACACATTATAAATGATCCACAGGTGGAGCTAATTACTTCACTTATGATTCTGTGAGGAGACCTGGAAAATGTCAACTGTTAGTAGCTCTCGAGGACTGGAGTTGGCTATCCCTGCACTAGGTCAACAGGGTCAAAAGATCAACGTGAAACATGTTGACATTCAATATGTCGACAGGGACAAAATGTTGACATGAAAAAGGTAGACACATGAAACGGCCGACATGAGT
Organism: Crinia signifera; assembly: GCF_055691185.1. Taxonomy (NCBI): domain Eukaryota; kingdom Metazoa; phylum Chordata; class Amphibia; order Anura; family Myobatrachidae; genus Crinia; species Crinia signifera. The sequence continues at coordinate 49,053,531 of NC_139220.1, read as the reverse complement.
GTTTCATGGTTTTTTTTTAAACCATCTTGTTCTTACCATCCATGTTGGCATACAGGGAGAATATAATAGTGTTCTGAGCCTAGTGAAGCACGGAGCATGTAAAGGGTACATGTTAATCTAATTGGGGGTCCATGTCAAAATATTTCGACACTGAAACAAAAAAAAAGTGAAAATTCTTGTCAACCTTTTCATGTGTCTACCTTTTTCACATTTTGACCCTGTCCACCTTTCCCATGTTGACATTTTGACCCTGCGGACCTTTTGACCCTGCCGACCATTTGCATGTCAACCTTGGGGTAGACCTATTGACTGTCTATCTAGACAATGTGGGGGCGATTCTGGTTGGTTTGCAAAAGCAAACTCCTTCTGTAATGGACTAAACCATGTGCACTGCAGGTGGGGCAGATGTAACATGTGCAGCGAGAGTTACATTTGGGTGGGGCGTGTTCAAACTGAAATCTAAATTGCAGTGTAAGAATAAAGCAGCCAGTATTTACTCTGCACAGAAACAAAATAACTCTCTCTGCACGTTACATCAGCCCCACCTACTTGCAAACTGCCCAGAATCTCCCCCTGTGTATCTAATAATCCACACCTGAGCTAGCGATAGGGGTGTGTAATACTTAAATAGGGACAGTTGCATGACTGCCGGGGCCAGGAAGTCTCTCTGGAGCTGCTGCAGCCATTGGGAGCAGGTAATTCACCACTGGGCCACCAGGCATAATATGTCAACATTCTTACACGTCAGCATTCCATCACTGTCTGCATTATGAATATGGCTGCTGACATACAGTATCGTGTGACACCCCTTTAAGTTTCCCAGTAACTGAAGAATGCAATCATCAGGCCAAACAAATAATCGCTCTGTGAAGATGAATGGTTGTGTTCTCCAAGGACTTTGTTATTATTATTATGATGATGATGATGATTAATAATCAACCCTAAAAAATAACAATGAGGAGAAACAAATGTACTTCTACCAGTAATGGTGCAATGCCTGTGGGGTGGTAAGCATTTAATATATACCTCTGGATTTCTGTTCCACAAAATTTCTGTCATTTATCTATATGTTCATTTGAAACGATGGATTATGGGCCTGATTCAGAACTGCTCGCTAAGCTGCGTATATTCACAGCCTAGCAAACAAGTAAATGTCGCCTGCCACCAGACTGAATGCCCGCCCCCCTGACACTCGAATCCCCTCGGATGCAGCTGCCCGGACGAAAAATCATTCGATGGTCAATCACCATTTTTCTGCCACTTGCTAATAAAAGTCAGTTTAGACTGACTCTTATTAGGGTTGTGACTAGATCCCCTTCGCCGCAAGGACCTGGGGAGGAGAGCGGGTGGGGAGAGGCGGAGCATGGTCGGAACAAGGGACCCAAATAGACCCTTACAGACTCCTCCTCCCCCCGCCCCCTCTCCAGGTCCTTAAGGTGAAGGGGAACTAGCCGCTACCCTTTATTTATGTGAATGCCCATTAAATACTGGGGGTTCCCCTGCTGTGAGTGCGCAAATGCTGTTTGCTCCATATATCCGTGCATACGCAGACCCCTAACATTGGGGAAGGGGCAGAATTCGGACCCGTATGAACGGGACTGAACCGGCCCCATTTGTGCAATCCTCTTTGTTCCACATACTGTAGCAGCTGTATCCCAAAGACATTTCTTTATTTGAGTTTGTATGTAGGAAGTCCATAGTCTTCAAGTACGTTGATTTAGAGAACATAGGGGTAGATGTATAAAGCAGTGATAATGGAGGAGAAGTGAGCCAAAGGAAAAGTGGCCCATGACAACCAATTAGCACTGACGTAACATTGATAATTTGCATGATAGAAAATGATACAGAGCACTGATTGGTTGCCATGGGCCGCTTTTCCTCTGGCTCACCAAATAGTTCTCCCTTTGTATACAATTGCTGCTTTAATTCTACCTTGTACCTGTGACAGCAACTCACGGGTTAAATAAGGCCCTCAGAGTTCCAATTTTCTTATTAAACTCCTAGCATTTTATTTTATTGATGCTATATTCTGCAGTCACTAGAATCTCCTGCCATCATCAACAGAGCAGGATAAGAATTACAGTAAATGGAAACAGTGTTGTCTTATGAAAAACATTTACAAGGCTCTCACATAAAATTAGAATCAGATGCTCATTGGAAAAAACAGCCACCGTGATTTCCGCAGAGCTTCCCTGCTTGCTAATGAAGCTTGTTCATTGCATGCATGAAGGAATACATGTATAAGTGAGCATACAGTATGTAATCACACATAAACAGCTATTCTGTCAAGCATGCAAAGTTTGAATATAATATACTGTATAAAGCAACTGACTGTCGAGAGAAAATTATAGTTTCAAAGAGTTCTTTTATTATAATTATTGTAGTACTCGTGCTGGAATGCCATCTCTGTCCTCCCCTTGCTGGCTAAGGGTGGTTTGTATCCTGGGAGGGGACTTAGTAAAAACTGAAAAAGACCACAGAACCGTTTTGGCTTTATTCTCCTCCTCTCCCTGGTAACAGCTGTCCCAAGCAGCCCCCCCCCCCCCTCCCTTCCAGGCAGGCGACCCCTGGACCGGACACTACAATCTCCGGAATGACAGAAATGGATGAATGGAGCCTGTCAGGTCTGGCATTCCGGGGTTCTATCCGGTTCCGGTTTTTACCCATACCCTACTGGGAGCTGCAGTTAGGACCTCAGCCCCAAGCACACACTCTGTCCCCTCCCCTCCAGACTGGCAGTTCACAGGTCGCAGCTCTGGGCAGGAGGGCATGTGCCATTTTTTGACAGGTAAGACAGGGACCTCATACTCTTTTCCCTGATAAATTGTAAATAAATACTACAAAAGGAAAAATAGAACACAATGTTATATACAGTAACATACCCCAATGTGCATGCTTCATTTTTTAAAAGGATTATATTTATCGGGGCCCATTGGGTTGCATTCGGCAGAGTTTACAGTTTGTTGGACCGGGTAACAAAAATACTAGTGTTAGTGATGGGAGCCAGCAGTCAACCCAATCTGCTGCTGCTCAGACCCACCCCCTCTTTATCTGATGCTCTACCCCCTGTCCTGCACATCCTGCATCCTCTCTGGTGCTGCGTCCCATGCTACAGCCCTCCTGCTACATATCACCTTCTTTTATCCTTTATGCTAGACCTAAGCAAATTATTATATAATAAATCTCCCTCCCCATACCTGATGCCTCACTGTGCTCTCCCTTCCCAAATCCATCACTGTGCTCCCCTGTTCTCTCATCCCAGATGCCTCACTGTGCTCCCCTTCCCAAATCCATCACTGTGGCCCCCTGTTCTCCCATCCCAGATGCCTTACTGTGCCTCCCTTCCTAAATGCATCACTGTGGCCCCCTGTTCTCCCATACCAGATGCCTCACTGTGCTCCCCTTCCCAAATCCATCACTGTGATCCCCTGTTCTCCCATCCCAGATGCCTCCCTGTGCTCCCCTTCCCAAATCCATCACTGTCTTCCCCTGTTCTCCCATCCTAGATGCCTCACTGTGCTCCCCTTTTCTCCCATCCCAGATGCATCATTTTGCTCCCATTCTCCCTGTACTCTCATTATTCCTCACACTGTCTTGCCGTGCTCCTCCTAGATACTCATTATCATTCTGCGCCCGCACTCTGGCACCAGTGAAACCCCCCCTTTCTCGCAACTATACCGTACAACCACTTTGTGGAAATTTGCCCCCAGGCTAATGTCTGCTGGACTAGAGCTGCTGAGCCCTGGGTTGGTAGTGGGGCTTCCTATTGACTTTTCAGATCTCTCAGCCACTGATCTGAGGAGGCTTAAGTAACAGAGTTTTTCTTACTTCAGACTCCCTGGATCACTGGTTGAGAGATCCGAGGAGTAATGAAGCAGCTCTAACACCATCCCAGTGCTCTGCCTGTGGATCTAAACCCGACAGCTGGATCAAGAAGGGGAGAGGCGTGGAAAGAGAAGAGTCCACTCTTCCCCTCGGACAGCTGGCACCTGGAGGCAAAATGCTTCCATTGCCTGTGAGAGTAATGCCAATGTCACTGGTAATATGGTAATATGTTCATAATGCCTTAATGATGTCACTCATTGCCACCACTGTGTGTAGGTGGCAGGTGGTCTTTAAAAAGAGAGATAACCAGGACCTAACTACTTACTTACTACAGTAGTTGTCTTATTCGTTAATTAGAATCGCTTTCTTAAGATGAATCCAATTATAAATATAAACGGTTCTCTTGACTGACATCTGGCTGTTGGTTTTTTTTTTTTTTTTGTCCTTTTTAAAGATATTTAGAGAGATTATTTCCTGCAGCGGTATAAAACATGCACAATTAACCTTTACAAATGCATTGGCTCCTGCTTAATTAGTGTGGTTTAGATAAAGGATATTTGTGCTTACAATGATCATACTGTATATCTAAAAATATTTGTTTCACTGTCTTTTGCTGTAATAATCTTCTTACAAAACCCAATAGTAGAGCGGAGTCCGGAGTTAGGTCTTCAGTCTGGAACCGGAACTCGGATTTGTAAACTAAAGTCCCTCCATTGTGATTTCAGGAGCCATTTCCCACAGGAGTGTGCATGATGCAAATCATTGAAAGTGACTGTTATTGATGTTAATAATGAGTGCACTGTGTGTGGTTACATGGGCCCCCGGGGTCCAGAGGGGCCACAACCCACACCCTGCACCCATTTTTTTTCAATACTTAGCCTACAGAGTTCTGTGTTGGCAACAACAGTGCTACAGAAACTTAGTTTGTTTTTTCTATAACGGGACTTCTATTGCAAATGGGATGTTGCTATAGGCAACCAATCAGACTCTGTCTATTATCTTCTAGAAGGTGCTAAATAAATAAGAAGTAGATTATGATTGGTTGCCCTTAGCAACATCCTTCTATCTAAAATAGAACTCACATCTTGGTAATGGAACGCTTTAGTTGGGGAAGTGGAGACTTCCATCAAGCTACGGTACAAAAATCTGCCATATGCCCTTTGCCCCTTGTATGGATCATAGAATTGACAGTACCGCCAAAAATGTTGACTTGTTCAGGGTTGACACTGACAAAAGCAAAAGTCGACATGGAAATGTCAAAACATGAAAAGATTGCCATGATTGTTTTTACTTTTTTTGTGTAGACACCTAAGCACCTTCACCCCTAATTAATGTAGCGCTTGGTTGCTTCGCTTGCCAAGCTTTGGGCTTGGCACACTTTACTGTTCCCTATCGGACAGCTAGGGGCTCCCAGACAAACAGCCCTCCCAGTGTTTTTTTTTATTAGGGAAGCCAATCCTGGGAATGGCAGGGTTGAGCATTTTTCAATCCCGGATTGAAAAAATGCCCGGGGTTGGCTTCCTTAGATGGGGCTACCATGATACTCCGCCCTCTTTCTCTGATGCTCTGCTCCCTCTTGGTTGCATCTTTATCAAATCAAGGGCCAGATGCACTAAGCTTCAAAAGTGATAAAATGGAGCATGATAAACAGCCAGCCAATCAGCTGGTAACTGCCATGTCACAGATTGTGTTTGAAAAATGTCAGACAGGAGCTGATTGGTTGTTTGTTTATCACTCTCCATTTTATCACCTTTGATGTTTAGTGCATCTCTCTCTTTTGTTAGAGAGGTAGCTTATAAACTTCTCTTTGGTATTTCACCCTCTGGGGCTCATTTACTTTGGTGTTGAACTTGTATGGGGACATTTCGTGCTATTGATGTCTATCAATGAAGAGCTGATGCAGATGCAATAAAAGATATTTAGATCACAACAACACAATTTAGCCAATACTCTATTACAATAAATAATACAATAAATGATAATAAATGATAATGAAAAAATAAAAAAAGTTATAAAAACTGTATTTACCCTGCACCCATTGGCTTGCTCACAACATTTTTAGATTAACAATCACATTTGTGTTTTGAAATATATTGCTTTATAACTATGTAATTAGCACAAGTAATGCTGCTTAATCAGGGCTGTAACAGGAGATGGGGAGCAGCAGCAGCATTTGGCTTGCTGCCCTGTGTCCAACACACAGAATTCCACTTGACCTGCTTAAGGGCACAGAATATGAGGTGGTTTCCAAAATTCTCAAGCTTTTATGCCTACTCTCTCAGATCCTGCTGGAGATACTCAAGTTGTAGGGCAGTGATGGCTAACCTTGACACAGTTTTACTATTTGGCCATGCTAAAACTGTTGCAGGGCATGCTGGGATGTGTAGGTCGACAACAGCTGGAGTGTCAAGGTTACTGTTGTAGGGCCATAATCCAGAAGCTGTGGAAGTGGCTAGTGGGCACAATGAGGAGATACATAGAGATAACCATGGGGTCCTTGAAGAAGGACAGGCCTAGTCATGCATTTCAAAGTAAACACATTATTTTTGGCCATGTCACTATGAAAATATGTGAGAAATTGTAACAATTATCAAGTGAGGGGCCGGGACTCAGTGTTGAGTCTGACCCTACCTCAATCATTGCCCACCTATATGTCCTCTCCAAGCTTCTCCAAGAAGATTAAGTTGGCACTAGGGTGGCCAATCCCGGGATCGGGATTGGCGGGATCCCGGGATTTGGCCCTAAAAAGTCCGGGATTTCAATCCCGGGATTGGAGTATCCAATCCCGGGATTTTGGTATTAGACTGCGCATGCGCAGTCTAATACCGGGCAGCGTCTGAACACTCGCTCAGACACTGCCCGACTGTTCCAGACCCCTGCATGCGGCCTGCGCAGCGTGACGGTCACGCTGTGCAGGCCACGCACACCGCCCACAGCCCCACACTGCTGTCAGTGTCACTCCTCCTGGCCGCCCGCCCCCACCTCTTCTCCTGCGCCGGCCAGCCCGCCCCGTCACCGACGCCGGCCCGCCCGCTCCTTCCTCCCGGCTGCAGTGCTGATATGAGGAGGTGCACGAGCCCGACGGCACCATGCACCTCAGAACCCACACCACTCCCGGCCGCCCGCCTGCCAATGTAAGTAAATCTGCGGGTTGGCCGGTGTGGGGGTGGGTATCGGGCACATGCCAGCAAACTAAGGATGCCAATCATGGGATCCCGGGAATCCCGGGATTGAGCATTTTTCAAAAATGCCCCGGGATTGGCATCCCTAGTTGGCACGTTTGGTCTCAAGATGTTAGGTGTGAAAATTAACATTTTATTAGGTTTATCAATGAGAATCATAAAGTCATACCACACGTGCCAATGTGAATGTATAACACTACTAGTAGCAGGGGTATCACTGGGGTCAAAAGAATGCAGTGGCGTAACTATTAAATGTCCGCCCCCCTGCCGCAAAATCGGGCAACGTCCCCCCCTTTTGGGTTAACAACCCCCCTCCAACCCCTAGGGTTCACAACCCCCTTCCCCCCCCCCGCTCCCTCCCCGTGCACAGTAGCTCCTGCCATGGCCGGCGCTTATGTCAGGTCCCGGCTCTTCTGGCTCCTGCAGCATATAAAAAGTGACTCTCAGAAAATGGCTGCCCCCATAATGCAGACAGTTTTTGAGGATGCAAGAGTAGGTGACGGTCTCCTCTAGCAACCTTAAAAACGGTCTGTGGTTTGGGGGCAGCTATTTTCTGAGAGTCACATTTTATATGCTGCAGGAGCCGACAGATGCGCTGGTCGCGGCAGGAGGTACTGTGCACGGGGAGGACGCGGCGGCAGGGGCAGACGGCAGTGGGTAACTATAGCCCCGCAGACCCCCCGGCGCCCACACCTTCTCAGCACCTCCCCACCACTGCGGGGGCTGCGGGGCTATAGTTACGCCACTGAAAGTATGGTTGATCTTGCAGGAAGGAGGCATGGCTTTGCAGCTCGCCCCCCATCTTCATTACTTCTGGGGCATGCCTAGCATTTCCGGCAGTAGCGGAATTTCTGGATGGTTTAGCCCGGATGCAAAAAAATAGTTTGGGCCTTCCTCCTCCACCCCAACCCACAGTGTGGCAAGGAAAAAAGTGGGTGACAGGAAGAGGGAGACAGGGGCATTAGTGGACCCCTTATTTCTCAGAGTCCAAGTGACATGAAGAAAACAAACCAACTACACTCATGTAAAGCATTGGTGGGTGCGCTATCTACTATTCCACCCATGCAGCCCATGTGCATGTTTATATTGGATTGGCTGCTACGGCGGTTCATTCTATAAATATATATATATATATATATATATATATATATATATATTCTGCTTGAGCTTGTAACAGGTCGCATCATTTTACAGATCTCAAATCTCCATTCCTGGAGATAATCACACAAAGAGGATCCCTACTTGATCTCCATCTAATGGGTTTTGGAGTGGAGGGTAGATGGGTTACGCTCAAATTGATTAGCAGGAAAATATCTTTATTGCAAAGTTTTTCCCTGGGGAACAGAGTTGCCGCTGAGTTGGCAAAAAGAGGGAGGTGGGAAAACCCTTAATAACCATTTTGTTGAAATCTTCCTTGTTCGCTGACATAAAGACTAATAATGGCAGTAATAAGGGGAAAAAAACTCTCATCAATGGATGTAACGAGTGCTGATGTGAAATTGCCAGCAAGCATCGAGAGACAAGAATGGTATTCAGCTTTAATTAAGGCCTCGGTTATGAAGCAGCTGTGCCTGCTCTTCTTTTATTATTATTATTTCCTGGCTTTTATGCAAACAATCTGAAGGCTCTTGTCCGCTCAGATCCTATTAACGCTGGATGTTATATTTAAACCATCCAAGACCATCCATCAGCACTTGGCCTGCCACTAATGATCTGCATTATAATAACACTAGTGCATTTTTGTATGGGATCTGTATTCATCTTAGTGTTTTGGTTTTAGATCTGTATTTTAAAAAAATTGCTTAAAACGGCTAAAATCACGTAGTTTGCGCCTGTTTTGTTCCTACAGTATTAGCCTCAACAACATTATTGGAGTCATTTCCAGTCAAGTTTGACCACCTCCTTCATAATATTGCTCACCAATATATGGCAAAGGCTGGCAGCCTGAACGAAGCAACAGAACAGCAGCACAAACACACACGGTGGTCATTAGCACTTCTATGAAAGGGATTCATATGGAGGACCGGCATTGAGGATGCCGGCTGTAAAGGCCCCCATACACTGAGCCGTTTTGGTCCAATTTCGGCCAATGGCAACCAATCAGGCAATTAAATCAGACCAAATTGGCTGTCCTTGACATTCCTTCAGGTCCGATACACTGTCCTGTGCGCATCGGACCTGTGTCGGGTGGTCAGACCTGCTGGCCGTCCGACCACTGGACCTTGGACCTTCCTGGTGGCGAGACAGGCAGGAAGCAGGGAGGCATGGGATCCATCACAACAAATTGTGATGGATCGCATACATCCCTGCCGCCTGGGAAGGTCAGCTCGCAGGGTATCGGGTGTCCATACACTGCTACAAGACATGCAGGTGCGGGGGGGGGGGGACTGAAGGTCAGTCCCGGGCCCCAAAATTACTAGTGACGGCCCTGGGTATTTGGGTTACAGTGCTAGACTAACTTCTTTCCTTTATCAAACCATTACAGAGGCTTGTACCTTATGAAATTGGCAGGAAATATCTTCTGCCTGGAATTATTAGTTCATTTGTATGAACATCAGCTTTTCCACATTTTTAGGAAGTAGCCTTCTACACTGATGACTCACAGGGTTGCTGGCTGTGCTAAACCCCCTTTCGGAGTACACACTGGCTGGTGGGCAGTTTAAGCTCCTTTGTACAAGGGACTGCTAGTTCAGTTGCAAATGGGACTGTCTGACATGCTACTGTAACTTGTACATTGTCATTAAAATAATCCTTTACCATTCTAACAATGATTACTGTGTCAGATTGAGTAACAGTAGAGGTGTAAATAACTTTGGGCAATTATTTTAAGCCGGACCAGATATCATAATGTTGTTTCACTCTAATGTACCGAGTAGACTAATTCTCGTGACCAGTGGGTCTCTGGGGAAAGGTAGTTTATTTTTTTCCTGGTAGTAGCTGTTGGAGGAGAAACTTATGAGACTTTCCTGTGTTTTGTGCCACTGAAGCTGACAATTTGCTCGCAAAGAGATCTTTGCATCCCTTAAGACAGGCATGGCCAAACTATGGCCCTCCAGCTGTTGTGAAACTACAAGTCCCATCATGCCTTGCAACAGTTTTGCTATTAGGGAATGCTAAAACTAAAGGCATGCTGGGATGTGTGTCAGATGGAAATAAATACATTATGTATGCCTTAAGGCCCATACACACTGGGCGACTTTCAGCTGAAAGTAGCTCAAAACAGCAGGTTTGAGCGCTTTCAGCTCAAAGCCGCCCAATGTGTATGCCCCGGCGATGAGCGGTGAGCGCTGCTGCGCGCTCCCGCAACATTGCCGGGAAAGCCATTCACCTGCTGGTTATACCAGCAGATGAGCGGCTTTCAGGACGGCTTTGCATAGCACTCCACTATGCAATGCCATCCTCTCACCCTCCGTCGGCACCGGGCAGGGAGAAAGACGCTCAGTGTGTATGCAGTAATCGCTGTCCATACATGCTGGGCATAGTCACCCAGTGTGTATGGACCTTAAATCAAAGATAATTGACAGAATGTAGTGATCAGATTGGAAGATCTTGGCATTCTTAAGGTGGCCATACATCAGAAAGAATGGTCTTAAGGTGGCCATATATCAGAAAGACCAGTCTTAAGGTGGCCATACATCAGAAAGACCTGTCTTACATTCACAATTGTGTCCAACTTTCCCTTTAACTCCCCGGCAGTCGGTGGTTTTTGGACACACAATGTACAATCTGTCATACAATCAGTCAAACAACCAGTTGAGATTGTATGATTGGGTACAATATCGTTCTGATGTATGGGGGTCTTTAGAGTATTTGCTTTATTTCATCTCCTTCTTCATTTTCTTCAGCTGCTTTAAAATGGTTTTGGTAGCTTTCTTAAAATGGATAGTATTCTCCACTGTGCTGGACTAAGGAACATTCCTCCTCCTTTTATTATGCCATGGCGTGTTGTGTAAGTTTGGATGGCTTGTTGCTGTTCTCTGAAGTACTATATATATAAAGGGTGGATTCTCTTGCTTCATTTGGTGGTGTGTAAGTTGAACTGGTGTGACATATTTTGCTATAACATCCTTGAGCATTTTTAACTAGTATGCCTCATAGTAGAGCTGGTGATACATAGAGTGGCATGCCTATGAATGAGCTGAAGTTTTGTGTTTCATACTGATGGTGCTGAAGGCAATACACAAATCCAATTGGCTGTCACTGTCATGTAATCTTTAGTTTTACTACTAATGTTTGTCCACATTTGTAAGGTTAAGTGAATGGAGGGTCCAATTACATTTTCTATTCCACACATTTGTTTTTTTAACCACCCAGTACAAGTGTGGAATTGCTATGCTAGTGAAATGGAACCAAGATGGAAAGGGGACACAGTACCTCCATAAACTGTCTAAAACCAGCTGCATTGACTGCAGATATTGAATTCAGTTCCATGGCCATCATGGCTTAAATGATCAACTTTACAACTAGATGTCAGCTTTCATAATTGCTTCATTTTGTTTCACAGTTGATTGTTGTGTGTAACTACTAGTCTTGGTTCTCTACTGAGATGAATATCCACCCCCAGCAGCAGCAGAGGAAATCTCTGGGGAATCCAGGACAGTAGAGGAGTCAGTTAGCCTTTGCAAATTGTTGCAGGGCTACCGTCAATCACGAGTGAGGTGATTTATGATGGTGTTGGTGGTGGATATTGCTATTGCTGGGATTTAGCTGACAGCTAGGGGCTAATGGTACAGATGGCTTGGGTAAAAATAATTTCACACAATAGGTGAATATTCCCAGGTATGACAGTGGCCTTCTTTTTAACATGGGCAATAACTTCTGCAACCTGTGATTGACATTATCAATATCCTCATTAGTGTCAGATGCACAAATAACCCCCTCATTCATTTGCGCTTTGATTTCTATATCACCATTTTCACTTGTTCTGATCAAGTCCAGGGAGCATATAGATAGGTGAATCTAAGGGGTGGTCCGGGGGTGCACGGGACCACCCATTCGACTGCCCAGCGCCTGTACTTTTAAATATTTATTCTGCCCGCCACTGCCCAGATTTTACATAAAAAATATGGACACAGGACCCGGGAGGGCTGCACGCATGCCTGACTGCACGCAGCTCCTCCCATGGTCCTTTGCGGAGCATGCATCACCTGACCTTGGGCGGCGCCGGCTCCGTGTCCTCCTCCGTCCTCCTCCATGTGCTGCTGCGGCGGGGGCTAGCGCGCACGTGTGTTTGTGTGGCGCAGCAGCCGAGTCAGCACAGGGTCCGAGTCACGTGGTGGCGGTGGCTGCGGCGGCTGGAATTGACAATCTCCCACTCCCATGATCTGAGAGAGACTGCTCCCGGAGTCCTGACTTCTCTACCTATGGCTTCTGGAATAGGAATTCTAGATCCTGAAACAGCAGTAAATTTTCCCTTTAGAGTTGATATTTTCATTAACATAGTGAATATTGTTTAGATTTCAGTTGAGCTTTCTTAAACTAGACCGCTTTTAATAGATATTGAAATACAATAGTCATCATCACTTGCAGAACTCACAGTACTAGTACTGGTTTGCTGTTTCTGCTCTTCTATCAATTGATCCATATCAAGTCACAGTGCTATTAGCAAGTAACAGTGCACCTACTGAATTTTTTAAGTACAGTGTCTGATCAACAACGCACGTGTTTTATTTAGTTTTTAACACTCAGTTAAGTAACTGCCAGGTGACACCTACTGAACATAATTTTTTAAGTAGAATTACATTGCCTGAACAATATGCTGCTTTCCCACTGCAGACCAGTTTAAAGTACTGGTAATCTTAAATAGTATTTAAAACGGTATTAGCATTCCCACTGCAGCAGATTACCGTTTTAAATACCATTTAAGTACCATTCCCATTGCAGTGAACCGTGTAAAATGTAGAGTGCCTAACCCCCCCCCCCCAAGTGTAAAGAGTGCCTTATCCCCCCCCCAAGTGTAAAGAGTGCCTAACCCCCCGTACCTGCCCTGTGCCCCCACCTCCCCTCCCCTTGTACTTACCTGCAAGGGGATGCAGGGCAGTGGGGAGGCAGCGGGGGTCCATGCAGGGTCCATGCGGGGTACAGGCAGTCCCAGTGCCTGATGAGAACTAGTAGTTCTCACTTTGCGCATATGTAATGAGTGCACGTGCATAATAATGAGCCGCTCATTACATATGCGCATATGTAATGAGCAGCTCTTTATTATGCACGTGCACTCATTACACATGCACAAAGTGAGATCTACTAGGTCTCATCAGGCACTGGGACTGCCTGGAGGCTTATGCCCCTTTCCCACTGCAGGCTTTACACGGTAAAATGCCGTTTTTTTAGCCTTTTTAAACGGCTAGAGCTGCAGTGGGAAAGCTCCAGGTTGCTTTACACGGGTAACAAATACCGGTATTTGTTAACCGGGTAAAAAGCAGTGTTTTTACCGTGTAAGAGCCATTTTTTTGGCAATGGGAAAGGGTTTTAAACGGTATTTAGAAATAATAATAAAGGTTAAGAACATGATTGGTGCATGTGATGTTTTTAATGACAGGCAAGGTTTACTAGAGAGTTTAAACGTGTTGCTTTGTGGTTTACACGGGTAAGTGTGAATGGGACAAAAACTGCTTTTAAACGTTATTTTAACGTTTAAAAGCTGCAGTGGGAAAGGGTCTTTGTGGCTATTACCCGGGTAAAGACACGTTTAAAAAAAACGGGTCTTTACCCGGGTAGGCAGTGGGAAAGCAGCATTAATAACGTTTAAGAGGGTTGAAAAACGGGTTGAAATACCATTTAGCTTTAAACGGTATTTCAACTCTGGCACTTTCCCACTGCAGCCTCAAAACGGTAAATTGCGCTGAAAATCGGCAATTTACCGTTTTTTAGCTGCAGTGGGAAAGGGGCATAACACACATTTTATTTATAATGATAATTTTCACAGTAATATCCCATTTCCCTCAGTCACATTATTTATTATTATTACTACTAATAACAACAGTAGCCTTTAATTACATTGCAGCCCACAGCTCTTTACTGATTCTGAGCATGACACTGTATCTCACTGCCCTTAGTCCAGGGTTGCCGACTTTCTCATTCTCCTCTCCGGGAGAAGCCCGGAGAGGAGAGAATCAGTAGCCGCTCAGGGGGCGGGGCTTAAGCGTGACATCACTAAGCCCCGCCCCATGCTGGTAAACCAGCGAATTCAGTGATCTCCGTGGAGGGGGCGGGGCTAAAATGACGCGATTGTGTCATTTTAGCTCCGCCCCCTCCTCTGAGACCCGAGGATTGCGGCATTTTAATGCCGTGATCCGGGGGACTGCGGGGGTCCCCCCTGAATCCGGGAGGGTTGCCCACCCTTCCGGGGGGCCGGGAGGGAGCCCCGATTTTCGGGAGACTCACGGAAATTTCGGGAGGGTCGGCAACCCTGCCTTAGTCACAGTAGATTTTAACCCCTTCAGTGGTAATCCCTAGAATTTTCCAGGCTATGCTTTAGTGCCCAGACTGGGTTGCTGGGGGCAGAGCCGGGAGAGACAGTGGTGGATTTTTTTTAAGGGAGCGCTTCCCCTAAAATCTCGCCCAGTGGGGAGCGCTACCTAAAAAAAAACACCACTGAAGGGGTTAATTTGCCCACAGTAGCCTTAAGTCACACAGAAGCCCGTCCCACGCCTTCTCAATATAGCTTTCTGTGTAAACAAGTACCCAAACTATGAGGGAGGGATTTTTATTGAATCAAAACAAAGGAGATCCGAAGATGGGAGGATGGTGTTTAGCTTAATTTTTGGATCTAAGCCTGGCATGAAATACCAAGCCCAGACTCGGAAACACATAGAATCCGGAAGTTCAGGTGGTTTCAGTTTCCATGGAAACTGAACTACACATATTTAGTATTAAAAAAATAAATATATATATATTATATATCTATATAATAAGTTGAAGAGTCTGTGTGCGTGTGTGCGTGTCCGTCGCATTGCGGACACACAGTGGCACTCAGAGACACCAAATTTGGCAACAAGATACCTCTGGACCCGGTGGTGTGCACCTCGAAGCCGTTTTTGGGAAATTTCGCTTAGAATTTTAAAAAACACCAAGTTTTAATTTTCCTTCATTGATGATCTGGGGAAAAGATCGACGATCTGGGAAACAGTGGACGAAGGAACAACTCCACACCTGATTTCATTGCTGTCATTGAGTATGACAGACACATTCTAACATTATGGTGAAGGCTTTAAACAATTAGGAAATAATTGAGGATATACATAGACCACACATAACACACACACACGTACACATTGTACACGCACACACACACACACACAGTACACCACATACGCACACATAGCACACAACACACACATTTATACGTAGAGCACCTCACACACCTAAGCTGTGTACACACGGGGGAGATAGGGGCTGAAATCGCTGGAAACACACCGCATGCAGTACAATACAAATCCATACACACTACAACACACACCCAAAAGCAGACAGTTCTCTGAAACTGTTTGCGGTATGGGGGCAGCCATTTTATCGTGGTCCGTCTGCATAGAATTATTAATTGAAGCCAGGAGGGGAGCCGGGACGCGCAGACAGGTAAGCCTGCGGCGGGGGTGGCACCGGCGGCCGGGGTGGGGAGGGGGGAGGCGCCCCCCCATTAACGGCGGGGGTGGCGCCCCAAACCAAGCTACACCACTGAGAACACACACACTTAAACATTGCCAGGATATGCACAGCACACTACACACACACACATATATACGTAGCGCACCTCACAAACTTACACATTCGGCAGATATACACACAACACAACACACACACACACATAACACACAACTCACAGTACAACACACACCAACATTCACTACAACACACACCCAAAAACAGTACAATACACAGAACACACACTTAAACATTGCACAGATACACACACATAACATACCTCTAACAGCACAACACACACCCACATTCACCACACACACCCAAAAAACAGTACAACACACACAAAACACACATTTAAACTTTGCACAGATACACAAAGACACAACACACGCATACTGTATATACATAGCACACCTCACACACTTACGCATTGGACAGATACATACAATATAACACACAAAACCACATACATTACAACACACACACAAAAACAGTACAACACACACAAACACACAGAACACATAAAAAAAAAATTGCCGTTTATTTAACAGTCTGTACCGGCAAATAAAAACTGTACCTAATGTACCATTTCTACTTTGTTCCCCATATCCGTCTCTCCAGTCCTCCAGTTGCACTGAGAAATCTTTGTCCTGGCCAATGCACCCATTGATCAATACAAAGTGGGTACATTGCACTCACCCTGTTAGTCAGTTGGATATCAGGCAATGCTCTGCCTTAAGGGTTTCCCAGACTCTTTTGGTTCATAGATAATGTTTGGTCGATGGGCATGAGCGCTGCATGCATTTGTTTGAATGTTATGAGTGTAAGAAGTTGAAGAATAAGACTGAGATGAAGATTTGTCATGTTATAGTGTACAATTTACTCAATAAATCGTGAAAAAAATATGTGTACATAGAAGTACAATCAAGAAATGAAAGTAGGATTAAAAAATAAATTATGATTCAAACAGATAATTGTTTGGATGGCGGTGGGTTGCGAAACAAATCTATAGGTGGAGGGGGTATGGATATTGTGGGCATAATTGGTGTTTGGTACACCTACAGGGGGTACCCAGATGATGAGAAATTTTCATTACAGTAGGGGGATTTCCAATTGGGGTTCAGGTGGTCTTTTAGGGACCCCTTTACAATTCCGTTGGTCTCTTCTCCTGGAGCCTATGGTCTCCCTCAGTGATTGACTATCATTAAGGGAGACCGTAAGCTCAAGGAGAAGAGACCTACAGGATTGTAAAGGGTCCATAAAAGACCACCTGGACCCCAATTGGGAATCCCCCTATGGTGACAATGTGACCGTGACACTGTAGTGAAAATCCCATCAATTGAGGGCCCCATGTAGGTGTAACAAACACCAATTATGCCCACAATATCCATACCCCCACCTATAGATTTGTTTCACAACCCACCCCATCCAAACAATTATCAGTTTGAATCAGAACTTATTTTTTAATTCTTCTTTCATTTGTTTATTGTACTTCTATGTACACTTACATTTTTTTCACAATTTATTGAGTAAATTGTACACTTTGTAACATGGCAATTCTTTTTCTCAGTCTTATTCTTCAACTTCTTACACTCAAACCTTATCAATGCACCCATTGATGATTGTGATGGCTGGATCAGTGGATTGGCTCGGCGGGTGTAGGAAAGAATTTGGCCCATTGCACCCATTCCCAGTGGGGCATTACAGTGGTGCGGGTAGCATGCGTCGCGTCATGACATCATGTGGCCAGGCCCGTGGACCTGCTCCCACACTCAGGGGCTGCCCCACTGTTTGGTAGAGATGCCCGGTGCATGTGCTTTACAGATCCCCAGACCTCAGAGACTGCTGCAGGTTCGGTGAGGGGAGTGGCAGTGAGCAGTGAATTTTTAATTAATTATGGCGGGGTAAGTAACGCCCACCCCGGTCCCTTCGCACTCAGCGCCTGTAATTACACACCCTAGAAACTGTACCATTGAAAGTATAGAAATGGAGGTGTGGCCACGTCCCTTTCTGATTTTGTACCGATTTCTGACCCTCAAATGTTGGAGGATATGTCATACAGTAGGTGCTAAATCTCAGGAGTGGATGTGGAATTCATCAACACATACAAGTTATCAACTCAGGAGCGTTGTGTTTCAAACAACAACACCACACCTTATTTCATTGCCGTCATTAAGTATCAATGCAAACACATTCTAACATTATGGTGGAATCTATAACAAATTACAATCTTAGGTCTTTGGCACAGCATATTGTAAGATGACATTTTATCAGCAATTTTGGAAATAAAGAAACCCCAAGGGTTTCCCGGGCAACGCCGGGCGAGTCAGCTAGTGTATATATATATATATATATATATACTGTACACACACACGCGCACATACACACACACACACACGACAGACGCCAATAAAGGGTTGCCGTATTTAGACCCGTATAGGTTTGTTCAGGAACTTGCAGATTGTCACTTAAAATATATATTTTTAAAAGTCTACAAAAGAGTGTATAATTCCAAAAGTTCTTCATATTCAGTAAAACAAGTTCACAGTTGTACAGGTACCTGTAATATTTCAAGTGACTTACTTTAAGTGCCTGAAGAGACCTATACAGGTCCGAATACGGCAACCCTTGATTGGTGCCTGTCCTACATTGTTGTATATCCGTGTGTGGTTTGATTCTTATCAGCAGGTAATTTGTAGGATTATTGGAAGCCTGATTTATTAAATTTGTAAATTAGCGCAAGATTGGGATATTGTTTGTGTGTGTGTGTGTATATATGTGTGTTTGTGTATATATATATATATATATATATATATATATATATATATATACTAGCTGACCCGCCCGGCGTTGCCCGGGAAACACTTGGGGTTTCTTTATTTCCAAAATTGCTGAAAAATGTCATCTTACAATATGCTGTGCCAAAGACCTAAGATTGTAATTTGTTATAGATTCCACCATAATGTTAGAATGTGTTTGCATTGATACTCAATGACGGCAATGAAATCAGGTGTGGTGTTGTTGTTTGAAACACAACGCTCCTGAGTTGATAACTTGTATGTGTTGATGAATTCCACATCCACTCCTGAGATTTAGCACCTACTGTATGACATATCCTCCAACATCTGAGGGTCAGAAATCGGTACAAAATCAGAAAGGGAAGTGGCCACACCTCCATTTCTATACTTTCAATGGTACAGTTTCCAGGGTGTGTAATTACAGGCGCTGAGTGCGAAGGGACCGGGGTGGGCGTTACTTACCCCGCCATAATTAATTAAAAATTCACTGCTCCCTGCCACTGCCACTCCCCTCACCGAACCTGCAGCAGTCTCTGAGGTCTGGGGATCTGTAAAGCACATGCACCGGGCATCTCTACCAAACAGTGGGGCAGCCCCTGAGTGTGGGAGCAGGTCCACGGGCCTGGCCACATGATGTCATGACGCGACGCACGCTACCCGCACCACTGTAATGCCCCACTGGGAATGGGTGCAATGGGCCAAATTCTTCCCTACACCCGCCGAGCCAATCCACTGATCCAGCCATCACAATCATCAATGGGTGCATTGATAAGGTTTGAGTGTAAGAAGTTGAAGAATAAGACTGAGAAAAAGAATTGCCATGTTACAAAAGTGTACAATTTACTCAATAAATCGTGAAAAAAATGTAAGTGTACATAGAAGTACAATCAACAAATGAAAGTAGGATTAAAAAATAAGTTCTGATTCAAACTGATAATTGTTTGGATGGGGTGGGTTGTGAAACAATCTATAGGTGGGGGTATGGATATTGTGGGCATAATTGGTGTTTGTTACACCTACATGGGGCCCTCAATTGATGGGATTTTCACTACAGTGTCACGGTCACATTGTCACCATAGGGGGATTCCCAATTGGGGTCCAGGTGGTCTTTTATGGACCCTTTACAATCCTGTAGGTCTCTTCTCCTGGACCTGAACCCCAATTGGAAATCCCCCTACTGTAGTGAAAATTTCTCATCATCTGGGTACCCCCTGTAGGTGCACCAAACACCAATTATGCCCACAATATCCATACCCCCTCCACCTATAGATTTGTTTCGCAACCCACCGCCATCCAAACAATTATCAGCTTGAATCATAATTTATTTTTTAAGCCTACTTTCATTTCTTGATTGTACTTCTATGTACACATATTTTTTTCACGATTTATTGAGTAAATTGTACACTATAACATGACAAAGCTTTATCTCAGTCTTATTCTTCAACTTCTTACACTCATAACATTCAAACAAATGCATGCAGCGCTCATGCCCATCGACCAAACATTATCTATGAACCAAAAGAGTCTGGGAAACCCTTAACCCCTTCCCGACGAGGCCTTTTTTGTTAATTTTTTTTTTCAAATAAGCGTAACTTTTTAAATTTTCCGGCTATATAGACACATGAGGGCTTTTTTTTTGCGGGACAAGTTGTACTTTTTAATGGTACCATTGACTATACCGTATAATATTCTGGGGAATCAGGAAATAATTCAATGTGGGGTAAAAAAGAAAAAAAACGCAATTCCACAATTTTGCGCTGGTTACGTTTTTTTTGGAGTTCATAGTTCGTTTAAAATGATGGGTGATCTTTATTCTATGGGTCGTTACGATTCCGGTGATACCAAACTTATATAGTTTTCGTTATGTTTTACCACTAAAAAAAAAAATAGAAACTTTTACGGTTTTTCTAATTTGCGTCGCGTCGCCATGTTCTGCGGCTTATAACTTTTTTATTTTTCCACCTACGGACCTGGGTGAGGGCTCATTTTTTGCGGGCTGAAGTGTACTTTTTAATTAATACCATTATGGGATATGGGCGACTTTCTGATCTCTTTTAGTTATTTTTTTTTGGGTAGGCGATGCGACCAAAAAACGTAGTTTTGGCGTTGGGAATTATTTTCCGTTTACGCCTTTAACCGTGCGGGATAACTAATGTTATATTTTAATAGATCGGACTTTTAGGAACGCGGCGATACCAAATATTTTTTTTTTTTTTTTTTTATTTATTTTTATTTGTGAAATGGGGAAAGGGGGGTGATTTGAACTTTTAATATTTTTTTATTTTTTTTTATTTTTAAACTTATTTTTTTTTTTTTTTTTACTTTTACTACAAGGCCCCCTAGTGTACTTGACCACTAGGGGGCGCGATCGCCTGTACTAGGTTCAGCCATAGAGCTCTATGGCTGAACATAGTGATTTTCAGCACTTCCTATTACATCCTGCCTCAGGCAGGATGTAATAGGAATGCTGACACGGCCAGCACAGGGGTCTACATTAGACCCCTGGCTGCCATGGCAACCGATCGGCACCCTCCGATCTTGCTGCGGGGGGCCCCGATCGGCGCCGGAGGGGGGCGCCCCCCCTCCGATCAGCTATTAAAGCACTGCGGGCGCTTTGCCCGCGGTGCTTAAAGGGTTAAACGGCCACGATCGGCGAACTCGCCGCTCGTGGCCGTGAGAGCAGGTACCTGGCTGTAATATACAGCCATTACCTGCTCTCTTTCAAGCCAGCTCACTCCGTGAGCTGGCTTGATTCCCCCGCAACCGACATATGACGTAAATGTACGTCATATGTCGGGAAGGGGTTAAGGCAGAGCAGTGCCTGATATCCAACTGACTAACAGGGTGAGTGCAGTGTACCCACTTTGTATTGATCAATGGGTGCATTGGCCAGGACAAAGATTTCTCAGTGCAACTGGAGGACTGGAGAGACGGATATGGGGAACAAAGTAGAAATGGTACATTAGGTACAGTTTTTATTTGCCGGTACAGACTGTTAAATAAACGGCAATTTTTTTTTATGTGTTCTGTGTGTTTGTGTGTGTTGTACTGTTTTTGTGTGTGTGTTGTAATGTATGTGGTTTTGTGTGTTATATTGCATGTATCTGTCCAATGCGTAAGTGTGTGAGGTGTGCTATGTATATACAGTATGTGTGTGTTGTGTCTTTGTGTATCTGTGCAAAGTGTAAATGTGTGTTTTGTGTGTGTTGTACTGTTTTTTATGTGTGTGTGGTGAATGTGGGTGTGTGTTGTGCTGTTAGAGGTATGTTATGTGTGTGTATCTGTGCAATGTTTAAGTGTGTGTTCTGTGTATTGTACTGTTTTTGGGTGTGTGTTGTAGTGAATGTTGGTGTGTGTTGTACTGTGAGTTATGTGTTATGTGTGTGTGTTGTGTTGTGTGTATATCTGCTGAATGTGTAAGTTTGTGAGGTGCGCTACGTATATATGTGTGTGTGTAGTGTGCTGTGCATATCCTGGCAATGTTTAAGTGTGTGTGTTCTCAGTGGCGTAGCTTGGTTTGGGGCGCCCCCCCTGCCATTAATGGGGGGGCGCCTCCCCCCCTCCCCGCCGGGCTCCCCACCCCCGCCATCCCCTGCAAAGATGGGAAAAGACCCATCTGTATGTATATCCTCAATTATTTCCTAATTGTTTAAAGCCTTCACCATAATGTTAGAATGTGTCTGTCATACTCAATGACAGCAATGAAATCATGTGTGGAGTTGTTCCTTCGTCCACGGTTTCCCAGATCGTCGATCTTTTCCCCAGATCATCAATGAAGGAAAATTAAAACTTGGTGTTTTTTTTAAATTGTAAGTGAAATTTCCCAAAAACGGCTTCGAGGTGCACACCACCGGGTCCAGAGGTATCTTGTTGCCAAATTTGGTGTCTCTGAGTGCCACGGTGTGTCCGCAATGCGACGGACACGCACACACGCACACAGACTCTTCAACTTATTATATATATATATATATATATATATATATATATATATATATATATATATATATATATATATATATATATATATATATATATATATATATATATATATATAGCGCAAAAGTCCTTATTGTGTATGATGTAAAAGTTAAGTTAGTGGGTGGTATAGACACCTTGGCGCTCCGTTATAGTTTGGACGGGTGGTGATATGTACTATGGGGATTTCTATATTGGTAAATGAAAAAAATCACTTCCCTGATTTTAGTATAATGTCCCCTGTTGGTGATTCCTCACTCCTTCATTTTCTCCCGTTGTTAAGCAGTCGGGGCGAATGAGACATAAAAATAAAAATACATAGCAATGTGAAGTGTCGTTTAAATATAAATGTTTCTAAAAAGCGTTTTCCTCTGAGATATAGATGTGTTAGGTGGCGTACCAAACTCACACAAATATCGAGTGGTATAAATACATCAAGGTATCTTTATCCTACTGGATACGGTAGCGTATCATTACTCACGTGGATTCGTGATGAATGACACACATCAAGGTATCTTTTCCTTTTTTGTGGTTTATTTTCAATAAAAAGATTTGGTACTTCTTGACTTTCACGGCGCCACTCTAGATAGGACAGATAGGATACTAGATAGGATACGATTTGTATGCGATTTGACATAAGATATCGCATAAGATATAGGATAGGTCAGATAGGACAGATAGGACAGATAGGATAGATAGGATACTAGATAGGATACGATCTGTATGCGATTTGACATAAGATATCGCATAAGATATAGGATAGGATTTACTATCCATTTCATTACCCCACTATCCACTAGGGCGTGGAGTTGATTTTATATAGCGTGGCGAGCGCAGCGAGCCACCGAGCCCGAAGCGTGGCGAGCGCAGCGAGCCCGCGAGGGGCGGCGGTACGCGTCCTCCGACCTTTTCATGCCCTACTATCCACGTCGGCGTGGAGTTGAGAATAGAATAGTGTGGCGAGCGCAGCGAGCCACCGAGGCCCGAAGCGTGGCGAGCGCAGCGAGCCCCGCGAGGGGACGCGTATAACTGTGAAGGTATCCGCGTCCCCTCGCGGGGCTCGCTGCGCTCGCCACGCTTCGGGCCTCGGTGGCTCGCTGCGCTCGCCACACTATTCTATTCTCAACTCCACGCCGACGTGGATAGTAGGGCATGAAAAGGTCGGAGGACGCGTACCGCCGCCCCTCGCGGGCTCGCTGCGCTCGCCACGCTTCGGGCTCGGTGGCTCGCTGCGCTCGCCACGCTATATAAAATCAACTCCACGCCCTAGTGGATAGTGGGGTAATGAAATGGATAGTAAATCTTATCCTATATCTTATGCGATATCTTATGTCAAATCGCATACAAATCGGATCCTATCTAGTATCCTATCTGTCCTATCTGTCCTATCTGTCCTATCTGTCCTATCTGTCCGATCTGTCCGATCTGTCCGATCTGTCCGATCTGTCCGATCTGTCCGATCTGTCCGATCTGTCCTATCTTCCTATCTGTCCTATCTAGTGGCGCCGTGAAAGTAAAGAAGTACCAAAGATTTTTCTTTATGGTAACAAATACATCAATTAAAAAAACGGATGAGAAGTGGTGAGTGAGAAAGCAGAGCTCACTGCGGTTCCAAGGTGGGTTCAAATCCGGATATTTTCCCCACAGTGTACAGCGCAGGATAACTGGTTTCACTTACCTTCCTTCTCTCCGTATATGGTACACTAGACCTGGATCAACATGTTTCGGGAGTTATACTCCCTTCCTCAGGATGCCAGGAAAGTGTAGAAGGTTCTCCTTATATCCCTAAGTCCACTTCCGGTTCCGGGTGACGTGACCCGGAAGTGAGTTCGCTCCTTTAATGTCCCCGTTTTGTTTATATTTTCCCTTATGCCCGAGTCTACAGGCTTGACTATTTGCCCTTCTTATGGTATTTCATATTGGTGTTTCAGTGGGTCTTTCTTCTCCTCTGGCTCTCTACGTTGACCGGGAGAAAAAGCCGATACCGGAAGTCGCGATGCGGCACTGTTGCCGGAAGTTATTATGAAGTTGCTGGGAGTCTTTCTCCCGTGCTCGCGGGTGCTGATCTTCAATGCACCGTACTTCACTTCCTGCTGACTTCAGTTGGGGGCGGAAGTGTAGGGTGCAGGCATATGCTGGAATGGATCATATGTGAATCAATGAGGTTTTTGCTCTTTATAAGATGCGAAAGTTCTCCTATCCATTTTCTGGTATCATGTACACAACCACTATCTAATCCAGGCTTTCCCAACCACGGTCCTCAAGGCACACCAACAGTGCAGGTTTTAGTGATATCGGTATCAAGGCTTCAGCCACAAGAGTCCTAGGATGTGTGCAGCCTCTTTGAATTGATTGTCACCAAGGATCCACTTACACGTACACTTGTGAAAAGAAGAAAGAATGCACCAATGAGCAATATATCATAAAATATTACTGAATATAAATGCTTACATACATCAAAGTAAGAGTTAAACTGCTTACCTGCCTATAGAACAAACTCATGGCCCTCAAGCTGTTGTAGAACTACATGTCTCAGCATGCCCTGCCACAGATTTCATATAATGGATTTCTAAATTTGTGGCAGGACATTCTGGGACATGTAGTTCCACAACAGCTGGAGGGCCATGAGTTAGACACCACTGCTGTATAACATCACACGAGTTGTGACACTGACATCGAATGTTAGTGTCACAACTCATTTAAGGGGGTCCCCACTTCCCCAGGACCCCTGCCCATGCTGACCGTTCAGAGGGTGATTGCTTTGGCAGGGGGGACTTGCAGGCCCGGCGACAGGGGGGTCAAGGGGGACAGCCGTCCTGGGCCCTGACGACCTTAAGGGCCTCAAGGCCCACCAGCCCCCTGCTCAGCCGGCACTCAGATGGAGTCTCCCCTAGTTCTCCTCCCATCGCTCATATGTCCTGCGGGCAGGCTGCGGCAAGCCAAGGATTAGAAGCCGCAGTCATCAGCAACTCTCTCCCAGTGCCACTCCCTGCACAAACGCACTCTGGGAAAGGGGGCGGAGCTACATGGACCTTGAAGGGGCGGAGATACATGGGTCCCGGAAGAAGGGCGGGGCTACAGAGTGACAGACTCGAGTCCTGCTGTGCTGCCTGTCCTGAGAGCCTGGTAGAGGAAGAAAAGAAGCTACTGCCATTCCAGGACCACCCACAGCAAGAATGCACTCTGTGGGTGTTTCTAATGTAAGGATTAGGCTGCAGGGGTAGGGAGGGTTATGGACCACGACAGTGTGATAGAGTGCAGGCCATGGGCTGAGGGAGCGCATCAGTGTGATAGAATGCATGCTGCAGGGTTAGGGAGTGGGTCACTGTGATAGAACGCATGCTGCAGGGTTAGGGAGTGTGTCAGTGTGATAGAATGCATGCTGCAGGGTGAGGGAGTGCATCAGTGTGATAGAACGCAGGCCCCAGGGTGATAGAGTGCGTCATTGTCATAGAATGCAGGCCGTAGGGGGAGGGAGTGCGTCAGTGTGATAGAACGCATGTTGCAGGGTGAGGGAGTACATCAGTGTGATAGAACGCAGCCCGCAGGGTGAGGGAGTGTGTTAGTGTGATAGAACGCATGCTGCAGGGTGAGGGAGTGCATCAGTGTGATAAAACGCAGTCCGCAGGCTGAGGGAGAGCGTCATTGTGATAGAACGCATGTCGCAGGGTGAGGAAGTGCGCCATTGTGAAAGAACGCATGTAGCAGGGTGAGGTATTGCATCAGTGTAATAGAACGCAGGGTGAGGAAGTGCACCACTGTGATAGAATGCAGTCCGCAGGCTGAGGGAGCTTGTCAGTGTGATAGAACGTAGGCCACAGGGTTAGGGAGTTAGTCAGTGTGATAGAATGCATGCTGCAGGGTTAGGGAGTGCATCAGTGTGATAGAATGCATGCTGTAGGGTTAGGGAGTGCATCAGTGTGATAGAACGCATTCCGCGGGCTGAGGGAGCTTGTCAGTTTGATCAAATGCAGGCCACAGGGTGAGGGAGTGCGTCAGTGTGATAGAACGCATGCTACAGGGTGAGGGAGTGCATCAGTGTGATAGAACGCATGCTACAGGGTGAGGGAGCACTTCATTGTGATAAAACGCAGTCCATGGGCTGAGAGAGCACTTCATTGTTATAGAACGCATGTCGCAGGGTGAGGGAGCGCATCAGTGTGATAGAACGCAGGCCACAGGGTTAGGGAGTGCGACATTGTGATAGAACGCATGTCGCAGGGTGAGGGAGTGCATCAGTGTGATAGAACGCAGACCGCGGGCTGAAGGAGTGTGTCAGTGTGATAGAAGGCAGGCCACAGGGTTAGGGAGTGCGTCAGTGTGATAGAATGCAGTCTGTGGGCTGAGAGAGCACGTCATTGTGATAGAACGCATGTCGCAACGTAAGGGAGCACATCAGTGTGATAGAACGCAATCCGCGGGCTGAGGGAGCGCATCAGTATGATAGAACGCAGTCCGCGGGCTGAGGGAACATGTCAGTGTGATAGAATGCAGGCCACAGGTTAAGGGAGTGCATGTGTGTGAAAGAGCGCAGGGTAAGGAAGCGCATTGGTTTAACAGTATAGAGCGCAGGTTGCAGGGTAAATGAGTGTGATAGAGCCCCAGCTGTGGTGTGAGGGAGGGCGTCAGGTAAAGAACGCAGACCGCAGTGCGTCCAGTTTATGTTTCAGCTAAAGGGGGGGTTGATAGCTTTTGAGGGTGGGGGGGCCCCCAGATTTATCAGTGTATGGGGCCCCAAAAATTCTGTTGCTGGCCCTGGCGACTTGTATAAAATGCTTACCCCGGCTGTGGCATTATACTGCTGGCTGGTTGGGCCTGGTACTGGTTCTTATAACCAGCCCTTGGACCTGGTGCTGGTTATAAAAAATCAGTGGAACCCTACTCAAATTTTCCCCTGATTTTTTACAATCGCCACCGAATCTGTGAGCCTGGGGCTGGTTATGGCTGTGGGGGGGGACACCACACTGTTTTTTAAATTATTAATTTTTTATTTTTTTTTACTCTAAAGCCTGCACGGATCTGACTGATCCATGCAGGCTGCCAATACGAATTTGTATTTAAAAATACTAATTTGTATTTAAAATACGAATTTGTATTGGAAAAAATACGAATTCATACGACATTGGAAAATACGAATCAGTCAAATACGACTGGAATACGAATTTGCATACGGCTAAAACAGCCGTATGCATTCATATTCATTGGTATTAAGAATACAAATTTTCGTATTCTTAGTAAGTTTCCCCCTATTTCTTTTGTTTATCCTGTGAAATATATCTTTTTACAGTATCACTGTGATCCTTAGTTTTATATTGCAATAAATCACTTCTCTTAAAAAGTCCTTGCTTGTTCCCTACATATTTCAATCAAATGAGGCGGATAAACCTATTATCAGAAATTAAATGTCAGTGTCACAATTCTTCCTGATTCTCATAAATTGAGAATAAGGTATGATGTCATACACGTGCTGTGTTTGCACTGGTGCCTGTCATCATCCAAGCGCCTAGACCGCAGCAGAAGCGGGGAACATTGGTGGTGGGGATCGCCCAGGAGCAATGGCCACACCCAGTGATTGTTCTATAGATCTTAAAGACATGCACATGTATATGCACACATGAGACTCATTCGCGGGCACACTTGCACCTCCGACTATTCTGCAAGGAGCAAAGATCAACGTGGTTACATCTGTACCTGGCTACTTACATTACAACATAGAGGTTTTTAAATAATAGCATATAATAATATTGAAATCTTTTTCTCTTACTTAGTTGCAGATATTGTCTATTGTCATTACAGTTCCCAGAACTTAAAGCAAGAATTTTTTTTATAATTTTGCCTAATTACATTTACTAATTTGTGTGCCACAGCGATACAGTATTTATGCTGTAATTAATTGAAATGAATATCCAATTCTGCCCTCTGTACATTTTCTGGCTTACTTGGGAAACATACAATGGGACAATGCCATCCCCATCCCCAATTCATCAAATGATGGATTGGGCAGATTTGAGAATATTTTTTTTTCATAATTGTAACTGGATAAAGACCCAAACGCACAGGCTAATATGGTTTATTATTGGCATGTACAAATATACACTGACAACGATGACGCCAGCACGAGCTATAATCCGCTGCTAACTGGATGATTCACCTCTGAACGTGCATTTTTGTATTGCTCATGCATACAGTACAGTACAGTATGTTTTTTAGAATTTGTGAACATGTTCAAAAAAATTTTAAATCATACATGTCCTACAGGTCAACCTGCTATATTCGTGTTTTCTATTACTATTGTTCAAAATCTAATGGAGAATGCATGTTTCACTATTAATGCAAATGTTGAACTGTGTGCGCTTCTGATCATGTTGTGTGTGTGTGTGTGTGTGTGTGTGTGTGTGTGTGTGAGTATATGGTTGGTGTATTTGCTACTGATGCAGAGCTTTTGGCTGTTTTTTTTTTAATGTACATTACCCATACTCTCCAACTGTACCTTTTTGGCCGGTACAGTACCATGCCTGTTCTGGCCAAAAAGGGCTTTGTAGCTTTTTCGGGTGTCTCCAATTGCCCATTGCAAATATAGGAAAGTGGGCATGGTTTTAATGATTTAGGACAAGGGTGGGGAACCTTTTTGATGTCAAGGGCCATTTGTACGGGTACAAAAAGTCCTTCACGGGCCATATCTCTTACAAATTGTCCTGCTGCAGCCGCCCCACGCTCCGGCGGCTGCCGCTAAATAGGACTGACAGTCTCCGGCTACTGTTGATTAAGAGGAATCTCATGAGAACTACCGGCCTCTTGCGAGAATTACCCTGTACTTGACTCCCAGCAAAGCCGCCAGGTAGGTGGGTGGGCCGCCAGGCAGGTGGGTGGGCTGAGGTTCCCCACCTCTGATTTAGGAGTAAATACAGTATATAAAAAAAAAACTAAAAAGGAAACATATAGCCACTAAGCAACCAATCAAATTGTGTCTATAATTGATGGAATCTGATTGGATGCTATGGGTCATGCCTCCATTCATTCTATGGCAGTGGTAGCCAACCCTAGCCCTCGAGAGCTACCAACAGTGCACATTTTCCAGACCACCTAGCTGCTGCACTCATTAATCACTGACACATTTTAGAAGAGCTAATTAGCTCACTTGTGATTCTGTGAGGAGACCTGCAAAACATGCACTGTTGGTAGCTCTCGAGGACTAGGATTGGCTACCCCAGTTCTATGGTATACGGTCACTAGGTCGACCACAGGAAGGTCGACATCGATTAGTTCCACCACTGAAGGTCAACCGGCCTTACATCGACACCCTCAAAAGGTCGACATGGCTTTAGGTTGGCAGCATCATTAGGTCGACACATGCATTAGGTCGACATGGGGAAGGTCAACAGTCAAAAGGTTGACATTGGGCTTTCACGTGTTTTTTTTTAGCCGACAAGCGGTATTTCATGCCCTACCATTCACTAGGGCATGGAGGGAGCACAAACTAGTGTGCCGAGTGCAGTGAGGCATGCTAGGAGGTGCGGTGCATTGATACTGTGTCCATGTCGACTGTGTCGACATCCATGACAAAAAAGTGAAAACCCCATGTCAACCTTTTGACTGTCGACATTCTCCATGTCGACCTAATGCTTGTGTCGACTTAATGACCCTGTCAACCTAATCTCATGTTGACCTTTTGAGTGTGTCGTCCTAAGGCCTGATGACCACTGAAGGTCGACCTAATGATCCTAACCATTTTCTATAAAACCTTCAATGTTTTACCCCATTGGTCATCCATGATGTTCTATTCAAGGTGCTGCATACCAATCACAGCATGGGGGCGGGGCTTCATGGATACTAGAGGGGGGGGGGGATTTTGATTCGTTGACGGTCAGTGGCCATCCCTACCCCTTAATGTGCCAAAGGTAGAAACGAGAAGATTAAAGGAAATATGAGACTGAAAAATCTTTGCCATTTTCCAAAATGCTATTGCATGTACATGCAGATTTCAGGACTTGCAGTAAGTCAGCTAGGCATACAGGGCGCACAATAAAATGACTTTGCTCTATGTCTGTGACCCTGTTTCCATGGTAACTCATCCTTTCCGCATCTACTGACCTTACACCATCCAGAAGCAATGGGCAATCACAGTGGAAAATGCTTTAAGCAATTAAGTTAAAAAAAAAAAAAAAAACTTTCAAATTACATAAGCTTCAAGTACTAAATGTATTTATGCAGCTAGCACTGATGTTCCGGAGTGTGGTTCAATTTATGGAAGTTGTGCCGGTGTTGAAGAGTTAATCAGACACTGAGGGAAATGAAGGATGTTCAGTGATCTGAGTCTGCAATTCCCAACTCTAGTTTTCTGCTTGATCGGGAGACATCCTGTTCTTTCCTGCTGATATGCGATAAGCACATAGAATTCTGTGCTGTATGCCTATACTGCATTGCCTTGCAGAGCCTTCCAGACTGCCTAGTGTAAACCCTCGCCCACACAAGGATCTTTCACCAAACCTTTATCTCGCTCTCGAGATAAAGGAACAGGGCCCTGTAACACCTTCTAAATGGTGCCCCAGTTTTGCTTTTTTTGTAATGCAATTACCAGTGGCGTAAGTTCGTCCCAGTAGCCCGGAGGCAAGATAAATATTGGTGCCCCCCAACACACGCACCTTATATAAATATATGTATGCATGTTATGGATATTATGTTTAGAATAAAGAGTGTGTGACATCTATGGTCCTGCTAGGAGGGGGAGTCAGACGCAGAAACGATATCAACGGCTTTCAATTGACTGATTCAAACTCACAGCGGAAAAGAGGTGCCCCCTTGGGAGCAGAAGCCTGGCGGGAGATGACTCCATTGCCTCCCAGAGTTCTGCCTCTGGCAATTACGTCCAATTGGTCCTCAAATGACAGCAGCGAATCCAGACCAAGGGTTAATTAAAATACAGACCTGGACAAACCATGTTTGTGGTCTGATACTGTTTTGCGGGCAGTGAAATAAATATAACACATGATTTTACATGTAGCGCACAAGTATTATGCATTATGCAGCCTTATGTATGCACATGATATCAGGTTTGCAGAGATTCCTAGCAGGTCGCAGTGCTGTGCTTGGAATGGCCATTACCATTTATTAAGTATCTTATATGAATATGGGGTTGATGTATTTATGAATGGAGGGAAGAACTGGACCAGCGGAGCTTTGAGGTCAAGTACATTCTATGAAAATATTAGTAGAGGCTGATTGGCTGAAATACGCAATGCATCGCCTGGTCAGCTTTTTCACTCTTTCCACAACGGCAGCAGGGTCGGCTTAACGGCATTGTGGGCCCTAGGCAAAGCAATGCACTGGGGCCCCTACTTAAGTTACAAAAAAATTATAACTTCCTGCAGTATCTCTCCACCTGCTATCCATCCAGCAATTACCGTGCTTACAGCCAGTAACTGTTTCGCTGTAGGCTGGTAGATATTTCCCAGCAGCCCTGATTTTGTATAATTCACAACCAAAGCAGCCAAGCAGCAATCTCTACTAGCCTCACAAGAACGCTAGAGGCACCAGCAAACCCCTGCTCGATAGAGCGGGTCAGTTCGCAGCCGGCATTCGTTTGCACGGGGACCGATGTTTGGCACAAGCGCATGTGCATATGCCGGTGCGTGCGGCCACGGTGAACAGACTGTGGGACATTGGCGGAAAGTGGCACCCATGGGAATGCCCGGCGTTTGGTAATCAGGCCATGACGTGGGTGCCGGGAGCAGGCAGCTGACATCACCGGATGTCAGATGGCCGCCCACTTCCTCCCGATGGTGCGTGCAAATCTACTGTAAGTGACCTGAAAGTCACTTAGATATGCGTGCACTTTCCACATCATTCGATGGTCGGCGAATGGATGTTTATGTTAAACACCCATTCGCAGGCCCTGCGTTCGGACACACGCTGCGAGGGGGGCGGGTGTACCACCATTCTCAGGGCGGGTTCTGGTTGACTCGCAAGGGTGCGAATTTGCATCCGAGCGAATCACCCAGAATAACCCCCATTATCTCTGCATATTACCAATGAATGACCACCAGGGCAGATGAGTGATCCTCAGCTCCCCAGCAATGTTGGACGGAGGCAGTAAAGCAGGCATGTCCCAACTATGGCCCTCCAGCTGTTGGGAAACTACACATCCCAGCATGCCTTGCAAAAGTTTTAGCATTCCCTAATAGCAAAACTCTGGCAAGGCATGATGGGACTTGTAGTTTAACAACAGCTGGAGGGCCATAGTTTGGACATGCCTGCAGCAAAGGGACTTGGTGCTTATGTTAATTTGAAAAAGGCTAACATAAAAAGTTAAGAAATATATATATTGTATAACCATGTGGATTATTTTACTTTAGCTTACTCTGCATGGCAGCATTACAATGCACTGAAGGCAGCAATTGCTGGGCAGATGTCAAGCTTTCATGAGAGTTTGTTCCTCCCACCTACTGACAAACTGCACACACACAATAAGTTCTACACCCCCTGTTGTCACATTATACAGATGCATTGTTATCCAAAGTAAAGTGAACATGCTAATAACATTTGCTGTTGCTGAGTATACATAAAAGAAACAGCCCTTTTCAGGCCACATCTGTCATTATGATGTTACTTGTTGCCAGTTTCTTGGGTGTAATGGATAATGTACTTACTAGACTTGGGGACTATTTATTAACATGTCTCCGAATAACATATTTACTAGCGCTGCATGAGGGTGGCGGTCACAGTAACCGAACCACTTGCCAGGGCAGCAGTGTGCCACGTAGCACAACTGGAAGTTCCATATTTAATAAAACAAATTCATTAAACTTTACTTTTAAAGAAAAACATATCAAAAAAAAATGAATAGACACAAACATACAAAAAGAATATAAGGTTTGTCTTAATACTCTATAGCATGGGTCCTCAAACTGCGGCCCTCCAGATGTTGTGAAACTGCAAATCCCAGCATGCCTTGCCACAGTTTTAACACTCCCTTATAGCAAAACTGTGGCAAGGCATGCTGGGATTTGTAGTTTCACAACATCTGGAGGGCCGCAGTTTGAGGACCCATGCTCTATAGCGTAATATCTGTCACACACTTGAGGGGGACAGAGTGAAGGCGTAGGCTGCAGTTAGGCTGGCACCAGCCGTAATATATGGCGTTATGGTGACTGATGATGGGGGAGGGAAGAAATTGAGCAGGCCCCTTCCAAATGCAGCGGCACACTTACCCTGGATCAAATCATCCCCCACCATCAGTGACACCCTGCTGCTGAATCTACAGCCACCCCTAGAGAGGACGCTTGATTCCAACTGGGCCATACCACTCTACATTCCTCCAGCAGTTTACCTTCGGATACCGTTCCACTAGTGAGGACGCTAAGAACTGCCAGTTGGACACTGTACCCAATTCTCTTCCAGCGGTGATTTCATTTATGGTATCTTATGTCCATCTGACCTCCATTTCCCCTAAAAACTTGATTGCGCCAATACTACAACTACATGCGAGAGTGGCTTTTTACTAAGCCCATTACATTTATTTAAAAAAAAAAAAAAATTGTGTATATATTTTTATATTTTATATTTTTTTATCAAGTAAAATATGGAGGAATAAAAATCACTCACTTGCTTATCATGGGATCACTAGCGCTGCTACTCTTTGTGACTTTATTTTGTATAAGCTGACCTTGTGCATGTCAAATATGTGGTGTCTTTCTAGATACTGTTGAGCTTATGAGGGTTGACCCTTTGGTTGAAATTTACTAAGATGCGAAATACATTGATTGTTGCTATGGGCAACCAATCAGAAGCTACTTCTTATTTATTTACCACCCTCTCGAAGATAGTAGACAGGAAGTGATTGGTTTCCCATAGCAACATGACCTATGAAGTGTATTTCACATCTTAGTAAATGTCACCCTTTATATCATAACCATTGTAAACAGTGAGTAGTGATGTAATGCTGATAATCCTTTAATTCATCATAAGAGCTGATCACTATTCCCTGAAGTTTCCCATACACTTCTCTCCTTGGATAGGTCACATCCAATCCCCCGTCAGCCGCCCGGGACCTTCACAGGCATGTATCATACCCTGCTGCTGGGAGGGGTCTGAAACTTTAGATCTTACATGCAGCACGTATGATCTCCCGATTCAATCTGATGCGCCCAGGACCGTGCATCACATCAGATGTCACATTCATGCTATTTGGGCTGATTTTACTCGATTTCTAGGCCCGATTGGGTAAAATTGGGCCCAAACCACATAGTGTACGTGGGGCCTTAACTACATTAATGCAATCTACTTAAATAAATATTAGTAATGTATTGTACTTTAATTATAGCACCCATAATATGAATCAATTCCTTCTAAGTTTAAAACCTAGAGCAGCACCTTATTCCTGCCCTACAGCACCTCCTGCTGAGCTCCGGGGGAAATCTCGTAATAACGGTGCAGAAGGCAACGTTAATGAGACCAGCCACCGAATCCTGGTTGGTGGGGTTTATTAAATATGTATCACTGCAGCTCTAGTAAAGTGGCAACATGGTTTAACATTGGATAATTGAATGAGATGAAATGGACAGAGAACCTGATTAAATATGCATGCGTGCTCTTGGCTACAATTGCTGTAAAAGGAAACAGTAGTTAGTATGATATAAACAGAAGAGCTTAAGGAACTCTTTAAATAATAACCGCATGCTGTACAGTAAGTGGCCGTCTAGTGCATGAGATCTGAGCTGAAAAAAAGGGAAGATTTGGAATAATTATATAAATGAAAGGGCAAAGCAATAGCATTAAATGTTAATTATTCATATTCATTCATTTCTAGTGCCAAATCGCATATTACAAAGTAGGAAGAGGACTGAATTAATCATTAGAAATGCACTTATTCCATGGATGAAAGCCCAAAAAACCTCTGACAACAGCCATACCGGGTTGCTATATAGATAGATTTAGTACAATTTGCCATCGATATTTGTCAATATGTGGTAGGTCTGAAACCCACAAATTGACAGGGGTGTAGTCAAAACCACTAGAGATGAATTGAAACCCATCATCTATCTAGCTCCGTTCTAGAGATGTACGCTGACCCCCCGTGTTTGGTTTTGGTTCTAACTCATAATTATGTTTTATTTTTGACAAAGCATCAAGTGTTTTGGTTATGATTTATATTTCCTTTCAGTTTAAAAAATAAATAAAAAATCATTGATAATAAAACGTGATAAAATTGTTTATAAAAACTGAAATCATGTAATTTTTGCAATCCAAAGCATGAAATTTAGATTTAAACTCCAAATGATAAACTGTGGGTAGATTCAAACCTGGACTTGGTTCGGATTGGATCTCTTCGGGGATACAGGCTGGGTTTGGTTTGGTTCTGATCTACCAAATTCTGGTGGATTTTGAGAGAACCAAAACTACACTTTTACGTTGTGGCAGATTGTGTTATTATTTATCTAGTTTGTCACAATCCCCTCTTCTATTTGGTGCCTTTTTAAGGCAAATGTGATGGTGATATTTAAACTTGCAGCTTATTACATCTGGAAAATTATATCCAGTACATTGAAACAACAGTGACAATATGATACAGCTCATGTTTTTAGGACAATATAGCCTTTGTTACATTTGGCAAATTGCAAAAATTTACCCCCCAAAAATCTATTTCAGCAAATTGCACCCCAATAAATTTTCACCATTTTCACAAGTATGTCTGCAAAATTATGTTTTACAGCATCCTGAGAACTGTCAGTCGAACTTTAAGGTGAAAAAGGTAAAATGATTAAAAAAGCCCGATAGGCCATATTCATTATGGGACCAGAAAACGGCCCTGGCATTTTGAGCACACAGGTCCACCTGCAGGAGGCGGGACCCTTGCACGGTGAAGCCACGCAGCGAAAAGGGTGTGTGGTCTCATTGAAAGGAGGCGTGGCATCACAAAAAGCAGGCATTACACATTATGGAACACACCGTTATGCCTATTACACATTATGGAACACACCGTTATGCCAATTACACATTATTGAACACACCGTTATGCCTATTACACATTATGGAACACACCGTTATGCCCATTACACATTATGGAACACACCGTTATGCCCATTACACATTATGGAACACACCGTTATGCCCATTACATATTATGGAACACACCGTTATGCCCATTACACATTATTGAACACACCGTTATGCCCATTACACATTATGGAACACACCATTATGCCCATTACACATTGCCGCACACTGCATTGCCCATTACATATTATGACACACACCGTAATGCCCAATTTTTGTATAATACAGACAATACACTACACAGGAATCACGTCTCTGATTCACTTTCTGCAGCCATTTTAAGTGACTATAATCTCACTCAGGGAATCAGTGTGAGGGTAATCTCTAAGCCAGTCCTGGCTGCTGTTACATTAGCATATACATACATTTACTGAGTCCAATGAATCAGACCTATTGTGTATACAAAGATTCTTGTAGATATGCAATATTGCGGAGGGGGGAAGGAGGCGTTGGGCAGCATCCGGCCAGCATAGGGCAGGGGGCGGCGGCGCGTCATCAGGAGGTCCCTGTGCACCCCCAGTGCACACGCCTATGATGGTATGGTAATTCTAATGACGTGGGGGGGGGGCAGTACAGCGCACAATGAAGGCGCTGCTGCAGTGTTCACCTAGAATTGTCCCACAAGGCCATCGGCCCTTCTGGCATTTGCCAGAAGTGCCAGATGGCCATTCCGGCCCGTTCATTATTGTTTGCAACGGCACCATGCCAATTAAGTACAGTACTGTATATGACTCGGATTCTCCAAGAGCTGCTGTGTCAGATGCAGTTCTACCCTAGCACAAATGTAGCATGTTGATTGTGAGTTGCAGGCACGTGCGGCTTACGTAGTTCATAACACTTTTAAAACAAGGATTGCCTTAACATTACAGCATGAGCAATGTAACACATTCTGCAAGTGTGTTTGTTATATTATTAAGTGTATAAGACACACAGAGCATCACAGTTACAGTACTTATCACCTGATCTTCACACTTTTTAATTCACATTTTAAGCCGAAAGAAAAAAGTATAAATATAAAAGCAACACCAGGGGCGGATTGGGTTAAAAAAACAGCACGGGAAATTGTTGGAAGCAGCCCTAATAGGGGATGGGTTCTGCTGAGAGGCGGGGTCTGTTGGAAGGATGCTCTCTTCTCAAAAGCAGGTTAGGAAAGATGAATAAGTTTTGTGGAGCATTTTTTATTATTTTTTCAGGTAATGCAAGGTACAAGGTTGGTGAGGGGGACAGAGAGGTACAGGGGGAAAGGGAAATGGAGAGGTGCAGGTGGGACGGAGAGGTACAAGGGTGATGGGGGATGGAAAGTTGCAGGAGGACAGAAAGGTGAAAGGTTGATGGGATGAAGAGGTGCTGGGGGTAACAGGGAGGTGAAGGAGTGATGTGGGGACAGAGAGATGCAGGGGTGGCGGTGGGATGGAGAGGTACAAGGGTGATGGGGGACGGAAAGTTGCAGGAGGACAGAAAGGTGAAAGGTTGATGGGATGAAGAGGTGCTGGGGGTAACAGGGAGGTGAAGGAGTGATGTGGGGACAGAGAGATGCAGGGGTGGCGGTGGGATGGAGAGGTGACGGAGAAGTACAAGAGGGATGAAGAAGTACAGGGGGGATGGAGAGGTGCAGGGTGGACAGAGATGTGCAAGGGTGACAAGGGGACTGAGAGGTGGAGAGGTGATGGAGAGTTGCTCACTTCACGCCATAGAGTCCTGCCTTGACACGCTGTAATCAAATTAATACTGTATTGTGTTGAAAAATGACTCTATGGTCAATAGAGAAATTTTTCAACACAATACAGTATTGATCTGGTGTGCTTCCATTATTTCCAGCAATATATATATATATGAGAAAGAAGGGTTGTGGCCCCGTCCTGCGCTTGTAGGTGAGCAGCACTACTCTAAAGACCCCGCCGCTAGTGGGAGTCTGATGTAAAGAATAGGGAAGAAAGATGTAGAGGTGCGCTCAAGGGGTGGTTTCACCAATCCACAAATAAAAAAATATTGAAGTCATGTACTGAACCACGAAATTGATTATAAACGATTTTCAAAACTTGTACATTTTTAAACTGTTTTACTGTAAAGAATAAATATTCTGTATTTTTTTACAAATTGTGGATTGGTGAAACCACCCCTTGAGCGCACCTCTACATCTTTCTTCCCTATATCTATATATATATCTATATATATATATATAGACCAATAGTGACCGGCACTCCTGTATAGATAACAGCTGACCCCGGTGCTCATCCTGTATATTTGATATAAAGTACTGGAATGGATGTCACTCGGAGCATAAGTTCAAAGAAAAATACGCGACAACTGTGGTGTGGTCAACGTTTCAGGGGAGTAAGCCCTTTTATCAAGACCTGAATAGAACAGTGAACAACAAGTATATATAGCAAAACATAAACTTACATGAATCTGTGCGCCCTTCACCGTGAGTGCGGCCCGTTCGGGTCCGGTGACGTCATACCTGCGCGCCCGCAGTGACAGACCGGTACCTCCCCGGGGCGCGGCTACCATGATGCCTCCTCATGTTGCCATAGTAACTGTATAGTGTAAACGGACACTGTGCGTAACTACCCCTAGGAGGGAATTTCTTACCGGTGTCTGGCTAAAGCGTTGATGACTACCGTAACTCCTTCGGCGGCTGCAACTTGGGTGGTTAGGAGCGTACTGAGGAAGCAAACATAAGTAAATTAAAATCAGTGTACCAAAACAAGTGAAACATATGCAAAGCAGAAAAGTCGACATGCATGGTGTGTCGACAGCAAGTCAATACATAGCAGGCAAGAGATACAGCATGAGTCCAACATGTAAATTGCATATAGTGAATCATAATGGCAAAGCAACAATTTGGAATAGAGAAATATATAACTCATGAAAACAGAAATATAATGAAAAGGAATGTTATAATATTGGCCGCCTCGGAGAGGCCGAGTATTATGCATGTAAACACTCTACAGAAATGCCGTGAATGATAGGAGTTCATTCAATCCTTTTGGATAGACCGTCTGTAAGGAATGTATCCAAAACGTTTCTCTTTGAAGAAGGATGCGACCTCTATCCCCCCCTCGATTATCAGGCGGTATGTGGTCGATCATCTTGAACTTGATACTGGAGAGACTATGTTTAGCATCCCTCCAGTGCCTGGCAACCGGTTGGTCCGCAGATTTACCCTCGAGGGCAGCACGTATATGTGATTTATGCAATGCAAACCTCTCTTTCATTTGCCTAGTAGTTTTTCCAATATAGCGCATATCACAAGGGCATTTGATTTGGTACACAACGTACCTGCTTGAACATGTCAATGGAAACTTAATAGTGAATGCTTTGCCCGTATGTGGATGGAAGAATTTATCGCCTATTTCCATTGAGCTACATGTGCTGCAGCCCATACATCTGAAATTACCGGGTTTTCGAGTAAGGAAATGTTGTGGTTTTGGCACCGACCAGTTGGAAACATCATTGTGTACTAAAATGTCTTTAATATTCTTGCTCCTCCGATATGAGGGTAGTAGTTTGGAGTCTTTGAGTGCGGGTAAAGTCGGATCTTGCGAAACGATCGGCCAAATACTTTTGGCATCTTGCATCAGTTCTTGGCTGGCCGTGGTGAACTCTTGTGTCCAGACGACTGTATTCTGTGTTGCCTTGGGCGGTTTAATCGCTAATGCTTCAGATCTCGAAATGGCTAAAGCCTTAGCTTTAGCTGCAGTTAGGGTTTTACGATGATAGCCCCTCTGAAGGAATCTTATCAGCATGATTTGCATCTGAGTGATGGTGTCAATGGGATCGCTGCATATGCGTCTTATTCTCAGAAACTGAGAGAAAGGCAATGATTTTTTTAAAGCGGTGGGGTGATGACTGGTTCCCTGCAGGCAAGTGTTTCTATCCGTGGGTTTGTAGTAAATAGAGCTGCTGAAACTACCCGGGGTACTTTGGGTAATTTGTACATCTAGAAAGTGTACTGTTTCAGTACTACATTCGAAGGTAAGTTTGATGGGACAATTCTGTTGGTTAATATTTGCGATGACTGTTTCAAAGTCAGTTTGACTCCCCGTCCATAATAGAAAAATGTCATCAATGTAGCGGGTGTAGCCCGCTACATACTGGGAGATTTGTTGATTGGCGAAGAAAAAGTCATTTTCAATTTCAAACATGTAAATATTGGCAAAGCTCGGGGCGACGCAAGAAGTTATATATTTCTCTATTCCAAATTGTTGCTTTGCCATTATGATTCACTATATGCAATTTACATGTTGGACTCATGCTGTATCTCTTGCCTGCTATGTATTGACTTGCTGTCGACACACCATGCATGTCGACTTTTCTGCTTTGCATATGTTTCACTTGTTTTGGTACACTGATTTTAATTTACTTATGTTTGCTTCCTCAGTACGCTCCTAACCACCCAAGTTGCAGCCGCCGAAGGAGTTACGGTAGTCATCAACGCTTTAGCCAGACACCGGTAAGAAATTCCCTCCTAGGGGTAGTTACGCACAGTGTCCGTTTACACTATACAGTTACTATGGCAACATGAGGAGGCATCATGGTAGCCGCGCCCCGGGGAGGTACCGGTCTGTCACTGCGGGCGCGCAGGTATGACGTCACCGGACCCGAACGGGCCGCACTCACGGTGAAGGGCGCACAGATTCATGTAAGTTTATGTTTTGCTATATATACTTGTTGTTCACTGTTCTATTCAGGTCTTGATAAAAGGGCTTACTCCCCTGAAACGTTGACCACACCACAGTTGTCGCGTATTTTTCTTTGAACTTATGCTCCGAGTGACATCCATTCCAGTACTTTATATATATATATCTATATATATATAGATATATATATATATATATATATCTACAGCGTTTAGGCTCCGGCACTCCTGCGGACCGCCCCCCATGGGGGTATCATGCTCCTGTGCCTTCCAATGGACCGCAGTCCAACCATATACCAGAACGAAAATAAGGTGGCACTTGGAGACTTGCAAAGATGGTGAATCAGTGTATTCAAACAGACATGTGCATCTACGTTTCGGGGAACGCACCCCCCCCCCCCGTCATCAGGATACAGAGATATAACATTGTGCTACTTATATAGTGTATCTTACCACACGTGAAGGACATCAGGTCCAGTGCTTCGCCGCCCGCAGCCCTGTCGCATCTGTGACCGGCGCTGGACTTCCGCTTCCGGCTCACCTGGCGTCGGTGCGCCCCGGCGGCGTTGCCTTGGTAACCCTGTGACAACAACAAAGTACAACTAGTAACCACAGTGAAAAAACGTCTTTGTGCAGTAATCGGAACCCTCGCTAACAAATCGGAGGTATAAAGTGCATTGTGCATGTAAACATCTTGTTGCTGTTAAAAGATTAAAAGCATGGACTAACAATTACATATATGGTGATAATAGACAGACTCATTTAAAAACCGGGACTAAATCCCTCAACAGTAGGAGGATTTGTATCTGTGTATGTCCCCCATTAATTATGGGAAAAGTTAATGGACTTGACCCATGCTTGCCTTCCTATCTCCGTACAACCTATAACTTAATGGTGAATGGCATAAGAATATGAATGACTGATGTTTACTAGTGCTGGTCATATGAAATTAATCAGCCCTAGTGATTCATTTAACCCCTTGGGGCGCAAAGTGTCTAATCGAAATATCCATTTGGATTCTAACTGCAGCAGTTTTTTGCTCTGTCTCCACCTCTAATTGATTTGGGGATGTGATCAATGATTTTATGTTTTAAAGTGGCCATGCCATGCTTGGCTTCGGCTAAATGCCTGGCCACCGGCTGGTCTCCTGTACCTGTTTGTAGGGCCATGCGGATTGCTAGGCGATGTTGTGCCATACGGATTTTATAAAGGGCATTCCGTCTTGCCCACATAATACAATCCGCACGGACAGATAATGACATGAATGATGAACTTGGAGCTACACGTTAAGGGCCAGTTGATGGTGAACTTTCTACCCGAATGGGGATGGCTGATGTTATTTCCCATTAGGGATTATTTGGTAAAAGTTAACACCAATGAAGGAAAAATAGTACCACAAAATATTTTTTTGTCCCGTAAAAACGGATGCTTTAAGTGCTTGGGGTGCAGTACATGTAACTACATGGCAGTGGGAAATAACATCAGGATACAATGTTATATCTCTGTATCCTGATGACGGGGGGTGCGTTCCCCGAAACGTAGATGCACATGTCTGTTTGAATACACTGATTCACCATCTTTGCAAGTCTCCAAGTGCCGCCTTATTTTCGTTCTGGTATATATACATTTATATATATATATATATATATATATATATATATATATATATATATATATATATATATATATATATATATAAACCAGGTAATGGATGTCACTCGGAAAACAAAACAACTAAATGAATTGACAAGAAGAAAAAAAGCTTGCGGCTTTTATATATAGATATATATATATACCACCCCAATAGTGTTATTTTAGCGCCCCAATATTATAATTGATAGATAAATTTCAACTCCTTATAAAAACATCAAAGAATTTTGACATATATATAAAAAAAAACGTTTATTAAAACTGTGTTTAACAAATACAATACATTTTTCTCATCAGTTCTTGATTTACTGGAGTTCCTTAATTCTCAGAAAAAAACATGTACCCAATGTGTTTCGTCTCAACATGACTTCATCACGTTGAGACGAAACGCGTCGGGTACATGTTACATGGCCACTATGCGCTCAGCGGAATGTGTGTGCCAGACGCATCTTATGCACGCACAAGGATACACACCGCACGGACATCCCGGTGGATCCGGCTGTGAAGCTGATGTTAGGGATAGAAGTAACTAACTTATGAGGTATCGGTCTGCGCGATGTAATGACTGTAATGTAATGTAATTATAGCATTCAATTCCCGCGCCTAATGCCTGGCACATTCTGAGCTTAGCCGAGCTGGAGCACGGGTATCCATTGTCTATTAGCCCCTTTCCAGATGACGGTCACGCTCAGCTGTGGGACATGGCGCTGCCCGCCGCCGTTGGGTAGTGCTCTGACCAGAGGGAGATGCTGTAGAGTAAGCAGCTCGGGCTGCTGCTGGCTAGGTTCGGGGAGGCACACAGGACGGGGATCAGTTCATGCGAGTCGCCACCAGCCATCCTCACACACAGGACCGCGGGAGCAGCTGCGTGTGGCTGCACATGTGCACCAGCCCTTCTGCTGCCATTTTAACTTTGGCGAGAGCCGAGGCTGGCGGTGGCCTTCTTTGTTTTGGGCAAAGTGCTGCGGAGATGAAGGTTCACGCGGTCCGCGGTCCACGGCCCAGCCAGGGGGTGAGAAGCCACTTCATGTTTGTAATGGGCCCGTCCCACCGGGAAATGGCCCGGTTTCCGGCAGGCCAATCCGCCCCTGAGCAACACACAGATGCAGAGTCCATTCTATTTATAGCCACTTTTCTTTATCTTAACGGAGCTATGTGCAGCACGGTTGGTGTTATGGTCAGCATTACTGCCTCACAGCATTGAGTTGGGTTTGATTTCTACCATGGCCCTAACTGCACAGGGTTTGTATATTCTCCCCGTGCTTGAGTGGGTTTCCTCCGGGTCCTCTGGTTTCCTTCCACAATCCAAAAATATACTGGTAGGCTAATTAGCTCCCAACAAATTAACACTAGAATGTCAGTGTGTGCGTGTACATGTGGTAGGGAATATAGATTGTAAGCTCCACTGTGGCAGGGACAGAGCCAGATTAAGGTCTAAATGGGCCTGGAGCTGAAAATGATCAAGGGCCTATTATGCGCAATAAAACGGGTTGTGGCCAGCACCTAATAATGTGGGGGCGTGACCAGTGTTTGGGTGATCTGCTCATGGGTCTCTATTTGTGTAAATACTTTCAACTAATTATATATGCCTGGAAAATGCAGGGGGTTGGCATAGGAAAAATGCAGGGAGATATATTGGCGGGTGCACTCCAAAGGTGCACCTGTGGGACGCCGATGTGCTAAGATACTTGTGGGGTGAGGTGGCACTCCAGTCATAAAAAAATACTCGAAACTTGGTAGACAATATGTCAGCACCTTTTATGTGGTAACCTAAGTTTACCACACCATATACCC
The DNA here is from genome assembly GCF_055691185.1 of Crinia signifera. Taxonomy (NCBI): domain Eukaryota; kingdom Metazoa; phylum Chordata; class Amphibia; order Anura; family Myobatrachidae; genus Crinia; species Crinia signifera. Next base: position 49,008,973 of record NC_139220.1, on the reverse strand, counting down.
CTTATACAAATCATGTAACACAATAGTAACCCCCTTATACTGTACTTGCCTCTTACATATTATGCCACATAAAATGAGAAAAAATTCACACTGATTGAGCAAAAATTCACACTATGGCACACGGATTGAGTCAAAATTCACGTTATGCCACACAGATTAAGGCAAAATTTTCATTTTGACACATGGATTGAGCCAAAATACACACTATACCAGGCATGTCCAAACAGAGGCCCTCCAGCTGTTGTGAAACTACACGTCCCAGCATGCCTTGACATAGTTTTAGCATTCCCTAATTGCAAAACTGTGGCAATGCATGATGGGACTTGTAGTTTCACAGCTGGAGGGCCATAGTTTGGACATGCCTGCACTATACCAAACAGATTGAGCAATAATGCACAATACGCTTCACAAATAGGGGCATTGCGCGCCAAAGGCGCTCATTAAAAATGTACACCATAATGCCCATTACATGTTAAACCTCACACCATAATCTCCATTCCATATTATGCCAAACACCATAATGCCTATTAAAAATTATGCTACATAAGTGTTGCTTACCTACATGGGTACTTATGTATTATCTGGGCTCCCATGTTAAATGCACCCCATTTTTTCATACCCCTACAGTCCAACTACGCATGGAGTTGATTTTATATAGTGTGGTGGAAAGAAAACGCTACGGGAGTGTAGAGACTTACCAACCCGTAAGTCCGGTACGCCATTAACCTTTCCCGGTTATTGCTGCCTTGGCGTAAAGGAAACCCTTTGTTCACTTTGGTTTTTGGTGAAGGAATTCTCTATGATTGTATCGCACACAAAGAAACCTTTATACACATTATAAAATTTTCCAAGAGTGAGTCTTGGTACGATCTGTACACACCTCTTTCATAGCTCTCCTGTAGAATACCCGTATATATATACACACGGACCAGGACGTGATTACACATTGTTTATGTTTTTTCACTTTTTTATATATCTACACTTTGGAGGAAAAAAAAATCCTGATCATTCACAAAAAAGAAGACACAAAGAACCTGTTACGGGCATATACCCAATCCACCTTTATCGTGAGTGGGGTACGCCCATCTTTCCATCATTCTATTGTGCTTTCAAGTTTTGGTTTCACTACAAAAAGATACCGTTATATGTGTACCTCCCCCTGAGATCGGGTGAGTGAGGTGCACCCACACATCTTAAAATTGTTTGTCTCACGATTGATTCACAAATATTTAAGAATAGATGGTTTTACACATTACTGTCCATTTCGTTTTTATGATTTATACACCACCTGGAGCAAGGGGAGAAGATAGAGAGAGAAGAACCTAGCGGGAAAAGTACACGCTACGTGCACATACAGTGCCACTCGCATTATGAGTAGGGGTACGCTCACCCTAGCTTCTTCTACTTTGCCCCATTGGTGAATTTGTTTTTTTCGTTTTTTTCGTTTTTGAAATTTCATCTAATCGGTGGTTTCTCTTTGGCTTCCTTTCCAAAAAAACATACACGGATAGGACTCACATACGTGGAGAAATAGACTGAAACCATTGACGGCCCGAATACCATCTGTACCTTTTGTGCCCCAGACAGTTTGGAAATCCCACCTTTTGTATTTCTTGCTATTGTTTGTGGTTGTTGGGTGACAACCAAGGGATAGTACGCACCAGGGGCAGCAGAGCGCCAAATAGGGGTTTTATCCTATACCATTTTGCCTTGTACCATGCCCGAAGCGTGGCGAGCGGACGCGGTCTCATAAGAAAAACAGGAGCCCAGATATTACATAAGTACCCCTACATGTTTATTGCCAGGGGTTCCATGTTCATTGCCAGGGGTTCCATGCTCATTGCCAGGGGTTCCATGCTCGTTGCCATGTGGGATTACATGCTCATTGCCAAGGGGGAATACATGCTCGCGGTAACTGGGGGACAGTCGCCGCCGGGCAGAAATGACAGCCATTAACAGCCAGGCAGAGAGCAGGGGGCTGCCCGGCTGTATTCAGAGCACTGCATGTCCCGGCTATTTGAAATAATACCCCTTTGATACCAGAAAATGCAGGGAATATGGTCCCAGGATCATGCAGGGACATTCTTGGACTGGCCCCTTTTACACCAGCCTAGTTCCTGCATTTTCTGGTGTGAGGGGGAGAGAAAACCACCCCCGCCCCCCTTTAAACAACCAGCTATATCTTAGGAACCAACTGACACATTTACATGTAGCCTTCGAATGATTTTAGTCCCGTAAAACTGGGCCGTTTGGTTCCAGAGAAATCTGTCCTCAAACAACATGAACAGCCATGAAATTACATTTCAGATATGAAAAAAAAAAAAAAGTTTTACCTGCAATATCTCTAGAACCAATTAACCCATATGGACCAGGTATCAGATTGAAGGCCCAGCGATTTGGGTTCAACTGAGATCAACCTCGAGTTTCTGTGATGCTGTAGGGGAACTGGCAGCTGTTGGAACCAGGTGTAGGTCGGAATTAGCGGGTCCCATGTTATCCTATGGGGAAAACTTTCCAGGTTTGCCTGGCGGTATCTCCGGTTCCCGGGGGCTAGCGACGCGGGGCTGGTCTCGTTGGAAAGCCCTGACCCTCAGCTACAAAATGGGCCTATTTGGAGAGTGGGCCTTGAGCTATAGCTCCATCAGGCCCATTGTTAATCTGGCTCTGGGCAGGGACTAATGTGAATGTTCAAATATTCTCTGTAAAGCGCTACGGAATGTGTGCACTATATAAATAACTGGTAATAAATGTTAAATCCTTGAAAAGCCAAAATGCCGAAAAAGGCTTCTTTGGTTTCACCCAACAGGTCAAATTCTTATGCGCAGTTACATAAAAAACGACATAATCGACATAATCTAGGTCGACATTGACAGGTCAACACGTGAAACGGTCGACACTTTACACCTACTTTACCATTCCAGTGGACATGAAGGGGGGATATAATAGTGTGTATTTAAGCACCGCACCCGAAGCATGGCGAGCGCAGCGACACACTTATACGGTGTCCATGGTGACATGTGTCCACATAGACAAAAACATGAAAACCTTGTGTTGACATTTTCACGTGCCGCCCTGGTTCATGTCAACCTGCTTGTGTCGCCTTCACTCACTGTCGACCCAGAGTATGTTGACCATTTTTAGGCGTCGACCTACTCACTGTCAACCTAGTCATTAACGACCTACAGTAGACACTGTCTACCATTTATGCCAGAACATATTCAACATTGTAGTCCCTTCAGCCATAAGGTATGAGATTAGAGGGGAAAATCCGCCAGCACGTTTTGTCTTGGCAAGTGTTATTATTATTACTAGCTGACCCGCCCGGCGTTGCCCGGGACAACCTTGTTTTTGTTTTTTTTATTTCCAAAATTGCTGTAAAATGTTGTCTTATGCTGCGTTTATGGCTCAAGATTGTAATTTATTAAAACCTCCACCATAATATTAGAATGTGTTTGCATTGATACTCAATGGCAGCAATGAAATCAGGGGTGTTGTTGTTGTTTGAAAAGCACCACTCCTGACTTCATAGCTTGTGTGTGTTTATGAATTCCACATCCACTCCTGAGATTTAGCACCTATGATACATTTATTTTTGTGTGTTTGTGTGCGTTGTACTGTTTTTTTGTGTGTTGTAGTGTATGTGGGTGTGTGTACTGTGGTGTGGTGTGTTGTGTTTTATCTGTCCAATGTGTAAGTGTGTGAGGTGAGGTGCGTATAAATATGTGTGTGCAATGGTCGAAGTGGAAATTTTAAAGTGGGGGTATGGTAAGGTACGGGAAATTAAAGGCTGAAGTTATGTGCACACTACAGAAAAAGAGGGTGCCGCTACTCAAAAGGGGGCATGTGTAGTGTATTATGCTGTATGCCTATTGTACACATTATGCATAACAGTAGTAGACCACCTTACACTTGCCCCTTAATTATTATGCCATGCGGAAAGAGCCAAAATTCCCCTTATGCGACACAGAATGATCCCGGAAAGAGCCAAAATTCCCATTATGCTACATAAATTGAGCCAAAATTCACGTTATGCAACATGGATTGAGGCAAAATTCACATCATGCGGCCTGGAATAAGCCCAAATTCACATCATGCCTCCCGGATTGAGCCAAAATTCACATTATGCCACATAGAAAGTGCCAAAATTCACTTTATGCCACACGGGTTGAGCAAAAATTCACATTATGCCACATGGCGGGGTGACGCATGGACAGAGACGGTAGGGTGATACAGGGGCAGAGATGGCGGGGTGATGCAGGGACAGAGATAGCGGGGTGATGCAGGGACATAGATGGCGGGGTGATGCAGGGACAGAGATGGCGGGGTGAAGCAGGGACAGAGATGGTGGAGTGACGTAGGGACAGAGATGGTGGAGTGATGCAGAGACATGCACCTCTATGTCACATTCATCCCACCTGCTACCTGTCACATTCATCTGACCCGGCTCCTGTTTACATCAATGGGGGAAGCCCAACCTCCAGACCGCAGCATCCTGTGGTCAGTATGGAGGTTGGACGGGGGTCACACACAGCCTCCGCTGCTGTCTGCTGTACTCTGCAGACAGCAGCGGAGTCAGGGAGGAGGTGAATGGATGTATGTGTGTGGCATCCATTCACCTTGCAGACGGGGGGGGGGTGCACGGGGGCTGGGGGCAGCCCAGCAGCTTACTTTGGTGCTGGGCTTGCTCCCAGGGTGATGATCTGCGGTCCTGTCAGGGATGATCATGGTCCCAGCGCTTGGAGATGATGTCATCTTCAAGCGCCACCTCCGTCTACACTGCAGGTAGGCACCACAGTGTAAACGGTGCAAATCCCGGATCCGACATGACTTGGATCCATGTTCCAAATGCCATGTCGGATCCGGGTTTTTTGGTGTAAAAGGGGTATAAGCAGGGGTGCAAGTATGGTGGTACGGCGTACCAGTAAAACATATTGTGCCGGTACCCCGTACCGCCATAACAAATACCCCCTGAATTGCTTACTGCGCATGCGCGCATATATGTGTCGGGGGGCGTGGCCTTTGCCGCCCACCACAGTGTGGTAAGTAAAGCTGGGGGCGGGGCCTGCCGGGGATACGTCGCACATAGCCACCGCGGGGTTGTGCGTCAGCTATAGCAGTGAATGAGAGAGTGACCCGGCTCAGCTGCCAGGAGTTCAGCTTCTGTGAAGCTGACTCTGCCCACCGGTCTCCGTGCTATCAGCCCTACCTGCCCTCTGCTGTTCAAAGTTCCTGCTCCTCTGCCTGCTCCGTGCTTTAGCCCTGCCTGGCCAGCCCCCTGCCTGCTGAGGCTGCCACACTGTCAGTGTGGTCTCCGTGCTTCAGCCCTGCCCAGCTCTGCTTTTTCACTTCCTGCTCCTCTGCCTGCTGAGGGACAGCCTCCCTCCACCACACTGCCCGGGCCTGTTACATGCTCTTCCCAGGAAGGATCCTAAAATATGGGTCAGTGTTGTGTACTGGGAGAGCAGGTGTGTGTGTAATGTAATAGGGTGGGGTGGGGGGTGTTTGCTGTGTATGATGTAACCCCCAGTAAACTAGGGGTTAACAAGGACCCCTTCACACGCCATCACAAACCCTGACAGGGTTAAATATGGCGAGGAGCATGAGGTGATTGACAGGCCAGGTCCATCAATGATAGGAGGTTGTGGACCGGAAGGAAGGGGGGCTAAAAAGGAGGAAGAGGGGACTCACGTGAGAGGAGCCAGCGTGCAGGAGCGGAGGAAGAAGAAGCAGCATGTGCCGGCGAGGAGAGAGTGCGGCGCGGTGTGGAGAAGCCGGGCGAGTAGAGGAGAAGGCGCCGGGAGCACAGAGCGGCGGCGGAGAGGTGACGTCAGGGCGCGCGAGTCAGGCAGAGTAAAGCCGGAGCGCGTCCCTGACCCCCGCCGACCTCAGCAGGCAGCTACCGCACAGGGCACCCAATCGAGCGAGGGGACAGGAGCCGGCGTGAGATAGTGACCCCCGCCGACCCCTGATCCCCAGAGAGCCGGCAGGAGAATCGGCCGCAGCACAGGCTGAATAGCAGCCCACATAAGCAGCCCACAACCGCCGCAGGGGGTGAGAGGGCAACAGGGAGAAGTGGCTGAGACAGAAGCAGCCCGCCCCTCCCCCTCTCTCGTGGTGACATCCGTGGCAGGGTTCGAAGCAGCAGTGACAGCCCAGCAGTACAGAGCCCAGCAGTAGGAGATCCAGTGCCTGCCGGCCGTCCTGTGGAGCTGAGTGTGGCAACGCCTGGCGCCCACACTAGCCTTCCCTGGAGGGTACACAGCACCGGCGAAGACCTATCGATTCCCAGCCGGAACTGGCACCATACACCAGGTACTCTAAGTCCTACCCCTCGAGGCCCTCCTTTCTAGGCCTTTCCCATTCCCCGGGACCACCGTTGGAAGTCACCCCTGGGAGTAGAGCTTCTAAAACCCCTGTATAGTGGGAGACCAGTCACCAGGAGTTTCCTAGTTAAGAGGACTACAGTTTACAGAGTAACGGTGCCACCCGGTGGACAGAGTGGAACTAACCCCAGTTACTGCGTAATTTCGTCCGTGAACTGAGGCCCTGTGCACGGGCCCTTGCGGGACTTACGGCTTAGACTATATAGAGTGTACCCGGGTACTTAGATTTGGTTATATTGTGATGTTATGGCATGCTTAGCGTAATATGGTGTGTAGCGATGTCCATTCATATTCGGTGGTACTACTGCATTCAAGTGTAAGCGATTTGTATTTAGCCAGGCCGTGGCGTATCTGGACTAGCCTAGTACGTGGCAGTATTAGTTCTCTCCAACCGCAGTGATACCACGAATATCAAATGACCCAGGGTTACCGGTAACCCCATTACCTTGTTATCGTATGGTGCATCTGCACGTATATTGTCGAATTCATTGTTGAGGTATATGAATACCGTGAATTGCATTGTACTTAAGGTATTGTGATACTGTTGAGCTACTGTCACTTTTTGCGTGACGGAAGGCTGACGTTTCTAGTGGCCGTCCTAAGAATAAAAGGTCAACGTTGTTTTTGTGTCGACTGATCTGTATCTACCATCCTACCAAAGAGAGAAGACTCCTGACCGCACACGAGAAGACTGGAGAGGTGGACCCCTACGTTGTCAAGTAGGGTAATCCCTCCTCCGGTGCTTACAACTTTCGTGGCGTCACGAACAGGATCCGGTCAACTAGGAGTATAATCCAATCCAAGGATGGAAGCACCACAGGCCGAGGGCGGACAGCCACCCGCTGTACACCCCAACGGTGAACAACAGGCTGCCCCGCTACTGGCAGCGCCTGCCCCAGCAGCGACTCCTCATGCCCCCATCACACTACCGTACTATTTTGGAGCCCCATGGATGCTTATCTACAGTGGGGACTCCAACAAGGCACTGTGCGCCACGTTCACTGCCTTCAGGAACAGGCTCAAATCAATGTATCGCCTCTCCACCCTGAGCGAAGAACAGAAGGTCGAGATTCTGATAGGCCAATTAACGGGTTCCGCCCTCCGCGAGGTCGAATCTTGGTCGGACGACAAGAAGACAGATGCTGATGAGATTCTGAGGCGATTAGCCACGATATTCGAGGCCACCACCCTCCCTGAGCTGAAGACGAAGCTGTACGGCCGAAAACAACGGCCAGGCGAGACTCTCCGAGACTTCGCCCTGAGTCTACAGGCGACCCTGAAGCTCATACAGGAGGCCGATAAAGACGAAATTCGCAACAGCGACGAAGCCCTTACCATACAGTTTGTGGAAGGAGCATCGAACCCCAACATTAGGACCCAGCTACGGCTCCTGAAGATGCAACTGCCAGGTAAACCCTTCGCTGACTTTAAAGAAACTGCCATCCTCACAATCGGGAACCATGCCGGCCGAGAGGTGGAGTATCCGGAGATGGCGGGGTTTCAAGGACCCGTGACTACGAGCCCCGAACAAACCAGACAGCCGCAGGACCGGGCCGTGCAGAATAGCCAACAGCCATCGAGAGATTCAGGTCAGTCCCTCCAGCGCCAGGTAGAAGACCTAGCCCTGGGGATGGCCGCAATGCAGCGAGAAATGCGCCAGTTAGCGCGGCAAACCGCGCCAAATGGCGAAGGAGCCAGATGGAAGGAAGAGCGACAGCAGTCGAACCAGAGCCGCTGGGACCCACCTCAGGAATATGGACGACGGACGACCGACCGATTTGACCATCCAGGCCGAACCTTGGGGAGAACAGGAAGAATAGGTCCAGAGGAAGACGGGCAGTCCTACTATGGCAGACAGTGCCATGTAAGTGCAGGAAAATTATCCGCCAGGTTGGACAGTGACCCTCCCGTTTGCATGAAAAGGCGAGGGAAGGTTGTCTGGTTCCACGTACAACGTGGATATGGGTTCGTCGAGTGTATGGATCCAAAGCGGGACATTTTCGTCCACTACACTGCCATCCAGAAGAGCGACCCAAGAAAATTATACCGAAGCCTCGACGCTAGAGAGATGGTGGAGTTTGACGTCGTCCGGGGCGAAAAGGGTCTCCAAGCAGTAAACGTCACTGGCCCTGGTGGTACTCCTGTTCGAGGCAGCAGATACGCGTCAAGAAACAAATGGTATGAGAGTCACCAACGTCACCGCAGCCATCCACGAGACCAACCTCAGGGGAATAGTATGCACCCCAGGAAAACAGAAAGCGTGGCAGGAAACACAAAGGAGAGGCCATATGTATGTAGCCAGCGCTACTCTCATGCCCGAGTGCAGAACGAGCTGATGGAAGAGGACCCGTCACGAAATGAAGTACAACCCAAATGGAAGACCCGCCCTTATATGGCCACTAAGAGCCCGACGTCGACAACCGGGAGCTACCCGATTGAAGATCCAGATGAAACCAGACAGCAGCGGATCCACCGCAACCAACATAAGTCATACCCCAACCGAACCCAGTTGCCCCTCGATTCAAGCAGCAAAAGGAACGATTATGACGGTAACAATTTCATCCTGAACATGTTGCAGAGCACGGTGGAGCTGTCGCCGCATGGGTGGTGGTCAACGTTCCTCCCAACAGGGGTGCCGACTTTGCAGTATAGAGCGTAGTGTCGCTTATATAAATGTAATTGAATTGTGTGGTTTCTCATGTAATTGGATGTTTCGCACCATGTTCATTTATTGATAATGTTGATGACACTGTTAATAACCTTTGTGATGTCCTGCCTCTTAGTAGATTATATCTGGATTCGTTGAGTGGACTTTGTTGTTCCGGAAATCTATGACTGTCCCAGACTTGTATTTATGTTGGTAGGCGCGAGGACACGCCCACAAAAAAGTACGGGCGGATGTAACCCCCAGTAAACTAGGGGTTAACAAGGACCCCTTCACACGCCATCACAAACCCTGACAGGGTTAAATATGGCGAGGAGCATGAGGTGATTGACAGGCCAGGTCCATCAATGATAGGAGGTTGTGGACCGGAAGGAAGGGGGGCTAAAAAGGAGGAAGAGGGGACTCACGTGAGAGGAGCCAGCGTGCAGGAGCGGAGGAAGAAGAAGCAGCATGTGCCGGCGAGGAGAGAGTGCGGCGCGGTGTGGAGAAGCCGGGCGAGTAGAGGAGAAGGCGCCGGGAGCACAGAGCGGCGGCGGAGAGGTGACGTCAGGGCGCGCGAGTCAGGCAGAGTAAAGCCGGAGCGCGTCCCTGACCCCCGCCGACCTCAGCAGGCAGCTACCGCACAGGGCACCCAATCGAGCGAGGGGACAGGAGCCGGCGTGAGATAGTGACCCCCGCCGACCCCTGATCCCCAGAGAGCCGGCAGGAGAATCGGCCGCAGCACAGGCTGAATAGCAGCCCACATAAGCAGCCCACAACCGCCGCAGGGGGTGAGAGGGCAACAGGGAGAAGTGGCTGAGACAGAAGCAGCCCGCCCCTCCCCCTCTCTCGTGGTGACATCCGTGGCAGGGTTCGAAGCAGCAGTGACAGCCCAGCAGTACAGAGCCCAGCAGTAGGAGATCCAGTGCCTGCCGGCCGTCCTGTGGAGCTGAGTGTGGCAACGCCTGGCGCCCACACTAGCCTTCCCTGGAGGGTACACAGCACCGGCGAAGACCTATCGATTCCCAGCCGGAACTGGCACCATACACCAGGTACTCTAAGTCCTACCCCTCGAGGCCCTCCTTTCTAGGCCTTTCCCATTCCCCGGGACCACCGTTGGAAGTCACCCCTGGGAGTAGAGCTTCTAAAACCCCTGTATAGTGGGAGACCAGTCACCAGGAGTTTCCTAGTTAAGAGGACTACAGTTTACAGAGTAACGGTGCCACCCGGTGGACAGAGTGGAACTAACCCCAGTTACTGCGTAATTTCGTCCGTGAACTGAGGCCCTGTGCACGGGCCCTTGCGGGACTTACGGCTTAGACTATATAGAGTGTACCCGGGTACTTAGATTTGGTTATATTGTGATGTTATGGCATGCTTAGCGTAATATGGTGTGTAGCGATGTCCATTCATATTCGGTGGTACTACTGCATTCAAGTGTAAGCGATTTGTATTTAGCCAGGCCGTGGCGTATCTGGACTAGCCTAGTACGTGGCAGTATTAGTTCTCTCCAACCGCAGTGATACCACGAATATCAAATGACCCAGGGTTACCGGTAACCCCATTACCTTGTTATCGTATGGTGCATCTGCACGTATATTGTCGAATTCATTGTTGAGGTATATGAATACCGTGAATTGCATTGTACTTAAGGTATTGTGATACTGTTGAGCTACTGTCACTTTTTGCGTGACGGAAGGCTGACGTTTCTAGTGGCCGTCCTAAGAATAAAAGGTCAACGTTGTTTTTGTGTCGACTGATCTGTATCTACCATCCTACCAAAGAGAGAAGACTCCTGACCGCACACGAGAAGACTGGAGAGGTGGACCCCTACGTTGTCAAGTAGGGTAATCCCTCCTCCGGTGCTTACAATATTGTTTTATAGTGCTGTGTGTACTACTAGGTGTTATAGGGGGGGGGGGGGGGGGCTGTGTAGTTTGGTGCTATGTATACTAGGTGTAATATGCAGGGGCTGTGTATAATGTTGTTTGGTGCTATGTATACTATGTGTAATTTGGGGTGCTGTGTATAATGTAGTTTTGTGCTGTGTATACTAGGTGTAATATGCAGGGGCTGTGTATAATGTAGTATTGTGCTGTATATACTAGCTGTAATATACAGGGGCTGTGTATAATGTAGTATTGTGCTGTATATACTAGCTGTAATATACAGGGGCTGTGTATAATGTTGTTTGGCACTGTGGGGGCATATCTGGCATTGGGGGCATACGTCGCACTGTGGGGGCATATGTGAAATTTCCCAAAAACGGCTTTGAGGTGCACACCACCAGGTCCAGAGGTACCCTGTTGCCAAATTTGGTGGCTCTCAGTGCAACGGACACGCACACACACTCTTCAACTTATTATATAGATTATTATTATTATTATTATTAAGCCTTCTTGAATATTTGTTAAGATAAAATGCATTTTGGATATTTCCTCTAAACATGTGACTTACAGTTCGTTGAAGAGACTGCATTGATTAACATCTCTTCCAAAACTCCATGTGGTATAATATGGACGGTGTGATCAGCAGTGTCACCAGATAAGCTCTTTTTACACTTCTTGAGGCTTTCGTTACAGTTTGTTGAAAGTATTACGTTACATCCTTTTTGCCTATTTCCAGTTCTTGGACATACATATCAGCGGATGCTCTTTTGGATTTGCTGTGTCTACTTTGTAGAACTTGTATTTGGAGTAACCTTTGAATTGTATCAGATAAGCCTCCTTTTCATTTCTATTCAGCAGAGGCTAATTCCTCTATTTGAACACAATATACAGTATCAGTCTGTAATATATTGCAATAGAGGTGCCTTTTTGTGTTGTTTTATTGCCATTATGGTAGTTCTGTGGTTCAGGATGCCACCTTTGCAATCAGGTGGTTTGTGAAATCTCATCCCTGCTGGATATTTCAGGGACATCTGTAAGTGATATTATGGAACGTGGGAACATTTAGGAACAACAGTAATTTAGGGCCTTATTCGAGTTCACTCTTTCTGACAAAATCCTTCTTAGATGGACAAAACCATGTGCACTGCAGGGGGGCAGATGTAACATGGGCAGAGAGAAATAGATTTGGTGATTTTTTGGTGATTCTTTGCAAGGTAAATACTGGCTGCTTTATTTTAACACTGCAATATAGATCTCACTTTGAAGTAAAACCCCACTTAAATCTAATTAGATCTGCACAAGTTACATCTGCCCCCCTGCAGTGCACATGGTTTTGTCCATCTAAGAAGGATTTTGTCTGAAAGAGTGAACTCGAATAAGGCCCTTAGCCACTAAGCGGGAGACCAGGTAAAATTACAGAGCAGGAGTCAATAAGGCGCATGGTGCATAAAAGTCTCCCACGCTCTGCTGATTCCATAGCTAAAGAGTTCCCAAATCTCAATGTAAGCACTAAAATGATGCGGTTGGAGCTTAATGGAATGGGTTTATATGGCTGAGCTACTGCATGCAAGCCTCACATCACCAAGTCCAATCCAAGTGTCGGATGGAGTGGTGTAAAGCACACCAACACTGGGCTGTGGAAACGTGTTCTTTGGAATCATGTTTCTCTGTTTGACGCTGAGCGAGTCTGGGTTTGGCAGATGCCGGGAGAACATTACCTGACTGAAGTATGGCAACTGTGAAGTTTAGTTAAGGCGGGATAATGGTATAGGGCAGTATTGCCGGGTTTGGGCTACGCCACTTATGGGTAATCTTCATGCTTCTGCTTCAAGATATTTAGAAAAATGCTATGCTGACTTTGTGGCAACAGTTTGGAAGGCCCTTTTTGTATTCTTACATGACTGTGCCCCAGTGCACAAAGCAAGGACTGCTGTATAAAGACATGGGGCCAGACGCACTAAGCTTCAAAAGTAATAAAATGGAGAGTGATAAACAACCATCCAATCAGCTCCTGCCTTTCATTTTTCAAACCTGTGACATGGCAGGTAGGAGCTGATTGGCTGGCTGCTTATCACTCTCCATTTTGTCACTTTTGAGGTTTAGTGCATCTGTCCCAATGTTAGATAAATTTGGTATAGAAGAACTTGATAGGCCTGCGCAGAGCCCTGACCACAACCCCGTCAAATACCTTTAGGATGAACCGGGTGGAGATTGTGGGCCAGACCAGAGGTGTAACTTCCATTGGTGCAGCAGGTGCAGTGCACTGGGGACCTTGAGGACTAAGGGGCCCATTGCTGCCAATGTCATCATCTTCCTGTCATCCACTGTATTTTCCTGTCGCACTCTGCCTCCCTCTGCCTTTCCCTGTCACCCGCTGCCATGTTGCATATTGTGAACTTGAGGAGGTGACAGGAGGTGACAGAAACAAAATGACAATGAAAAGAATTGGACCAAATTACCCCTTTTGCCCCTTCTCAGATGCCCATGAATAGGTATGGCCATTGCTTGTGATGCGCAAGACGCCCCCCCCCCCCCCCCCTCCTCTTTCCCATACCCTTCCCTTTCAATGCTGAACACAGACACATTAACCTCCACTATGCAAAGCAACAATAAATGTGTATGACCTTCCCCAAAGGCCTGGAAAATCCTCACAGTGCAGTATATCAGGGAGGTGGGTCAAAGCCCTCGAATCAGTTCTATCCTGCCAAAATGAATTTGACGTATGCTAATATTATTTTATTATATTGTACAATATAGTATACTGTACAGTATATAGAGTATTATGGTCTTAAAATGTCTCACACGGTTGTCATACACAATGAGGTAAAGAAGTTGTATTACCGAGTCTCTGTCATAATTTTTACATATTCACCTGCTGTCATAGTTAACACTAAAATATGATCTGTTTTTGGCCCATTGGGAACTGAATTTGAAGCCACAGATCTAGGTCTGATTTATATTCTATTGTGTCATTGTGTCATCTCGGTTCCCTTGCCCTGCTCCACATAAGATTATGACTTTGAAATGTCTGGTCTTTGAGGATGTTACAAATGTGTCAGAATATTCAGCATCTGCTTCATTTTTCATAATGATGGTTTTGAATAGCTGCGTGTTTGTAGGTTCCCCTGTGCATTACTTATCTTTATATATTTTTGTCTCTGTGCATTCTACTTTTGTTTTTCTCTGTTTCCTTATTTTTATGTTTTTCTTTATATTTCTCCAGTATGTGCTGCAAAGATTTTAATTAAGGCATTTTCAGCATTTCAAACCATGCCTCACAACTTTTGTAATTCAGAATTTGGGGCCTTCCGCACAGAAGGCGCACCCGTCCCAGAAAGGGGTGGGGCCACAGAGTGGGTGTGGCCTCATCAGAGGGGTGTGGCCTAGAGATGTGAACCCTGTTTCTGTCATTTTCAGGGGCGTGCCCAGCGCTTCCCTAGCATCTGGGCAGCCCTCATGCCCCTCCATAAACTGGTTATCAGTGAGGAGCGCTGAGACTGGTGAGGTTGTGTAGGTAGGGGCTCCACTGCATTGCATTGCCTGGGGGCCCATATAAAATGGCCCTGCATCTGAGAAGTGTATCATAAAATGACTTACATCCAAATTTAGATGAGTCCCAAAGCAGTTAGGGCAGGATGTATTAAAATACATCGCCGCCCTTCGCGGTCCCCCCGCCACGATGCCGCCGCATATGTACTAACATATGCGGCTGGCATCGCGATGCGGTGACGGAGGCCCCCCGCGATACCTGGAATGTGGTGCGGGGGGGGGGTCTCCGTCACCTCCCAGCCGGCTCCTGCATCCCTCACGCCAGGGACAGCTAAGCAAGCTGTCCCCTGCGCCTCCTCCTCCCCCCTGCAGCCGGAAGGACTGCAGCCGGCGTCACTAGGGGGAGGAAGGTGTTACCTTCCGGGTCCAGGAGGACCTGGACCAGGTAACAGAGGGAGGGGGAGAGGGGGGTCGGCGGGTTTTACTGCGGAGGCGTCGGGCGGCGAAAAGAAGCCCATAGGCTTCTATAGGGTATCGCCACCCAAAGGTGGCGATACCCTACACTGCGGTGACGTGGCGGTCGGGTAATAGTACATAGGAAAATGCGGTAAAACGGGGGTTTTACCGCATTTTCCCTTTAGTACATCTCGCCCTTAGTAAGATCTGCTTGTTGATGAAACGACAATGGTACTTTCAGGGCTAGGTCGTGTTTTGTGCTTTACAAGACGTTCCATATAAGTGTCAAAGGCAAACCTTATTTAAAAAGTCATGTAGCCATAGGGATCATTGGTACTAATTTATTAAGCCTGGTGAAGTGATAGAGTGGCTGGTGAAAATGCAGCAGCCAGTCAGCCCCTAACTGTAATTTTTCAAACCCAGACGGGATGTTCTAACATCCGCAGCCCAGCTCCGCCGCCCATAGCCTACATAATTATCGCATATGCTCTAACATATGCAATAATTATTGCAAAGGACAGCTCTTGCGTTAAGAGCTGTCCTTCGTGGTGAGAGTCAGAGGGTCCCGGCAGGTCCCGGGGGCTCCCCCCTCCCTCCCTTACCCGGCGCTGCTGCTGCTGTGCCGGGCTCTCCTCTTCCCTGCACCCGGAAGAGGATCATAGTGCAGGGAGGAAGAGTTCACAGGTCCGGGCAGCACAGCACTGTGCTGCCCGGACACAGGTGAGGGGGGGGGGGGGGGTCGGGGCAGCGGGGGTCGGTGTGGGGTGGTGGTGGGTCACGGTAGAAGCCCATAGGCTTCTATGGGGCATCACCAGATTTTTCTGGCGATGCTCCCCATCGCGGTAACCCGGCGGGGGATGTTTAGAGCATCCCAAAATGCAGTAAAACCCCCGATAACAGGGTTTTTACCGCATTTTTAGTTCAGAGAATCCCCCCCAGTCTGTAACTTGAGAGTAAGGAGCTGATTGGATGATGCGTTATCACCAGCACTTTATCACTTCACAAGGCTTAATAAATCTGCCTCATTGTGCCTTATAACCGATGCAGAAGAATATCACTGATCACCCCATATGAATGTACAGTATGTACAGTATCACTGATCTTTTTTTTCCTTCCAAGTACAGTAGATAACAACTTAAGGTGTAATCAGGGAGTAGGGGCGGCTATCGAACATCAATGATTTAAAATCATCAACAGTTATCGATAGGGGTTCAGTATGATTTCCTGACATTTAAAATACCGACATGTTCAAAATGCCAACATTCATTATGCCGACATGGTCAAAATGCCAAAACGGTCAAAGTGCCAACATTTAAAATGTTGATGTTTCAAAAAGGGGATGCCGTCAATAGGTCGATAGTAATTAGGTCAATAGGTTGACCACTATTTGTCGACAGTCAAAAGGTTGGCACGTGAAAAAGGTCGACATCTATTAGGTTGGCATGGTCAAAAGGTTGATACAAGCAATGGGTCAACATGAAATATGTCGACATGAGTTTTTCATGGCCTTTTTCCCAAAAAAGGCCGTTTTTCATACTTAGCTATCCACGTGGACGTAGAGGAAGAATATTATAGTGTGCCGAGCGTAGCAAGGTACCGTGCCCGAAGAGAGCCATGCGAGGGGACATGGTACACCTTAACCGTGTCCGCCTACAATGTACACCAACTCATGTCAACCTTTATCATATAGACATATTGCTTTTGTCCACCTAATGAATTTTTACTTTTTTCATGTGTTACCCTTTTTTGACCTAATTACAGAGCCGGCGCCACCACTAGGCAAATCTAGGCATTTGCCTAGGGCCCCGGCCACTGGAGGGCGGCATTTCGCCCCCCCCCCCCCGTGCCGTGGGGGTACCTGTCCTGCGGCTGTGTATATAAAGCTTGCGGCGGCGGCGGCAGCGGGGGGTCCCTGCAGTCAAGAAATAACGAGCGCTATCCGCCTGGCAATGCGGAAGCGCTTCTGTTGTGGAAACACTGGGCGCACACTGATTGGCTGAGATTCAGCCAATCAGCGTGCGCCGTGCGGCCAGTGTTTTCACAACAGAAGCGCTACCACGTAGCCAGCTCGTTATTTCTTGACTGCAGGGACCCCCCGCTGCCGCCGCAAGCTTTATATACACAGCCGCAGGACAGGTACACCTCCCCCCCCCCCCGGCACCGGGGCGCCCCACCCCGACTCGCCTGGGGCGCTCCGGTGCCTTGCACCGTCCCTGCCTAATTACTGTCGACCCTATGACTGATACCCGTCAAAAAGGGGCATATTGGGTGGTCTGGGAGCCGTAGGGGTTTGGAAAGTATATGATGTAATCATGCAGCAAGTCCTGGACACGTGGAGGCAATTTGGGCTCGGTGGCCAGGGAATGCCAAAGTCACTTTGGGATACTGTATTTCAGTTTTAAAAAGTGGGTAATGCGTGGTCATTTTGTGCATCGTACAGTTCATCCCGTCATTACGTGGGGGTATTTGGCGAGATTTGCCTGTAACGCGGCTTTCTCATGAGATGGAAATGAATGAATAGCCACAATCATTTCGAGATTCATTTCGTGTAACATCTACATTTCTTTGTGTGTTATATAATTACATCCTGAGTATTTCTTGTCAAGGCTGCAGTTGCCATAGTGACAGTCTAGAACTCCTACCACATATAATCATTTAGCAGCAACGTTAAGGTATATGCTATAAAACGCTCCTACCATCTGCAGAGCTCCAGAAGAGAAAAACTTCATTTAAATGAAGTTTGTATTTTATATACATATATAAAATATGATTTACTCATTTAGCTATGTGTTCTATTTAGGACCTATGATTTGCCAGGTAGCCAGCTGTTGAGCCAAGGCATCAAGTATTTTTTCGGTATTTATGTAGTATCTGGGCTGCCGATTTTCTGATTGTATGCCTTACCTTAAGGCATACAATCAGATGCGATTCGACGCGATTTTCGGCAAAATCGCATTGCATGCGATATCGCATGCGATGCGATGCGATTTTGCATAGGATTCAATGTTAACAAGGTCCTATTCATTTCCCCACTATCCAAGTGGGCATGGAGTTGGATATAAACCTGTGGCGAGCGTAGCAAGCCACCGAGCCCGAAGCGTGGCGAGCTAAGCGAGCCCCACAAGGGGACGCAGATTTCTTAAAAAGTATACTGTCTCCCCTCTGGGGGCTCGCTACGCTCGCCACGCTTCGGGCTCGGTGGCTCGCTACGCTCGCCACAGGTTTATATCCATCTCCATGCCCACTTGGATAGTGGGGAAAGGAAAAGGACCCCTTTTTCCCATTGAATTCTATGTTAAAACGGACTCAGACCATTTTAACATTGAATCCTATGGAAAAATCGGGACCATCGCATCGCATACGATTTGGTCGCATGCGATGCGATGCGATGCTACCGATCCAACCCGATTTCTAAATCGGATGCCCAGATACTACATAAGTACCATTTTTTCCTCTCTCTTTCCTATTCTCTCTCTCTCTCTCTCTCTCTCTCCCTCTCCCTCCCTCCCTCCCTCTCCCTCTCCCTCTTTATTTGGGGTAAATTTACTTAGATGGGAGTTCTATAGAAGATGGGAGGTTTCCCATAGCAACCTTCAGATTATATCTATTATCTTCTAGTAGGTGCTAAATAAATAACAATTAGAATCTTATTGGTTGCTACAGTATGGGCAACATCCCATCTTCAAAAGCACACCCATCTTAGTAAATGTACCTCTTCATCTCAACTCTTCCCCCTTGTATGTAACTGTTTATATATGTGGGGAGGCGAAATTATCACTGGGGGGGGGGGGGGGGGACGGGGACGACAAGCTTTATGAAGTAACAAAATGCAAAGTGAATGAACAGAAGAGAAATCTACATCAAATCATTTGGTGTGACAACATCTTGCCTTCAAACAGGTTGGACTGATCCACAGGGGGAGACTAGCCACGCCCCTACTTATAGGACTTCGTTCTTATTTGCTCAATAAGCTGCAAGGATCACAGCTTTCAAAGCACAGTTCACATTTTTCAAACACAGTCTGTGACATGGCAGGTAGGAGCTGATTGGCTGGCTGTTTATCACTCTCTATTTGATCACTTTTGAGCTTAGTACATCTGGCCCAGAGAGAGAAAAGCAGATGGAATGTTGGAACAGTTGGAACAGTTGAATTTAACACGGCACCTTAAAATGTGAAACTGGCATTATAAACACACCTTGGCTAGTGCCACTGCTACAGAGTGTGTGTGTGTGTGTTTATATATAAAAAAAAAGCTGAAGTTTTGTGTTTTCGTGTATGTATCTACACAGTGATCTGAGCCACTTACACATTTGAAGACAGTTGTATAATAAATGTGTGGTACTATAGAGCAATGCTATCATGTATCTTTTATTCCAAATACTGTATACTTTAAGGAACTATTTCGGTCAACAGATCTCAAGGATCCTCTAGTGACCTCAATAGCTTCATTGTAGATGGCTCCAGGGCCATTTTAACAGAATTATGGGCCCCTGGGCAATGCAGAGCAGTGAAGCCCCTACCTATACACAGACTCACCTCTGTCGTCGCTCCTCACTGATAACATCGGGCGTGATGACATCACGGAGGAGGACGGGGGGTTGGGAAGAATGCCCGTCAGTGCTGCCCAGTGCTAATGATATTGCCGTAAAACATTTTTGATTTGCCCTGCTTAGGCTGTACTGGGGGCCCCTATGCTTGTCTGGCCCCCTGCCAGTAGCCCAACGGGAAAGATGGCCCTAGATGGATCAATATTTAGATAATATATATTGATAAAACATACAATGAGAATTGCGTCACCTTGCTACCCACCTCAGATCCTAGTCTGTATTAATTCATTAGGATGTGGGCGGGATGTGGAAGGTTTACCAGCTCTCTTGGAGGCCTGAGAAATCGATAGTGTCCCAGACATTCTGTTAGAGTTGGCAAGCATTATCCCTGCTTTGTTCCCACTGGAATACAGTGATTTCCTGTATTGTGCAGTGTACGGCAGGGCAATTATAATCATTGTCATCAAGACCCCAGACCACCCTCTACCCTAGGGAAGTGGGCAGCATCTGGAATGTACTCCTGGACCGACCGCTATGCAAAATTTGGGGGCCACCCGAACATTCCAGGAGTATTATATGCATACTGTACCTTTCAACTAATCAGGAAAACTTTTGGGCTGAAAATTGCTTAGCCTCCAAGCAACCAGCAATACCTCATACCATGCCCACATTTTGCAAGATCCTCACTGCAAACCATCAGTCCTGCCCCATTTCAGCACTGATGAAAACATTGGCAGGCAGCATGCAATTAAAATGGATTCAAGTACTAACAACGCCACAAAAACACAAATCTCCAGAACCACAGCAGTCTAAATTGCATTAGACCCGCCAAACCTATTTGCTGGTTGGAAGGAAGTTATAGGTAACTGTATATTGGCACTCTTCCATGACTATGTGCGTCCCTTTTATATCAGTGTATTACGGGCCTCTAAATTTCAAACATGCCAACTTCTTTTTTTTAAAAGAGCGAAGGAGTCCTCGACCTACCCAAGCAATAATGACCTTTGACAAGAGAGGAAACAGTGCCGTAAACGGCTTGTTAGTCTCAGAGTGTGTTTTGATGGTCTCCAGCAGCGCAATGGAATAGCAAATCACAAGGGCATTGCAATTGCGAACCATGTTACCTAACAATGGGCCTCATTCAGCATGAATTCCACTCCGAATGAGCGATTGCAGGCGCAAATTAACTTAATCCAAACCCACAGTAAAATTTGCCATCTCATCACAAATATAGCCCACTTCCATTGTAAGCATAGCTACAAAGGCAACATTGCCTGCATTTACTCAAAATGACGAGAATAAACGTATCTCTTATACATCGATGTCAGAATCATTGTAGTTTGTCCTAAGCCAATGTGCTAACTTCACACCTAGCGATTACTAATAGCCTACTAATCAAACCATTCATTACGTGGATTACTGGTTAGGCAAAGAAGTGCCGTGATTATACTGTACGTAAGAATATTTGCACATACAGTATGTGAACATTTATAATATTAAAACGCACCTCTGTGTGCTTATACGTATTTATGTAATTCGGCAGGCAGCAAACTGAGCAGCATTCTCTGCTTCACTGTAATCGCTATCGGCTGCAAGCGATTTTGTAATTATTAGCTTGACCATCGGAACTTTAGCATCTATTCAGTGAAACAGAGAGGCTGGGGGCATGGCAAGCAGTTCACAGAGTGCAGGCCATGCTCCCATAGTGACGAAAAGGGAGGTATGACCTGCGGTTGGGGGTTCTGGAGGCCACGCCCCTACTATAGAGGCCATGCCCCCTTTTGGGTGAGCACAGGTGTCCTTATCACCAGGATGATAATTTTGGGAGAGATGGATTAGTAGAATACTCAGATCTACTCCCAATTGCACAGACAGCAAAAACTATAGTATTTGGGGGTTCATTTACAGCATGTGGACTTGTATATGGATTGCAATCATAGGCGTGTGCGGCACATTTTATTAGGTGGTGCACCATCAAAGTGGTGTGTCTAGCACCACCTATTGGGCGTGTCAAACACCGCCCATTGGGTGTGTCTAACACCACTAATCATGCGTATCTACTATCATCTATTGGCACTCTCTACACTATAAAACGTCTTTCAACCACACTATAATCTACTTCTTACTTCTGTTTTAGTCTTCTAATTAAGGCCCATACACACTAGACGATTTTCAGCTGAAAATCCCTCATCTGAAAATCACGTGTGTATAGCCCACCGATGGCAGATTAGCGATGATACGTGCTCCTGCATCATCGCTAACGAGGTCCCACGTCGGCTGTTTTTACCAGCATGTCTAGCGATGATGGATGATTTTTCATCCATTATCACTCAGCGTGTATGCCGCTGAGCTGAAAGATGATACACTTTCAGCCCGGTGGACCTCCCCGCTACCTCCTCCTGCTCCCTGTACGCTCAGCACCACGCGGAGCATACATTACCACTGGCCCCTGCCTCTCCTTCTCCCTCCTTGCATGTGGCGTGAGACTGTCACACTCATATACAGAGCTGGGTGAGTGAGATGTCACCTGTGCCCGTCTGTCCGCAGCAGCTCCTCCTCAATCTCCCCCTTCTACAGCAGCTGCAGCAAAGAATTACCACTGCCACCAATGTGAGCTGCCCATTTGTTAATGTGTATATATATATATACTGTATATACACACACGCACATATTTGCCCCACTGCCTAGGGATAGCCATTGACCATCAATGATTGACCATTGACCATCAATGATTAAAAATGAATGGTTTTGACATCGATGGCGGAGAACCAGATGGTTTCCCACCATCGATGTCAGGCTTAACTGAATAGTTTTGTTTTTATTTTTTCATTAAGGGGCCGGGACACGGCAATGGGCATATTCTCTTTTATGTCTGGGCGGTGACTTGCTCCTCGCAGTCCACTGCAAATGCTAATGCACAGTTGCCTACCCTACTTCATTCTTTAGGAGACTCCCTGAAATAGCAGCAATCTCCCTCTCTCCCTCATTAGTCTAGCAATCTCCCTCATTTCATCTAGCCCACATTACACTGGGGAAAAAAGGAATGAGAGACAGATACATTTACATTGAATCATCGGCACCATTTCCCAGCACTTCACCAAGTATAGCATCTCTTACTAACTGCTTTGTGGCTCATCTACAATTGGAAGTAATTGATGTAGCAGTACACACCCTCGCTTCTAAGTGCCATGTTCACAATCTCGTTACACAATCTCTCCATATATGGAACTAAACAAGCCCTGTGGGAGGAGCATGACATGCCCCCTTAATGGGGCGCTGTGCAAAATTCTACTACCAGCTATAATCTCCCTGAATCTAGTTTTCAAAAGTAGGCAAGTATGTTCTAATGGGAAAAGTGTCTGAAAGGGATGCATTGAGGCTCACACAGATGAACCAATGTCCAGTCCTAGGTATAGAGGGGAGATGAGTAAAATGTTTAAATCTGCTTCATGGAATATTCTCCTCATGCTGCTTTTGGCCGTGACGTTTGCTGTGATGCATTTGTCCCAGCTCTGTTTATAGACTATAAATTCTGCAAAATGTGAATTTGCAAATCCAGTGTTATACAGTTTGGCATTCTGGTACATGGCAAATCAGAAGTGGAACTGGAAGATTGCATGGGTGGAACGTCACACCTGTTTCGCATAAAAATTGATTTGCTCATATTTAGTATATGGCTGAGATTAGCACAATAAAGTGCACCATAGGCTGGAATTACAGAATGAGCACTGTTAGACTGCTTTACTTCACATCATTAACCCATACTTACATACTTCAGGTGATTCCGCCCTGGGAGAAGCCCAGAGAGGAGATGCAGGTACAGTAAGTAGAGACAGTGGCTAGTTGTGTCACTAGGACCTGCCCCCTCATGGTAAAAACGCTATGATTGGCAAACATTCGCATAGGAGTGGAGCAAAAATGACGTGTTCCTATTGAAACGCATCATTAGGCTCCACCGTCCCACAATTCTACGGATTCCCTATATGAAATTTCTAATTCTGCCCACTTCACTAGAAAGCGGATGAGGTGAAGGAGGGTTTGCCACTCTTCTGGGGTGCTATCATTCAAAATCATTAGTCTCTTTCAGGTTCCGGGAGAGTAGGTAAGTATGCAGTAAACTTAAGTGGCTCTGATTGTATTTGAACCCTTTGGGTGCCAAGGTTGTGCCAAGAGATGTGCAAAATATTGGCTAAAAATGCCAGGGCCGTAGTCGAGGAATATGAATCACCTTAGTTATTACCAGCAAATGATCTGAGGTTAATTAATTGAAATTTAGTTAAATATTGCCCCCCCCCCCCCCCCCCCCCAAAAAAAAAAAAAGTCGCTGTGGGCGAGGCTGGCATTTTTTAGCT